>NC_133325.1:765371535-765979357 GCF_042186555.1 Aquarana catesbeiana | reverse complement strand
CAGTTGCCTCAAGCAGCACTCAAAGAGGCACTTTGAGGGACAACACTGAGGCCTGAGTGTCCATGGAAAACTCTGTCTTCAGTGCAGTCCAGTGGCACTGGTAAAAGGCACAGCCTCAGCGTTACTGAGCCTGTCGAGCTGCAGTCACACCTGAGCGGCGTAATGCATTGTATTTTTTGCCACAGTTGTCATATGACAGCAAAGGGCTGCCTATCCACTTGGATGAAGTAGCTCATGTACCTTGTTTGGCACGGAGCCAAGTGTGTTTTGCGTTGCATAACAAATGTGCAACAAAACATGGGACTGTTACCTGCATTTGGAATGCCAGTAAGAAATTAAGAAATAATGCCACTAGAAGCATGACGCACATTTTTAAGCATTTTTTTCACACGTTTCCAGAAACTTTAGCAGAAATGCACATTTCTGCCCGCATTCCTGGAACAATTATATGTGTATGTGGTGGCCCCTCAGTGTTTTTTTATGCACAATGGAGGGGACAGAAGGGGAAATACAAGAAAATAAAAAGTAGATATTGGTCAAGGTTTTACAACTTATTAAATTGTTATTTCCATTTAGAAATAACTGACTCGGTACCAGGAGGCATGGGAGGTGAGGGAAGCAAGGGTGGGACTGCAAAGTTCAGATACAAATGTACCGCTAGAGCAAGAGCTCCTTAAAAGGAAGCCTTTCTCTGAGTCTGGAGTCAATGAGGATGGCAAACGTGATTACACTTCTCCGGCTCAGTGGATATATCTCGGGCTGCTATCTCATCCTTGATGGTATCCGAGAGACCACGAGAAAAAGCAGCCACGAGGGCCTCATTGTTCCAAGCAACCTCTGCTGCCAGAGTACGGAATTCAATGGCATAATTGGCAACGGTTCTCGTACTCTGTTTGATGGACATGAGGTACTTGGCAACAAAAGCGGAGTGTGCAGGAACGTCAAACACCCTTTTAAAAGAAGCCACAAATTCTGGGTAACTCAAGACAACAGGTTTTTGCATCTCCCATAGAGGGTTTGCCCAGGCCAAGGCTCTCTCAGAAAGCAAAGATATCACAAAACCTACTTTGCTTCTGTCCGTGGGAAACGCCTGGAAACACATATACTTTGAAACGCATCTCAAAGTATATATCAACCTGGTTGAGAAACCCTGTGCATTGGACCGGATCGCCCCCAAATCGCTGGGGAAGCGGAGCGGAACCAGACATACCTATTTTTTTTTTTTTGTGAACCCCTACGAATTGCAGGTGTGGTCCATGGAAGAGCTGAGAGCTCAATGGAATTCATATGGCTTTCCAAGTGAACCCAGAGCTTAGTCGTGTGGTTATAGAACCAGTCCAGTATGCGAGTAAGTATCGCTGCCTTATGGTACAATGAAGCGTCCGGGGCTCCAGCTTCCCCTCTCGCTTTTGGAAGAGATAACGTTCTGTATCCAATTCTAGGACAGGCTGAATTCCAAATAAATTTAGAGAACAGCTGGCGCAATTTCTGAAAATAGGAGTTAGGTATGCATATAGGGATTGTCTGAAATAGGTACAAAAAACGGGGAAGGACATCCATTTTCAAGGTGTTCACCCTACCAAGCCAGGAGAGCCGTTTAAATGTGTAATTAGACAGATCGGCTTGAGTTCTGAGAAGTAAGGGGGTAAAATTCTTGGAAAAGAGTTAGGTTGCATCCCCGGTATTTGAATACCAAGGTATCGAATGGAGGTGGATCCCGTTTTAAAGGAAAAGGCAGTAGAAAGTCTGCGTAGGTCCGACTTTGGCAGAGAAATATTGAGAATTTACGATTTATTGTAGTTTACTTTAAAGTTACTGACTTCCCCAAATCTCTGGAACTCCTGCATCACCGAGGGTAAAGACAAGTGTGGACGTGTCACAAATAGAAGCAGGTCATCTGCAAACAGAGCAAGTTTAGTTTGAGTGGGTCCGACTGTTATTCCGTGCACAGAGGGATTGTTTCGCAAAGCAATGGCTAGATGTTCCATGGTGAGAACATACAGGAGGGGAGATAGGGAGCATCCTTGTCGTGTTAGAGATAGAGAATGCCAACGACAAAGAACCGTTCAGTCTTATCCTAGCGGATGGAGAGGAGTAGAGGGACATTATCCTTGAGATCATGTGGGCTCCCAGTCCTATTTGTTGTAGAGACAGCCGAAGGAATTGCCAATCTACTCGGTCGAATGCCTTCTCCGCATCGACTGTTAAGAGGCATAAAGGAATATCGTGGGTTCGGGCATAGTTGGATAAAAGAAGGGTTTTCAGGGTGTTATCCCTTGCTTCTCGGCCACTCACAAATCCTACTTGATCCAAGTGGATCAAACTGGGCAACAATGGTTGTAACCTGTTGGCTAACACTTTAGCGAAGATCTTCAAATCTACCCCGATCAAGGATATTGGCCTATAATTTGTACATAAATTCAGGTTCTTCTCTGGTTTTGGAATAAGGGAAATATGAGCCTCAAGTGTTTGTGGGGGAAACACTGAGTCCTCTGATACAGAGTTGAATACTTTAGTGAGGAAAGGAATAAGAAGGGGAGCATCTGCTGTTATAGGTGTTTTATTTATTTATATTGATGGAAAGCGAGTTTGTCCGCAAATGTACGTGCAGATGTCTCATATAGACCTCTGAGATGTAATCGGGTATTGGAAACCTCAGTGAGCGTTTCGATTGTTGGGGAACGCTTATGGTCAAATTCCAGGTTTTGGAGCTTCTGGATTGCATCCACTATAGCGGCTGAGCGTTCCTTTTTTAGACGAGATCCTAATTGAATAAAGGTTCCACGTAATACTGCTTTCAGTGCCTCCCATTGGATGGGGAATGACATGGTATCTTGTGCGTGGTCCCAAAAAAAGTTAGAGATTGTTTCTGAGATACGTGTAATACAGTCCGAGTTAGCTAGCAATGAATCATTCAAGCGTCATGTCCACTCCCTGATAGGTGAGGAGGGGAGCGAGAATGTCAAGTATATAGCGGAGTGATCTGACCAGATCATAGAGTCTATTTCACACTCAGGAGACCAGTCTAGGCAACTGTGGTCGCTCAATAGATAGTCTATGCGACTATAGGTCTGATGTACCTGAGAAAAATGTGTGTAGTTACGAGCCTTAGGGTACAGTACCCTCCAAACGTCTGCAAGGCGTAAGTCGTATAGTGCGCGTTTCAGGGCCCTCAATTTGGGGAATGAGATACGTGACCTTGAGGTGGAGGAATCTAATGTTGGCTCCAGGGGGGTATTAAAATCTCCACCGAGGATGAGTTTGCCCTCTATGAATTCAGGTAGGATCTTCAGATACTGCAAAGCTGATGGAACTTGGTTGACATTTGGCAAATATATGTTAGCTATCGTAAATTTAACTCCCCACAGCAAAAACTTCACAAAGACGTACCTTCTCTAGCGGTCGGAGAGATGATCAAGCAATTCAACGGGGAGGCTTTTGTGAAAAGCTACAGATACTCCCTTAGTTTTCTGGGATAGATTAGTACTATGGATCCATCTGTTAAAATATCTGTTAGAGAAAGTGCATCTCCTGCAAGAGGAGTACATTAACTTGGCATTTATGCATTTGATATAGAATTTGTCCACGTTTAGAGGCAACATTGAGTCCATTTACATTGTATGAACACAATTTTAGTCGAGGGTGAGACAATACCATATAGGCCATGGTGGAGCGAGGAAATAGGAAAAAAAAATTGAAAGTCTAGAAAAAGAGGGAGAGGCGGTTGGGGGAGAAACGGAAAAGAGAAGGTAGTTACAAAAGTTAGAGGACACCTGGGAAAGGTGTCTCAAAACAAAATCTAATGTGTTTGTAGCAGCAAAACACTCTGTGAAATATCACGTGCTAGGCACAAATCGTGCCAAACCTATTTGGGGAGGGAGGTCGGATTAGAGAGGTCTGAGTTGTGAACCCGACAACATAGCAGGCATATATAACGTATATGTATCACACCTGTCTATCATAGTATATTGAATACTTAAAATTTTAAGTTATAGAAGAACATGGCATATATCTAATCAGTGTTTGAAAAAAAACATTTGAACACCCATAATCAGTCAGCTATCATCACAAGCAATAGTATGTATAACAAGCATTTAAATGAGGTAACATTGAGGAATTCTACTAGTTCTATGGTGTAGGATCAGTTAGGCCCGGGACTGAGAGGAGACCAAGAAGCCCAGAACAGGTAATAAGGTAGCTTCTGGGAGACTCCAAGTCAGTCAGCGGGTCCCCAGGCCCGAAGAACTAGAAAGGCACATTAGCTACAGGTATTACCCCAGAGACTTAGTGGTGGGCTCCACTCGGGTCAGGCCGCATCCCGAATAAAAGAATCATAGGGTTCTGGAAAATTGGGTAACAGAGGAAGGTTTCTTAAGGAAACAATGCTCATAGCATTCAATTTGGTCTTAGTATGGTCCGTGTGTGGATAAGTGTACAGTTAAGGCTAGGGACGTCCGATGTCGAATGGAGCCCCCACGCAGCCATAGAAAGCAGTAACATTGCCACTGTCTAATCTACACCCTTCTTTAGATGTAACTGTCCCAGTAAGGGCAACACAGCACCCCCCACCCCCTGAGCTTAGTAAACTTCTATACTATCTCTGTAAGCGGAGTGGTATAGTTAGTATGAGTTCATAGGAGGGTACAGAGAGAACACAGTACCATTGCAAACCTGGTCCAGTCCCTTAATGAAAACTGTGGAGTGAAAGGTGTAGATCCATTGTAAAACATTGAACAGATAGAACAAGTAACAGTGTTGACTCACGTGGGGAGCCAAATCAGTCTTCCGGGGATGTTGGACGTCTTGCTCTAGGACAAAAAGAAGCAGATCTAGATCTCGGATGTCTGTGACATTGCGGGAGAGGGCCCTGTAGTCGTTGACGATCCTCTGGAGGGTCTAGCCAGTTTGGGATGCTGATAGGGTCTTGTGCAAGGAAGGTGAAGAAGGCAGGAAGTTGTTCAGGGTCCGACAGAACAAACTTACAGTTGTTGTCTCAGGTTACCTTGATACTGAATGGATGGCCCCAGGTGTAGGAAGCCCCTGCTTGACAGATCAAATCCAAGAGTGGGCGGACTGCCCGTCTCATGTATAAGGTGTTGCGGGAGAGGTCCGGATAGAGGTGTACTGTGGATCCATCGAATTCTACAGGACCTAAGCGCCAGGCCTTATGCATAATCTCTTCCTTGAGGGTATAGTAATGGACCCGGCATAGGACATCGCGGGGGCAGTCGCTGCGGTCTCCCCCCATGCCTCCCACTCCATGCACTCTGTCCAGTTCAATAGGGGATGTAACTTCCCTGCCCAGGACCTGGTTGAGGATACAAAACGACAGTGGGTTTTAGATCAGTGCCTGAGGTTGCTTCCGGCACTCCCTGTATCCTGATGTTGTTCCTGCGGCTCCTGTTTTCGCTGTCCTCTATGCGGAGTTGGTGTTGCCGCAAGTGGGATAAATGTGACGTGGTTGCAGATTCGAGGGCCACAATACGAGCCGTATGGTCATCTTGGGTAGTAGCCAGAACAGATACAGCGTTCTCTGTCTTTGAAACCCGATGTTGGAGGGCTTGTAGTTCTTCATGGAGGGAGGCTTCCATCTTGGATGGCCAGGATTCAAAGTCCGCCCTAAAAGCAGAAAGAAGGGCTGTGGTCGCAGAGCCGGTTGATCCGCCCGAGGCCGGAGGAAGTAGCTCTGCAGGGCCATCTTCAGTGGAGATGTCAGGGGGCATAGCGACCATTGGAGGGGCCGAGGGCTCACCTGTAGTGTCCTTGCACATAGAGGAGTCCATGTGAACCAGAGAAGGAGGTTTAGGTTTGCCTGGGGTGTGACTGGCCGCCAGCATGTCCTTTCTCATGCGGGAGTCAAGCGAGGATGTACGGAGTAGGTAGCGCTGGATTGAACCTTGCTGCAGCTCAGCGGAGTCAGAGGAGGGAGAGCTTGAGGATGACATAGAGATTCGGGGTGTAAGTAATTGGTAGCACAGCCTGGTAATGTCGAGAGAGCACAGAGCTCAGTATCCCATTTCTTCAGCCGTCCATCGTCAGCCAGGAAACATGGTATCTAGTATGGGGGGATAGGACGGTCGCTACCTGCGACTCTGGAGCCAGGACTGCGTTCCCTGCTAGTCTTTTGCACCACAGTATGAGAGGGAAACGTGTTGCAGAACTATGGCGAGGTAGCAAACTGTCAGCCAAGGAATATTTATTCATTGGGAAGGGTTACAAGTGGCAGCTGGGTCATCTGGGCAGTTCTTGTGACAGTGTAGGGACACAGTGATCTAGGAGAAAAGGGGTTAAGGAGAACAGGAGCAAGTGCACGTGGGCAGTGTTGCAATCCACCCCACAAATGGGGGTGAATATTAGTTTAGTCCCTTTCTGAGGTCACAGACTACTATGTCGGGGCACCCTGGTGTTTAGGTTGGCCCTAGATTGAGCACAGAAGAGACGGGGAAACGACTGAGGTGTAGCAAGATGGCCGCCACTTACTGTGTGTGTGTTGGTAATTCTTCAGGCTGGCATGCAGGGGTGGCACAGGGGAGAACGCAGGCTTCGGTCAGTAGGCTGGGCTGCTCCGGTGTCCGTGTAGGAAAAGAGCCAGGTGTGGAGTAGCCAGGGAGGTCCGGATGTGTAGGCCGGGTGCACCAATATGGCCACCGCTCCCCCCTGTCAAGGCCGAAGCCGCGACCTGTATTTAAAGCGGCCGGAACACGGGATCGCCGTGTCAGCGGTCCCAGGCTGAGCCGTCCCGATGTCCGTGCAGGGGGAGAGCCAAGCGCAGAGCGGCCAGGAAGATCCAGATGCGGCCTGTGTGGGCCTGGTGTACTAATATGGTCGCCGCTCCCCTTGTCAAGGCCGAAGCCGCGGCCTGTAGTAAAATCGGCCGGATCACAGGATCGACGTTCAGCAGTCCCAGGTGACACCTTAGCGTTCCGGGGGACCCCGGGTTTAGTGTAGGTGGTGAGGCAGTCCTGTTAGGGGAAAAAAGGTGAAAATATCCAGACATACCTCTTATAGAGGTAATACTCAAGGCGGGTGCCTGCACAGAGACTGGAGCAGCAGCAGGGACGGCCTGCAGCTCAGGTTGTACCGGAACAGCCACGGTGGGAAATTCCAGGTGAGCCGTGCAACTCAGGAGCGTTTGCAACGCCATAGCAAACTGATCCATGCGGTGATCCTGCTCATCCAATCTGGAAAAATTATTACCAACAAGTAGATTAACTGCATTTTCTGAATTCATGGTGTTCGCCTACTGTCAGAAACCATGAATCAGACTGAGACAGAAGTACAGTTAAATCACACTTGTTTAATAATAATAGTAAAAAGGTAAACAGAGTAAACATAGTCAAAACATAGCCAGAGTTCAGGAACCAGAACGGATAGTCAGACAAGCCAAAACGTCAGGGAGCCAGAGATGAGCGTAGTAGAACAGCAAGTAGGATCTGGAGCCAGAAGGAATGTCAGCCAAGCAAGTCTTTAACAGGAACACAGGAGAGCGTCTCTAGAGATGTGACCAAGGCGAAGGCAGAGATCATCTGGGCTGGATGGCTTAAGTAGGCAGGACTGTCGAGCAGGATATCATCAACAGGTGAGTCACTGTGGAGAGAAAATTATAAGATGAAACAATCAGCGCCACAAGTAAAAAAATGTTGTTATGTTTAAATAAGATAACCTAATAATAAACGTGTGTAAAATTATAAATATAAAGTGCAAATCTCTAAAATAAATAAATCCTACATATAAATTAATAGTCCATAAAATGAAAAAATTAAGAAATAAAACATGAAAAACTCCTCTTGTTATCAGTGTATCCACACAATTCCACCACAGTGATTGTTCGTCCTCAAAAGGAGTGCACACCACCACCAGTAAAAATGCGCGCTCACCTCCCAGATGAGTCAAAACTCATATGCGGATCTCCCCACAAGCTCTTTGCTGTCATTCCTCTTCCCAATCAATGGTGGGTAATCCAGATGGCTCTTTTCTTAATGGTAACTCAGCTCATTAATATCCAAAGAAGCGGATCATCTCCCAGCTTGGCTCAAGATTCCATGAGTTACGGACATGTAAATAATAAGTATAGAGACCATAGTGTTCTCCGTATACAAATTTATTCAAAGCCCCCAAACAGACAAATTGCACTTACGAGATAAAAACTTTTAAAATCACATAAAAACCTCCAGAGTAGCACCACCGTGTCCACATACACAGTGCCTGGCTGGACGTGACTATCAGCTCCTCCCTTCTAGAAGCGTATCGGCCAATCACAGGCCTTCCTCAGTAGTTCTACATTTATTTATTTACTATCCACTGTGGAGAGAAAGGAGCTGGTAATTAGCCGACAGCTGAGCGGCCAACTTTGAGAAGGAAGAGCTGAGCCCAGCCCTGTAACTCTGGGAGTAATTGTAACTGCCAGCCTTGCAATGCCTCATGGGAAATGTAGTTCCACAACAGCTGGAGGGCCCCAGGTTGCCTACCCCTGGTATACAGAATGATGCCATTTTAAATATGTAACTCAATAAAATTTTGTATATTTTTTTTAGACAAATCTAGTGTCAATTTAGTTCTCTTGTGCATTTTTTAAGTATCGTCATTCTCTTGCTTGGTTCTGTCAATAAAAATATTGCACCACTGGTTTGGCACTCCTTTTAGGGCATACACCACCATACATAAATCATCCTTATACTTACGGGTTCTGGGTTCCCACAACACCAGACATCACATCTGCTCTCAACGCATTTTGTCACAAGAACTTCCTTAGAGCACAGAGTACACAACAGTCCCACCAACATATCATAAAGTAGCAAAATGCAGCAGACACATATATATTTGCTCGCACAAATAACATCCATTCTATTAATGGTAAAGGAAAAATAAAGTAACAAAATATCCAGAATTGCAGGGCTCTAGTTTGAATGTTCTGCTGTGCAGGGCAGAGATCATCATTTAGTACATATCAGCACTGCTTCTGTCTTGCAGCTTCTTTGCAGCCACTTCCTGTCTACATGCTCTCCAGAGATGGTTGCATTTCTCAGGGTGAGTTTTCTGATGGTGACAACAGTGGACCATACCTCTGTAATGTGTGCATTGAAATGCCTGTTTTGAGTCTGTGACAGAAGGCCATGTGATAGCAGTGGTGGGCCGTAATGCCGGATGCATGGATTCCAATCGGGGGGGGGGGATTTGAAGCATTTTATTAGAGCCAGAGGCTCTCGTATACTTCAAAAAAGGGTGGGCTCTAGGCGCAGAGCACTGCTCCTTGAGCCCACCCAGTTGTGTGATAATCGCTATTGTCATCCTGATTCTCTTCTCGGCAAATCAAGAAGCGGGTCCTGAGACCCGTTTCCTGATTTGCCGAAAAGACAAGTGATCCTATTGGCCTAGAAGGAGGAGGAAGAAGGTGCAAGGCGGAAGCCCCTGCCTGTCACCCGGAGAAAAAATGCTGCCCGCGCCATAGTTGGGGTAAGTGCAGGGCTGGTAACTGACCGACTGGGGGTGGGGGGGTGGGTGCAGGTAACCCAACTCGCCGGCCCGACCTGGGGGGAGGGTTGTGCGGATGACCGGACCAATCAGGGGGTGGCTGTGGGTGCACTGTTTGCCGCCCCCCCCCCCAAAAAAAAAAATATACCACCACTTGCCGCCACTGTGTGATAGTGTGACAAAGGAGGAGCAAAGTTGGGAAACAGGGACAGAGCGCTGCCAACCTATAAAAACCAGAACCTAGGCAAAAACCTTTATGGTAGCATCACCAGGGGTTGTTTTAATGAAAGCTACCCATTTAAAACTACTGAATATGACTTTCACATTGCATTAACAAATAAAAACGTACATGCATCTACCATGGCTATGAAGTTTGATTTAAACCTTCAGACCATATTAGTGAAGCTAAGTGGAGATGAATTCTACGAAAAATGTATAATCTTTTTACTCTTAACAGCAGTCCCCACAACACACCACAAGGTGGTGGACTTGAGCACTGTATGAAATAAAATGTTTCTTGCGGACATGTATACATTTTCTTGTAGAAATAACATTTTGCATAAAAACAGTAAACATTTTAAAAAATGTAAAAAAAAAAGTTTCAAATTATCAGCAATGCCGTGTTCCTAAACCATAGTATAAATGGGTATCTATCCTTAGAATACATATAATAAACCCACAAGGGGAGAAAACTTCTTTCTCTTTTGTCTGATATCGCATAGTCCCACAAATCTTCCCCAGTTTTCTCCCCTTGTGGGTTTATTATATGTTTCAAATTACCATGCAGCATTTTCAAATTCAGTTAAGCGTAGTGAAGATATGTTTGTCTCACTTTTTTTGCGTTTTTAGCAATGTATTTTTAGAATTGCTGAAATACATATTTAGTTTCTAGGTAGGGGAAGCGGAGAGCACGTCTTTCAAAAATTAATTTAGGTAGAGGTAAAAAGGTAATACAAATTACAAATTTCTATGATTGCTCACATTTGTCATGGCATTAAAATGTTTCTGGTAAAAAAATTACATTTACTTAAAAATAAAATAAATATAAAAAATAAAAAAGTTAAATAAAGCTACTTGCATGTTAAGCATTTATATGCTGCACATATATTAGTATATATTTAAAATAAAACAAAGTTTTTGTGAAAGCAGATTTAAATAAAAAAATGATAATGTAAACTTTCTTTGAGGAGACAGAAAAGGGGAAGTGGTTCGTTAAAAAATGAAAAATATATCCCTCTTTTTGCTGTTACAATTAGTTGTAATTAGATTCAAATAGGTTCCTACATTTAGACACGAGGGTATGTGGTACAAGCTATGTGTGAATTCTTTACCTAGTTTAGTAAACTCCTCGTAGTGCAATCCTGTTCATCCAGAAGTGTTTAATTGAACTAAATGCAGTTTGAATTGGTTTCCTGCAAAGTTATGTAACACCATTCATATGAAAAACTAGAGAACAGAAATAGAAGTTACATTTTCTAAGTTGCCGGCTCATTGATATGATATTTAGGTAAATGAAAGTAAGAATTAGGGATGAGGGAAGTTGGGGGAAATGATGTCCCTGAAATTTCAGTGAAAATCAGGAGATTTTAGTGAAAAAATTGGGAAGGCGATTAAGGAGATTTTAACAGCTTTAAGTTTTTCCTATGGGTTATGGCAGTTCCTAATAACTATGCTGGATGTGTTTTTGTGCCCAAAAAAGGGCTCTCATTAGTCTCATTATTTTGATTCTTTCATAGCAAGAAAACATTAGACAAGTAACAAATAAATACAACAGCAAAAAAAAAAAAAAAGAAATAAAAAACGCAAATAAAATGAACAGTAAATTAAACAAATTCAACTATTTTTAATATACCCCCCCCCCCAAAACAAACAAACAAACATACAAAAAAATAAATAAAAAAAAAACAATGACGAGTAGAATATTTTTCAGGAGGGGTTTTGGTCCACTCTTCACAGATCTTTTCAAAATCTGTAAGGTTTCTTGTCTGTCGCTTTGCAACTCAAAGTTTCAGCTCCCGCCATACATTTTCTTATAGGATTAAGGTCTGGAGACCGGCTAGGCCACTCCATGAATTTAATGTGCTTCTTCTTGAGCAACTCTTTTGTTGCCTTGGCGGTATGTTTTGGGCTAATGTCATGCTGCAAGACCCATCCACGACCCATCTTCAGTGTTCTGGCTGAGGGAAGAAGGCTCTCAACCAAGATTTTTACAATACATGGCCCCGTCCATTGGACACTCAACGCGGCAAAGTGGACCTGTACCTTTAGCAAAGAAACAACCCAAAACATAATGTTTCCACCTCTGTGCTTGACTGTAGGGATGGTGTCCTTAGGGTCATAGTCAACATTTTTCTTCCTCCAAGCACGGTGAGTTGAGTTAATGCCAAAGAGCAAATTTTAGTCTCATCTGACCACAGCACTTTCTCCCATTCCTTCTCTGAATCATTTAGATGTTCATTGGCAAACTTTTGATTGGCCTGTACATGTGCCTTCTTGGGGGAGGGACCCTGTAGGCACTGCAGGATTTCAGTCCATGGCGGCGTATTGTGTTACCAATGGTTTGTTTGGTGACTGTGGCCCCAACTGCTTGAGATCATTAACAAGCACCTCCCGTGTAGTTCTGGGCCGATCCCTCACTTTTTGTGTAGGTCAGCAATCATTGTGATTGATGCTGGATCTACTTCAAGACCCATCAGTGTGCCTCATCAGTGCCCATCAGTGTGCCTCATCAGTGCCCATCAGTGTGCCTCATCAGTGCCCATCAGTGTGCCTCATCAGTGCCCATCAGTGTGCCCCATCAGTGCCCATCAGTGTGCCTCATCAGTGCCCATCAGTGTGCCCCATCAGTGCCCATCAGTGTGCCTCATCAGTGCCCATCAGTGTGCCCCATCAGTGCCCATCAGTGTGCCTCATCAGTGCCCATCAGTGTGCCTCATCAGTGCCCATCAGTGTGCCTCATCAGTGCCCATCAGTGTGCCTCATCAGTGCCCATCAGTGTGCCTCATCATAGCCCATCAGTGTGCCCCATCAGTGCCCATCAGTGTGCCTCATCAGTGTGCCTCATCAGTGCCCTTCAGTGTGCCTCATCATAGCCCATCAGTGTGTCTCATAAGAGTACATCAGTGAAGAATAAAAATTGCTTATTTATAAAATTTTATAACAGAAACAAAGAAAATTTATTTTATATTTTTTCAAAATTTTCAGTCTTATTTTTTGTATAGGACAAAAAAAACCCAGCAGTGATTAAATACCACCAAAAGAAAGCTCTATGTACCATAGATTGTAGACTCTATAACTTACACAGCCTAAATAATATACACTGATTTAGGTTATTTTTAGCAAAGAAATTTAGCAAAATAAATTTTGGCCTAAATTTATGAAGAAAGATTGTGTATTTGCAAAGTTTTATAGCAGAAACAAGAAAAATGTGTTTTTTTTTTCAAAATGTTTATTCTTTTTTATTTATTTAGCTCAATTTGTCTAAAAAAAAAGATAAAATTTTCAGCGCTGAAAGCTGAAAATTGGCCTGGGTAAGAAGGGGGTGAAAGTGCCGGGTATTGAAGTCATTAATTGAAAAAAGTTCATTTCTGTAGTGGTAATTGGTTGTCATTGCTCATTTATTATGCTCATTGAATGGTTGATTATAAAACTCATTGTTCAAACATCTTTTGCTCAAAATCAATTGTTTGACAAAATTTTATAACCCTTCCATTGAATAGTAATTTTTTAAAACATTATGCAGTGTACATTTTAAAATAGGAGTTCTGAATGGAAACTACACACTTTAACTGCAATGGGGCTTATTTACTATAGCAGTTTGGTAAAGCCTGGTACACATGGGCCGAATATTGGCCAGTATCAGCCGGTTCAGCGGAAACCAGCAGACATCTGGTCCCAGGGCAGCCATCACAAATTTTGGGGCCCCTTACGAGGCTTTAGGCCTGGCCCTCCCTCAGGCCGCCTGACCCCCAGCAGTTCCCAACATTCCCCAGGGCCCGCCCACTGGCTGTCCTACCGAATCCCCATACCTGTAGGCACTCTGCTCCCCTCATACCTGTATGCACTTAGCCCCTTCCTCACACATGTACACACTCAATCCTCCTCACACCTGTACGCACTCAGCCCCCCTCACACCTGTATGCACTCAGCCATCCTCACACCTGTACACATTCAGCCCCCCTCATACCTGTGCACACTCAGCCCCCCTCACACTTGTATGCAATAAACCCCCTCATACCTATTGCCATAAAAAAAACCATACTTGTACGCACTCAGCCCCCCCCATACCTGTGTAAGCTCAGCCCCCCTCATACCTGTGCACGCTCAGCCCCCTCATACCTGTACAAACTCAGCCCCCCTCATACCTGTGCAAGCTCAGCCCCCCTCATACCTGTGCTCGCTCAGCCCCCCTCATATCTGTGCACGCTCAGCCCCCTCATACCTGTGCATGCTCAGCCCCCCTCATACCTGTGCACACTCAGCCCCCCTCATACCTGTGCACGCTCAGCCCCCTCATACCTGTACACACTTAGCCCCCCTCATACCTGTGCAAGCTCAGCCCCCTCATACCTGTGCACGCTCAGCCCCCCTCATACCTGTGCACGCTCAGCCCCCTAATACCTGTGCACGCTCAGCCCCCCTCATACCTGTACGCATAAAAAACCCCTCATACCTGTACGCACTCACCCCCCCTCATACCTGTGCACGCTCAGCCCCCCTCATACCTGTACACACTCAGTCCCCTCACACTTGTTTGCACTAAACCCCCTCATACCTGTACGCACTCAGCCCCCATATACCTGTACACACTAAGCCCCCTCATACCTATAAACACTCAACCCCCCTCATACATGTACACACTTAACCCCCCTCACACCTGGCACCCTTGTTTGGCCTGTGTGTATGGCAGCCTGTCCAACAGAAGTCGGCGGAATGTCTGGCTACTATAGAAATGGCTGTGAGCACTGATCAGTGTGTCCTGGCAGGGGGGTGGGCAGTTTCCCTGTCAGAACACTATAGCTCAGTGGGGGAGTTTGCCAAACACTAACATCGGATAAGTGCAGCGATCTGTAAGTTTTCTTTTCATTCAGCCTGCTGGGTTGAATAAAAAAAAAAAAAGCTTCCCATGTGTACCAGGCGTAGGATGATATCCTGCCTATTATAATGTGATTTGGAGTAGTGTAGGGTTTACTATAGATTTTGTACTCAGCCCCGTCACTACTGGGTTTTAACAAATTGTGATTGCATGGAAAGGTCTTGTGTACTGACCCTAAGTCATGCCTGCAAACAGGAGACCACCTCCATCCAACCACAATAAAACTTTTTTTTTGCAAAGAAAGGTCAGATCTTTCTTTCCGTGTCCCCTTGTGGACAGACAATAAGGATGAATCAGTCCAAAGGGGACACAGACAGTAATTCATATATTTACGACACAGTCAGCAGTTCATATACTTACACTTTTTTTGTAGAGTTGGCAAGAGTTAAAACCTTAGTCAGATTTTTATTGTTTTTTTTTTTTTGTTCCATTGGGGAGAGAAAATGAAGGGAAATCATACTAATGAGGACATGGGTTGCGATAAAAATCAATTACGTTTGTGCAAAAGCACAGTTTTAGAAAACTTAACAATGACTTGCAGTAGGTTTGCAGTTGAACGGGTTGAGTTGGTGTCAGAGCTCTGCTATCAGCTGTTAGTCACTGAGCGTCTTCTCAGCCATTCTTTGCATACTCTGCTCTCTCAGAGTGCTGGATGTGTCCAATCTTGTGTGTAGCAATAACTCACGGTGGAGCTGCTGGTTTAAGCGGGTCTGTTACCTTCACTTTGCATCCCTCTGTTTCAACAGCACCGGGTCTAGGGTTCCGTTGAGTTTACTGATGGACGATACACACACCAAGACTGGAGTACGTTTTCAATGCTGTATTAAACAAACGACTTAGGAAGTAGCAGGAAAGAGGTAGAAAGGAAACTTGCAGAAGAAACTCAAATATTCTCTGGTAGGGTTCTCTTGACAAAATGTCCTGGTAGGATTCAAATACTATTTGAAATGCGCTCCCCTCGTGGGACACACTTCTTGCTCATCTGGATAGGCCTCTCTCACCGGTCTAGCAGCCAGCATGCAGCACAAATCAAAGTCTCTGCCACAGACTTGTTTGGGAATAAAATTCATACGATCCTCTGCCACAGGATGTATAGGTTTTTCTGTAGTGAAAGTCAGTCACAGTTCTTGAACCTTTAAGCCGAGCTGGCAACACTATGCTGTATAGTTACTTTTGGATACGTCCTCCAACCGAGTCCCCAGGCCCCTCTATAGACCAACACGCCGCGTGATCTCTCCAAGACGGGTCCTCCCCTGGGATCTCCTCGGCTGTCCAGCTTCGTCACACAGGACCGACAGCTCAGGACCATTCCTCGGCCACGGTGGTAGGCTCCAGACAAGCCTCTGGACCCACCCCTGCGCTGCTGTATTGTGGGTCTCCTGAACGGAGGACCACGAGGTAGCTCCTTAACGCATACCTGTCGGCCAGGAGGGCCAGTAGGTGGCTGTAAAACGAACCCCAAAATATAGCGTCTGTCCCATAAATACCCTCGCCCAGAATGCAACTCGGAGGATCACCTCCACCGAGCGTGCCTCCGGGACAGAGGAACATCCATACGCTTCAACACGTTGTCTTTCTAACCCTGACCAGTGGCAACAGCGACACCCACTGGTCAGCACGGAAACACACACAACGTCAGCCAAGCTGGAACAGAGGCAAACTTTAACCTTCCAAACGCACAATTTACTAAATTTACCTAACATACGGTAGATTGCAAATCTACCAGCACTACATACTCCTCCCACTACAATAGACGTTGCCCCCAACGTCTGTCCCGACACAGTAACAATAACTCTCAAGCCTGAGAGTAAGCATTTGAGTTTCTTATAACTTTAGATAGGCAAAGGGAGAGAAAGGACAGTTTAAAGACACTATGAGACTTACATCTATAAAACATTATGTTCACAGCCGCAAACAAAACCACAGTATAATGATACACAACCTCACTAACTAACTAGCTGAAAAGCCTCCCAGCTCTATGCATGATCCGATAATCCCTGAAAAGGAAACATAGTTAGACACACACATATATACATCCTATACAACAGTAGGAGCAAAGCCTCATTAAAAATGAAACTCTCTTCCCACAACCTATACTAGAAAAAATATATACTTTAGGAGTCCATCCCTGCATAAGAACTTTTTCTTTTTCTATAAAAGAAATCCAACTAGCAAAAGAAGTCCTTGGATTTAAACACTCAACAGAATCTGTAGATCTTGACCACGCAGATCTCTTTACCCTGACACTATCTAGCTAGGTAATTTCAAAGTTCTATTGTCCATAATTACCAGTAAAACCGGGGATCTGGCAAGGTCAACGATTTCCCTTCTTTATCCACAGTGGTAATAAAGTACACAACATTGTCTTTTCCTGGTCTGCAAATTACCACTTTATCGGCATAGATGTGCCGACCGAAGTTCCAATGTACAAAGCATCCGCTGAAACGTTCATCCATCCGGACGGAACATCCAGTCTTTCTGAAAGGCTTAGGCACAGACAAGTAGTCACAAACAGCCTCATTGTACCAAAGTTCCCGATTAGCTTCAATCTCCTGCATAATATCCTGGTGCACATAGGGAAACTCCAATCCATACTCTGCGGCCACATGCTTGGTTAACATCCGTTGCAAGCGAGCAAGTTTTGGCAAAGATCTGTCTCTCCCCATACCAGGCGGTACACAGGAATTTAGTGACTTTCTCACCATAGACCCAGCCGGTGTCTGTAGTGAACTAGTAGCCTTTGGCAAAGTCTTAGCAACAGTACTGTGTGTTTCCACACAGGGTGACGTCTTCCCAGAACTCAGGGCAGTCCATTCAGAAAAAGTCATTGTGGAGGCAACATCTTTGCCTTGTGACCACAATAGCTCTTGCGACATGGTTTTAAATAAGTCATCATCCCCAGAAAGATCCGGCATGGATTCTATTTCCGAGTCTCTCAATTCTTCCGCTGGCAAATATTTATTTACATTCCCCAACAGTGGCTTACCCATTCCAGATGTAAACTCTGGTAGTTCCGGCTCAGGCATCTTCTGGGGTAGGCCTCGACCACGGCCGCGGGAAGCCTTTACATAGCCCACCTTCTTCTGAGTATGCACCGTAGGAGTAGGCGTAGTGGACTCAGGAACTAAAGTAATGTCTCCGGGCGAGACAACAGTAACAATGTCTCTTTCTGGAACATTGTCAGTAGCAACAGGCAAAGTGGCGGCCCGTTGCTCCCTCTCTGTAGCAATAGCAGCCTCCACTGTAGCGATACCTGTCACCCAATCCATCTGATTGGCACGGGGTGACATGGTAAGTTGCTCCACCACAAACAGGTATTCTTCACACTGTGGACATCGGCCGAATGGACGAAGATGCCTGGCCAATCCTACGCATCGATGGCAGGTCATGCCCAGTCCCTCAACATCTCCCGAGGTATACAGGACAAACCTCCCCTGCTGCTTCAATCGAACTCCAGTATCTGTGAGCAAAGTCCCAGATTGCACAGTATTCATCACGGTGCTTGCAGGGAACATTCTGGGTCCCACAACTGATTGCAACGCCGAAAAAGACATGTCCAAACTCTGATCTTTTCAGCACGATCACGAGGCCTCTCTTTTCCTCTGGCGCCCAACACACACACACGTCCCACGCGGTAGCAAGTAGGGTAACTCCTCCCACTTGTTCTTTCAGTCACGTAACTCCCGGGCCTTTTTCTGGCGCCCAGCGTCTACGCACTTAGAAGCAAAGTCCTGCAGTGTAACCTTTCCTCTTCCTAAAAAGAAACTTTTTTTCTCAAAGTCCAGCTCTCTCTGTAAACTCCCGGCAAAACACTCCACTGGGTTGCGATAATTGATGGTCAACAAATCCCGGACATCGCCCCCACATGTAGCACTAACTCACGGTGGAGCTGCTGGTTTAAGCGGGTCTGTCACCTTCACTCTGCTTCCCTCTGTTTCACCAGCACCGGGTTTAGGGGTTCCATTGAGTTTAATCCTGGACAACACACGCACCAACACTGGAGTACGTTTTCAATGCTTTATTAAACAAACGACTTAGGAAGTAGCAGGAAAGACGTAGAAAGGAAACTTGCAGAAGAAACTCAAATATTCTCTGGTAGGTTTCTCTTGACAAAATGTCCTGGTAGGATTCAAATACTATTTGAAATGCGCTCCCCTCGTGGGACACACTTCTTGCTCATCTGGATAGGCCTCTCTCACCGGTCTAGCAGCCAGCACGCAGCACGAATCAAAGTCTCTGCCACAGACTTGTTTGGGAATAAAATCCATACGATCCTCTGCCACAGCATGTATAGGTTTTTCTGTAGTGAAAGTCAGTCACAGTGCTTGAACCTTTAAGCCGAGCCGGCAACACTATGCTGTATAGTTACTTTTGGATACGTCCTCCAACCGAGTCACCAGGCCCCTCTATAGACCAGCACGCCGCGTGATCTCTCCAAGATGGGTCCTCCCCTGGGATCTCCTCAGCTGTCCAGCTTCGTCACACAGGACCGACAGCTCAGGACCATTCCTCGGCCGCGATGGTAGGCTCCAGACAAGCCTCTGGACCCACCCCTGCGCCGCTGTATCGTGGGCCTCCCGAACGGGGGACCATGAGGTAGCTCCTTAACGCATACCTGTCGGCCAGGAGGGCCAGCAGGTGACTGTAAAACAAACCCCAAAATATGGCGTCTGTCCCATATATACTCTCGCCTAGAATGCAACTCAGAGGACCACCTTCACCGAGCGTGCCTCCGGGACAGAGGAGCATCCATACGCTTCAACACGTTGTCTTTCCAACCCTGTCCAGTGGCAACAGCGACACCCACCGGTCAGCACGGAGACACACACGACGTCAGCCAAGCTGGAACAGAGGCAAACTTTAACCTTCCTAACGCACAATTTACTAAATTTACCTAACATGCAGTAGATTGCAAATCTACCAGCGCTACATGTGGAACGCTCATCAGTCTTGACACATCAATGGGTCAGTACTCCTCTTCGGTCAGGTAAGTCTTCGCTGAAGACCTTTCTCATGTAGTGGGGTCAGCTCAGCAGCTGAACCCTATGACATCATGGAGCGTTAGTAGCTTTTCGAGCCGTGTCAGGAGTTGGAGTATGTGTAGATCGTTTTCCTCGGGTCTCAGAGTGATGGACGTGTCCAATCTTGTGCTGCGCTCATCGATGTAGTAATGTGTCAGTACTCTTCCCCAGTCAGGTAATGCTTCCTTGAAGATCGTTCTCAGGTGTTGGGATCTGCTCTGCGGCGTTCACTCTTCATAGCTGCTGAAATGCAGCTTCTGTCTTTCAGCCGACTGCCCTTCTTATATGGAAATAGGGAGTCACCCAGCCCATCACCGCCCAATCAATTGACAAATGACAGAAGCTGGGAGTAAATCACACCATATGACGTGAGTTGAGGCAAGCAATCACTTTCGGAGTCATGTCAGTGGTTGGAGTACGCTTAGATCATTTTACTCCGGTATGTAAGAAGGTTCCATCCCTGAGATCTGAGACATTGATTTTGACTAAAGGACATAAAAGTTAAAAAATAAGGTGAAGTCATGGAATAATGTGTGAGGAAAAATAATTTTTTTGTAACTTTCTCTTGTCACGACTTGCTGTGAATACGGGTTCTCCATATTTATACCCAGCCTCTACTCCTTTAGTAAATTAACCCTAATAAGTCCAACATAAAAATACACTCTGGGGTTGATTTACTAAAGCCAAATCCACTCTGCGCTGCAAGTACAATTGAAAGTGCACTTGGAAGTGCAGTCGCTGTAGATCCGAGGGGAAGATCTGAAATGAGGGGAAGCTCTGCTGATTTTATCACCCAATCATGTACAAGCAAACATGCTGTTTTTTATTTTCCTTGCATGTTCCCCTCGGATCTACAGCGATTGCACTTCCAAGTAGAAATTGCCTTTAGTAAATAAACCCCTCTGTCTCCAGCTGGCACACCGTCCTAATACTTGAGCCATCACATCTCTAAAAGTGCACATAGACTGATCAAACCATTACATGACTTCCATACTGTGGCAGCCACTCATAAGGGGCGCAGGGGCACCACCCCTCTAATCCATGCGCCTGGCCCCTAATCTCCATGCAGGGCAATGGAAGAAGAAGAACATGATTGGAGCCTGAGGCTCTAATTGGTTTCAAAAAGGGTGGGCTCGGGGCGCAGAGCTCACCCACTTGTGTGACATTAGCGAATTAATATTCGATAATGTCTTCCTGCTTCTCCTCCTGGCCAGTCAGGAAGCGGGTCCTGAGACCCGATTGGCCAGGAATCCTTAGACCTTATTGCCGGGAGCCCTAAGACCTGATTGGCCGGGAGGAGAAGCGACTGCCGGAACTCGGGTGGAGATGCAGATGGGAAGCCGCGACCTTGATGGGGTAAATGCGGGGCTGTCAGGCGATGGGCAAGCGAAGCAGCGATCGAGCGGGACAACGGGGGGGGGGGAGTAAGGGGGCCAGGTTTGTTTGCCGCCCCCACAAAAAAAAATGAGCACCAGCCACCACTGCTTCCATACATGGAAAGATCTAAGTCTGTCATAATCTCTGAGTGTTATCAGCAATAGAATAAATAATAAACATTTAAACATCACAGTTCATACAATTTATAATCCTAAATTTCATGTAAGGCTCAGTTTACTCTACTGAGACCTGAAAGTTGCTGATGGTGCGACTTTGCCAGGTGGCTTCCTGGCGACATGCTGGCGATTTGCTGGCGACTTGACTACTACTTTTTTTTTCAAATTCTTTTTTTATTATTTTATTTCCAAGAAAAAAAAAAAAAGAAAAAACATCCCATGCAGGGGCACAGATGGCAGATCAAAACAGCTACCAACTCACCCATATAGCTAGAGGCAATATCAAACATCACACCTCAATTTGGGCCCAATGCTTCGAATTCACAACTACCCCTTGCTACAAAGACATCATGTTTGTAACCCCTGACGTCATACAGCCAAATACAATCTCTTAACTAAATGTATCTGTATGATGTTTATTTTACTACTGTTAGTTGTATACTTTGTGTATGGAATCTAGAACGCTACATCGATTACCAGCACTTCATTCTTCCCTCTCACCTCCCTTCTTTTCGTTTTCCTTCTTTTTTTCTCATTCTCTTCTCCTAAACCCTCATGGTACCTACTTTTTTTCAATCAACTAGTTTTTATTGAATTTTTTCACATATACAACAAAAGAAAAACACTTATGACATTCCCATCACATTACCCCACCCAACCTCTGTGCAAAAAACAAAACAAAACAAAAAAACACAACACATCCCCCCCTCTAACTGCGTTCATCAGACCCTATTTCAATTCCCACTTTCACATTATTCCAAGATGGTGTCTATTTTATAAATATTCAATTCACTCCAGTAATATCTTTCCTAATTAATTTCCCATATCTTTAAGATACTCATCTGAATGCATTGGACGCTTGGGTGGTCACCGAGCGCCGCGTTGGGGATCTCTCCCTCCTTGCCGGCGGCATTCCGGAACATTCTCGGATGCTCTTCATCACTGCGCATGCGCAGGGCCCCGCGTGTGCGACGTGACGTCATGGACATCGCGAGATTTCGGCGAGAATGACGAGACTTCGGAGCCTTTGCTCTTCCAGAACGCCGGGAGACCATACTCGGCTGCCACAATGGCGGCCATGCCGCCCCCACCATGGGATTATCGGCGGATTGTACACACCTGGGATGGATTGTGACAAGGTACACACACCCCCAAGTAATTACAGATATAAAATCGGTAATTGCAACATACTCTTAGTCTCCTCCTGCTTGGTGGACTGCAAACACTCTCTGTTGCCTGCTGCCACTCTCTGCTGTTACTCTCGGCTATCACTCAGTAAGTACACCCCTTTAGCGATGTGCCTTTGCAACATTTTTTTGCCCCACACAATTAGGGCTTATTGACCCTCATTTTTTGACTATTAATGATATGGTTCTTTCATATTCCTTATAACTTTATACTTTTTTCGCTTGTTTTTAGACTGGTTGACTCAGGATTGGATACTAACCCACTGAGTCCTATACAGCTTGTGACCAATTCCGGGTTGGCTAACAAGTAACAGTCTAGTCACATGAGGCAATATGATGCAATCACATGCGCTATCTAGCACCTTTTGAGGTAATAATTTGTACTCACACCACCACTACCCCCCCTCACCCACCCTTTGCTTTCACTCACACACGTTTGCACCATTTTATTTGTTTATCACACACCCATACCGCACGATTTGTCTCACTATTCACCCCTTTCACCTTTCCTTATTCTCCCACACTCTCTCACTCCCTCACTACCATTTTTACTTGAGCACAGCTAGAGTATTTACCAATACCCTATATACAGTTATGAATCATTTATGTTTATACTAGCCTTTAAAATATACTATACAAATATGGTCTTGAATTTTTTCGGTTTGAGCCATATGCATTATATCTATAATAAATATAGGTGACTTCAGTCCCCTAGTGGCTTTTTTGTCCACATAATAAACCTGACTACTTTATTATGGGCGTTCACTTAGTTCGTCTTGTAAATTTTCATCGCAGGTGTGTTTTGTGCTTTCCGGCCGGTCGTCTGACCCGGCGGGCGGTGCCCAAGGGTATGACCTCTCGTAAGTCACGTTGCTTCTCACTGCCCTGGTCTGGGCTGCGGTGGCGGTAGAGGTGTCTGGAATCCTCCCTTTGGGGAAGAGGGAAAAGCAACATATCTTTTTTAAGGATCTCCATGTGGAAAGTTTTCTCTCCTGTTGGACATACATTATTGGGTAACTATACTGTATTGGTGTATTACATGGTGAATGTAGTTATTGTTATATCAATGGAATCTATATGTGTATATCAATTCTATTTACGTGCTTTTTCCAGCAGACTGACCCTCTGAAGAAGACCCCAACTATAGGGGTTGAAACGCATCAGGTTTAATGTTCATGATATGAAGTATTGTTATGAATATATGTCTGCCAATGTATGTTCAGCCAACTTAGTTTTAAAGTACTCCCCACTGGAGCTCATTGTTTTAACTCTTATGGTATATTATTCAATAAAATTGTTATATTTTTTCATACATTACTGACTACATCTGTTACTGTGCTGCCAAAAAACCCCACTTTGGGGAAATTTTTCCTTTTTTTGTACTCATCTGAATGCTGAGCTAGATTAGACACTAGCCACCAATGCCAGACTTTTTCAAATTTCTAAGGGCATCTCCTATGTTTATAGGTCAGTCTTAAATTAAGATTAATAGTTTTGTTCCATTGATCTGTCATTGGTGGACAGTTTGATACCCATTTTTTGCAAAATAAGTTCACGTGCCATATACATAGTTCTCAGCCACATCACATCAGGGCCATCTTTAATATTGACTGGACCCTGGGCAAACATTTTCTTGGGCCCCCTTTTCCATGCAATTTCGCTCTCCACATGCTTTGAGACATACAATAAATAGCAGCTAGACTCAAAATCAGTTTACTGAATCAGATCAGGCAGAGATTGCAATTGGTTGCCAGAGGTTATAGTGTATCATTACCGCTCACTGACTGGCTGCTAGAGGTTACAGCACACATTATGGCTCACTGTTATTTTCTAGAGGTTACAGCACATGACTTCTGTTCGTTGATTGGTTGCTAAAGATTACTAAACATCAATACTGCTCACTGATTGGTTGTTAGAGGTTACTGCACATTATTACTGTTCACTGATTGGTTGCAAGAGGTTAGTGCACAGCATTACTGCTCACGTGTTGCTAAAGGTTACAGCACATCATCTCCTCACTGCCTGCCTGCGTATTCACATGCACCAAAATTCAGGTTGCTGTGGCACCATGTTATTTTGAAGAAGGGTTCCACCTCCAATTTGCTTACTTTTGCAGAACATGATGTTAGGCTTAATGACCACAATTGTAGGCAGGACTTTCAAGCATGCTCCTTTACCTCCCACAGTGGGCATCATTCAGCAGAAGTGAGGGTGGATGTGACCTCAGGGGGACATGATATACATATGAATGCAGCCTCTATTTAAATATCAATACCGCAGTCCACGACTATTTACATGTAGCAATAACTCTCGGTGGAGCTGCTGGTTTAAGCGGGCTTGTTACCTTCACTCTCCTTCCCTCTGTTTCACCGGCACCGGGTCTAGCGTTCCGCTGAGTTTACCTCCAGACAATATAAGCACCAACACTTGAGTACGTTTTCAATGCTTTATTGAACCAAGTAACAAAGGAAGTAGCAGGAAAGAGGCAGGAGGAAAACTGCAGGGAAGCTCAAATACCTTTCTTTAGGATTCTTCACAACGTCCCTTGAAGTTGAATATTTTAATAGAATGCAATCCCATTGTGGGACACGATCTTTGCTCGCCTGGATAGGCCTCTCTCACATGCCTAGCAGCCAGTACGTAGCACAAACAAAAGTCTCTGCCACATACTTGCTTAAAATAAACTCGTACGATTCTCTGCCACAGGATGTATTGGTTCTGCCGTGAATTTCAGACACAGTACTTGGACCTCTAAGCCAACCCGGCAGTACTATGCTGTAAAGTTACTTTAGGATACGTCCTCCAACTGAGTCACCAGGCCCCTCTCCAGACCAGCACTCTACATGATCCTTCCATGACGGGTCCTCCCCTGGGATCTTCTCGGTTGTCCAGCTTCTTCACTCTGGATAGACAGCTCAGGACCATTCCTCGGCTGCTGTGGTAGGCCCCAGACAAGCCTCTGGGCCCACCCACGAGCCGCAGCAGCGCGGGCCTCCAGAACGGAGGACCACGAGGTAGCACTACGCATACCTGTCGGCCAGGAGGGCCAGCAGGTGGCTGTAAAGGTGTCTGTCCCATAAATACCCTCTCCCAGAATGCAACTCGTAGGACCACCTCCACCGAGTTGTCTCCGGGACAGAAGAGCACCCATACGCTTCGACACGTTGCCTTTCCAACACTAGCCAATGGTAACAACGACACCCACTGGCTCAGTGTGGAACCACACGCAACGCCAGCCAAGCTGGAACAGAGGCAAATCTAACTTCCCCTAACGAGCAATTCACTAAATTTACCTATCAGATGGTAGATCATTAATCTACCAGCGCTACATACTCTCCCCACTACAATAGACGTTGTCCCCAACGTCTGTCCAAAAATAATGATAACAACCCCCAAGCATGGGAGCAGGTATTTGAGCTTTTAAAACTTGGATTAGATAAAGAAGAAAGAAAGACAGTGGAAAGACATTATAAGATTTACATCTATAAAACATTATGTTCACGTCCGTAAACAAAATCATCCTATGACTGTACATAACCTCACTATCTATCTAGCTGAAAAGCCTCACAGCTTGATAGGAGATCCAATAGTTCCTGAAAAGGAAAACATATTAAACACACATATATTCCATAATTACCCATAAAACCGGGGATCTGGCAAGGTCAGTGTCTTTCCCAGTTTATCCACTGTGGTAATGAAATATACAATGTCATCTTTTCCGGGCCTGCAGATGACCACTTTGTCAGCATAGATGTGCCGACCAAAGTTCGAGTGCATAAAACATCCACTAAAACGTTCATCCATTTTAACAGAACATCCAGTCTTTTGGAAAGGCTTAGGCACAGACAAATAGTCCCAAACAGCTTCACTGTACCAAAGTTCCCGGTTAACTTCAATCACTTGCATTATGTCCTGAGGGACATAGGGGAACTCCAAGCCATACTCCGTAGCTACACGCTTGTTTAACATTCTCTGCAAACGTGCAAGTTTGGGTAAGGACCTGTTCTTTAGCAGAGGCGATATCTTCACCTTGTGACCATAACATCTCTTGTGACATAGTCTCAAATAGGTCATCATCACCGGAAAGATCTGACAAGGATTCTATTTCCGAATATCCCAACTCTTCCGCTGGCAGATACTTATTTACAATCCCAGATACATTCCCCATCAGCTGCTTACCCGTTCCTGACGTGGACTTTGTTGGATCCGGTTCGGGTAGCCTCGGGGGGAGGGCCTCGGCCACGGCCGCCGGAAGCCTTCACATATCCCACCTTCCTCTGTACAGGTACAACAGAGACAGGCGTGGTGGACACAGAATTCAAAGCAATGTCCCCTGATGAGACGGCAACAGCAGTGTCTCTCTCTGGAACATTCTCGGCAACAACAGGCAAAGTGACGGCCTGCCGTTCTATCTCTGTAGTAGTAGCAGCTTCTACTGTGGCGATACCTGTTGCCCAATCCATCCGATAAGCACAGGGCGACATGGTAGGTTGCTCCACCACAAACAAATACTCTCCACATTGCGGACATCGACCAAACGGACGGAGATGTACGGCCAGTCCTTCACATCTGTGGCAGATCAATATCAATATCTCCTGAGGTATACAGAACAAACCTCCCCTGCGGCTTCAGACAAACTCCGGTGTCTGTGAGAAGGGTTCTGGTCAGCACAGTATTCAACACGGTGCTCGCAGGGAACATTCTTGGTCCCATAATTGGCTGCATCGCCGAAAAAGACATGGCCACTCTCTGATCTTCTCAGCACGATCACGAGGCCTCTCTTCTCCTCTGACGCCAAACACATACACGCGTCCCACGCGGCATCAAGTAGGGTAGGCTCCTCCCACTTGTTCTTCTGATCACGTAGCTCCCGTGCTTTTACTGGCGCCCGCCACCTACGCACCCAGAAATAAAGTCCTGCAACTTTAACCTCCTCTTTTCCTGAAAAATTTGACAAAGTCCAGCTCTCACCGTAAACTCCCGGTGAAACACTTCTCTGGGATGTGAGAATTGATGGTCAACAAATCCCGGACGACGCCCCCACATGTAGCAATAACTCTCGGTGGAGCTGCTGGTTTAAGCAGGCTTGTTGCCTTCACTCTCCTCCCCTCTGTTTCACCGGCACCGAGTCTAGGGTTCCGTTGAGTTTACCTCCGGACGATATAAGCATCAACACTTCGGTACATTTTCAATGCTTTATTGAACCAAGTAACAAAGGAAGTAGCAGGAAAGAGGCAGGAGGAAAACTGCAGGGAAGCTCAAATACCTTTCTTTAGGATTCTTGACAACGTCCCTTGAAGTTGAATATTTTAATAGAATGCAATCCCCTTGTGGGACACGATCTTTGCTCGCCTGGATAGGCCTCTCTCACTTGCCTAGCAGCCAGTACGTAGCACGAACAAAAGTCTCTGCCACAGACTTGTTTGAAATAAACACGTACGATCCTCTGCCACAGGATGTATTGGTTCTGCGGTGAATGTCAGACACAGTACTTGGACCTCTAAGCCAACCCGGCAGTACTATGCTGTAAAGTTACTTTAGGATACGTCCTCCAACCGAGTCACCAGGCCCCTCTCCAGACCAGCACTCTGCATGATTCTTCCATGACGGGTCCTCCCCTGGGATCTTCTCGGTTGTCCAGCTTCTTCACTCTGGATAGACAGCTCAGGACCATTCCTCGGCTGCTGTGGTAGGCCCCAGACAAGCCCCTGGGCCCACCGCTGCAGCGGCGCGGGCCTCCGGAACGGAGGACCACGAGGTAGCACTCTAATGCATACCTGTCGGCCAGGAGGGCCAGCAGGTGGCTGTAAAACGAACCCCTAAACATGGCGTCTGTCCCATAAATACCCTCTCCCAGAATGCAACTCGGAGGACCACCTCCACCGAGTTGTCTCCGGGACAGAAGAGCACCCATACGCTTCGACACGCTGCCTTTCCAACACTAGCCAATGGTAACAACGACACCGAGCAATTCAGAGGGAGGCGGGGTCACCGGGTGGCCCCGCCCCCCATTATTTAAGAACCGTCAGAAGAGGAGACGCGTCACACAGCGGGAGCCTCCCTCCATGCCAGCATGGATGCGGAGCGGCCTGGAGAAAAAGATGAAGAGAAGAAGAGAAGAAAAGAAGAAGATGAAGTAGAGAAGAAGATGAAGAGAAGAGCGGGAGCCTCACCCCATGCCATGGGTGCGGAGCGGCCCGAGGAGAAGAAGATAGAAGACGCCGCGGAGGAGATGCTGGACGAGAACGCCGGTGGAAGAACCAGAAGAGCCAGAAGAACCAGAAGAAGAAGATGAAGGAGGATAGAAGAAAGAAGAAAGAAGAAGCATTTAAATAAAGGAATTGTCAAAAACTGTCTCTTGTCATTTTTAACATTTTTGACAGTTTTTTAGTGAAATGGTAGGCCCTTACCATTTCACACAGGGGGGGCCGGGATCCGGGGGTCCCCTTGTTAAAGGAGGCTTCCAGATTCCGATAAGCCCCCCGCCCGCAGACCCCCACAACCACCGGCCAGGGTTGTGGGGATGAGGCCCTTGTCCTCATCAACATGGGGACAAGGTGTTTTGGGGGGCTGGTATGGAATTTAGGGGGACCCCCACGTCATTTTTTTTCTTAAATTTTGGTTTGGGGTTCCCCTGTGGGGAATTCCCATGCCGTTTTTATCAATGAACTTCTATGTGTATTGTCGGACCGGCAATGCAATAGCCGCGAGTAGTTTTAAATGACTTTTTTCCTTTGAAATGTCATTTTGCTGTCAGACTATTCTAAACACGGGAAACATGCGCCCCTTTACAGGCATACTATAGACACCCCCTAGCTACAAAATTTAAAGGGATATTACACTTTTATTGTTTGACTTTAAGCATTAATAAAATCACTGCTCCTGAAAAAACAGCCATTTTTAAAACTTTTTTTTGCATTGATCCATGTCCCCTGGGGCAGGATCCAGGTCACCAAACACTTTTTATGACAATAACTTGCATATAAGCCTTTAAAATTAGCACTTTTGATTTCTCCCATAGACTTTTAAAGGGTGCGGCATTCGAATTTGCCACAAACACCCCAAATTGTTCGCTGTTCAGCGAACTTGCGAACAGCCAATGTTTGAGTCGAACATGAGTTCGACTCGAACTCGAAGCTCATCGCTATTCCCTACAGTTAGAACATACCCAGGAAACACACTTAACCCCTTGATTGCCCCCTAGTGTTAACCCCTTCCCTGCCAGTGTAATTTTTACATTAATCAGTGCATTTTGTTTAGCACTGATCAATGTAATAATGTCACTGGTCCCCAAAAAGTGTAATTTGGGGTCATATTTATCTGCCGCAATGTCGCAGTCCCGCTAAAAACGACAGATTGCCGCCATTACCAGTAAAAATAATTTAAAAAAATAAAAGTCCCTAAATCTATCCCGTAGTTTGTAGACGCGATAACTTTTGCGCAAACCAATCAATATACTACTATTGCGATTTTTTTTTACCAAAAATATGTCAAAGAAAATATATCGGCCTAAACTGATGAATAAATTTGTTTTTTTTATATTTTTTTGCATATGTATTATAGCAAAAAGTAAAAAAATGTTTTTTACCGCAGAGGTGATCAAATACCACCAAAAGAAAGCTCTATTTGTGGGAAAAAAAGGGAACAGCATCGCACGACCGCGCAATTGTCAGTTAAAGCGACGTAGTGCTGTATTGCAAAAAATGTTCTGGTCATCAAGGCGGTAAAACCTTCCGGGGCTGAAATTGGTAAATAAACAGATATTTAAAAAAATAAAAAAACACCTACCAACATAGCACAGATTACATAACTTACCCAAAATAAACTAACAAAAAAATAAATCAAAGGAAAAAAAAAACAACAATAAATGCTACCTTACCTCAAGTGTGTGTGACCCATAGAGCCTTTGTATAAGCAATCCAGACAACTTAACCCCTTCACGCTGACCGTATGGGTAATTGGCTCTTTAGTGATAACAACCGACGTGGCTAAAAGCCGTTTGGCTGTTATCCTAAGGAACAGAAGGAGACGTCCCCCCCTCCCGCCGCCTTCAGCCGCTCTTCACAGGCCTCCTGCCCACCTGGAGACCCGATCCACCGTCCGCCGGATAGGCTGAGTCTCGTACGAAGCCGGATTCGGCTCTGATCGGGTCTCCAATGAAAAATCCCTACCTCACTTCTGGTTTACTTGGCTGCCAATGGCTTCTATTTAAAAAAAATGACTGTATTCAGAATCTTCAATTTTGGCGATCTAAATATTTTTAAGTGCAAAAGAGGGTTTTGGGGTCTTTTAGACCCCCGATCCCGTCATAAAGAGTACCTGTCACCACCTATTACTGTCACAAGGGATGTTTAGATTCCTTGTGACAGCAATAAAAGTGATCAGATTTTTTTTTTAAATGGACAATGTAAAAAAAGAAATAAAGTAAATAAGAAACATTTTTTTTTAAAGCGCCCCTGCAATAATTTTAGCAAAAGACTTCCTCTGTAACTCTAACTTGGTTAGACCTTAAATTTTTTTTAAATCGTTGCCTATGGAGATTTGTAGGTACCGTAGTTTGTCGCCATTCCACAAGTGTGCGCAGTTTCAAAGCATGACATGTTGGGTATATATTTACTCAGCGTAAAATTATCTTTCACATTATACAAATGATTAGGCTAACCTTACTGTTTTGTTTTTTTAATTCATGAAAGTGACTTTTTTCCCCAAAAAATTAGTTTGAAAGACCGCTGCGCAAATACCGTGTGACATAAAATCGCAGTGGTGTAGACCAAGCCTTAACTAAACAGAGCAGCAGCAGCGTGGGGATTTTCAAAAAAAAATATTCAGTTCATTAAACAAGCAATGTATCACTTACATCAGTCTTTCTCAACCAGGGTTTCACGGAACCCTAGGTTTCCTTCTGGGGTACCTAATGGTTCCTTGAGCTGTGGTTTACTGACTTCACATGTGATGGTGCCTTCATAGGTTCAGGTCCAACACCACTTGGCACAGCCAGAGCCATGTCTATATAGGTGGCATTCAATGAAGGAGCATTCCTCTCATTGATCACCACCAAAGGAAGGGGCATTTTCCAATGCGTCTTGTGTATTGCAGCCATTTGAAATAATCATGTGTGGATGGAGCCTAAATAGACCTAGAAGTTTGTGGTATGCTCTTCATGGTAAACCTAGAAGTGACTGTAAAAAGACCTAAAAGTCTGTGGTAAACTGTCCATGGTAGACTAAACTGTGTGTGGTATAACTAAAGTGTGTGTGGTAAGACTAAAGTGTGTGTGGTAAAAATAAAGTGTCCGTGGTAAGAGTAAAGTGTGCATGGAAGTGGCGGCTGGTGCTCAAAATTCTTTGGGGGGCGCAAACAAACTGAAAACATTATAAAAAAAAAAACATCAATCGCAGCCATTGTGCCCATCAAACACAGCCACTGTGCCCATCAAACACAGCCATACACTTTGTGGAGCATGTTCAGTTCATTTCACATTTGTACAGGCATGTGAGCAGACATGGACACAAAGTTCTGTAGGTCTGAGTGTAAGAAATCGCCATGCTGATGCACTAACACCGGTTTAAAATTGTTCATATTTTGTAGCAATTGCTTGTCAGGCACTGATGAGGTGCAGAAACCGCATCAGAATAGCAGTCAGTTCACACTGTACTCTGCGCACTGCTGTGGGTGTCAATAGAAAGTTAATGACCCCCCAAATCAGTTTGCAGAATGCAGTGCAAACTGTGGAATTGGATCACATGGGTCTGAACACCCATGCGATCCGATTCCAGTGCGGACAAAAAAAGTGTCCTGCACCTTTTTGGTGCGCATCCAGTGCAAATTGTTAGACCTAGAAGTGACTTTAAATCCTAGAAGTCCATGGTAAAGATTACACCATGAGCTGTAAACCCAGAAGACCGTGGTAAAGAGTATACAATGAGCTGTAGACTTTAAATAGACCCAGAAGTGTCTTTTTCTAGAAGTCTCCTCTCCACTTTATGTACACAAACATGACCCATTGGGTGAACTTCTTGAAAATGGCTCTTGTGATGTTTACACTCTTAATGATCCTGCCAAGCTGTTTGGAAACCAAAGAATGCACATTACAGCTGTTGATCTTCAAGGAAGTCCACAACACTTTTAAAAATATGGTAAATTTCATTGTGGATTCTTGCAGCTTGTCATGCCACTTTGGGCTCCCTTGTTAGTGCAATTCCCCCTTTATACTGTGCACACATTCCTATGCAAGTCATACTGGTGGTTTGCAGTGAGGGGGGGGGTCTGTACTGAGGAGGTGGTCTATACTGGGGGTCTGTACTGAGGAGGTGGTCTGTACTAGGGTCTGTATTGAGGAGGTGGTCTGCACTGGGGGTCTGTACTGAGGGGGTGGTCTGTACTGGGAAGGTGGTCTGTACTGAGGAGGTGGTCCGTACTGGGGGTCTGTACTAAGGAGGTGGTCTTTACTGGGATCTGTACTGGGGAGGTGGTCTGTACTGGGGTGTGTACTGAGGAGGTGGTCTGTACAGGGGGTCTGTACTGAGGAGGTGGTCTGTACTGGGGGTCTGTACTGAGGAGGTGGTCTGTACTGAGGAGGTGGTCTGTACTGAGGTATATAATGAGGAGGTAGTCTGTACTGGGGTATGTACTGAGGAGGTGGTCTGTACTGAGGAGTTCATCTGTACTAAGGAGATGGTCTGTACTGAGGAGGTGGTGTGTACTGAGGAGGTGGTCTGCACGAGGGGTTGATCTATACTGTCTACTCCTCACCTCACTCCTTCAGTCTCCTCTCACATTACTAACTTACTAACTGACATATTAGCATGGATCACCACTTCCTTAAACGAAATCTCTCTAAAACTGAGCTATTAATAGAACCCCCCCCGCCCGTGCCCCCCTCCATGACTTTTCCATCAAAATCAACAATGCAACTATCAGTCCCTCCCCTCATGCCAGGGTACTAGGTGTAATCCTAGACTCTGACTTGTCGTTTCAACCCAAAGTCCAATCGTTGTCAAAATTTTGTAGAATTCACCTCCATAACATCTCTAAAATGTGCCCCTTTTTATCAAATGAAACCACCAAGCTCCTCATTCACTCCCTTCTTATCTCTCGCCTTGACTATTGCAACTCCCTTCTCATTGGCCTGCCTCTCCATAGGCTATCCCCTCTTCAGTCTATCATGAATGCTGCTGCCAGACTTATACACCTTACCAACCGCTCAGTGTCTGCCAACCCTCTCCTCCAATCCCTACACTGGCTCCCAATCACCCAGCGAATTAATTTCAAAATACTAACCACAACATACAAAGCCATTCACAACTCTTCCCTGAGCCACATCACCAATCTTGTCTCCAAATATCACCCAAATCGTCCTCTCTGCTCTTCTCAAGACCTCCTACTCTCAAGCTCTCTCGTCTCCTCCTCCCATGCTCGTCTCCAGGATTTCTCCAGAGCCTCTCCCATCCTCTGGAAATCGCTACCTCCACCGGTCCGGCTATCCCCTACTCTTGCTACCTTCAGGTGATCCCTGAAAACTCATCTCTTCAGGAAAGCCTATCACGTCTCCAACTAGTCTTCTACCACTTCCATCAGCTCATTCACCACAGTTACAACCTTTTGTACCACCTGCCCCAACCTATTAGATTGTAAGCTCTACTGAGCAGGGCCCTCTTAATCCTCTTGTATTTTATTGTATTATAACTGTATTGTCTCCTTTTTATATTGTAAAGCACTGCGTAAACTGTTGGCGTTATATAAATCCTATATAATAATAATAATAATAATAATAATACTCGGGGTCAATATTAAGTGGTGGTCTGTACTGGTAAGACGGTTTGTACTGAGGAGGTGGTCTCTACTGGAGGTCTGTATTGAGGTGGTGGTCTGTGCTGTGGGATCTGTACTGAGGAGGTGGTCTATATTAAAGAGGTGTTCTCCAGTTCTATTTATGCTTGTTTACAACACAATGTTGCCATTCTGTCGCATTCAAATATATGTTTTTAACGCGTTTGCAGAATTAAAGAGGAGTTCAGGTTTAAAAAAAAAAAACATTTATACTCACCTCGGTGGATGTAGCATCAGTGAGAAACTACATCTGCATCAAAGACCAAGTACTGAACGATCAAAGACCACTGATGGCTCAGTTCTCGTTCTTCAGTGAGCAGAGAGCCGGTGACTGTCAGCGGGCTGTGGGGGGTTTGTCGTTTTTGTAGAAATGGTTTAATAAATTTAGAAATAAAAAATAGCAGTTTGTTTCCAATGCAGGTTTATTTTTTTATTTTTCTCACCATTAAACTAATTCTGAATTATAAATCATACATTGAGGAGAAGTCAGAGATCTCCTTCAAGCACAGCGTTCTTTGCTGCAGGAAAGAGTCATTTCACCTGCACATGAAATATGTTCTCTCCTTCCAGTAAATTCTTCTGTAGAGTTCAGTTCAGCTGCCTCGTGTTCACAGTCTTCAGAGCTCCACAGGTGTGAAGCTTCAGTCTACGAGCTCCATTCTTTTATATAGGGGGCGGGGAAATCCCTTCTTTATACAATGTAGAGACTAAGTCAGAAACTTTGTGGAGCATGCTCAGTTCATTTCACATTTGTACAGGCATGTGAGCAGACATGGACACAAAGCTCTGTATGTCTGAGTGTAAGAAATCGCCATGCTGATGCACAGACACCGGTTTAAAATTGTTCATATTTTGTAGCAATTGCTTGTCAGGCTGGGTTCACACTAGAGTTACCACCTGTCCGGGATTCACCCGGGTCATGTATGGCAGCAATAAAAGTGATCAGATTTTTTTTTTTAAATGGACAATGTAAGAAAAGAAATAAAATAAATAAGAAACATCTTTTTTTTTTAAAGCGCCCTGTCCCCGCGATCTCGCGCAACAAAGAAAACGCATACATAAGTTGCGGCCGCAAATGTAAACGGTGTTCAAATCACACATGTGAGGTATCGCCGCGATTGTCAGAGTGAGAGCAATAATTCTAGCAAAAGACTTCCTCTGTAACTCTAACCTGGTTAGACTGTTAATTTTTTTTAAATCGTTGCCTATGGAGATTTGTAGGTACCGTAGTTTGTCGCCATTCCACAAGTGTGCGCAATTTCTAAGCATGACATGTTGGGTATATATTTACTCAGCGTAACATTATCTTTCACATTATACAAAACGATTAGGCTAACCTTACTGTTTCGTTTTTTTAATTCATGAAAGTGACTTTTTTCCCCAAAAAATTTGTTTGAAAGACCGATGCGCAAATACCGTGTGACATAAAATCGCAGTGGTGTAGACCAAGCCTTAACTAAACAGAGCAGCAGCAGCGTGGGGATTTTCAAAAAAAATATTCAGTTCATTAAACAAGCAATGTATCACTTACATCAGTCTTTCTTAACCAGGGTTTCACGGAACCCTAGGTTTCCTTCTGGGGTAGCTAATGGTTCCTTGAGCGGTGGTTAACTGACTTCACATGTGATGGTGCCCTCATAGGTTCAGGTCCAACACCACTTGGCACAGCCAGAGCCATGTCTATATAGGTGGCATTCAATGAAGGAGCATTTCTCTCATTGATCACCACCAAAGGAAGGGGCATTTTCCAATGCGTCTTGTGTATTGCAGCCATTTGAAATAATCATGTGTGGATGGAGCCTAAATAGACCTAGACGTTTGTGGTATGCTCTTCATGGTAAACCTAGAAATTACTTTAAAAAGACGTAAAAGTCTGTGGTAAACTGTCCATGGTAGACTAAACTGTGTATGGTATAACTAAAGTGTGTGTGGTAAGAATAAAGTGTGTGTGGTAAGAGTAAAGTGTGCGTGGTAAGACTAAAGTGTGCATGGCAGTGGCGGCTGGTGCTCAAAATTCTTTGGGGGGCGCAAATAAATTGAAAACATTATGAAAAAAAACATCAATCGCAGCCACTGTGCCCATCAAACACAGCCACTGTGCTCATCAAACGCAGCCACTGTGCCCATCAAACACAGCCACTGTGCCACCAAATGCAACCACTGTGCCCAATAAAACGCAGCCACTGTGCCATCAAACGCAGCCACTGTGCCCATCAAACGCAGCCACTCTGCCATCAAATGCAGCCACTGTGCCCATCAAACGCAGCCACTGTGCCCATCAAACGCAGCCACTATGCCCATGAAATGCAGCCAAAGTGCCATCAAATGCAGCCACTGTGCCCATCAAACGCAGTCACTGTGCCATCAAACGCAGCCACTGTGCCATCAAACGCAACCACTGCGCCCATCAAATGCTGCCACTGTGCAATCAAACGCAGCCACTGTGCCATCAAATGCAGCTACTGTGCCAAACTCTGCCACTGTGCCCATCAAATGCTGCCAGTGTGCCCATCATATGCTGCCAGTGTGCCCATCAAACGCTGCCAGTGTACCCAACTGCCCATCAAATGCTGCCAGTGTGCCCAACTGCCCATCATATGCTGCCAGTGTGCTAATGTCACACAAGTGGGTGGGCTCTGCACCCCAAGCCCACCCTTTTTTAAAGCCAATTAGAGCCTCAGGCTCTAATCATGTTCTTCTTCAAAATAAAAACCCCATTGAAATCTATGCGTCCCTCACCCTGCATGGAGATTAGGGGCCAGGTGCATGGATTAGAGGGGGGTGCAAACAAACTGAAAACATTATGAAAAAAAAAAACATCAGCCACTGTGCCCATCAAACGCAGCCACTGTGCCGATCAAACACTGCCACTGTGCCATCAAATGCAGCCACTGTGCCATCAAACGCAGCCACTGTGCCCATCAAAAGCAGCCACTGTGCCATCAAATGCAGCCACTGTGCCCATCAAACGCAGCCACTGTGCCCATCAAACACAGCCACTATACCCATCAAACGCAGCCAATGTGCCATCAAATGCAACCACTGTGCCCATCAAATGCAGTCACTGTGCCATCAAACGCAGCCACTGTGCCATCAAATGCAACCACTGCACCCATCAAACGCTGCCATTGAGCAATCAAACGCAGCCACTGTGCCATCAACTGCAGCTACTGTGCCAAACGCTGCCACTGTGCCCATCAAATGCTGCCAGTGTGCCCATCATATGCTGCCAGTGAGCCCATCAAAGGCTGCCAGTGTGCCCAACTGCCCATCAAATGCTTTCTGAAGCCAATTAGAGCCTCAGGCTCTAATCATGTTCTTCTTCAAAATAAAAACCCCATTGAAATCTATGCGTCCCTCACCCTGCATGGAAATTAGGGGTTAGGCGCATGGATTAGAGGGGCGGTGCCCCTGCACCTGTTATGAGCAGCCACCACTGTATGGAAGTCATGTCATGGTCTGATCTGTCTATGTGCACTTTTAGAGATGTGATGGCTCAAGTATTGCAGTGCACTTGTAGTGTAAAGTGGATTTGCCTTTAGTAAATCAACCCCAGAGTGTATTTTTATGTTGGACTTATTAGGGTTGATTTACTAAAGGAGTAGAGGCTGGGTATAAATATGGAGAACCCATGTTCACAGCAAGTCGTGACAAGATAAAGTTACTAAAAAATGATTTTTCCCTCGCACATTATTCCATGACTTCACCTTATTTATTAACTTTCTTGTCCTTTAGTAAATCAAAATCAATGTCTCAGATTGCAGGGATGGAACCTTCTTACATACCGGAGTAAAATGATCTAAGCGTACTCCAAACTCTGACACGACTCCAAAAGTGATTGGCTGTCTCAACTCACGCCATATGGTGTGATTTACTCTCAGCTTCTGTCATTTGTCAATTGATTGGGCGATGATGGGCTGGGTGACTCCCTATTTCCATATTAGAAGGGCAGTCGGCTGAAAGACAGAAGCTGCATTTCAGCAGCTATGAAGAGTGAACATCGCAGAGCAGATCCCAACACCTGAGAACGATCTTCAAGGAAGCATTACCTGACCGGGGAAGAGTACTGACACATTACTACATGGATGAGCGCAGCACAAGATTGGACACATCCATCACTCTGAGACCCGAGGAAAACGATCTACACATACTCCAACTCCTGACACGGCTCCAAAAGCTACTAACGCTCCATGATGTCATAGGGTCTGCTGCCGAGCTGACCCCACTACATGAGAACGGTCTTCAGCAAAAACTTACCTGACCGAAGAGGAGTACTGACCCATTGATGTGTCAAGACTGATTAGCGTTCCACAAGATTGGACACATCCAGAATTCTGAGAGAGCAGAGTATGCAAAGAATGGCTGAGAAGACGCTCAGTGACTAACAGCTGATAGCAGAGCTCTGACACCAACTCAACCGATCCAAATGCAAACCTACTGCAAGTCGTTGTTAAGTTTTCTAAAACTGAGCTTTTGCACAAACGTAATTGATTTTTATCGCAACCCATGTCCTAATTTTCTCTCCCCATTGAAACGAAAAAAAAACAATAAAAATCTGACTAAGGTTTTAACTCTTGCCAACTCTACAAAAAAAGTGTAAGTATATGAACTGCTGTTGGGGGGCGTGGCCGGATGTGAGCAAGGCAGCAAGCTATTCTCAGAGGCTCCGTCTATCCTGATCTAATCCGCGATATAGGAGCACTTAATCCGCCTTTCCAAGATCACCATCCCACAGAGGAAGCTGCCAGGGTCAGAACAATTCATTCCTCGGCTTCCAAGAAGCAGCAGAAAGCTGCAAATGAACAGCGCCATACACGCTCCACGAAGGATGGGATGAAAGACTCCGCCCCCGCCATCTTGTCGGCACAGAGTTCAGCAAAGCGCGCCACACAGACAACAGGGAAGATGGCGACGGAAAGAGATGCTGCAGAGCTGGAGGCAGACGCTGAACAAGTGGAGGAATCCCAGAGGGCTGTGGATACTGATTCCATAATCAGACCGATCCTAGAAGCCATTAATGCCAGTAAGTCAGAACTTATGGGTAGGATTGACCACCTATCGTCTGAATGTACTCTGATAAGGCATGATCTTGATAAGATCAGGGGGCAAATCTAGCTGAACTGAAAGATATGGTGCTCTCCCTGCAGTGCAGAGCAATTGATGCTGAAGACCGACAGAGGAGGAACAATATCAGAGTGGTGGGCCTGCCTGAGGGTGCAGAAGGGGACAAGCCTGTCCTATTTGCTGAGAGTTTTTTCAAACAACTACTGTTGCTGAAAGATTTACCCCCCACCTACGTTGTAGAAAGAGCCAAAGAGTACCCACAGGTCGCAGACCGCCAGGAGCGTTCCCCAGGCCCCTGTTAGTCCGGTTCCTGAACTATAGGGACCGTGATATGATCCTGGCCAAGTCTAGACAAATACCTGAGCTGAAGTATGAAAATGCTAGAGTAATGTTTTTCCCAGACTTCTCGGCGGCTACGCAACAACAACGCAGGTCCTTCAACTAAATACGCAAGCGACTGAGAGATAAAGAGATCCAGTACAGTATGCTGTACCTAGAGCAAGCTTAGGATCCAATAAAAGGGCAGTGTGAGATTCTTTGAAGACCCTGGAGAGGCCAGTGACTGGCTTGACAAGGAACTATCCTGAATTTGTTTTGAACCGGAGATCAATCTCACCTGGAATTAATGTTGCACCTGTTGTGCTTTGTTTCAAGGCTCAGGAACTTATCCTAACATTCAGGTGTCCGTGGACTGCCGAGAGCGGACATTTGTGATTACTTAGGATTGAAAAGATAGAAGGTCTCATGGCCATTCTTTGAGTATCCGGGCGTTTCACCAAAAGGTCAAGAACATGCAGCGATGGTGGTCTGACTGACCGAGAATCCGACGTATGTGAGGACCCACAGCAGATGAGACGGTGAACTGAGGTCATACTTTAAACAACCATCCATTAACTCCAAACTGAGGATGCCTCCAGTGGAGCTTACTATACATTCACAGTTGTCCGTAACAAATTTTGCAATGGAGGTGTTTTTTTTTTTTTTTTCAAAGAGGAATGCTTCTCTCCTCAATTTGTGCTAAGGTACATTTTTTTGTTAATCTCTTTTTTTTTCCGGATGCTCCGTTGGTTTATGAACTGGAGCGATGAGAATACATGTGGATTCGACACAGAGCTGCAGAACTGTTGATTGCAACGACCAGATCTCAAAAGAAGTTTTTTGTTGTTGTTTTTGGGATGAAGCTATATACCGGAACTGTTTTTGTGTTTTGTTGGGGACTTTTCTCTGGTATAATAGCAGGGGGGAGGTATAACTGTCACAGCCCAAATATCTGAGCCTTTAGTCTGGTGTAAGAATCTTCTAATGTTATTGAGTGAGGATGACACCGCTGAGGGGGAACAGGTAGGTCCCCTGGCGTTTCATAATATTGGTCCTAAGGACCGAGAAGGTCATGACGGATAAAATTAATATTGTGTCCTGGAACGTCAGGGGACTTAACAACAAATTCAAAAGGGCCTCGGTCTTTCACTATTTAAAGCATTATAAACCACACCTAGTTGTTCTACAAGAAACTCACTTAGAGGGTAGTAAAGTTATGGCTTTGCGCAAACAGTGGATCCAAAAAGCTGTTCACTCTACTTATTCCACGTTTGCGAGAGGAGTATCCATTCTTATTAGCAGATCTGTTCCGTGTACTATTCACCACGTAATCACAGACCCAGAGGGCAGGTATGCTGCAGTTATACTAGATATTCTTAACAGTCGCATGTTGTTAATTAATGTATATGTGCCCCCACCCTTCCAAGTTCAAATTCTGTATGACATGTTGACAAGATTGACACAATTTCTACATTTACCCCTGGTCGTGTTGGGAGACTTCAACGCTGTGCTGGACGCGGCGTTGGACTCCTTTAACCTGGGCAGGACAAGCTCTGCTGATTTGCGGAGTTGGGCCTCCACGGCTGGAGTGGAGGAATTATGGCAGGGGAAGCATCCGACGGATAGATGCTTCTCCCACATATCGACAGCTCATGGTTCCTCAGCAAGAATAGACCTAGCTTTTGGCAATAATCTTATGCTACAGTATGTGGCAAGTATTGATTATCTGGCGGGTGGTCTGTCGGATCATAATCCTCTGTTTCTCACTCTGGCCGTCAGGTCGGGGGGGGGAGAGGGGGGGTTGGCGTCTATCTCCTAGTTGGTTGCAGCACGAACAGGTTGCTGCTGAGCTGGAGGAGGCTATTAAAAACTATTGGACGTCCAATGTTGGTGCGGCAGGGCCCCCAGTGGTCTGGGATGTCTTCAAGGCGGTCGCCAGAGGGGAATGCATATCGGCCATTAAGACCGCCCGGGTAAATGAGAACGAGGAATATAAAAACCTGCAACAGGAAGAGAGAGAACAGGCCAGGGCACATCAAGGGTCTCGTATGAATCCCTACTGGAGGTCAGACGGCGTCTGTCACTGTTGGTTAAAGGACAGACAAAGTCAGAGGAATCTCAGAAAATGCACAAGATTTTCGCTGAAGGGGACAAAAATGGAAAGCTCCTGGCTATGCTGGTGGTGGATCACCCTCCGATGGGTCACATCCCGGTTATAAAGGACGGGTGTGGGATGATGGTTAGTGATCCGGCACTTATCATGCAGGAGTTTGTGGATTTTTTCTCGTCACTATATTCTCCCATTCCTCCATATGACACGGCGGAATTGGATAATGTACTGCAGAGTCTACCTATACCTCGATTGTCAGAGGAAGACTGTACCTTGTTGGAGGCCAAAATAACAGTTAAGGAGATAGAGGCTGCAATATGTGCATTTCCGCCAAACAAGGCCCCTGGGCCAGATGGTATCCCAGCAGATTTTTATAAGGCTAATGTTGAATTATTAGCTGTTAGATTTAATTGGTTACTGGAACATTGTCTAGAACACTCCTCCTTACCTGATTCTATGATGGAAGCATATATGATTCTTCTGCCGAAGCCAGGGAAAGACCTGACTGACTGTGCATCTTACCGCCCTATAGCTCTCCTAAATACAGACCCTAAAATTTTAACCAAGTTATTAGCAACCAGACTCGCCCAGGTTATCCAGACAATAGTTAATATGGACCAAACAGGTTTCATGCCAGGAAAATCGACAGACACTAATCTCAGGAGACTGTTCACGCATTTACAGCTCTCCTCCACAGACTCTGAATCTAGAATTGTGGTATCCTTAGATATAGCAAAGGCCTTTGACTCTGTAGATTGGCAATTCATGAGTAAGGTACTGGAGGTCATGGGATTCGGACCCCACTTTCGGAAGTGGGTCTCTATGTTATACAAAAACCCTAAGGTGGCGATACGCATGGGTACGAGGGTGTCTCCTTTTTTTCCAATAGGTAGGGGTACAAGGCAGGGCTGTCCTCGCCTTGCGTGTCTCTGGGAGGGTTCAGGATATTAAAGTGGGCACCATCCACGAAACAGTAGCACTTTATGCTGATGATATGCTCTTGTTTCTGACAGATCCGGGGAACTCACTGAAGGTAGTACTGGAAATCTTGGATGACTTTGCCAGGTTTTCGGGGGTTACAGGTGAACTGGAGTAAGTCCTCAATTCTTCCATTAGATGACAGGGCAAAAAACGGGGTAGATCCGGATCTGCCACTACAATGGGTATCATCCAAGAAATACCTTGGGGTAAAGGTTACAGCAAATATAAATGATTATATGTCCCTCAATTTACTCCCACTGGTGACTTTCCTCAAACAAAAAACTCAGGCATGGACTAGGCTTCCACTGTCTCTGATAGGCAGGATCAGTCTACTTAAAATGAAGGTCCTGCCGGTAATTCTATACTTTTTGAGACATGCACCAGTGTGGATTCCAAAATCATTTTTCATCAATTGGATGGAATAGTGGGCTCCTTTTTATGGGCCCCAAAACCCCCCAGGATTGGGCTTAAGGTACTTCAGGAACCAGGAGACGGGGGGGACTAGCGCTCCCAGATTGGCACAAGTACTATCTGGCAGGGCAGATGGTTTTTGTACACAGATGGTTAACCATGGATGAAGGGGACGCATGGATGAAAGCCTGTGTATGGCTCTATTTATGGGTCTTAAATCTGAATTACCGTTAACTACTACTATGAAGGCTACGATCAAAGCTTGGGACATGGCGGTTCATTTAGCTTCTCCAAGCTTTCAGGGTTTTTTTTGCCCACGACTCCGCTGTGGATGAACCCTATGCTGCAGCATTTCTACAACATACCTGACCCCATGATATGGGCAATAAAGGGAGTTAAGACACTAGGAGACATAACAGCTTTCGGTGATCTTTTGATGTTTCCCCAGTTAAAGTCAAGGCACAACTTGGAAAATGTTTACTTATTCCATTACTTACTACTTAGACATGCGTATCAGTCACAATTCAGGGTCTGTAAAGTGGAATCTTTTCCATCAACTCTTGAATCAATGTTATCGGAGGATGTTCTAGACAAACCCCTCTTCAAATCTTACAAAGAGTTTTTCAAAACTACACCAAAAGCAGTTGCAAAAGTCAGAAGTAAATGGGAACTGGAGGTTCCAGAGCTGCAGGGAGAGGACTAGGATGAAGTGTGCGATCAACCGTTTCGTCATTTGGTGTCAGCCAGGGACAGGTTGATTCAATTTAAATTTCTTCATAGGAGCTATTTTACTCCTGCAAGGTTGAAAAGGATTTTTGGGACAGCCTCAGCGGAATGTTGGAGATGTTCATTTTCCCCAGCTGACGCTGGTCACATTTTCTGTCCACACATCAGAAGCTATTGGTAGGAGGTCCTTTCCTGCATTTCGGACCTTCTCACAATCCCTATTCCTTTAAATATAAAGGTATGTCTGGGACTGGTAGAAGAGGTGGTTCAGACCAAGGCAGACTTTGCTCACCATTTTGCTTTTTAATGCTAAAAAGGCCATTTTACTTAAATGGAAAGATTCAAGGGCTCCAGACGTCGCCTTTTGGAAGAAGTTGGTAAATAATATGATGCCCTTTTATAAATCTACTTACCAGGCTAGAGGATGTAGGAAAAAATTTGATAAGGTATGGCAGGCATGGTATGGAGCAGACAATAAGGTGGGATAGACACTCTAGTACAATGTTTAAGTTTTAACAGGAGAAAGTTAAAATATAAATGTGTGAGAACTCCATTTAACTGAAGGTAATGGAGGGTTGAAAGGATGGTGGTAGATTGAGGACTCATAGTGAGTTTTAAGGTTGCCTTTCTCAGCGATGAGGTGGTTTAAAAATAGGTGTTTTAAGTATGTATTAGACAATTTCAATCGGGATTTGGGCTGTGACGGGGGGGGGGAGAGTTGGGAGGGGGGGGTTTTACTGGAGGGGGTTTTTAGTATTTTGGACCCTGCAAGGCCAAAGTTGGGACTCTGCCATGTTGGCGGCCCGGTGGTTGTTGTATGTATTGAAAAATTTGAATAAAAAGAATTTTCAAAAAAAAAGTATATGAACTGCTGTCTGTGTCGTAAATATATGAATTACTGCCTGTGTCCCCTTTGGACTGATTCATCCTTATTGTCTGTCCACAAGGGGACACAGAAAGAAAGATCTGACCTTCCTTTGCAAAAAAAAAAGTTTTATTGCGGTTGGATGGAGGTGGTCTCCTGTTTGCAAGCATGACTTAGGGTCAGTACACAAAACCTTTCCATGCAATCACAATTTATTAAAACCCAGTAGTGACGGGGCTGAGTACAAAATCTATAGCAAACTCTACACTACTCCCAATCACATTAAAATAGGCAGCAGTGGCAGCTGGTGTTCAAAATTTTTGGGGGCACAAACAAACTGAAGAAATATTGAAAAAAAAACATCAATTGCAGCCACTGTGCCATCAAACGCAGCCACTGTGCCATCAAACGCAACCACTGTGCCCATCAAACACAGCCATACACTTTGTGGAGCATGCTCAGTTCATTTCACATTTGTACAGGCATGTGAGCAGACATGGACATAAAGTTCTGTAGGTCTAAATGTAAGAAATCGCCATGCTAATGCACTAACACCGGTTTAAAATGTTTCATATTTTGTAGCAATTGCTTGTCAGGCTGAGTTCACACTGATGAGGTGCAGAAACCGCATCAGAATCGCAGTCAGTTCACACTATACTCTGCGAACTGCTGTGGGTGTCAATAGAAAGTTAATGACCCCCCCAAATCAGTTTGCAGAATGCAGTGCAAACTATGGAATTGGATTACATGGGTCTGAACACCCATGCGATCCGATTCCAGTGCGGACAAAAAAAAGTGTCCTGCGCCTTTTTGGTGCGGATCCAGTGCGAATTGATGGTCCACTGGAACTCTTTTTGTTAGACCTAGAAGTGTCTTTAAATCCTAGAAGTCCATGGTAAAGATTACACCATGATCTGTAAACCCAGAAGACCGTGGTAAAGAGTACACCATGAGCTGAAAACCCAGAAGACCAAGGTACAGAGTACACCATGAGCTGTAAACCCAGAAGACCGTGGTAAAGCGTGCACAATGAGCTGTAGACTTTAAATAGACCTAGAAGTGTCTTTTTCTAGAAGTCTCCTCTCCACTTCATGCACACAAACATGACCCATTGGGTGAACTTCTTGAAAAAGGCTCTTGTGATGTTTACACTCTTAATGATCCTGCCAAGCTGTTTGGAAACCAAAGAATGCACATTACATTGTTGATCTTCCAGGCGGTCCACAACACTTTAAAAAATATGGTAAATTTCATTGTGGATTCTTGCAGCTTGTCATGCCACTTTGGGCTCCCTTGTTAGTGCAATTCCCCCTTTATACTGTGCACACATTCTTATGCAAGTCATACTGGTGTTTTGCAGTGAGGAGGGGTCTGTACTGAGGAGGTGGTCTATACTGGGGGTCTGTACTGAGGAGGTGGTCTATACTGGGGTCTGTATTGAGGAGGTGGTCTGCACTGGGGGTCTGTACTGAGGGGGTGGTCTGTACTGGGAAGGTGGTCTGTACTGGGGGTCTGTACTAAGGAGGTGGTCTTTACTGGGATCTGTACTGGGGAGGTGGTCTGTACTGGGGTGTGTACTGAGGAGGTGGTCTGTACAGGGGGTCTGTACTGAGGAGGTGGTCTGTACTGAGGAGGTGGTCTGTACCGAGGTATATACTGAGGAGGTAGTCTGTACTGTGGTATGTACTGAGGAGGTGGTCTGTACTGAGGAGTTGATCTGTACTAAGGAGATGGTCTGTACTGAGGAGGTGGTGTGTACTGAGGAGGTGGTGTGCACGAAGGGTTGATCTATACTGTCTACTCACCTCACTCCTTCAGTCTCCTCTCGCATTACTAACTTACTAACTGACATATTAGCATGGATCACCACTTCCTTAAACTAAATCTCTCTAAAACTGAGCTATTAATATCCCCCCCCCCCCCCACCCATGCCCCCCTCCATGACTTTTCCATCAAAATCAACAATGCAACTATCAGTCCCTCCCCTCATGCCAGGGTACTAGGTGTAATCCTAGACTCTGACTTGTCATTTCAGGCCCAAGTCCAATCGTTGTCAAAATTTTGTAGAATTCACCTCCATAACATCTCTAAAATTTGCCCCTTTTTATCAAATGAAACCACCAAGCTCCTCATTCACTCCCTTCTTATCTCTCGCCTTGACTATTGCAACTCCCTTCTCATTGGCCTGCCTCTCCATAGGCTATCCCCTCTTCAGTCTATCATGAATGCTGCTGCCAGACTGTGTCTGCCAACCCTCTCCTCCAATCCCTACACTGGCTCCCAATCACCCAGCGAATTAATTTCAAAATACTAACCACAACATACAAAGCCATTCACAGCTCTTCCCTGAGCTACATCACCAATCTTGTCTCCAAATATCACCCAAATCGTCCTCTCTGCTCTTCTCAAGACCTCCTACTCTCAAGCTCCCTCGTCTCCTCCTCCCATGCTCGTCTCCAGGATTTCTCCAGAGCCTCTCCCATCCTCTAGAACTCGCTACCTCCACCAGTCCGGTTATCCCCTACTCTTGCTACCTTCAGGTGATCCCTGAAAACTCATCTCTTCAGGAAAGCCTATCACGTCTCCAACTAATCTTCTACCACTTCCATCAGCTCATTCACTACAATTACAACCTTTTGTACCACCTGCCCTACCCTATTAGATTGTAAGCTCTTCTGAGCAGGGCCCTCTTAATCCTCTTGTATTTTATTGTATTATAACTGTATTGTCTCCTTTTTATATCGTAAAGCGCTGCGTAAACTGTTGGCGTTATATAAATCCTATATAATAATAATAATAATAATACTCGGGGTCAATATTAAGTGGTGGTCTGTACTGGTAAGACGGTTTGTACTGAGGAGGTGGTATCTACTGGAGGTCTGTATTGAGGTGGTGGTCTGTGCTGTGGGATCTGTACTGAGGAGGTGGTCTATATTAAGGAGGTGTTCTCCAGTTCTATTTATGTTTGTTTACAACACAATGTTGCCATTCTGTCGCATTCAAATATATGTTTTTAACGCGTTTGCAGAATTAAAGAGGAGTTCAGGTTTAAAAAAAAAAAACATTTATACTCACCTTGGTGGATGTAGCATCAGTGAGAAACTACATCTGCATCAAAGACCAAGTACTGAACGATCAAAAACCACTGATGGCTCAGTTCTCGGTCTATAGTGAGCTGTGACTGTTAGCGGGCTGTGGGGGGTTTGTCGTTTTTGTAGAAATGGTTTAACAAATTTAGAAATAACAACTAGCAGTTTGTTTTCAATGCAGGTTTATTTTTTTCTTTTTCTCACCATTAACTGCTTGCTGACCGCCGGCTGTCAATTGACGGCCAAGCGGCGCAGCTCTCGTGGCGGGCGGGCGTCATATGACGGCCTCGCTTTCCCAGCTCACCAGGGGGCGCGCACGCCGACGGCGATCACGCGCGCCCGACGTGTCACTGGGCACCCAGGGGCGTGCCCGGCGGCCGCGATGTCCGCCGGGCACCCGCGAATACCGGTAACACAGCAGGACCGTGGATCTGTGTGTGTAAACACACAGATCCATGGTCCTGTCAGAGGAGAGGAGACCGAAGGTGTGTTCCCAATACAGAGGAACACCGATCGGTCTCCTCCCCTAGTGAGTTCCCATCCCCTACAGTTAGAATCACTCCCTAGCAAACACAGTTAACCCCTCGATCACCACCTAGTGTTAACCCCTTCCCTGCTTGTCACATTTATACAGTAATCAATGCATTTTTATAGCACGGATCGCTGTATAGATGTGAATGGTCCCAAATATGTGTCAAAAGTGTCTGATATGTCCGCCGCAATATCGCAGTCACGATAAAAATCGCAGATCGCCGCCATTACTAGTAAAAAAATTTAAAAAAATAAAAATGTTATAAATCTATCCCCTATTTTGTAGATGCTATAACTTTTGCGCAAACCAATCTATATACGCTTATTGCGATTTTTTTACCAAAAATATGTACAAGAATACATATCGGCCTAAACTGAGAAAAAATTTGTTTAAAGAAAAAAAAATTGGATATTTATTATCGCAAAAGGTAAAAATTATTGTGTTTTTTTTTTAAACTTGTCACTCTTCTTTTGTTTATAGCGCAAAAAATAAAAAGCGCAGAGGTGATCAAATACCACTAAAAGAAAGCTCTATTTGTGGGGAAAAAATGATAACAATTTCATTTGGGTACAGTGTTGTATGACCGCGCAATTGTCATTCAAAATGTGACAGCGCTGAAAGCTGAAAAATGGCTTGGGCAGGAAGGGGGCGAAAATGCCCTGTATTGAGGAGAAGTCAGAGATCTCCGAGGCTCCCAGTACAGGTAGTAAGTTGTGTTCTGTATTCTCCTCCCAGCACTCGGTGTGTCTCCTTCAAGCACAGCGTTCTTTGCTGCAGGAAAGAGTCATTTCACCTGCACATGAAATATGTTCTCTCCTTCCAGTAAATTCTTCTGTAGAGCTCAGTTCAGCTGCCTCGTGTTCACAGTCTTCAGAGCTCCACCGGTGTGAAGCTTCAGTCTACGAGCTCCATTCTTTTATATAGGGGGCAGGGAAATCCCTTCTTTATACAATGTAGCGACTAAGTCAGAAACTTTGTGGAGCATGCTCAGTTCATTTCACATTTGTACAGGCATGTGAGCAGACATGGACACAAAGCTCTGTATGTCTGAGTGTAAGAAATCGCCATGCTGATGCACTGACACCGGTTTAAAATTGTTCATATTTTGTAGCAATTGCTTGACAGGCTGGGTTCACACTAGGGTTGCCACCTGTCCGGGATTCACCCGGGTCATGTGTGGCAGCAATAAAAGTGATCAGATTTTTTTTTTAAATGGACAATGTAAGAAAAGAAATAAAATAAATAAGAAACATTTTTTTTTTAAAGCGCCCCTGTCCCCGCGATCTCGCGCAACAAAGAAAACGCATACATAAGTTGCGGCCGCAAATGTAAACGGTGTTCAAATCACACATGTGAGGTATCGCCGCGATCGTCAGAGTGAGAGCAATAATTCTAGCAAAAGACTTCCTCTGTAACTCTAACCTGGTTAGACTGTTACATTTTTTTAAATGAAGATTTGTAGGTACCGTAGTTTGTCGCCATTCCACAAGTGTGCGCAATTTCTAAGCATGACATGTTGGGTATATATTTACTCAGCGTAACATTATCTTTCACATTATACAAAACGATTAGGCTAACCTTACTGTTTCGTTTTTTTAATTCATGAAAGTGACTTTTTTCCCAAAAAAATTCGTTTGAAAGACCGATGCGCAAATACCGTGTGACATAAAATCGCAGTGGTGTAGACCAAGCCTTAACTAAACAGAGCAGCAGCAGCGTGGGGATTTTCAAAAAAAATATTCAGTTCATTAAACAAGCAATGTATCACTTACATCAGTCTTTCTTAACCAGGGTTTCACGGAACCCTAGGTTTCCTTCTGGGGTAGCGAATGGTTCCTTGAGCTGTGGTTTACTGACTTCACATGTGATGGTGCCCTCATAGGTTCAGGTCCAACACCACTTGGCACAGCCAGAGCCATGTCTATATAGATGGCATTCAATTAAGGAGCATTCCTCTCATTGATCACCACCAAAGGAAGGGGCATTTTCTAATGCGTCTTGTGTATTGCAGCATTTGAAATAATCATGTGTGGATGAAGCCTAAATAGATCTAGAAGTTTGTGGTATGCTCTTCATGGTAAACCTAGAAGTGACTTTAAAAAGACCTAAAAGTCTGTGGTAAACTGTCCATGGTAGACTAAACTGTGTGTGGTGTAACTAAAGTGTGTGTGGTAAGAGTAAAGTGTGCATGGCAGTGGCGGCTGGTGCTCAAAATTCTTTGGGGGGCGCAAACAAATTGAAAACATTATGAAAAAAAACATCAATCGCAGCCACTGTGCCCATCAAACACAGCCACTGTGTCCATCAAACGCAGCCACTGTGCCCATCAAACACAGCCACTGTGCCACCAAATGCAACCACTGTGCCCAATAAAACGCAGCCACTGTGCCAAATGCAGCCACTGTGCCCATCAAACGCAGCCACTCTGCCATCAAATGCAGCCACTGTGCCCATCAAACGCAGCCACTGTGCCCATCAAATGCAGCCACTATGCCCATGAAATGCAGCCAATGTGCCATCAAATGCAGCCACTGTGCCCATCAAACGCAGTCACTGTGCCATCAAACGCAGCCACTGTGCCATCAAACGCAACCACTGTGCCATCAAATGCAGCTACTGTGCCAAACTCTGCCACTGTGCCCATCAAATGCTGCCAGTGTGCCCATCAAACGCTGCCAGTGTACCCAACTGCCCATCAAATGCTGCCAGTGTGCCCAACTTCCCATCAAATGCTGCCAGTGTGCTAATGTCACACAAGTGGGTGGGCTCTGCACCCCGAGCCCACCTTTTTTAAAGCCAATTAGAGCCTCAGGCTCTAATCATGTTCTTCTTCAAAATAAAAACCCCATTGAAATCTATGCGTCCCTCACCCTGCATGGAGATTAGGGGCCAGGTGCATGGATTAGAGGGGGGTGCAAACAAACTGAAAACATTATGAAAAAAAAAACATCAATTGCAGCCACTGTGCCCATCAAAAGCAGCCACTGTGCCATCAAATGCAGCCACTGTGCCCATCAAACACAGCCACTGTGCCATCAAATGCAGCCACTGTGCCCTTCAAATGCAGCCACTGTGCCATCAAATGCAGCCACTGTGCCCATCAAAAGCAGCCACTGTGCCATCAAATGCAGCCACTGTGCTCTTCAAATGCAGCCACTGTGTCATCAAATGCAGCCACTGTGCCCATCAAAAGCAGCCACTGTGTCATCAAATGCAGCCACTGTGCCCATCAAACGCAGCCACTGTGCCCATCAAACGCAGCCACTATACAAATCAAACGCAGCCAATGTGCCATCAAACGCAGTCACTGTGCCATCAAACGCAGCCACTGTGCCATCAAATGCAGCCACTGTGCCCATCAAAAGCAGCCACTGTGCCATCAAATGCAGCCACTGTGCCCATCAAACACAGCCACTGTGCCATCAAATGCAGCCACTGTGCCCTTCAAATTCAGCCACTGTGCCATCAAATGCAGCCACTGTGCCCATCAAAAGCAGCCACTGTGCCATCAAATGCAGCCACTGTGCCCATCAAAAGCAGCCACTGTGCCATCAAATGCAGCCACTGTGCCCATCAAACGCAGCCACTGTGCCCATCAAACGCAGCCACTGTGCCCATCAAACGCAGCCACTATACACATCAAACGCAGCCAATGTGCCATCAAATGCAACCACTGTGCCATCAAACGCAGTCACTGTGCCATCAAACGCAGCCACTGTGCCATCAAATGCAGCCACTGTGCCCATCAAAAGCAGCCACTGTGCCATCAAATGCAGCCACTGTGCCCATCAAACACAGCCACTGTGCCATCAAATGCAGCCACTGTGCCCTTCAAATGCAGCCACTGTGCCATCAAATGCAGCCACTGTGCCCATCAAAAGCAGCCACTGTGTCATCAAATGCAGCCACTGTGCCCATCAAACGCAGCCACTGTGCCCATCAAACGCAGCCACTATACACATCAAACGCAGCCAATGTGCCATCAAATGCAACCACTGTGCCATCAAACGCAGTCACTGTGCCATCAAACGCAGCCACTGTGCCATCAAATGCAGCCACTGTGCCATCAAACGCAACCACTGCGCCCATCAAACGCTGCCACTGAGCAATCAAACGCAGCCACTGTGCCATCAACTTCAGCTACTGTGCCAAACGCTGCCACTGTGCCCATCAAATGCTGCCAGTGTGCCCATCATATGCTGCCAGTGTGCCCATCAAAGGCTGCCCGTGTGCCCAACTGCCCATCAAATGCTTTCTGAAGCCAATTAGAGCCTCAGGCTCTAATCATGTTCTTCTTCAAAATAAAAACCCCATTGAAATCTATGCATCCCTCACCCTGCATGGAGATTAGGGGTTAGGCGCAAGGATTATAGGGGCGGTGCCCCTGCGCCCGTTATGAGCAGCCACCACTGTATGGAAGTTATGTCATGGTCTGATCTGTCTATGGTGTCCTTTTATGAAACTGAGATCAGCGGCGATCCCGAGTCTCACCGCTGATCTCAGCTCATTACCAGTTTATGAAACTGAGATATCAGCGGAGAACATGTTCTCCGCTGATTATCTCAGCACAGTGAGAATTTGTAACTGACTTCACAGAAACGGCCAGTTTATGAAGGTGCGATCTCAGCACCTCACTGGCGATCTGTTGCAGAATTCTCACTTTCTGATTCACCATTTCAGAAGTGGAGAATCAGAGTGAGAAGCCTGAAACTGGCTGATATTCTGGAGAAAGCAAGAAGTCTTTTGACTTCTTTCTTTCACCAAACAGTCAGAGCACACCTTCCCCACCATTACACACCCCAAAACCAGCAGGATAGGAATTTATAGTGTATATATATATATATATATATATATATATATATATATATATATATATACGTATATATATATGTGTATATATATATCTATAGCTATATAGATATATATATATATTTTTTTAGATGTTCACGTCTCTGGCTGGGTTCACACTTGTGTGATGCGTGAACCAGCGTGATTCCTGTGCGGGTTTTCACATCGCACCTACATTGACATCTGCGCACCACTGCGGGTGTCAATGTAAAGTTAATGACACCCCCAGATCATTTCACAGATCGCAGTGCGAACTATGTAATGGTGCAGGAATCGGATCGCATGGGTGTTCACACCCATGCGATCCGATTCCAGTGCGGACCAAATAAAGGGTCCTGTACCATTTTGGTGCAAATGCAATATGATTTAGGGCCAGTTCCCACTGCTGCGGTGTCCGAGATCGGATGTGATTCGCACCGCCCTGCAGTGCAAAATCACATCCGATCTCTGTGCGATGCGATTTCAGCCATACAGATAGTATTACTAAATTTGCATTGCCATCGGACCAAACTCTTACAGGACCCTTTTTTTGGTCCACAGCAGAATCGGATCGCATGGGTGTTCACACCCATGCGATTCGATTACTGTCCGAGTTTGCAGATCGCACTGCGATATGCGAACTGATTTGGGGGTGTTAACTTTTAGGCCCAGTTCACACTTGTGCGATGCCGGACATCGCACAGGCATCGCATGTAATTTGCAGCACACTGCCATTCACATTACATGCGATGTCTGTGCAGTGCGATATCAGCTGTACAGATAGTATGGCTGATATCGCACCGCATTCGGTGCAAACACGCACAGGACCCTTTTTTCTGTTTGGACCAGAATCGGATCGCATGTGTGTTCACACATATGCGATCCGATTCATGTCCGAACTGTCAGTTCGCAGTGCGATATGCAAGCTGATCTGGGGGTGTCGTTAACAATGTATTGACACTCCCCAGCGATTCGCATATGGCAGTGTGAACTGACATGCGAGTCGGTGCGATGCGGGAACCCGCAGTGGATTCGCAGTGTTCTCGCATCGCACCAGTTTATCAATTTTTGTTTATCTATAATGAAATATATTTTATTTTAATTTATTAATAAATATTTATACTTGTATACTTTATTAAAATTATTTTTTTAATGATTATAAATGTATTTTGCATTTATATGAATGGTGTATAGCTGCATTACATATGTGCATTACATTCATTTACTATACACCATTCACATTTAAATAGGGACATGTATGATCTTTAAATATTGATAAAAACAATGTTTTTTTTATAAATAGGTTAATGTATATTGTGTAGGGGGAATTTATTATTTTATTAATATGTTGGGGAATAATGTGTGCTGATTTGTGTTAAACTTTTGTATTTTATGGTTCCTCATACTGTAATCCCGCTACATCACACGAGATTATAGTGAGAGGAGCCATTCTCAGGAGTTCCCGGCGTTTGTAGATCACTCCTCACTCAACATGAGAAGCGATCTACACACTTTCATAAACAGGCACTCAGAGGAGAGCGATCTCCTCTGAGAATGCCTGGGAACTGAAAAGCGGTATTTTACCGCACTTTCATAAAAGGACACCTATGTGCACTTTTAGAGATGTGATGGCTCCAGTATTGCAGTGCACTTGTAGTGCAGAGTGGATTTGCCTTTAGTAAATCAACCCCAGAGTGTATTTTTATGTCTTATTATCGTTGATTTACTAAAGGAGTAGAGGCTGGGTATAAATATGGAGAACCCGTATTCACAGCAAGCCGTGACAAGAGAAAGTTACTAAAAAATTATTTTTCCTCGCACATTATTCCATGACTTCACCTTATTTATTAACTTTCTTGTCCTTTAGTAAATCAAAATCAATGTCTCAGATTGCAGGGATGGAACCTTCTTACATACCGGAGTAAAATGATCTAAGCGTACTCCAAACTCTGACACGACTCCAAAAGTGATTGGCTGTCTCAACTCACGCCATATGGTGTGATTTACTCTCAGCTTCTGTCATTTGTCAATTGATTGGGCGATGATGGGCTGGGTGACTCCCTATTTCCCTATAAGAAGGGCAGTCGGCTGAAAGACAGAAGCTGCATTTCAGCAGCTATGAAGAGTGAATGTCGCAGAGCAGATCCCAACACCTGAGAACGATCCTCAAGGAAGCATTACCTGACCGGGGAAGAGTACTGACACATTACTACATGGATGAGCGCAGCACAAGATTGGACACATCCATCACTCTGAGACCCGAGGAAAACGATCTACACATACTCCAACTCCTGACACAGCTCCAAAAGCTACTAACGCTCCATGATGTCATAGGGTCTGCTGCCGAGCTGACCCCACTACATGAGAACGGTCTTCAGCGAAGACTTACCTGACCGAAGAGGAGTACTGACCCATTGATGTGTCAAGACTGATTACCGTTCCACAAGATTGGACACATCCAGCACTCTGAGAGAGCAGAGTATGCAAAGAATGGCTGAGAAGACGCTCAGTGACTAACAGCTGATAGCAGAGCTCTGACACCAACTCAACCGATCCAAATGCAAACCTACTGCAAGTCGTTGTTAAGTTTTCTAAAACTGAGCTTTTTCACAAACGTAATTGATTTTTATCGTAACCCATGTCCTTATTAGTATGATTTCCCTTCATTTTCTCTCCCCATTGAAACGAAAAAAAACAATAAAAATCTGACTAAGGTTTTAACTCTTGCCAACTCTACAAAAAAAGTGTAAGTATATGAACTGCTGTTGGGGGGCGTGGCCGGATATGAGCAAGGCAGCAAGCTATTCTCAGAGGCTCCGTCTATCCTGATCTAATCCGCGATATAGGAGCACTTAATCCGCCTTTCCAAGATCACCATCCCACAGAGGAAGTTGCCAGGGTCAGAACGATTCATTCCTCGGCTTCCAAGAAGCAGCAGAAAGCTGCAAATGAACAGCGCCATACACGCTCCACGAAGGATGGGATGAAAGACTCCGCCCCCGCCCCCGCCATCTTGTCAGCACAGAGTTCAGCAAAGCGCGCCACACAGACAACAGGGAAGATGGCGACGGAAAGAGATGCTGCAGAGCTGGAGGCAGACGCTGAACAAGTGGAGGAATCACAGGGGGCTGTGGATACTGATTCCATAATCAGACTGATCCTAGAAGCCATTAATGCCAGTAAGTCAGAACTTATGGGTAGGATTGACCACCTATCGTCTGAATGTACTCTTATAAGGCATGATATTGATAAGATCAGGGGGCGGCTCAATACTGTGGAATCAAGGGTCTCTGATGTGGAAGACACCACTCACTCTCAGGGGGCAAATCTAGCTGAACTGAAAGATATGGTGCTCTCCCTGCAGCGCAGAGCAATTGATGCTGAAGACCGACAGAGGAGGAACAATATCAGAGTGGTGGGCCTGTCTGAGGGTGCAGAAGGGGACAAGCCTGTCCTATTTGCTGAGAGTTTTTTTCAAACAACTACTGTTGCTGAAAGATTTACCTCCCACCTACGTTGTAGAAAGAGCACACAGAGTACCCACAGGTCGCAGACCGCCAGGAGCATTCCCCAGGCCCCTGTTAGTCCGGTTCCTGAACTATAGGGACCGTGATATGATCCTGGCCAAGTCTAGACAAATACCTGAGCTGAAGTATGAAAATGCTAGAGTAATGTTTTTCCCAGACTTCTCGGCGGCTACGCAACAACAACGCAGGTCCTTCAACGAAATACGCAAGCGACTGAGAGATAAAGAGATCCAGTACAGTATGCTGTACCTAGAGCAAGCTTAGGATCCAATATAAGGGCAGTGTGAGATTCTTTGAAGACCCTGGAGAGGCCAGTGACTGGCTTGACAAGGAACTATCCTGAATTTGTTTTGAACCGGAGATCAATCTCACCTGGAATTAATGTTGCACCTTTTGTGCTTTGTTTCAAGGCTCAGGATCTTATCCTAACATTCATCTTCTAATGTTATTGAGTGAGGATGACACCGCTGGGGGGGAACAGGTAGGTCCCCTGGCGTTTCATAATATTGGTCCTAAGGACCGAGAAGGTCATGAATGGATAAAATTAATATTGTGTCCTGGAACGTCAGGGGACTTAACAACAAATTCAAAAGGGCCTCGGTCTTTCACTATTTAAAGCATTATAAACCACACCTAGTTGTTCTACAAGAAACTCACTTAGAGGGTAGTAAAGTTATGGCTTTGCGCAAAGAGTGGATCCAAAAACCTGTTGACTTTACTAATTCCACGTTTGCGAGAGGAGTATCCATTCTTATTAGCAGATCTGTTCCGTGTACTATTCACCACGTAATCACAGACCCAGAGGGCAGGTATGCTGCAGTTATACTAGATATACTTAACAGTCGCATGTTGTTAATTAATGTATATGTGCCCCCACCCTTCCAGGTTCAAATTCTGTATGACATGTTGACAAGACTGGCACAATTTCTACATTTACCCCTTTTCGTGTTGGGAGACTTCAACGCTGTGCTGGACGCGGCGTTGGACTCCTCCAACCTGGGCAGGACAAGCTCTGCTGATTTGCGGAGTTGGGCCTCCACGGCTGGAGTGGTGGAATTATGGCGGTGGAAGCATCCGACGGATAGATGCTTCTCCCACATATCGACAGCTCATGGTTCCTCAGCAAGAATAGAACTAGCTTTTGACAATAATCTTATGCTACAGTATGTGGCAAGTAATGATTATCTGGCGGGGGGGTCTGTCGGATCATAATCCTCTGTTTCTCACTCTGGCCGTCAGGTCGGGGGGGGAGAGGGGGGGGTTGGCGTCTATCTCCTTGTTGGTTGCAGCACGAACAGGTTGCTGCTCAGCTGGAGGAGGCTATTAAAAACTATTGGACGTCCAATGTTGGTGCGGCAGGGTCCCAGGTAGTCTGGGATGCCTTCAAGGCGGTCGCCAGAGGGGAATGCATATCGGCCATTAAGACCGCCCGGGTAAATGAGAACAAGGAATATAAAAACCTGCAACAGGAAGAGAGAGAACAGGCCAGGGCACATGCGGAATCCTCATGGAGGGTCTCGTATGAATCCCTCGTATGTGATGTAGGAAAAAATTTGATAAGGTATGGCAGGCATGGTATGGAGCAGACAATACGGTGGGATAGACACTCTAGTACAATGTTTAAGTTTTAACAGAAGAAAGTTAAAATATAAATGTCTGAGAACTCAATTTAACTGAAGGTAATGGAGGGTTGAAAGGATGGTGGTAGATTGAGGACTCATAGTGAGTTTAAAGTCTGCCTTTCTCAGCGATGAGGTGGTTTAAAAATAGGTGTTTTAAGTATGTATTAGACAATTTCAATCGGGATTTGGGCTGTGACGGGGGGGGGGGGGGGGGGGGGCCAAAGGCCAAAGTCGGAACTCTGCCATGTTGGCGGCCCGGTGGTTGTTGTATGTATGAAAAAATTTGAATAAAAAAAAAAGTATATGAACTGCTGTCTGTGTCGTAAATATATGAATTACTGCCTGTGTCCCCTTTGGACTGATTCATCCTTATTGTCTGTCCACAAGGGGACACAGAAAGAAAGATCTGACCTTCCTTTGCAAAAAAAAATTTTTTATTGCGGTTGGATGGAGGTGGTCTCCTGTTTGCAAGCATTACTTAGGGTCAGTACACAAGACCTTTCCATGCAATCACAATTTGTTAAAACCCAGTAGTGACGGGGCTGAGTACAAAATCTATAGTAAACTCTACACTACTCCCAATCACATTATAATAGACAGCAGTGGCGGCTGGTGTTCAAAATTTTTGGGGGTGCAAACAAACTAAAAAAATTTTGAAAAAAAAATTGCAGCCACTGTGCCATCAAACGCAGCCACTGTGCCATCAGACGCAACCACTGTGCCCATCAAACACAGCCATACACTTTGTGGAGCATGCCCAGTTCATTTCACATTTGTACAGGCATGTGAGCAGACATGGACACAAAGTTCTGTAGGTCTGAGTGTAAGAAATCGCCATGCTAATACACTAACACCGGTTTAAAATTGTTCATATTTTGTAGCAATTGCTTGTCAGGCACTGATGAGGTGCAGAAACCGCATCAGAATCGCAGTCAGTTCACACTGTACTCTGCGCACTGCTGTGGGTGTCAATAGAAAGTTAATGACCCCCCCAAATCAGTTTGCAGAATGCAGTGCAAACTGTGGAATTGGATCACATGGGTCTGAACACCCATGCGATCCGATTCCAGTGCGGACAAAAAAAGTGTCCTGCACCTTTTTGGTGCGGATCCAGTGCGAATTGATGGTCCACTGGAACCCTTTTTGTTAGACCTAGAAGTGACTTTAAATCCTAGAAGTCCATGATAAAGATTACACCATGAGCTGTAAACCCAGAAGACTGTGGTAAAGAGTACACCATGAGCTGAAAACCCAGAAGACCAAGGTACAGAGTACACCATGAGCTGAAAACCCAGAAGACCAAGGTAAAGAGTACACCATGAGATGAAAACCCAGAAGACCAAGGTACAGAGTATACCATGAGCTGTAAACCCAGAAGATCAAGGTAAAGAGTACACCATGAGCTGTAGACTTTAAATAGAGTTAGAAGTGTCTTTTCCAAGAAGTCTCCTCTCCACTTCATGCACACAAACATGACCCATTGGGCGAACTTCTTGAAAAAGGCTCCTGTGATGTTTACACTCTTAATGATCCTGCCAAGCTGTTTGGAAACCAAAGAATGCACATTACCGCTGTTGATCTTCAAGGAGGTCCACAACACTTTTAAAAATATGGTAAGTTTAACTGAGGATTCTTGCAGCTTGTCATGCCACTTTGGGCTCCCTTGTTAGTGCAATTCCCCCTTTATACTGTGCACACATTCTTATGCAAGTCATACTGGTGGTTTTCAGTGAGGAGGGGGTCTGTACTGAGGAGGTGGTCTATAGTGGGGGTCTGTGTTGAGGAGGTGGTCTGCACTGGAGGTCTGTACTGAGGAGGTGGTCTGTACTGGGGGAGGTGGTCTGTACTAAGGAGGTGGTCTGTACTGGGGTTCTGTACTAAGGAGGTGGTCTATACTGGGGTCTGTACTGGGGTCCATACTGAGGAGGTGGTCTGTACTGGGTCTGTACTGAGGAGGTGGTCTGTACTGGGGGTATGTACTGAGGAGGTGGTCCATACTGGGGGTCTGTACTGAGAAGGTGGTCCATACTGGGGGTCTGAACTGAGGAGGTGGTCTGTACTGAGGAGGTGGTCTGTACTGAGGAGGTGGTCTATACTGAGGAGGTGGCCTGTACTGGGGGTCTGTACTGAGGAGGTGGTCTGTACGGGGGTATTTGCTGAGGAGGTGGTCTGTACTGAGGGTCTTTATTAAGGAGGTGGTCTGTACTGGGGAATTGATCTGTACTAAGGAGGTGGTCTGTACTGAGGGGGTGGTCTATCCTGGGGGTCTGTACTAAAGTGGTGGTCTGTACTGGTCAGATGGTCTGTACTGAAGTGGTGGTCTATACTGGAGGTCTGTACTGAGGACTTGGTCTGTACTGAGGAGGTGGTCTGCACTGAGGAGGTGGTCAGCACTGAGGAGGTGGTCTGCACTGGGGTATATACTGAGGAGGTAGTCTGTACTGGGGTATGTACTGAGGAGGTGGTCTGTACTGAGGAGCTGATCTGTTTTAAGGAGATGGTCTGTACTGAGGAGGTGGTCTGTACTGAGGAGGTGGTCTGCACGAGGGGTTGATCTATACTGTCTTCTCCTCACCTCACTCCTTCAGTCTCCTCTCGCATTACTAACTTACTAACTGACATATTAGCATGGATCACCACTTCTTTAAACTAAATCTCTCTAAAACTGAGCTATTAATATCCCCCCCCCCTGCCCGTGCCCCCCTCCATGACTTTTCCATCAAAATCAACAATGCAACTATCAGTCCCTCCCCTCATGCCAGGGTACTAGACATCTGACATCCTAGACTCTGACTTGTCATTTCAGCCCCAAGTCCAATCGTTGTCAAAATTTTGTAGAATTCACCTCCATAACATCTCTAAAATGTGCCCCTTTTTATCAAATGAAACCACCAAGCTCCTCATTCACTCCCTTCTTATCTCTCGCCTTGACTATTGAAACTCCCTTCTCATTGGCCTGCCTCTCCATAGGCTATCCCCTCTTCAGTCTATCATGAATGCTGCTGCCAGACTTATACACCTTACCAACCGCTCAGTGTCTGCCAACCCTCTACTCCAATCCCTACACTGGCTCCCAATCACCCAGCGAATTAATTTCAAAATACTAACCACAACATACAAAGCCATTCACAACTCTTCCCTGAGCTACATCACCAATCTTGTCTCCAAATATCACCCAAATCGTCCTCTCTGCTCTTCTCAAGACCTCCTACTCTCAAGATCTCTCGTCTCCTCCTCCCATGCTCGTCTCCAGGATTTCTCCAGAGCCTCTCCCATCCTCTAGAACTCGCTACCTCCACCGGTCCGGCTATCCCCTACTCTTGCTACCTTCAGGTGATCCCTGAAAACTCATCTCTTCAGGAAAGCCTATCACGTCTCCAACTAGTCTTCTACCACTTCCATCAGCTCATTCACCACAGTTACAACCTTTTGTACCACCTGCCCCACCCTATTAGATTGTAAGCTCTTCTGAGCAGGGCCCTCTTAATCCTCTTGTATTTTATTGTATTATAACTGTATTGTCTCCTTTTTATATTGTAAAGCACTGCGTAAACTGTTGGCGTTACATAAATCCTATATAATAATAATACTGGGGGTCAATATTAAGTGGTGGTTTGTACTGGTAAGACGGTTTGTACTGAGGAGGTGGTCTCTACTGGAGGTCTGTATTGAGGTGGTGGTCTGTGCTGTGTGATCTGTACTGAGGAGGTGGTCTATATTAAAGAGGTGTTCTCCAGTTCTATTTATGTTTGTTTACAACACAATGTTGCCATTCTGTCGCATTCAAATATATGTTTTTAACACGTTTGCAAAATTAAAGAGGAGTTCAGGTTTAAAAAAAAAAAAACATTTATACTCACCTCGGTGGATGTAGCATCAGTGAGAAACTACATCTGCATCAAAGACCAAGTACTGAACGATCAAAGACCACTGATGGCTCAGTTCTCGGTCTTCAGTGAGCAGAGAGCCGGTGACTGTCAGCGGGCTGTGGGGGGTTTGTCGTTTTTGTAGAAATGGTTTAATACATTTAGAAATAACAACTAGCAGTTTGTTTTCAATGCAGGTTTATTTTTTTATTTTTCTCACCATTAACTGCTTGCTGACCGCCGGCTGTCAATTGACGGCCAGGCGGCGCAGCTCTCGTTGCGGGCGGGCGTCATATGATGGCCTCGCTTTCCCAGCCCACCAGGGGGCGCGCACGCGCCGCCGACGGCGATCATGCGCGCCTTCCATGTCACTGGGCACCCGGTGCACGTGCCTGGCGGCCGCGATGTCCGCCGGGCACCCGCGATTACCGGTAACACAGCAGGACCGTGGATCTGTGTGTGTAAACACACAGATCCACGGTCCTGTCAGAGGAGAGGAGACCAATAGTGTGTTCCCAGTACAGAGGAAAACCGATCGGTCTCCTCCCCTAGTGAGTCTCCACCCCCTACAGTTAGAATCACTCCCTAGCAAACACAGTTAACCCCTCGATCACCACCTAGTGTTAACCCCTTCCCTGCCTGTCACACTTATACAGTAATCAATGCATTTTTATAGCATGGATCGCTGTATAAATGTGAATGGTCCCAAATATGTGTCAATAGTGTCCGATATGTCCGCCGTAATATCGCAGTCACGATAAAAATCGCAGATCACCGCCATTACTAGTAAAAAAATTTAAAAAAATTAAAATGTTATAAATCTATCCCCTATTTTGTAGACGCTATAACTTTTGTGCAAAGCAATCTATATACGCTTATTGTGATTTTTTTTACCAAGAATATGTACAAGAATACATATCGGCCTAAACTGAGAAAAAATTTGTTTTAAAGGGAAAAAATGGATATTTATTATTGCAAAAGGTAAAAATTATTGTGTTTTTTTTTACTTGTCACTCTTCTTTTGTTTATAGCGCAAAAAATAAAAACCGCAGAGGTGATCAAATACCACTAAAAGAAAGCTCTATTTGTGGGGAAAAAATGATAACAATTTCATTTGGGTACAGTGTTGTATGACCGCGCAATTGTCATTCAAAATGTGACAGCGCTGAAAGCTGAAAAATGGCTTGGGCAGGAAGGGGGAGAAAATGCCCTGTATTGAGGAGAAGTCAGAGATCTCCGAGGCTCCCAGTACAGGTAGTAAGCTGTGTTCTGTATTCTCCTCCCAGCACTCGGTGTGTCTCCTTCAAGCACAGCGTTCTTTGCTGCAGGAAAGAGTCATTTCACCTGCACATGAAATATGTTCTCTCCTTCCAGTAAATTCTGCTGTAGAGCTCAGTTCAGCTGCCTCGTGTTCACAGTCTTCAGAGCTCCACCGGTGTGAAGCTTCAGTCTACGAGCTCCATTCTTTTATATAGGGGGCGGGGAAATCCCTTCTTTATACAATGTAGAGACTAAGTCAGAAACTTTGTGGAGCATGCTCAGTTCATTTCACATTTGTACAGGCATGTGAGCAGACATGGACACAAAGCTCTGTATGTCTGAGTGTAAGAAATCGCCATGCTGATGCACTGATACCGGTTTAAATTTGTTCATATTTTGTAGCAATTGCTTGTCAGGCTGGGTTCACACTAGGGTTGCCACCTGTCCAGGATTCACCCGGGTCATGTGTGGCAGCAATAAAAGTGATCAGATTTTTTTTTTAAATGGACAATGTACAAAAAGAAATAAAATAAATAAGAAACATTTTTTTTAAAGCGCCCCTGTCCCCGCGATTTCGCGCAACAAAGAAAACGCATACATAAGTTGCGGCTGCAAATGTAAACGGTGTTCAAATCACACATGTGAGGTATCGCCGCGATCGTCAGAGCGAGAGCAATAATTCTAGCAAAAGACTTCCTCTGTAACTCTAACCTGGTTAGACTGTTAAATTATTTTAAATCATTGCCTATGAAGATTTGTAGGTACCGTAGTTTGTCGCCATTCCACAAGTGTGCGCAGTTTCTAAGCATGACATGTTGGGTATATATTTACTCAGCGTAACATTATCTTTCACATTATACAAAACTATTAGGTTAACCTTACTGTTTCGTTTTTTTAATTCATGAAAGTGACTTTTTTCCCAAAAAAATTAGTTTGAAAGACCGATGCGCAAATACCGTGTGACATAAAATCGCAGTGGTGTAGACCAAGCCTTAACTAAACAGAGCAGCAGCAGCGTGGGGATTTTCAAAAAAAAATATTCAGTTCATTAAACAAGCAATGTATCACTTACATCAGTCTTTCTCAACCAGGGTTTCATGGAACCCTAGGTTTCCTTCTGGGGTAGCTAATGGTTCCTTGAGCTGTGGTTTACTGACTTCACATGTGATGGTGCCTTCATAGGTTCAGGTCCAACACGACTTGGCACAGCCAGAGCCATGTCTATATAGGTGGCATTCAATGAAGGAGCATTCCTCTCATTGATCACCACCAAAGGAAGGGGCATTTTCCAATGCGTCTTGTGTATTGCAGCTATTTGAAATAATCATGTGTGGATGGAGCCTAAATAGACCTAGAAGTTTGTGGTATGCTCTTCATGGTAAACCTAGAAGTAACTTTAAAAAGACCTAAAAGTCTGTGGTAAACTGTCCATGGTAGACTAAATTGTGTGTGGTATAACTAAAGTGTGTGTGGTAAGAATAAAGTGTGCGTGGTAAGACTAAACTGTGCGTGGTAAGACTAATGTGTGTGTGGTAAGAATAAAGTGTCCATGGTAAGAGTAAAGTGTGGGGGGCGTGGCCTGACGAGCTATGGAGTAGGACGTCTGCATAGAGAGCTCCTCTGCCCAAAATCCTACAACAGCCATCCTGCCTGTATCCTGTCAATCCTACCCAAAAACACACCCCAGCAGAGATACCCTGGTGCCTGCAAAGCCTCTGGAGCGGTTGGATTGCCAGGAACGCTCCCCGAGGCCGCGAAAACCGGAGCGCTCCGTTCTGGGGCCGGAAATCTAGGAAAGTCCCCGGCTTCGGCCTAGTGCCTGGAGCGGCGGCCATTTTGCTCCACCCGGCGGCGGCTCCGATCCGTTCCACGGGCGTGCTGGGACCCCCCGAGGCTGACCCCTGTATACACCGGCCCCCGGACTGCCTGTGGCCCCTGAAGCTGTGCCTCTGTGCCCTGTACCAGCCTGTGGAGCGGCCCGTGGCTCTGGCCTGGCCCTGAGAGTGGCGGCCATATTGCTACACCCAGAAACGGCTCCACTAGTTCCCCTGGCCTGCCTGGCTCCCCTAGAGAGGACTGATCCACAAGAACCTGGACCCCAGGACATCCTCAAAGAGTGCAGCACCCCGGGGGGGGACCAGGTATGTGGTAAAGTGTGAACCTGCACACAAAACCCCCCAAGGAAAGAGAGATCCTGTGGAGCGCTTCACAGGAATATTCCACCCCACGGGCTCCCCCTCCTATCCCGGGACAGAAGCAGACTATGTCCCCACCGAGACGGAACACTGGGACGGCAGACAAGCTCGCTCAATATCGCCGCCAGGACAAAGACATGCAACAAGATAATGGAGCCGGCGCAAGCGCGGACCCCGCTCCTCAGGCAACAGATACCGCCAAAGTTCTGGATGCCATAGCCGCCCTACAAGGTACCTTGACTGCAAAGATAGACGAAGTGAAAATTGATATATCCCTGATAAGACAGGACTTCTCAAAACTGAAAGACAGAGTCACAGAGGCTGAAACCAGGATCAGCAACGCGGAAGATGCCTTACACCCCATGAGACATACTACAGAGGAGATGCAGAGACAGATACAACAACTCCATGCCCATCAAGATGACATGGAAAACCGCCTCAGGCGTTGCAACCTCCGATTCATAGGACTGCCAGAGAAAGAGGAAGGCGCAGACCCAGCGACATACCTAGAAACGCTCCTGATCAAAACATACGGCCGAGAAGCCTTTTCAGCAATGTTTGCGGTGGAGAGAGCGCACCGCATTCCCGCGCGGCCACCACCACCCGGAGCGCCATCCCGCACATTCATCGCCAAATTTCTAAACTTTCGGGACAGAGACAAAATCCTCAAACTCACCCGGGAAAGAGGAAATATACAGATCGGGAATAGTCAGATTGCAGTATTCCCGGATTTTTCCAGCGAAGTGCAAAGGAGAAGAGCACAATATCAGGAGGTGAAACGCAGATTGAGGATCCTCCATCTTAAATATGCCATGTTATTTCCTGCTAGGCTGCGGGTGGAGGAGGACGGAAGAGTACAGTTCTTCGACGACCCGGCGGCAGCGACAGCATGGCTGGATCGCAGAAACGGACCCGCTTAATCTGTCTAAGAACACGTAACAACAGTGAGTACTTTCTGACTTTGAACAAAACTCGTTAATACTAGGGTCGCGGGATCCTTTTTTTTTTTGGGGGGGAGCCGGAGTCCAGCTGAGGGATATGAAGAATGGGGGCATACACAGCTTGTGTGCGGGTGGGGCGGATGGGAACAAGAACGCTAGCTCATGTGTAACGTAGCTATGGAACTTGGGGGATTATAAAATAGGATTGCGCAGGTTACCGGTTGCGCCTTTACAGTTTGAAAAGATTGGGGACAGTTTAAAGTGATCTGCTTTGCAAGACCTCTAAAGAACAGGAACGAACGCTACTATAGTATCCTGGAACAAGGGACTTAAATTAACCCGCTGCAAAGAGGGTGAAAAGGGCAAGAGGAACTCAATAACTGCAATGTGTGGTAGCCCTGAATATCAATGCTCCACGTTCGACAGGGGAACAGTCGCCCCTTTAGCAAAGTTGGATCAGCACAAAAGAAAAACTCATCTATTGCTTTTAAGAAATGTGCCTCCAGTGGAAGGTAACCGCTGGATGATTTGTTATATGCTGACAGTTTGGGTTTATATGCTCACATCAGGTTGGGGAGATGTGCAGCTGGGAGGGATGGGAACAGTTAAAGGGATATGTTACATGTTTTACTTTGGGAATATAAGAATTGTTATGACCTTAAAGTGGCTGAATAGGCAATACACAGTCAACAACAAATATGCATTAGCACACTGGTACTATGGAAAAGGCAGACTGAGGGGGTATTATCAGTATGAGATCTTACAAGATGGCAAATACACTAATCACATCCAGAAACTAACATGGCCAGTGTAAAGTTTTTAACATGGAACGTCCGCGGAATGCGGAATAAGGTTAAGCGAACCGCAGCATTAACATTTCTAAAATCACAAAAAGCAGATATTATAGCGTTAACAGAAACGCATATCACAGGTCAGATGCAGGTAGCCTTAAAAAAACCATGGATAGGATGGCTATACCACAGTACGCATACCAATCAATCAAGGGGGGTATCGATATTAGTAGCCAAAAGAGTGCCCTTTGAACTAATCGCACTAGAATCAGATAGAGTGGGAAGATACATCTTCCTACACGCCACCATAGGAGGCAACTCCCTATTGATTCTGGCATGTTATATCCCCCCCCCTTTTTCGATTGAGGTAGTATTGAAGGGATTGGCATTCATGGCACAAAACCCATCAGTTCCAGCTATTTGGTTGGGTGATTTTAACCAAACCATGAATCCAAATTTGGACAGACCAGACCTGGGAGGTGCGTCCAGGAATGTGCCGCACCAAACCAGACTCTGCAGACTTTTTACAGAATTTGCGTTAACAGACGTATGGAGATGGCAAAACCCGACCAAAAAAGCATACACATGTCACTCGGTAAGCTGCGACACGATGTCCAGGATTGATTTTATAATGGCCTCAAATGCACTGCTACCCAAAATTACAGGGTCGGGTATGGCTCCACGAGCTCTATCAGACCACTCACCTTGTTGGATAACAGCATCTCTATTAAAAGCGGTGCCCACCTCTGGGTGGAGGCTGAATCCATTCTGGTTATCGGTCCTGCCAGATCTCGAGAGCGTGGGGCAAGAACTACAGTATATGCTAAACAACTTAATAACCACAGATTCAGATACTGCAGCATGGGACAACTTCAAAAACCAAGCCAGTAGACTATTATCACTAAGAATAAACAGATTTAAAATTTCATCTAAACTGCTATTACAGATGACCACTGACAAACTACAGGAACTGGAACAGGTATACGCACAAGAACCCAATACAGATAATCTCCATAAAGTACAAATGCAATCCAGAGTAATAACCCAAATGCACATAGAGAAAGCTAAGCAACAGGTTTTTTTCAAAAAACAAAAAATTTTTGAACACGGGGAGCGAGCAGGTAAATTACTGGCATATTTAGCACATTTAAATGAAAAACCCCCAGTAGTGGTGACCCTAGCCACCCCACAGGGAGAAGAGGTGACAGACCCACACCAGGTAGCAGACATATTCCTAAACTTCTACAGGAATTTATATAAAACCCAGACAATATACTCCGCACAAGAAATTAAAAACCACCTACACAGAATTCAGTTCCCTAGACTCACATTAGAACAGGCCAAGCAACTAGACGCCCCCATTAGCCAAGACGATATATCCGAAGCACTGTCCCAACTAGCTAAATCTAAGGCCCCCGGACTAGATGGCCTGCCACTAGAATTCTACACTGCATTCCCTGAAATACTAGTCCCGAAATTGCAAAAACTATACCAACAAATATTTGAACATAAATCACTCCCTCCATCAATGCAGGAAGCACAGATAATAGTTCTACCTAAACCAGGAAAAGACCTCAGATACCCCGAGTCCTACCGCCCAATCTCACTACTTCAAGTGGATATTAAGATACTGGCCAAAATTCTAGCATCCCGCCTAAACAAAGTTATTCTTTCCTTAATACACCCAGACCAAACCGGCTTTATGCCTGGGAAAAATACGGCCATGAATATAAGAAGACTTTTTCTAAATATTCAAGCACAACACGACAATCGAGGTACCAGAGTAGTGGTGGCCCTAGACACAGCAAAGGCCTTTGACTCAGTGGAATGGCCTTTTCTATGGGAATGTCTACAGGAATATGGATTCGGTCCCAATTTTGTACAGTGGGTACAAATACTCTACCAGTCACCAAAAGCACGAGTTTTCGTCAATGGTTGTATGTCAGAGCAATTTCCCCTTGAGAGGGGCACACGCCAGGGGTGTCCCCTCTCTCCACTGCTATATGCCCTGGCTGCGGAACCATTGGCCATAGCTATAAGAGCTGACATGGACATAGTGGGTCTCAGAATAGGCGACTATATAGAGAAGATCGGACTTTACGCTGATGACACGATACTCTATTTAGCGGATCAGGGCCCATCACTTCAAGCAGCTCTAGACACAATAGACAAAATGGGGAAGTTCTCAGGCCTACGGATAAATTGGGAAAAATCACAGATACTCCCTATAGACCAATTTCCCCCAAACAATATACACCCGGAACTACCATTAGTCAGAGTAAACACTATCAAATATCTTGGGGTACTGGTTACAAGAGACTTACGCGAATATACAGTCAATAACATAGAGCCATTGTTTAACATGATAAAAACCAAAACGCAAGCATGGTCCAAACTACCTCTGGGAGTAATGGGGAGGATAAATATTATAAAAATGATCATCCTACCTAAGATCCTCTACATGGTATGGCATGCCCCACTATATATCCCCATAGGGATTTTCAAAAAAATGGAATCTATTTTGAACACCTTTGTCTGGGGACATCAAAGACATAAGGTAGCTTGGAATATCCTTAAAAACCCTACAGATATGGGGGGAACATCACTGCCAGATCTGCAGGAATACTACATAGCGGCACAACTGTCACATATGCACCACTACCATAACAATGAAAGACAAAGATACAGTACACTAGTAGCGAGTAGCCAAGACAGTCCCTTATCTACCCCTCTTCAAACTATACTACGAGGGGGTCAGGTTCATAGGAAAGGTCCACAATTTAATGACGGGTTACTTAAACATCACCAACGAATATGGGGACTGGCCCAGAAAAAACTTAAAATAGGGAATATCCACACGCACACTCCTTTATGGGCTAACGACCAGCTTGTGGAACTCAAAAAAATCCCAGACCCTATTATGTGGGCCAGATATGGAATTATATACCTGCACCAAGTAATGGTAAGCGCTAGGCCCAAAGCGTTTCAAACTCTTAAGGAAGAATACTCTATTCCGCAACAATTATTCTTTAAATACCTACAACTCCGACATGCCTTACGTTCTCAATTCAGAAACGAAAGTAGCATCTTGGAATATCCCCAAATCCTGGATATAATTATGGGAGCTGATTCGCAAAAATTGATATCCAACCTTTACTACTCTATAAGATTACCCAGAATTAGAGAAGTAATGCAAAAAGCCAAAACAAAATGGGAAAGAGATATAGGAGCCATTGGTGAATCAGACTGGGAGGAAATTCTAGAAAATGTTAAAGTAACATCTCCAAAACTGTCTGACAGGCTAACACAGATATACATCATCCACCAAGCATACCTCACACCTAGGGATGAGCTTCGTGTTCGAGTCGAACCCATGTTCGACTCGAACATCGGCTGTTCGATCGTTCGCCGAATTGCGAACGTTATGGGCCGTTCGCGCTAAATTCGTGTGGCGCGTCACGGCCCATAATTCACTGCGGCATCGCAGTGCATTGCTGGCTGATGATTGGCCAAGCATGCACTATGACCCGCATGCTTGGCCAATCACAGCGCTGTCAGTAGAGAGAGCTGTAATTGGCCAAAGCCAGGGTGGCTTTGGCCAATTACGGCTCAGGGCATTTAGTACACACCCCACACTATATAAGGCCGCCTGCACGGCGGCCCTGTGTAGTGTGTGTTCCGGTGTGCTGAGAGATAGAGAGAGAGAGAGACAGTGTCATTTGATTTGAGTTAGATAGATTAGGCAGAACAGTCAGTCAGTTAGCTGCACTTACAGTGTATTGTGTATATATATGCATCCCAGGTGTTGCATATATATATATACACTGTATTCAGTTTAGCTAGATCCGTTCCTGTTATCTTCTATCTAGACTATTTACATTTAATGCAGTGCGTCCTGCTCACAGTGTTCAGCTAGATCCGTTCCTGTTATCTTCTAGACTATTTACATTTAGTGCAGTGCGTCCTGCTCACAGTGTTCAGCTAGATCCGTTCCTGCTATTTACATTTAGTGCAGTGCGTCCTGCTCACAGTGTTCAGCTAGATCCGTTCCTGTTAAATTCCTACTGACCGGCAGGCTTGTCTGGTTACAGTATATAAAGCTACCTGAAGAAAATTACAGGTGTTCTATTTGATCCTATTAGTACCACGGTCAGGCAGCTAGACTATTTACATTTAGTACAGTGCGTCCTGCTCACAGTGTTCAGCTAGATCCGTTCCTGTTATCTTCCTACTGACAGGCAGGCTTGTCTGGTTACAGTATATAAAGCTACCTGAAGAAAATTACAGGTGTTCTATTTGATCCTATTAGTACCACGGTCAGGCAGCTAGACTATTTACATTTAGTACAGTGCGTCCTGCTCACAGTGTACAGCTAGATCCGTTCCTGTTATCTTCCTACTGACAGGCAGGCTTGTCTGGTTACAGTATATAAAGCTACCTGAAGAAAATTACAGGTGTTCTATTTGATCCTATTAGTACCACGGTCAGGCAGCTAGACTATTTACATTTAGTACAGTGCGTCCTGCTCACAGTGTACAGCTAGATCCGTTCCTGTTATCTTCCTACTGACAGGCAGGCTTGTCTGGTTACAGTATATAAAGCTACCTGAAGAAAATTACAGGTGTTCTATTTGATCCTATTAGTACCACGGTCAGGCAGCTAGACTATTTACATTTAGTACAGTGCGTCCTGCTCACAGTGTTCAGCTAGATCCGTTCCTGTTATCTTCCTACTGACAGGCAGGCTTGTCTGGTTACAGTATATAAAGCTACTTGAAGAAAATTACAGGTGTTCTATCCCAGCTTAGTGCAGCTACAGGCCATTAGTATGTCTGGAAGGCCAAGAAGGAGAGGCAGACAGTCACAAGCCAATAAGAGAGGGCAAGCAGGCTCTGTGTCTAGTGCTGGTCGTGGAGACGGTGCATCCTCATCAGCACGTGGCCATGGGACACGCTTGGCCTTTTTTTCGGCAGCTGGCCATGTTGAGCCGCAACATGCGGAAGACTTGGTCGAGTGGATGACCAAGCCGTCCTCATCCTCCTCATCCTCTCTCACCCATGCCCAGGGTGCTTTGTCTGGCAAAGCAGCGGCCTCTTCCCTCAGCTCAATGTCATCAGTGACTCCTTCCCTAGCTCCACCATGTCCTCATGAGGATTCCCTCGAACTGTTTGACCACAGTGTTGGGTACATGCTCCAGGAGGATGCCCAGCGTTTGGAAGGCTCTGATGACGATACTGAGCTCGATGAAGGCAGTAACATGAGCGCGGACAGAGGGGGTGCCCAAGAAGGACAGCAATCTGGCAGTCATGCTCCCCCTGCTGCAGCATACTGCCAGGTTTGCTCCAGTGATGAGGAGGGAGGGGATGATGAGGTCACTGACTCAACGTGGGTGCCTGATAGGAGAGAGGAGGAGGAGGAGGAGGAGGAGGAGGAGGAGGAGGAGGAGGCGGCAGCACATCACCAACGAGGCAGGATGCCCTCCAGGGGCCAGCCTAAGGGCAACACATTGACTGCATCACACCCCAAAGCTCCACATGTGCAGGGCGCTGCAGTCTCTGCGCGTTATTCAAAAAGTTCTTTGGTGTGGGCCTTTTTTGAGACGAGTGCATCAGATCGCACCGCTGCTATTTGCAACATATGTCTCAAGCGTATCTCGCGTGGCCAAAATATCTCCCGCTTGGGTACCACATGCTTGACCAGACATATGTTGACCTGCCATGCAGTTCGTTGGCAAGCGTATCTAAAAGACCCACACCAAAGAACAAAGAGGATCTCTCCTTGCTCCTCATCAGCTGAGATTTCCAACCCCACTAGACCTTCAGTCCTCTCTGAGACCTGCAGTGAGAGGAATGAAGGTGTAGAATTAGGTGTGTCACAGCCAAGTACTTGTGGGCAATCTGCTTTTGGTACACCGACGTCAGATTGTACCAGGCAAATTTCCCTGCCCCAGCTGCTGCACCGCCGAAAGAAGTTTGCTCCCAGCCATCCACATGCCCAGCGGTTGAATGCTAGCTTGGCAAAATTGCTAGCACTTCAACTGCTGCCTTTTCAGTTGGTAGACTCTGCCCCCTTCCGTGAGTTTGTGGAATGTGCGGTTCCTCAGTGGCAGGTACCCAAACGCCACTTTTTCTCACGGAAGGCGATTCCGGCTCTCTACCGGCATGTGGAAGGCAATGTCCATGCCTCGCTGGACAGGGCGGTCAGCGGTAAGGTGCATATTACCGCTGACTCATGGTCCAGCAGGCATGGACAGGGACGTTACCTAAGTTTCACGGCGCATTGGGTGACTCTGCTGGCAGCTGGGAAGGATGCAGGACAAGGTGCAGTAGTGTTGGAGGTTGTTCTGCCACCACGCCTCCAAAATGCTGATTGTGACACACCTCTCTCCTCCACCCCCTCCTCTTCTTCTTCCTCCATGGCCTCTTCCTCGGAACCAGCGGTGCTCCGTAGGCGTTCAAGGGGCTACGCAAGTACGCAGGCCAAAAGATGCCATGCGGTGCTTGAGCTGGTGTGCTTGGGGGACAGGAGCCACACTGGGGCAGAGGTTCTGTCAGCTCTGCAGGGGCAGGTTCAGAGGTGGTTGACGCCACGCCAACTTAAGGCAGGAATGGTGGTTTGCGACAATGGCACCAACCTCCTCTCTGCCCTCCGACAGGGACAAATGACCCATGTGCCCTGTTTGGCTCACGTCCTTAACTTGGTGGTGCAGCGGTTCTTGGGCAGGTACCCGGGCTTACAGGATGTCCTGAGGCAGGCCAGGAAAGTCTGTGTGCATTTCCGCCGGTCATATAATGCCAGTGCTCGGCTGACGGACCTCCAAAAGGAGTTTAACCTGCCCAAGAACCGCCTAATCTGTGACATGCCCACCAGGTGGAACTCAACGTTGGCCATGCTGCAGCGGCTGCACACGCAGCAGAGGGCCATCAATGAGTACCTGTGCGACTATGGCACCAGGACAGGGTCAGGGGAGCTTGGTTTTTTTTCCCCACGCCAGTGGGCCATGATCAGGGATGCATGCACTGTCCTGTCACCATTCGAGGAGGCCACGAGGATGGTGAGCAGTGACAGTGCATGCATCAGTGACACTGTCCCCCTTGTCCACCTGTTGGAGCACACGCTGCGTGGAATAATGGACAGGGCACTTGAGGCAGAACAGAGGCAGGAAGAGGAGGACTTCCTTAGCTCTCAAGGCCCCCTTTATCCAGACAGTGTTCCTGCGTGCCCGCCGATCACACAGGAAGAGGACGAGGAGGAAGAGGAGGAGGAGGAAGATTGTGTCAGTATGGAGGTGGAGCCTGGCACTCAGCATCAGCAGCAGTCTTTAAGGGATCAGTCCCAAGAAACACATGGACTTGTACGTGGCTGGGAGGAGGTGGCTGCGGACCATGTCGTTCTTAGTGACCCAGAGGACTCCGGACCGAATGCCTCAGCAAACCTACGCTGCATGGCCTCCCTGATCCTGCAAAGCCTGCGTAAGGATCCTCGTATTCGTGGTATCAAGGAGAAGGACCAATACTGGCTGGCAACCCTCCTTGATCCACGTTACAAGGGTAAGGTTGCGGACCTTATCTTGCCATCGCAGAGGGAGCAGAGGATGAAACATCTTCGGGAGGCCTTGCAGAAAGGTCTGTGCAACGCGTTCCCAGAGACTGGGAGGTTACAAACTCCTGTTTCTGGACAACGTGTTGCTGAGGCTTCGGTCAGTCAAAGAAGGAGCGGTGGAGAAGGTGGCCGTCTGACCGATGCGTTCAGACAATTTTTTGGTCCGCAGCCCCAAGGTATGATCGGTTCCAGCAACCATCGCCAGCGTCTGTTTTACATGGTGCAGGAATACCTAGGGGCAAGATCAGACTTGGACACCTTTCCCACCGAAAATCCTCTGGGTTACTGGGTCTTGAGGATGGATCACTGGCCAGAGCTTGCACAGTATGCAATTGAGCTACTGGCCTGTCCTGCATCCAGCGTTCTTTCGGAACGCACATTCAGTGCTGCTGGAGGCGTGGTAACCGATCACAGGGTGCGTCTGTCCACCGACTCGGTCGATCGGCTGACCTTCATAAAAATGAATGAGTCTTGGATCACCACCAGCTACCAAGCACCTGATGCTGATGTAACCGAATAATTTTTTTTGAAATCTCAGATCCCTTCAAAGACTGCCTATGCTGATGCTGAGTGACTATCCCTGAGTAATTATCCTCTTCCTCCTCAATCATCACGCTGATAGCTTGTAAGAACATTTTTGGTTCTGGGCGCCACCACCAGTGCCTAAGGCACAATTTTTCAGCCCCTGTTTAACAGGGGCGTGTAATTACAATTTTTGATGTAATACTTTGCAGCAGGGCTCGTTCCTGCATTCCAACTAGAGTGTCTGTGAGGGGTTGCAGTGTTGTGGCACCAGCACCAGTGCCTAGGGCCCAATTTTTCTGCCCCTGTCTAACAGGGGCGTGTAATTACAATTTTTGATGCAATACTTTGCAGCAGGGCTCATTCCTGCGTTCCAACTAGAGTGTCTGTGAGGGGTTGCAGTGTTGTGGCACCAGCACCAGTGCCTAAGGCCCAATTTTTCTGCCCCTGTCTAACAGGGGCGTGTAATTACAATTTTTGATGCAATACTTTGCAGCAGGGCTCGTTCCTGCGTTCCAACTAGAGTGTCTGTGAGGGGTTGCAGTGTTGTGGCACCAGCACCAGTGCCTAAGGCCCAATTTTTCTGCCCCTGTCTAACAGGGGCGTGTAATTACAATTTTTGAAGCAATAATTTGCAGCAGGGCTCGTTCCTGCGTTCCAACTAGAGTGTCTGTGAGGGGTTGCAGTGTTGTGGCACCAGCACCAGTGCCTAAGGCCTAATTTTTCAGCTCCTGTTCAACAGGGGCATGTAATTACAATTCTTGATCTAATATTTCACAGCAGGGCCCTGTGAGGGCTTACAGTGTTGTGGCCACAGCAACACCTAAGGCCCAAATTTCTGCTGAGTATATAGGGCAGGACCCTACTTTCAAACATCTAACTTACAAACGACTCCTACTTGCAAACGGAAGGAGACAACAGGAAGTGAGATGAAATCTACCCCTAGGAAGGGAAATTCTCTCCTGTAAGAGTTAATATGGGAAAACAATTTCTCCTTTCCACTGATGCTTTCCAATCCTTGTTCCACAAAAAAACCCAAATTTTCAAAAAACATTTTTCATTGGGACAAAAAAGTGAGGTGAAATCTTCTGAAGAGGAGGAAAGACAGCAAAACAAATGTCACAGGGGTGATAACCCTTCCCTATGTTTTCCAAAAAGCTTAGAAAAGATTTTTTGGCTGGAGCTAAACACGTTAAAAATGTTCAAAATTACAAACAGATTCTACTTAACAACAAACCTACAGTCCCTGTCTTGTTTGCACCGCCTGTATACTGCTGTTCAGAGTATATAGGGCCTGGTGGCCCCACACCTTTCCTTATTTTAATTTGGGTGCGGGGTTCCCCTTAATATCCATACAAGACCCAAAGGGCCTGGTAATGGACTGGGGGGTACCCATGCCGTTTGTCTCACTGATTTTCATCCATATTGCCATGACCCGACATGACATTAAACCCGCAAGCAGTTTTAAATGAGATTTTTTCCTTTAAAAATGACATTTGGTGCAGGGACTGTTCTAAACATGGGAAACACGCGTCACTTTACAGGCATACTATAGACACCCCCCAGGTACGATATTTAAAGGAATATTTCACTTTTTTTTTTTTACTTTAAGCATCATTAAAATCACTGCTCCCGAAAAAACGGCCGTTTTTAAAAGTTTTTTTTGCATTGATACATGTCCCCTGGGGTAGGACCCGGGTCCCCAAACCCTTTTTAGGACAATACCATGCAAATTAGCCTTTAAAATGAGCACTTTTGATTTCGAACGTTCGAGTCCCATAGACGTCAATGGGGTTCTAACGTTCGTGCGAACTTTCGGTCCGTTCGCGGGTTCTGGTGCGAACCGAACCGGGGGGTGTTCGGCTCATCCCTACTCACACCTAACATAATAAGGAAATTTCAACCTACACGGCCCGTAGTATGTCCTCACTGCCAGGCAGAGAGAGGTAGCTTCTTTCACTTAATCTGGAAATGCACTATTATTCAAACATACTGGAGTCAAGTGATTAAGTTCTTACACGACCAAATGGGTTCCCCTGTGGTGCTGGATCCAAAACTGTGCATACTCGGTCTTCTTCCAGACGTGGATATTGATAAATACCAAGCCACATTTATATCTGAAGTCCTGTTTTTGGCCAGGAAAGTGATTGCTAAGACTTGGATGCAGAATGTAACCCCCACCATAACAAGCTGGAAGAGGGATGTTAATAATTCCCTCCCATACAAGCAGTTGATCTACAAACACAGGGGAAACAGTCACAAATACTCAAGGATATGGGACGGATGGTTGGGAGACGGGGAGACATGTGTATAGTAATGCGTGAAAACAAGAATATCAACACCTAATAACCAAAACGCACAACTATATAATAAACGTTCCAACTCAGTCTGTTAGAACTTTACAGAGCTATTAACAATAGATATATCTTTGCTATGCTATGCCAGCCTTGTAAGGCGCTAATGTATGTAATCGTACCACATGTGACAATATTGTATGTATCTATGCATAGATCTCAAATGTGCTGTATAAATTTATGCCTAATTTCAATAAAGACTATTTTCCCAAAAAAAAAAAAAAAAAAGAGTAAAGTGTGCATGGCAGTGGCGGCTGGTGCTCAAAATTCTTTGGGGGGCGCAAACAAACTGAAAACATTATGAAAAAAAACATCAATTGCAGCCACTGTGCCCATCAAACACAGCCACTGTGCCATCAAACGCAGCCACTGTGCCCATCAAACGCAGCCACTGTGCCATCAAATGCAGCCACTGTGCCCATCAAACGCAGCCACTGTGCCCATTAAACGCAGTCACTATGCCCATGAAATGCAGCCAATGTGCCATCAAATGCAGCCACTGTGCCCATCAAACGCAGTCACTGTGCCATCAAATGCAGTCACTGTGCCATCAAATGCAGCCATTGTGTCATCAAATGCAGCCACTGTGCCATCAAATGCTGCCACTGTGCAATCAAACGCAGCCACTGTGCCATCAAATGCAGCTACTGTGCCAAACGCTGCCACTGTGAGCATCAAATGCTGCCAGTGTGCCCATCATATGCTGCCAGTGTGCCCATCAAATGCTGCCAGTCTGCCCATCATATGCTGCCAGTGTGCTAATGTTACACAAGTGGGTGGGCTCTGCACCCCGAGCCTACCCTTTTTAAAGCCAATTAGAGCCTCAGGCTCTAATCATGTTCTTCTTCAAAATAAAAACCCCATTGAAATCTATGCGTCCCTCACCCTGCATGGAGATTAGGGGCCAGGTGCATGGATTAGAGGGGGGTGCAAACAAACTGAAAACATCATGAAAAAAAAAACATCAATTGCAGCCACTGTGCCCTTCAAACACAGCCACTGTGCCCATCAAACGCAGCCACTGTGCCATCAAATGCAGCCACTGTGCCCATCAAACGCAGCCACTGTGCCATCAAACAGCCACTGTGCCCATCAAAAGCAGCCACTGTGCCATCAAATGCAGCCACTGTGCCCATCAAACGCAGCCACTGTGCCCATCAAATGCAGCCACTATACCCATCAAACGCAGCCAATGTGCCATCAAATGCAACCACTGTGCCCATCAAACGCAGTCACTGTGCCATCAAACGCAGCCACTGTGCCATCAAATGCAGCCACTGTGCCAGCAAACGCAACCACTGCGCCCATCAAACGCTGCCAATGAGCAATCAAACTCAGCCACTGTGCCATCAAATGCAGCTACTGTGCCAAATGCTGCCACTGTGCCCATCAAATGCTGCCAGTGTGCCCATCATATGCTGCCAGTGTGCCCACCAAACGCTGCCAGTGTGCCCAACTGCCCATCATATGCTGCCAGTGTGCTAATGTCACACAAGTGGGTGGGCTCTGCACCCCAAGCCCACCCTTTCTGAAGCCAATTAGAGCTCTAATCATGTTCTTCTTCAAAATATAAACTCCATTGAAATCTATGCGTCCCTCACCCTGCATGGAGATTAGGGGTTAAGCGCAAGGATTAGAGGGGCGGTGCCCCTGCGCCCGTTATGAGCAGCCACCACTGTATGGAAGTCATGTCATGGTCTGATCTGTCTATGTGCACTTTTAGAGATGTGATGGCTCAAGTATTGCAGTACACTTGTAGTGCAGAGTGGATTTGCCTTTAGTAAATCAACCCCAGAGTGTATTTTTATGTTGGACTTATTAGGGTTGATTTACTAAAGGAGTAGAGGCTGGGTATAAATATGGAGAACCCATGTTCACAGCAAGTCGTGACAAGAGAGGTTACTAAAAAATTATTTTTCCTCGCATATTATTCCATGACTTCACCTTATTTATTAACTTTCTTTTACTTTAGTGAATCAAAATCAATGTCACAGATTTCAGGGATGGAACCTTTTTACATACCAGAATAAAATGATCTAAGCGTACTCCAACCTCTGGACACGACTCCAAAAGTGATTGGCTGTCTCAACTCACGTCATATGGTGTGATTTACTCCCAGCTTCTGTCATTTGTCAATTGATTGGTCGATGATGGGCTGGGTGACTCCCTATTTCCATATAAGAAGGGCAGTCGGCTGAAAGACAGAAGCTTCATTTCAGCAGCTATGAAGAGTGAACGTCGCAGAGCAGATCCCAACACCTGAGAACGATCTTCAAGGAAGCATTACTTGACCGGGGAAGACTACTGACACATTACTACTTTGATGAGCGCAGCACAAGACTGGACACATCCATCACTCTGAGACCCGAGGAAAACGATCTACGCATACTCCAACTCCTGACACTGCTCGAAAAGGTACTAACGCTCCATGATGTCACAGGGTTCAGCTGCCGAGCTGACCCCGCTACATGAGAACGGTCTTCAAGGAAGCATTACCTGACCGGAGAAGAGTGCTGACACATTACTACATCGATGAGCGCAGCACAAGGTTGGACACATCCATCACCTTGAGACCCGAGGAAAACGATCTACACATACTCCAACTCCTGACACGGCTCGAAAAGCTACTAACGATCCATGATGTCATAGGGTTCAGCTGCCGAGCTGACCCCGCTACATGAGAACGGTCTTCAGCGAAGACTTACCTGACCGAAGAGGAGTACTGACCCATTAATGTGTCAAGACTGATGAGCGTTCCACAAGATTGGACACATCCAGCACTCTGAGAGAGCAGAGTATGCAAAGAATGGCTGAGAAGACGCTCAGTGACTAACAGCTGATAGCAGAGCTCTGACACCAACTCAACCGGTCCAACTGCAAACCTACTGCAAGTCATTGTTAAGTTTTCTAAAACTGAGCTTTTGCACAAACGTAATTTATTTTTATCGCAACCCATGTCCTCTTTAGTATGATTTTCCTTCATTTTCTCTCCCCATTGGAACAAAATAAAACAAAAAAACAATAAAAATCTGACTAAGGTTTTAACTCTTGCCAACAAAAAAAGTGTAAGTATATGAACTGCTGTCTGTGTCGTAAATATATGAATTACTGTCTGTGTCCCCTTTGGACTGATTCATCCTTATTGTCTGTCCACAAGGGGACACAGAAAGAAAGAATTGACCTTCCTTTGCAAAAAAAAAAGTTTTATTGTGGTTGGATGGAGGTGGTCTCCTGTTTGCAAGCATGAATTAGGGTCAGTACACAAGACCTTTCCATGCAATCACAATTTGTTAAAACCCAGTAGTGACGGGGCTGAGTACAAAATCTATAGTAAACCCTACACTACTCCCAATCACATTATAATAGGCAGCAGTGGCGGCTGGTGTTCAAAATTTTTTGGGGCCCAAACAAACTGATAAAATATTGAAAAAATAAACATCAATTGCAGCCACTGTGCCCATCAAACACAGCCATACACTTTGTGGAGCATGCTCAGTTCATTTCACATTTGTACAGGCATGTGAGCAGACATGGACACAAAGCTCTGTATGTCTGAGTGTAAGAAATCGCCATGCTGATGCACTAACACCGGTTTAAAATTGTTCATATTTTGTAGCAATTGCTTGTCAGGCTGAGTTCACACTGATGAGGTGCAGAAACCGCATCAGAATCGCAGTCAGTTCACACTGTACTCTGCGCACTGCTGTGGGTGTCAATTGAAAGTTAATGACCCCCCAAATCAGTTTGCAGAATGCAGTGCAAACTGTGGAATTGGATCACATGGGTCTGAATACCCATGCAATCCGATTTCAGTGCAGACAAAAAAAAGTGTCCTGCACCTTTTTGGTGCGGATCCAGTGCGAATTGATGGTCCACTGGAACTCTTTTTGTTAGACCTAGAAGTGACTTTAAAACCTAGAAGTCCATGGTAAAGATTACACCATGAGCTGTAAAAGCAGAAGACCGTGGTAAAGAGTACACCATGAGCTGTAAACCCAGAAGACCAAGGTAAAGAGTACACCATGAGCTGTAAACCCAGAAGACCAAGGTACAGAGTACACCATGAGCTGTAAACCCAAAAGACCAAGGTAAAGAGTACACCATGAACTGTAGACTTTAAATAGAGTTAGAAGGGTCTTTTCCAAGAAGTCTCCTCTCCACTTCATGCACACAAACATGACCCATTGGGTGAACTTCTTGAAAAAGGCTCTTGTGATGTTTACACTCTTAATGATCCTGCCAAGCTGTTTGGAAACCAAAGAATGCACATTACAGCTGTTGATCTTCAATGAGGTCCACAACACTTTTAAAAATATGGTAAGTTTCATTGAGGATTCTTGCAGCTAGTCATGCCACTTTGGGCTCCCTTGTTAGTGCAATTCCCCCTTTATACTGTGCACACATTCTTATGCAAGTCATACTGGTGTTTTGCAGTGAGGAGGGGGTCTGTACTGAGGAGGTGGTCTATACTGGGGGTCTGTGTTGAGGAGGTGGTCTGCACTGGTGGTCTGTACTGAGGAGGTGGTCTGTACTGGGGGAGGTGGTCTGTACTGGGGTATATACTGAGGAGGTAGTCTGTACTGGGGTATGTACTGAGCAGGTGGTTTGTACTGAGGAGTTGATCTGTACTAAGGAGATGGTCTGTACTGAGGGGGTGGTGTGTGCTGAGGAGGTGGTCTGCACGAGGGGTTGATCTATACTGTCTACTCCTCACCTCACTCCTTCAGTCTCCTCTCGCATTACTAACTTACTAACTGACATATCAGCATGGATGTCGCATCACTTCCTTAAACTAAATCTCTCTAAAACTGAGCTATTAATATCCCCCCCACCCCCACCCGTGCTCCCCTCTATGACTTTTCCATCAAAATCAACAATGCAACTATCAGTCCCTCCCCTCATGCCAGGGTACTAGGTGTAATCCTAGACTCTGACATGTCATTTCAGCCCCAAGTCCAATCGTTGTCAAAATTTTGTAGAATTCACCTCCGTAACATCTCTAAAATGTTGTCGTTTGTCGTTTTTGTAGAAATGGTTTTATTATTTAGAAATAACAACTAGCAGTTTGTTTCCAATGCAGGTTTATTTTTTTATTTTTCTCACCATTAAACTAATTCTGAACTATAAACCAAACATTGAGGAGAAGTCAGAGATCTCCGAGGCTCCCAGTACGGGTAGTAAGTTGTGTTCTGTATTCTCCTCCCAGCACTCGGTGTGTCTCCTTCAAGCACAGCGTTCTTTGCTGCAGGAAAGAGTCATTTCACCTGCACATGAAATATATTCTCTCCTTCCAGTAAATTCTTCTGTAGAGTTCAGTTCAGCTGCCCCGTGTTCACAGTCTTCAGAGCTCCACAGGTGTGAAGCTTCAGTCTACGTGCTCCATTCTTTTATATAGGGGGCGGGGAAATTCCTTCCTTATACAATGTAGAGACTAAGCCATACACTTTGTGGAGCATGCTCAGTTCATTTCACATTTGTACAGGCATGTGAGCAGACATGGACACAAAGCTCTGTATGTCTGAGTGTAAGATATCACCATGCTGATGCACTGACACCGGTTTAAAATTGTTCATATTTTGTAGCAATTGCTTGTCAGGCTGGGTTCACACTAGGGTTGCCACCTGTCCGGGATTCACCCGGACAGTCCTGGTTTTGAATCATGTGTCCGGATTTCAGTCCCCCACAAACCCGGACACATTTTTTCAGACATGAATGTAGTTCGGAACAGGGCCTGACAGGATGGTGAGGGGGAACTATGCACGCTGCATTACTATTCTCTTTGAAGTGCCCAAAGGTGTCCCAGGTCTGTAATCCTATAGAGCAGGGGTCTCCAAACTTTCTAAAAAAAAAAAGGGCTAGTTTATTGTCCTTCAGACTTTATGGGCACCGGACTGTGGCAGGAGTGTATATTTTCCTGGCATTAGTGGGAGTAAACATAACCACAATTGGTATTAGAGGGCGGAATAGTGCCCCTTTGTTGGTATCATTGGCAGGAATTGTATTGTGTTGGTGTCAGTGGGAGAAATGGTGCCCCATTATTGGTGTCAGTTGGCAGAATAGTGTCTCGTATCATTGGGAGGAATAGTGCTCCAAGGGCTGAATAAAGAAATCCAGTGCGAATTGAGCCATACATAATGCATAGCTCAATTCGCACTGCACCGGTGCGATTCCTGTACAAATGATATGCGATGCATTACACCGCATCATTATGAACCCATCCTCAGTATTGTCACACTCACACCAAATTCCAATGCTGACCATACACACGTCAGTTTTATTTTCTGATCGATGGGCTATTTGATCAAAACGCTGGAATCGATAAACTATTGAATAGCGATAACTATGCTTTAGGACTGAAACAACTAATCAACATAATCGATTATAATTGATTATGAAAATAGTTGTCAATTATTTTCATAATCGATTAGTTGGTTTGCAGATTAGTTGGCCTGCATGCAGAATGCACTATTTGTTTATACAATCACTTTAAGGGCTTTGTGAAGGGAAGATCAGCATCTGAACCCAGAGAAGGTGGAGGCTGATAGACTGGAGGTAATATAAGACATTACAATTACATTTAAAGTAAAAGTTTACCAGTATTATGTATTATTTTTAAAATGATTATAACCATGAGAAAAAGTGTCAGCCTTTAGTATTACTTTATTATAACGGATTTATATTCCCCCACCACCCTTCATATCATGTCTGACCTCCATTTAAAACATCCTGTATATCCTACTTCTGGGTGTATTTATTATTATATATATGATCTAAGTTTCTGAACGCAAATGACATACACTGTCCAAAAATTCCTCCGATCGAGAAACGTTTTCTATTCGGCCCCTTTGGATTTTCCCGTCACTGTAGCCAAAAATAAACATCGATTTGACCCCATTAATGATTAGAAAATTGAACCAATGTTCTTAAAACGAAAATTTGCGAAGGAAAAAATGTGTTTGTTATGGCCAGCATAAGTGACAGCAGGTGCAGATAGCAAGGGAGTCTGTCATGCAGAATATTCTATTACAATCCTTTCTACAAATCTGCAAAACAGTGTTTTAGATCTTTTTAATTTTTTTTCTTTTAAATAAAAATTTTGATCTCTGAGTTCAATGATATGTACCAGATTCAACCTCTAATAGTATATTTATATATCTTCTGTCAGTTATTCTCAGAGTGGATTTGATATTTTGTTCCCTAACCATATAGCTGGTTATTTATATTTTGGGCTGCGACTAACGATTATTTTCATAATTGATTAGTTGGCCGATTATTGTTTCGATTAATCGGATCAAACCCTAAAATAAAAAGTGTGGTGTATAATTTAGTTAATATGCTAAGTTTAAAAAAAGACAATTTATTCTTGAATATCTCTATGCAGTGGTAAATATAAAAACCCAATTATATGGTTAGGGAGCAAAATCTCTAATCCACTCTGAGAATAACTGATAGAAGAGATACAGTATATATACAATTAGAGGTTGAATCTGGAACATATCATTGGACTCAGAGATCAAAATTTATATTAAAAAGAAAAAAAATTAAAAAAGACCTTAATCACTGTTTTGCAGATTTGTAGGAAGGATTGTAATAGAATATTCTGCATGACAGACTCCCTTGCTATCTGCACCTGCTGTCACTTATGCTGGCCATATACAAACACATTTTTTCTTTGAGAATTTTTGTTTTAAGAACATTGGTTCCATTTTCTAGTCATTAATGGGGTCAAGTTGGCGTTCATTTTTGGCCACAGTGACGGGAAAAATCCAAAGGGGTCGAATAAAAAACTTTACTCAATCGGAGGAATTTTTGGACAGTGTATTTAATTTTCGTTCAGAAACTTAGATCATATATATAATAATAAATACACCCAGAAGTAGGATATATGGGTATTTTAACTGGAAGTCAGACATGAAGCTATATGAAGAGTGGAAGGGAGATATAAATCCTTTATAATAAAGTAATACTAAAAGCTGATACTTTTTCTCATGGTTATAATCATTTTAAATATAATGCATAATACTGGTAAACTTTTACTTTAAATGTAATTGTAATGTCTTATATTACCTCCAGTCTATCAGCCTCCACCTTCTCTGGGTTCAGATGGTGATCTTCCCTGCACAGAGCCCTTAAAGTGATTGTAAACAGATTTTTTTTTTTAACAACAAACTTGTCATACTTACCTGCTCTGTGTAATGGTTTTGCACAGAGCAGCCCTGATCCTCCTCCTCTGGGGTCCCCCACCGGCACTTCTGGGTCCTTCTGCCTTCAGAGTGCCCCCAAAACAAGCCACAAAGTATATTATAGAGTATCCATATAGCAAGGTAAAAAAAACGTCTGCCTTTAGAATCACTCACTTCCTTCTCCTGCCAAGGATTCCATGTCTCACAAGGCCTTGCTCCTCACACATTCTGACATGTATGGAGGGTGTACTGAGCTGTATGTGTGCTGCACTGTGTATACTGACATGTATGGACAGTGTACTGAGCTGTATGTGTGCTGCACTGTATTTTATTATATATAAACAAATAGTACATTCTGTATGCAGGCCAACTAATCGGCTAACCAACTAATCGATTATGAAAATAGTTGACAAGCTGGGGGGATATCTGGGATGTAGAGGGGTCAGAGTGCTGGGGGGGATATCTTGGGTGTAGAGAGGTCAGAGTGCGGGGGGGATATCTGGGGTGTAGAGGGGTCAGAGTGCGGGGGGGATATCTGGGGTGTAGAGGGGTCAGAGTGCGGGGGGGATATCTGGGGTGTAGAGGGGTCAGAGTGCTGGGGGGGTATCAGGGATGTAGTGGGGTCACAATACAAGGGGTTCTCATGGTACATGGTAACAGTGCTGGGGGGAATATCTAGGGTGTAGAGGGGTCAAAGTGCTGGGGGGATATCTGGGGTGTAGAGAAGTCATAGTGCTGGGGGGATATCTGTGGTGTAGAGGAGTCAGAGTTCTGGGGGGGATATCTGGGGTGTAGAGGGGTCAGAGTCCTGGGGGGATATCTGGGGTGTAGAGGGGTCAGAGTCCTGGGGGGATATCTGGGGTGTAGAGGGGTCAGAGTGCTGGGGGGATATCTGGGGTGTAGAGGGGTCAGAGTCCTGGGGGGATATCTGGGTTGTAGAGGGGTCATAGTGCTGGGGGGATATCTTGGGCGTAGAGGGGTCAGAGTGCGGGGGGGATATCTGAGGTGTAGAGGGGTCAGAGTGCTGGGGGGATATCTGGGATGTAAAGGGGTCAGAGTGCTGGGGGGGAAATCTTGGGTGTAGAGGGGTCAGAGTGCTGGGGTTATCTGGGATGTAAAGGGGTCAGAGTGCTGGGGGGGAAATCTTGGCTGTAGTGGGGTCACAGTGCTGGGGGAATATCTGGGATGTAAAGGGGTCAGAGTGCTGGGGGATAACTGGGGTGTAGAGGGGTCACAGTGCTGGGGGGATATCTAGGGTGTAGAGGGGTCAGAGTGCTGGGGGGGATATCTGAGATGTAAAGGGGGTCACAGTGCTGGGGGGATATCAATTCTGCAGGCAGCTTAATCATTCTACCTTCTGTATATATTATAGGTTTATCTTTCTTCAAAAAAAAAGTTTTTATTGATATCTGAAGTTTTCACAAGAGTGTTCTTTCCCAGGAAATGTGCTTTTATGTAATTTGCTCTCCTGCAATTGACTATCACTGAGTGAATGTTTAGCATTGATCTCTAATTTTGTTTTGTTTTTGTTTGTTTTTTTAGAGTCCTTATGACAGAAATCCACCAAATGACAGCTGTGGTACACCAGAAATCCTAGATAATGGAATCTACTATATTCCAGTGAGTTCTGTTTCATTAAGAGCTTTATAAGAATGTAAAAAGGCTATGGGGGTACCTCATCCTATATAGAATTCATAAAACCAAACCAACAGAATGGACTATCACGGTACCAAATGAGGAATATATACATAATAATTGTTCAACAATTTTATTTATACAAAATTAGATATTTAAAATATTTTCTTAAAAACATATAGATGCTCTCTTTTGCGGTTGATAAGTACATATTTCTCAAATTTCTGTCTGTAAAGATGGTTGCCGCGTTTCACATAGTCGCTTCCTCAGAATCATTTACATATGACATAAGATCAGAGAAACTTAAACAGGAAAACATGGGAAAAGATCATTAAAGACAAGAACATGCACTAAGATATCCTTTATATGGAAGTTCATATTAATATTAATAGGTATAGTGACCCAGAGGGGGACATATACCCCTATAACTTACGTATTGAGAACCCAAGATAGTTCAATCTATGGATGGAAGACGATGTGCCCAAAATTGGGAGGAGTGAGTAGAATTAAAGGAGACGCAGGAATCTGACCAGAATAGTCCCTCTACGGATTCATAAAATATTTATACCATTATAGGCATGGACCCAAAAAAACATATAGTCCTCAGGTGTCAATGCTTTAGAAAAAGTTAATTAATATCCATATACTCCCTAGAAACTGTATCATATAGTCATAGCCAGAACCAAATAAGAGTTCCCACTTCAAGGAAAGATGTCCCTTCCTTATATTCCTAAGGCAATACCTAAATAATCATGGAACAATCGATTAAAGATAAAATCCAAACATAGACGGGGGAGGAAAAGAGACCATTGTATAAGCAAGGTACCTGTGTAATCCAAATCCTTGAGCCTATATACTCCACACAGAGACAAGAGGGGTGAAACAGTTGGTGACTACTATTGTATAGGATGCTGGTCGCTCAAAGTCCACACAAGCGCTGCTTTAAAATAACATGTGCTTGGTAAGGCAGATAGCAAGCTCCAGCTGGGCCAGAAAACATCACTAAGATGAAAAGAAACCAGTCCACAATAGTAAAAATAAGCATAATACTGCGCCAGTGGCAGCTGGTGCTCCATTTTTTTGGGGGGGGCGCAAACAAAGCCCCAACCAACCCCATACCACCCCCCCCACCCCCCCGTCACTCGCCCACAATAGGGCCTACAGATAGATAGACACTGGGTGGGAGAGATAGACAGACAGACAGAGACTGGGTGGGATAGATAGATAGATAGATAGATAGATAGATAGATAGATAGATAGATAGATAGATAGATAGATAGATAGATAGATAGATAGATAGATAGATAGATAGATAGATAGATAGACATCTATTCCTATATACTGATCTCCATGTATACACCGCTGGGATCTGTAGTAGGATTTTATATAAACCCATGTATTTCATATTATTCATATTTATTTTTATGTGTTATTAATACCAGTAGTAGTAGTATCAATATCAATAGTAGTATCAATAGTAGTAGCAGTAATGTCACTAGTAGTAGTAACAGTAGTAGTAGTATCAGTAGTATTAGTATCAATAGCAATAGTAGTAGTTATAAAATACGAAATTGTTCCCCGTAGCAGCATAAAAGAGGGTAAAAAAGTACTGCATAAGATTACATAAATAGGATTTTAATAATGATAAAATCAAATCAAAGAAAACTATAAATACAGTCAATCAAGACATCAGCTGTGGTACAAAAAATGAGATGAAAGCAACATCAGTTACGTGACAGTCACAATATTATACAAAACATTGAGGTAAATTAGTACATGATTCGTGTGTATGATTTCAGTTTATATGAACTACTGACGCGTTTCGACCCCACTGGGTCATCTTCAGAGGATTGTTGTAGACTGTAAAAATATTTGTAAGAATTGAAGTTCATAATGGACTGAATAAATATATAAATGAATTTAAAGAGGAAAACAGCAGTATTGGACATGTTCATGTATAGATATATAGACATCTATTCCTATATACTGATCTCCATGTATACACCGCTGGGATCTGTAGTAGGATTTTATATAAACCCACGTATTTCATATTATTCATATTTATTTTTATGTGTTATTAATACCAGTAGTAGTAGTATCAATATCAATAGTAGTATCAATAGTAGTAGCAGTAGTATCAATAGTAGTAGTAACGGTAGTAGTAGTAGTATCAGTAGTATTAGTAGCAATAGTAGTAGTATCAATATCAATATTAGTAGTAGTATCAATAGTAGTATCAATATCAAAAGTAGTAGTATCAATATCAGTAGTAGTAGTAGTAGTAGTATCAATATCAATAGTAGTAGTAATATCAATAGTAGTAGTAATATCAATAGTAGTAGTATCAATATCAATAGTAGTAGCAATATCAATAGTAGTAGTATCAATATCAATAGTAGTAGTATCAATATCAATAGTAGTAGTATCAATATCAATAGTAGTAGTATCAATATCAATAGTAGTAGCAATATTAATATTAATAGTAGTATCAATATCAATAGTAATAGCGAGATAGATAGGGAGATAGAGAGATAGATAGATAGAGAGATATAGATATAGATAGAGAGATATAGATAGAGAGATATAGATATAGATAGAGAGATATAGATAGAGATAGAGAGATATAGATAGAGAGATATAGATAGAGAGATATAGATATAGATAGAGAGATATAGATAGAGAGATATAGATAGAATGTGTGTGAATCCAGAGAGAAGATTAGACAGATAGAAGTGTTGGGGTTCCCCTCCATCCAGCAGAACTTTTCCTCCCCTCCCCCAGCACTCACCTGGAAAACAGACCAGGACAGCCCAGCACAGTGAGCCCGGCTCCATCCTTCTCCCCGTACATTGAGACGGCTCCATTCACCAGTACTCTGACTCTGAGGACATACTCCGGCTCTCTCACTCTCCCTATGGCTGCATTTTCTAATCTCGGTGTGACTGTGTAGTCACACAGCAGTAGAGGAGTCCTCTCCCCATGCTTCCTCTGCTCGGGCGCACTGGGAGATAAAAGCGGAAGTGACATCATAACTTGAATGTCATCAAAGTCCCGGCCATCTAATGCATATAATATGCGGAAGCTACTCGGCGCGATGGATGGCGCCACAAGGCGGGTTAAAAGCCTGCAAATGAAGCACCGCGTCTGCAATCTTGTGATTGCATAGACGTGGCGCTTCCTATAGTGCACTGCGCCCGGTGCCCGAACGCAGTGCACTTATGGACCTTTTTTTCGAATTTTTTTCATTTTTTAAATGGCCAGTTTTAAAAAATTATCATTATTTTTTTTTGTGACTGTGCAGAGGGGGGGGCAGCGCCCAGGCGCCCCTATGGACGGGCCGCCACTGTACTGCCCCAATTATTATGTATATATTCCTCATTTGGTACCGTAATAGTCCATTCTGTTGGTTTGGCTTTATGAATTCATTAAGAGCTTTATTTATAAACTACACTATAGAGAGCCTTATAGTCTGCTCTGGGTTTAGTTCACTAAAGAATTTTTATTTTTATTTTTTACATTATTCTCAAAAGATATATACGTGTGGTCCTAGGTATGATCTAGCACTAGCTGTGATAACAGAATGTTCTCCTTAGGTTTTTTTTTAGTAAACAAGAGTCAGAATTTAAATTTAAAAAACATATTTCTCCATCTCACGTAGAAAAAATGTAATCCATTCCCATTGCTGTGTACTTTCTTTTGAGGTGGAGGATGCAGCTATCGTTATTGAAGAAGCTGGGTATGAAATTACTAAGTTTCTTCTTTTACATCACCGAGGACTCGGCTATAGAGAGGAGGAATGCAATAGATTGATGGGGATTTTAGATGACTACACCAACATAATGGCTGGATGTGTAAGTCTACCAACCATTAACTTCTTTTTTTTTTAAAGGTGTTTATTTTTTATTTTATAACATAAAAATACAAAAAAGATAACAAAAGTGGGACTGTAAGTACAATTGCGAAAGGTGCATTTAATGGAGCACCAGCTCACCTGGAGAATCGGATTTACTTAGTTAATTAGGTCCAAAGGATTAATTACTGGTTCCTTTCTAGAACCAACAGAATGCTTGGTGTGCCCACCCAACAGAAAATCCCCTTTGTGCTATTGCTGTCCTCTGGTATTAGGATAATACATAATAAATAGATGTAGTACTTTCCTATTAGACTATTCACATCACAAGGGGTGGAAATTCTCTTCCCATAACCCCTTCAACATTAGATCCCTCTCAATGTGCAGGGCTTGCTAGTTGGGGAAGATGGGGCACTGCGCACCCATCATAGTACATAGAAAACTGCTAAGTGAGTTAATTTTTGCATGGTGTGGTAAATTATGGGATTCACCTCACTAAATCACCAAGAGGAGATTTTCATTTTCTCCCTCATCTCTATTCAGCACAAGTGCCAATTCATTTTTTATGGACCTATATAGAAAAAGAAAGGCACACTAGTCAGGTTGAACCAATGATCAAAAGTTTTAAGGAAAAGTGACCAATAAGCAGATGATTTAGATTTTTCACTGCTGATCTAGATGAACAAGCACCATTCCGGGACAAGCGCATAGTAAGCACAGCGAACAGTTACTTGCAGTTGGCAGACAGGCAGAGTGGTCCAGTGACAGTCTTGGTTCATAGCAGGCAGAGTTCAAAGACTGGTGAACAACAAATCCCAGAAAGATGAAAAGATGACTCCACCAGTGAAGATCAGCAATATCAAATGAATGGTGACAGACCCTCCACCTTCAACTTAGTTTAAAGGTGGAGGGTCTGTCACCATTCATTTGATATTGCTGATCTTCACCGGTGGAGTCATCTTTTTGTTTTTCAGGGATTTGTTGTTCACCAGCATATTGGACTGTTTTTTATTGCGCCGCACTTCTTGTTTTTATCATTTGCTACAGATTTTTGTGAAAGTCTTTTAGTGTTCAGCTTGCATATGTGGGGTTTATTTATGCGCTGATTGCATATTCTATTTTACATTAGAGTTCAAAGACTAGTCAGGGTCAAATCCAAGGTCAAAAGGCAGGTTGAGTTCTGAGCGTAGTCCAAATCTGGTTCAAGGTCATCAACAAGGGAATCCAAACTAACTGGCAGGGCTTGGGCAAAGATGAAGGTCAAGGCACGGGAACGAGGTAGGGAAACATGAAGCCTAAAGCAGGTGTTGCAAACACTATCACAAGCATGACACTGAGGGTTTGGCAGGCTTAGAAGAGGTTTAAACACCACCCAGAGGCTGAGTCTAGCAATCACCCTACAGGTGGACAGAAAGACAGGGAGAGTGCAGCTCAGCCAAAACCAGGTTGCTGAAATGAGATTGGCAGCTACCATGGATCAGGAATGTTACATGCTCTTGACAACATATTAAAGTGGACATCTCAGTATTCTCTGCAATTATAAATTACTGAACAGGCCTCCCACTCTAATGCATTTTGCCCAAGGTATCTCCAAGATTAAGCCCTTCCTTAGGAGAAACGTGTTGGAACTGGAGGAGGATAGGCAGGAAGACAGGTTGTGAACCTTCATCAGTGTGCTGCCTTTTTATTTCCTTTTGAGAGCCAGTCTGTGGAGTGGAGAAGCACTCTTGGGTGGAAGGAATAGGAAGAGCTTGAGGCATTTTCTCATTCTCCTCTCCCCTAATGATCAGACTGCAACACTGTGCCTTTGAAGCTATCTGTATGGTGGGAGTGTGAAGCAAAGGCTGATCAGTTTCAGGTATTTATTAACACAGCCAAAAACTATGTAGACATCAGGATTTAAATGACTGTACCATATCTGACCCAGCATCTCAGTCCAGGAAGTTAAGGCTGAACAAAGATGGCTCCGACCTTCTGGAGAGAAAAGCAGATTAAGGCATCGTTAGGGAGAGTACTGAGATCTCTATGAGAGAAAATAAATTACTAGAAGTGTTACATTTATACGTTACTTGGTATACATGCACTTAACATGAAAGAATACATCTAATTCTAGGTTGACTTTAAAAACATTAATTCATCAGTCATTACACAAACTACATTAAACATTGTTGATGAAATAACCTAAAATAATACATATTCTAGGATCCTGTCCTGCTTTATATAGTAGAAAACTGTTAGAGGAAACCTTTCAGCTTTAAATATTTAATAAAACATAACAACCACAGCAACTAGTAGATCAGCTGTCTGTTCTGTACAGATAATGGGAGGATTTTATATTTTTGAATTGTTTTAATATTTTCTTTGGCCCTTCTTGGTTATTTTTTACCTGCTGAGCTGTTCATTTATTCTCTTTTAATTATATGTTGTTAGGTACCAGCAGAGAGCTACAACCATACCCTTCGAAAACCCATCAAAGATTACTTCACGAAGTTGGACACCTTATTGGGCAAAGAGGTAATTTTTGTTATTTGTAACAGAATAGTTAACAGGGTGCTTGTTTTGAAATGTAATTACCGTAGTTGTGAATAGCTTGGCCATAGAAAAAACAATTCACATTATTTTCTGAAGCTGGAAATCACTGAATAGTATCTACACAAATACACAAATGACTAATTTCTTAAAATTTGGGACCCATGGGTTAAATATCCCCATCCAACGCTCTCCACAGAGAGTTTGATAACTTTCTGAGGAACCCTCCATGGCAACCTAGGAACCCCCTCCACCATTCATCTCCTCACCCATTTGTTTGTTCCCCACCTACCTACCAACCAATCATTTCCCTCCAGACTGTTTACTTTCACTTCCTTTCATTGCCCTCCTATCTCTATATGTGCATATCTAGACCATAGGCCCCCACAAAATCTCCCATTTCCTACTTGCTTTCCACACTTACCTTAAATGTTTTCCCACCCTGGGATCAGAGAGCTTAAAGTGGATGTAAACCCTCACATATACCCAGTGAAGTGAATAGCTTCAGTTATTACACAGATATGAAACAAATTCTCCTACATAACTTTTACTTGTATATCTGCTGTCTTCTCCTTTCTACACCCTTTGAAACATGTGGATCATGTTAAAAAATCTTTCAACAGTACATAGAGGTGGGTGTGGACTTACACTGTGTGAGAGCTGATTGGAGGAAAGGGACCCCCCCTCCACATAGGCAGAGGAGGGAAGGAACATCCAAAGCTGTAGTCAGAATAGACCAGCTGTGTGCTTATTTCCCTCTAAGCTCCCTCCCTGACACACATTTTCAGCTCATGTTATCTCATGTGTCTGAGAAATTGTCAGAAGTGACTCACAATGATAACAGAATAACGAAGCACCGGAGAGAAACAACACTTAGAACTTTGGAGAGAGACAAGTAAACAATACAGATATATGTGCTTAGATTAATCTTCATGAATGGGGTTTACAACTACTTTAAGCTTACGAGTTGTGTAATCTTTGCATTGTTGCCCTGACTTTTATTGTAATACATTTATTTCTGGACCTTTTTAGCAGTGGTGTAGCTCTTCAAATTAATTTTAGTTACATTACACTGCAAGAAGATATGGAGATCCTCTGGGATGTAGAATCCGCTCACCCAGGAATCAGATTATTTATATCAACTTCAATGCTTTAGGATAGCAATGCTATAGGTTAACCTTATCGGTTCAATGCTATTGTTTCACTTTCTTTTATTACATTTTTACCTGACAACATTTTGAAGTGTTCTCCCTGGTGTCAGTTTTATCTTGGGTCAGTAACACATACCTCTGTTAGTATTTTCTTTCTTATCTCAGGTAATCCCATTCTCTGCTTCTTTTGTAGAATTTTACTGAGTGCACCAAATGGAACAGTACTGTTGGGATTCAGGAAACTCTTGAATTGGTTTCACACCTCAACTCCCGTATAAGGGCAAACAGCAGCACCATCTGAACAGAAGAATTTTATGTATTTTCTATTCAAAATAATGTATTTTCTCTGTTTTTTTAGACCTTTTTTTTTTTACTTTTGCACTATTTTAATTCTATGAACAGATTGAACTATTTTTCCAGATTTGCCAAAGGTTTCTATCAGTACAGAAGATATGACATTTGTCATTCATGCTACTATCTGCTCAATTTAATGATTTTAAATGTTTAGCATGGCATAGTTATGGGTTATGTGGATTTCAACCAATAAATTACAATAATTGAGTTGTCTGTGGACAATGTGCCAGTTGTAAAATTGGGAAACAGGGTTGATTTGGCAAATGTAAGAGAGATATTAAAAAGGTATTGTAGGAAAAGGGGAAATATCCTTGCATATAAGACTTTTTTTTCTCAAACTTGTCCACAAAATGAAAACTTACATTTTCTCAAGAAAGTAAAAAAAAATTAACATTATTAGGTGTATTATGCCATCAAGTTATTTTTTTGCAAATTACATTGTATGACACCCAGCTGACTGTATTGAAATAACCCACTTGGATCGGTCTGTGCTCTTCACACCCGATCCAATGGATTGTTACACTGTATTGGACGACATAGCACTTTATACTTGATGTCCTTTTTTACTTGAATTTTTTTTTTTTAATTGAATAAATCAGTAAAATGTATTCCTCCACCCTTTTCCTTGCCATTTCCCCCACAGAATTATTTTTTTATAACATGTGAAGAAATATAAAATATATTAATTTAATGTGGCTACCTAAGCATTTTGAGATGTTTTGCAACATGGCTGTATCTGTATATTTTTCTGTATCCCCAACATAAAAAAATAAAATAAACTCATTAAAATGAGATAAGGTAAATATATGAATCTAATAATGAACTGTTTGGAAGCTCCATTAAGAGTTTGTCTTTACTAATCTTGTTCTGTGCAAAGTCTTATGGTGATTTGCCGTACTGTGATTTGTCCAGTCATAAAATCTGGGCCGTGGTGTGCATAGCACTACTCCTGGTTTCTTTCTTTTTTTGTTTGATTAGGTCTCCATTGATTTTTACTGTGCTCCACCAGCATTTGAAATCCGGATGCCGGCAGAGCACAGATCACATTTATAAAGCATAGCACTGTGCCAGTGTGGGAATACCTCATTGAAGCAGTTGCCTCAAGCAGCACTCAAAGAGGCACTTTGAGGGACAACACTGAGGCCTGAGTGTCCATGGCAAACTCTGTCTTCAGTGCAGTCCAGTGGCACTGGTAAAAAGCACAGCCTCAGTGTTACTGAGTCTGTCGGGCTGCATTCACACCTGAGTGGCGTAATGCGTTGCATTTTTTACCACGGTTGTCATATGACAGCAAAGGGCTGCCTATCCACTTGGATGAAGTAGCTCATGTACCTTGTTTGGCATGGAGCCAAGTGTGTTTTGCGTTGCATAACAAATGTGCAACAAAACATGGGACTGTTACCTGCATTTGGAATGCCAGTAAGAAATTAAGAAATAATGCCACTAGAAGCATGACGCACATGTTTAAGCATTTTTTTCACACGTTTCCAGAAACTTGAGCAGAAATGCAGATTTCTGCCCGCATTCCTGGAACACTTATGCCTCGTTTCCACTGAGCAGATCGGTTCAGGTCGGTACAGTTTGAATGGCTTAGAATGGTCTGGTCTATTCTGGTGAGCGTTTCCACTGCAAGTGGGACCACAAGGGGCCATACAGGGTTTTGAAAAAATGCCTCAGCATAGCACAGCAGAGGGTTTTCTGTCAGCCAATCAGTGGAATGTATCGTAGCTGCACCCTAACCGAACCGTTCCATTTTCTATGGCCCCACATCTGAAGCAGGACCCTGAATGGAGCGGTACGGTTCGGTTGTATAGGCCGCTTTTATAATGGAAACACCCAAAATAGCGTACTGTACCAAACCGATCCGCTCAGTGGAAACGAGGCATTAGATGTGTATGTGGTGGCCCCTCAGTGTTTTTTTATGCACAATGGAGGGGACAGAAGGGGAAATACAAGAAAATAAAAAGTAGATATTGGTCAAGGTTTTACAACTTGTTAAATTGTTATTTCCATTTAGAAATAACTGACTCGGTATCAGAAGACATGGGAGGTGAAGGAGGCAGGGTGGGACTGCAAAGTTCAGATACAAATGTACCGCTAGAGCAAGAGCTCCTTAAAAGGAAGTCTTTCTCTGAGTCTGGAGACCATGAGGATGGCAAACATGATTACACTTCTCCAGCTCAGTGGGTATATCTCAGGCTGCTATCTCATCCTTGATGGTATCCGAGAGACCACGAGAAAAAGCAGCCACGAGGGCCTCATTGTTCCAACCAACCTCTGCTGCCAGAGTACGAAATTCAATGGCGTAATCGGCAACGGTTCTCGTACTCTGTTTGATGAACATGAGGTACTTGGCAACAAAAGCGGAGTGTGCAGGAACGTCAAACACCCTTTTAAAAGAAGCCACAAATTCTGAGTAACTCAAGACAACAGGTTTGTGCGTCTCCCATAGAGGGTTTGCCCAGACCAAGGCTCTCTCGGAAAGCAAAGATATCACAAAACCTACTTTGCTTATGTCCATGGGAAACGCCTGGGGCAGCATCTCAAAGTATATCTCAACTTGGTTGAGAAACCCTCTGCATTGGACCGGATCGCCCCCAAATCGCTGGGGAAGTGGAACGGAACCGGTAATACTCAAGGCGGGTGCCTGCACAGAGACTGGAGCAGCAGCAGGGATGGCCTGCAACTCAGGTTGTACCGGAGCAGCCACAGTGGGAGATTCCAAGTGAGCCGTGCGACTCAGGAGCGTTTGTAACACCATGGCAAACTGATCCATGCTGTGATCCTGCTCATCCAATCCAGAAAAAATATTACCAACAAGTGGATTGACTGCATCTTCTGAATTCATGGTCTTCGCCTACTGTCAGAAACCATGAATCAGACTGAGAAAGAAGTACACTTAAATCACACTTGTTTAATAATAATAATAATAATAATAAAAAGGTAAACAGAGTAAACGTAGTCAAAACATAGCCAGAGTTCAGGAACCGGAACGTATAGTCAGATAAGCCAAAACGTCAGGGAGCCAGAGATGAGCATAGTAGAACAGCAAGCAGGATCTAGAGCCAGAAGGAATGTCAGCCAAGCAAGTCTTTAACAGGAACACAGGAGAGCGTCTCTAGAGATGTGACCAAGGTGAAGGCAGAGATCATCTGGGCTGGATAGTAAGCAGGACTGTGGAGCAGGATATCATCAACAGGTGAGTCACTGTGGAGAGAAAGGAGTTGGCAATTAGCTGACAGTTGAGCAGCCAACTTTGCGAAGGAAGAGCTGAGCCCAGCCCTGACACTCTAGGAGTAATTGTAACTGTCAGCCTTGCAATGCCTCATGGGAAATGTAGTTCCACAACAGCTGGAGGGCCCCAGGTTACCTACCCCTGGTATACAGAATTATGCCATTTTAAATAAGTAACTCAATAAAATTTTGTATATTTTTTTTAGACAAATCTAGTGTCAATTTAGTTCTCTTGGGCATTTTTTAAGTCCCGTCATTCTCTTGCTTGGTTCTGTCAATAAAAATATTGCACCACTGGTTTGGAACTCCTTTTAGGGCATACACCACCATACATAAATCATCCTTATACTTACGGGTTCTGGGTTCCCACAACACCAGACATCACATCTGCCCTCAATGCATTTCGTCACAAGAACTTCCATAGAACACAGAGTACACAACAGTCCCACCAACATATCATACAGTGGCAAAATGCAGCAGACACATATATATTTGCTTACACAAATAACATCCATTCTATTAACGGTAAAGGAAAAGTAAAGTAAAATAACAAATTATCCAGAATTGCAGGGCTCTAGTTTGAATGTTCTGCTGTGCAGGGCAGAGATCATCATTTAGTACATATCAGCGCTGCTTCTGTCTTGCAGCATCTTTGCAGCCACTTCCTGTCTACATGCTCTCCAGAGATGGTTGCATTTCTCAGGGTGAGTTTTCTGATGTGACAACGGTGGACCATACCTCTGTAATGTGTGCATTGAAATGCCTGTTTTGAGTCTCTGACAGAAGGCCATGTGATAGCAGTGGCGGCCCGTAATGCAGGGCGAACGGGCCCCTAATCTACATGCATGGAGCTGGACGCATGGATTCCAATCGGGGGGGGGTTGAAGCACATGATTAGAGCCAGAGGCTCTAATAGGCTTCAAAAAAGGGTTGGGCTCGGGGCGCAGAGCACTGTGAGCCCACCCAGTTGTGTGACAATAGCGGATAAATATCTATTGTCGCTATTGTCATCTTGATTCTCTTCTCGGCAAATCAAGAAGCGGGTCTTGAGACCAGTTTCCTGATTGGCCGAAAAGAGAAGTGATCCTATTGGCCTAGAAGGGGGAGGGAGGAGGAGGGAGGAGATGCAAGGCGGAAGCCCCCAACTGTCACCTGGAGGGAAGTGCTGCCCGCGCCATAGATGGGGTAAGTGCGGGGCTGGTAACCGACTGACCGGGGGTGGGGGGATGGTTGCAGGTAACCCAACCCGCCGGCCCGACCTGGGGGGGTGGTTCTGCGTATGACCCAACCAACCGGGGGGAGGCTGTGGGTGCACTATTTGCCGCCCCCCCCCAAAAAAAATACCACCAGCCGCCACTGTGTGATAGTGTGACAAAGGAGGAGCAAAGTTGTGAAACAGAGACAGAGCACTGCCAACCTATAAAAACCAGAACCTAGACAAAAACCTCTATTGTAGCATCACCAGGGGTTGTTTTAATGAAAGCTACAAATTTAAAGCTACTAAAAATTACTTTCACATTACATTAACAAATAACAATGTACATGCTTCTACCATGGCTATGAAGTTCGATTTAAACCTTTATGCCCCGTATACACGGTCGGATTTTCCGACGGAAAATGTGTGATAGGAAATTCCGACCGTGTGTAGGCTCCATCACACATTTTCCATCGGATTTTCCGACACACAAAGTTTTAGAGCAGGATCTAAAATTTTCTGACAACAAAATCCGTTGTCGCAAATTCCGATCGTGTGTACACAAATCCGACGGACAAAGTGCCACGCATGCTCAGAATAAATAAAGAGATGAAAGCTATTGGCCACTGCCCCGTTTATAGTCCCGACGTACGTGTTTTACGTCACCGCGTTCAGAACGATCGGATTTACCAACAACTTTGTGTGACCGTGTGTATGCAAGACAAGTTTGAGCCAACATCCGTCGGAAAAAATCCTAGGATTTTGTTGTCGGAATGTCCGAACAAAGTCTGACCGTGTGTACGGGGCATTAGACCATATTAGTGAGATGAGTTCTACGAAAAATGTATCTTTGTACTTTTAACAGCAGTCCCCCCAACACACCACAAGGTGGTGGACTTGAGCACTGTATGAAACAAAATGTTTCCAGCAGACATGTATACATTTTCTTGTAGAAATAACATTTTGCATAATAAAACATTTTAAAAGTGTACAAAAAGGGTTCAAATTACCAGCAATGCTGTGTTCCTAAACCATAGTGTAAATGGGTATCTATCCTTAGAATACATATAATAAACCCACAAGAGGAGAAAACGTCTTTCTCTTTTGTCTGATATCGCATAGTCCCACAAATCTTCCCCAGTTTTCTCCCCTTGTGGATTTATTATATATTTCAAATTACCATGCAGCACTTTCAAATTCAGTTAAGCGTAGTTAAGATATGTTTGTCTAACTTTTTTTGCGTTTTTAGCAATGTATTTTTAGAATTGCTAAAATACATATTTAGTTTCTAGGTGGGGGAAGAGGAGAGCACGTCTTTCAAAAATTGCATTTTTCAAAAAAAAAGTTTTCATTTATTGAAAAAAGGCATGAAGTTTAGAAAAAAAAGCCCTTTTGCAGTTTAAAAAGGTAATACAAATTACAAATTTCTGTGATTTCTCACATTTGTCATGGCATTAAAATGTTTCTGGTAAAAAAAAAATGCATTTACTTAAAAATAAAATAAATATAAAAAATAAAAAAGTTAAATAAAGCTACTTGCATGTTAAGCATTTACATGCTGCACATATATTAGTATATATTTAAAATAAAACAAAGTTTTTGTAAAAGCAGATTTAAATAAAAAAATAATAATGTAAACTTTCTCTGAGGAGACAGGAAAAGGGAAGTGGTTCGTTAAAAAATGAAAAATATAACCCTCTTTTTGCTGTTACAATTAGTTGTAATTAGATTCAAATAGGTTCCTACATTTAGACACGAGGGTATGTGGTACAAGGTATGTGTGAATTCTTTACCTAGTTTAGTAAACTCCTTGTAGGGCAATCCTGTTCATCCAGAAGTGTTTCATTGAACTAAATGCAGTTTGAATTGGTTTTCTGCAAAGTTATGTAACACCATTCATATGAAAAACTAGAAATCAGAAATAGAAGCTAAATTTTCTAAGTTGCTGGCTCATTGATATGATATTTAGGTAAATGAAAGTAAGGATTAGGGATGAGGGAAGTTGGGGGAAATGATGTCCCTGAAACTTCAGTGAAAATCAGGAGATTTTAGTGAAAAAATGGGGAAGGCGATTAAGGACATTTTAACAGCTTTAAGTTTTTCCTATGGGTTATGGCAGTTCCTAATAACTATGCTGGATGTGTTTTTGTGCCCAAAAAGGGCTCTCATTAGTCTCATTATTTTGATTCTTTCATAGCAAGAAAACACTACACAAGTAACAAATAAATACAACAGCAAAAAAAAAAAAAGAAATAAAAAACGCAAATAAAATGAACAGTAAATTAAACAAATTCAACTATTTTTAATATACCCCCCCCCAAAACAAACAAACAAACATACAAAAAAATAAATAAAAAAAAACAATGAAGAGTAGAATATTTTTCAGGAGGGATTTTGGTCCACTCTTCACAGATCTTTTCAAAATCTGTAAGGTTTCTTGTCTGTCGCTTTGCAACTCAAAGTTTCAGCTCCCGCCATACATTTTCTTATAGGATTAAGGTCTGGAGACTGGCTAGGCCACTCCATGACCTTAATGTGCTTCTTCTTGAGCCACTCTTTTGTTGCCTTGGCGGTATGTTTTGGGCTAATGTCATGCTGCAAGACCCATCCACGACCCATCTTCAGTGTTCTGGCTGAGGGAAGAAGGCTCTCAACCAAAATTTTTACAATACATGGCCCCATCCATTGGACCCTCAACGCGGCAAAGTGGACCTGTACCTTTAGCAAAGAAACAACCCAAAACATAATGTTTCCACCTCCGGGCTTGACTGTAGGGATGGTGTCCTTAGGGTCATAGTCAACATTTTTCTTCCTCCAAGCACGGTGAGTTGAGTTAATGCCAAAGAGCAAATTTTAGTCTTATCTGACCACAGCACTTTCTCCCATTCCTTCTCTGAATCATTTAGATGTTCATTGGCAAACTTTAGATTGGCCTGTACATGTGCCTTCTTGGGGGAGGGACCCTGCAGGCACTGCAGGATTTCAGTCCATGGCGGCGTATTGTGTTACCAATGGTTTGTTTGGTGACTGTGGCCCCAACTGCTTGAGATCATTAACAAGCACCTCCCGTGTAGTTCTGGGCCGATCCCTCACTTTTTGTGTAGGTCAGCATTCATCGTGATTGATGCTGGATCTACTTCAGGACCCATCAGTGTGCCTCATCAGTGCCCATCAGTGTGCCTCATCAGTGCCCATCAGTGTGCCTCATCATAGCCCATCAGTGTGCCTCATCAGTGCCCATCAGTGTGCCTCATCAGTGCCCATCAGTGTGCCTCATCAGTGCCCATCAGTGTGCCTCATCAGTGCCCATCAGTGTGCCTCATCAGTGCCCATCAGTGTGCCTCATCAGTGCCCATCAGTGTGTCTCATCATAGCCCATCAGTGTGTCTCATAAGAGTACATCAGTGAAGAATAAAAATTGCTTATTTATAAAATTTTATAACAGAAACAAAGAAAATTTATTTTATATTTTTTCAAAATTTTCAGTCTTATTTTTTGTATAGGACAAAAAAAAACAGTGGTGATTAAATACCACCAAAAGAAAGCTCTATGTACCATAGATTGTAGACTCTATAACTTACACAGCCTAAATAATATACACTGATTTAGGTTATTTTTAGCAAAGAAATTTAGCAAAATAAATTTTGGCCTAAATTTATGAAGAAAGAAAGATTGTTTATTTGCAAAGTTTTATAGCAGAAACAAGAAAAATGTGTTTTTTTTTTTCAAAATGTTTATTCTTTTTTATTTATTTAGCTCAATTTGTCTAAAAAAATATTTCATATGGGTACAGTGTAGCATGACAGCACAATTGTCATTCAAAGTGTGACAGAGCTGAAAGCTGAAAATTGGCCTGGGTAGGAAGGGGGTGAAAGTGCCCGGTATTGAAGTCATTAATTGAAAAAAGTTCATTTCTGTAGTGGTAATTGGTTGTCATTGCTCATTTATTATGCTCATTGAATGGTTGATTATAAAACTCATTGTTCAAACATCTTTTGCTCAAAATCAATTGTTTGACAAAATTTTATAACCCTTCCATTGAATAGTAATTTTTTAAAACATTATGCAGTGTACATTTTGAAATAGGAGTTCTGAATGGAAACTATACACTTTAACTGCTATGGGGCTTATTTACTATAGCAGTTTGGTAAAGCCTGGTTCACATGGGCCGAATATAGGCCAGTATCAGCCGGTTCAGCGGAAACCAGCAGACATCTGGTCCCAGGGCAGCCATCACAAATTTTGGGGCCCCTTATGAGGCTTTAGGCCTGGCCCTCCCTCAGGCCGCCTGACCCCCAGCAGTTCCCAACATTCCCCAGGGCCCGCCCACTGGCTATCCTACCGAATCCCCATACCTGTGGGCACTCTGCTCCCCTCATACCTGTATGCACTTAGCCCCTTCCTCACACATGTAAACACTCAATCCTCCTCACACCTGTAGGCACTCAACCCACCTCATAGCCTCATAGTTGTACGCACTCAGCCCCCCTCACACCTGTACACATTCAGCCCCCCTCATACCTGTGCACGCTCAGCCCCCCTCACACTTGTATGCACTAAACCCCCTCATACCTATTACCATTAAAAAAACCATACCTGTACGCACTCAGCCCCCCTCATACCTGTGTAAGCTCAGCCCCCCCTCATACCTGTGCACGCTCAGCCCCCTCATACCTGTACACACTCAGCCCCTCTCATACCTGTGCAAGCTCAGCCCCCCTCATACCTGTGCACGCTCAGCCCCCTCATACCTGTGCACGCTCTGCCCCCCTCATACCTGTGCATGCTCTGCCCCCCTCATACCTGTGCATGCTCAGCCCCCCTCATACCTGTGCATGCTCAGCCCCCTCATACCTGTACACACTCAGCCCCCCTCATACCTGTGCAAGCTCAGCCCCCTCATACCTGTGCACGCTCAGCCCCCCTCATACCTGTGCACGCTCAGCCCCCTCATACTTGTGCACGCTCAGCCCCCCTCATACCTATACGCATAAAAAAAACCTCATACCTGTACGCACTCAGCCCCCCCCATACCTGTGCATGCTCAGCCCCCCTCATACCTGTACACACTCAGTCCCCTCACACTTGCATGCACTAAACCCCTCATACCTGTACGCACTCAGCCCCCATATACCTGTACACACTAAGCCCCCTCATACCTGTAAACACTCAGCCCCCTCATACATGTACACACTTAACCCCCCTCACACCTGGCACCCTTGTTTGGCCTGTGTGTATGGCAGCCTGTCCAACAGAAGTCAGCCGAACGTCTGGCTACTATAGAAATGGCTGTGAGCACTGATCAGTGTGTCCTGGCAGGGGGGGTGGGCAGTTTCCCTGTCAGAACACTATAGCTCAGTGGGGGAGTTTGACAAACACTAACATCGGATGAGTGCAGCGATCTGTAATTTTTCTTTTCATTCAGCCTGCTGGGTTGAATAAAAAAAAAAAGCTTCCCATGTGTACCAGGCGTAGGATGATATCCTGCCTATTATAATGTGATTGGGAGTAGTGTAGGGTTTACTATAGATTTTGTACTCAGCCGTCACTACAGGGTTTTAACAAATTGTGATTGCATGGAAAGGTCTTGTGTACTGACCCTAAGTCATGCCTGCAAACAGGAGACCACCTCCATCCAACCGCAATAAAACTTTTTTTTTGCAAAGGAAGGGTCAGATCTTTCTTTCCGTGTCCCCTTGTGGACAGACAATAAGGATGAATCAGTCCAAAGGGGACACAGACAGTAATTCATATATTTCGACGACACAGACAGCAGTTCATATACTTACACTTTTTTTGTAGAGTTGGCAAGAGTTAAAACCTTAGTCAGATTTTTATTGTTTTTTTTTTTGTTCCATTGGTGAGAGAAAATGAAGGGAAATCATACTAATGAGGACATGGGTTGTGATAAAAATCGATTACTTTTGTGCAAAAGCTCAGTTTTAGAAAACTTACCAATGACTTGCAGAAGGTTTGCAGTTGAACGGGTTGAGTTGGTGTCAGAGCTCTGCTATCAGCTGTTAGTCACTGAGCGTCTTCTCAGCCATTCTTTGCATTCTCTGCTCTCTCAGAGTGCTGGATGTGTCCAATCTTGTGTGTAGCAATAACTCACGGTGGAGCTGCTGGTTTAAGCGGGTCTGTTACCTTCACTTTGCTTCCCTCTGTTTCACCAGCACCGGGTTTAGGGGTTCCGTTGAGTTTACTGATGGACGATACACACACCAACACTGGAGTACGTTTTCAATGCTTTATTAAACAAATGACTTAGGAAGTAGCAGGACAGAGGTAGAAAGGAAACTTGCAGAAGAAACTCAAATATTCTCTGGTAGGGTTCTCTTGACAAAATGTCCTGGTAGGATTCAAATACTATTTGAAATGCGCTTCCCTCGTGGGACACACTTCTTGCTCGTCTGGATAGGCCTCTCTCACCAGTCTAGCAGCCAGCATGCAGCAGGAATCAAAGTCTCTGCCACAGACTTGTTTGGGAATAAAATCCATACGATCCTCTGCCACAGGATGTATAGGTTTTTCTGTAGTGAAAGTCAGTCACAGTGCCTGAACCTTTAAGCCGAGCCGGCAACACTATGCTGTATAGTTACTTTTGGATACGTCCTCCAACTGAGTCACCAGGCCCCTCTATAGACCAACACGCCGCGTGATCTCTCCAAGATGGGTCCTCCCCTGGGATCTCCTCGGCTGTCCAGCTTCGTCACACAGAACCGACAGCTCAGGACCATTCCTCGGTCGCGGTGGTAGGCTCCAGACAAGCCTCTGGACCTACCCATGCACCGCTGTATCGTGGGCCTCCTGAACGGAGGACCACGAGGTAGCTCCTTAACGCATACCTGTTGGCCAGGAGGGCCAGCAGGTGGCTGTAAAACGAACCCCAAAATATGGCGTCTGTCCCATAAATACCCTCCTCCAGAATGCAACTCAGAGGATCACCTCCACCGAGCGTGCCTCCGGGACAGAGGAGCATCCATACGCTTCAACACATCATCTTTCCAACCCTGACCAGTGGCAACAGCGACACCCACCGGTCAGCACGGAAACACACACAACATCAGCCAAGCTGGAACAGAGGCAAACTTTAACCTATGCAAACAAAGCCTGGGGAATGCCCAGGGAAAAACCAAAACCTACTTACCACCAGCTCGCAGACAACCAAATTAACCTGTCTAACAGTATGCGTTAAAAACAGGGGTTTAGTCCGCACGCATTTGCAAATGCATGCGTAAGCCACAGAGCCTCGTCAAGGCACCCTGATATCTGTGGTCCTAACACTAAAATATGAGTGTTCCCACAGTGGAGGCACATGCATTCTAATGGATAAATGCTGGCAGGTGGACTGAAGGGCAGCCCATCCCTTCTTAAAGGTACAGAAGCACACCAAACACCCAGCAAATAGCACTATGGCTGCAAAGCTGCGAGCTGGTGGTAAGTAGGTTTTGGTTTTTCCCTGGGCAATCCCCAGGCTTTGTTTGCATCTGTTTGTAGCCCTCCAAAGCCGCTTACTGCGATAGCAAACTTTAACCTTCCTAACGCACAATTTACTAAATTTACCTAACATGCGGTAGATTGCAAATCTACCAGCGCTACATGTGGAACGCTCATCAGTCTTGACACATCAATGGGTCAGTACTCCTCTTCGGTCAGGTAAGTCTTAGCTGAAGACCGTTCTCATGTAGCGGGGTCAGCACGGCAGCTGAACACTATGACATCATGGATCGTTAGTTAGCTTTTGGAGCCGTGTCAGGAGTTGGAGTATGTTTAGATCGTTTTCTTCAGGTCTCAGAGTGATGGACGTGTCCAATCTTGTGCTGCGCTCATCCATGTAGTAATGTGTCAGTACTCTTCCCCGGTCAGGTAATGCTTCCTTGAAGATCGTTCTCAGGTGTTGGGATCTACTCTGCGACGTTCACTCTTCATAGCTGGTGAAATGAAGCTTCTATCTTTCAGCCGACTGCCCTTCTTATATGGAAATAGGGAGTCACCCAGCCCATCATCGCCCAATCAATTGACAAATAACAGAAGCTGGGAGTAAATCACACCATATGACGTGAGTTGAGACAGCCAATCACTTTCGGAGTCATGTCAGAGGTTGGAGTACGCTTAGATCATTTTATTCTGGTATGTAAGAAGGTTCCATCCCTGAAATCTGAGAAAATGATTTTGATTTACTAAAGGACAAGAAAGTTAAAAAATAAGGTGAAGTCATGGAATAATGTGTGAGGAAAAATCATTTTTTTGTAACTTTCTCTTGTCACGAATTGCTGTGAATACAGGTTCTCCATATTTATACCTAGCCTCTACTCCTTTAGTAAATTAACCCTAATAAGTCCAACATAAAAATACACTCTGGGGTTGATTTACTAAAGCCAAATCCACTCTGCACTGCAATTATATTTGAAAGTGCACTTGGAAGTGCAGTCGCTGTAAATCCAAGGGGAAGATCTGAAATGAGGGGAAGCTCTGCTGATTTTATCGTCCAATCATGTACAAGCAAACATGCTGTTTTTTATTTTCCTTGCATGTTCCCCTCGGATCTACAGCGATTGCACTTCCAAGTGGATTTGCCTTTAGTAAATAAACCCCTCTGTCTCCAGCTGGCACACCGTCCTAATACTTGAGCCATCACATCTCTAAAAGTGCACAGAGACAGAGCAAACCATGACATGACTTCCATACTGTGGGTGCCGTTCATAAGGGGTGCAGGGGCACCACCCCTCTAATCCATGCGCCTGGCCCCTAATCTCCATGCAGGGCGATGGACGCATAGATTTCAATGGGGTTTTTTATTTTTGAAGAAGAAGAAGAACATGATTGGAGCCTGAGGCTCTAATTGGCTTCAAAAAGGGTTGGCTCGGGTCGCAGAGCCCACCCACTTGTGTGACATCAGCGAATTAATATTTGCTAATGTCTTCCTGCTTCTCCTCCTGGCCAGTCAGGAGGCGGGCCCTGAGACCTGATTGGCCAGAAATCCTTAGACCTAATTGCCGGGAGTCCTAAGACCTGATTGGCCGGGAGGAGAAGCGACTCCCGGGACTCGGGTGGAGATACAGAGGGGAAGCGGCGACCTTGATGGGGTAAATGCGGGGCTGGCAGGCGATGGGCAAGCGAGGCAGCGATCGAGCGGGACAACGGGGGGGGGTGAGGGGGCCAGGTTTGTTTGCCGCCCAGCTGCCAACTTACCCATATAGCTAGAGGCAATATCAAACATCACACTCTCAATTTGGGCCCAATGCTTCGAATTCACAACTACCCCTTGCTACAAAGACATCATGTTTGTAACCCCTGATGTCATACAGCCAAATACAATCTCTTAACTAAATTTATCTGTATGATGTTTATTCTACTGCTGTTAGTTGTATACTTTGTGTATGGAATCTAGAACACTACATCGATTACCAGCACTTCATTCTTCCCCCTCACCTCTCTTCTTTTCTTTTTCCTTCTTTTTTTCTCATTCTCTTCTCCTAAACCCTCATGGTACCTACTTTTTTTTTCAATCAACTAATTTTTATTGATTTTTTTCACATATACAACAAAAGAAAAACACTTATGACATTCCCATCACATTACCCCACTCAACCTCTGTGCAAAAAAACAAAACAAAAAAAACACACAACACATCCCCTCTCTAACTGCGCTCATCAGACCCTATTGCAATTCCCGCTTTCACATTATTCCAAGAAGGTGTCTATTTTTTAAATTATCAATTCACTCCAGTAATATCTTTCCTAATTAATTTCCCATATCATTAAGATACTCATCTGAATGCTGAGCTAGATTAGACACTAGCCACCAATGCCAGATCTTTTCAAATTTCTAAGGGCATCTCCTATGTTTATAGGTCAGTCTTCAATTAAGATTAATTGTTTTGTTCCATTGATCTGTCATTGGTGGACAGTTTGATACCCATTTATTGCAAAATAAGTTTACGTGCCATACACATAGTTCTCAGCCACATCACATCAGGGCCGTCTTTAATATTGACTGGACCCTGGGCAAACATTTTCTTGGGCCCCGTCTTCCATGCAATTTCGCTCTCCACATGCTTTGAGACATACAATAAATAGCAACTAGACTCAAAATCAGTTTACTGAATCAGATCAGGCAGAGATTGCGATTGGTTGCCAGAGGTTACAGAGTATCATTACCGCTCACTAACTACCGCTCATTATGGCTCACTGTTATTTTCTAGAGGTTACAGCACATGACTTCTGTTCGTTGATTGGTTGCTAGAGATTACTAAACATCAAAAATAGTAGAAGGAATTAATGGGATTATAACAGTGCCAAACAATTATTGGAATACATTGATTAAAAATTATAATGTTTTATTAACAAGCAGATTTAAAGAGTATACAATAAATGTACACATCAAGGGTGTGATCATACAAAGAAGGAAATATACATAACCAACTATACAGCAATATTGCAAGACCCAGCCTGTGGTGTAGCGGCAGGTCTTGTAAACAGGTATTGAAATCCTACATGTTTCGCCAACATTGGCTTCCTCAGGGACAGTTGGTTATACCTGTATTAGTTTCCTGAAATCTAAATAGAGAAATAAATGATCAGAAAGGGTTTAACTGTATGTATCTCAAACAAACAAAACAAATAGTATGCATTATAGGGCTGTCAGACATGATCACGGATCTCCCTGCACAAAAAATTGCTGGAGCAAGTGACCGTTCCAGACACCACCCCCGAAGGAACAACTCCCCACCCAACGGGTAACCCCAGAAAGGACCCTCATTACCCTAGATGGTGAAATACCTACCAATGGCTCACAGGGGGTGGGCGTAACAATCCCCAGGGTGAATTCAAAGCTCCACAGTGCAAGTAGGGGGCTGCAGGGGGCAAAAAAAGGGCCTGGCAAATAAAAAGAATTATATATAAATTGTATGGTTCTGGTGAACCCCAGAGACAATCTGGGTGTTCAGACCGGACTGACATCGGGCTAACATTGCCTCAATAATACTCACAGTGTAAATCTTAATAACAGAAGAAAAGTAAGGGCACCCGGTAGGCTGATATAAATGTTGACTGGAATGGCTGGTGAAAAATAACTAAAAAGTAGAGAAGGAAAAAGAGAGGGGTAAGGGCATATAAAAGATAGTATTGAAACCATCATCAAAGAGGTATATTTTAATTGCAGTATATGAACGATTCGTATTCTTAACATAAGAGGGAAGTGATGTGACGTGCGGACTGAGATATTTGTCAACAAGTGCGCTTGCGTTTTCGGTAAGGCATTGACACCCGGACACGATAGGGCGGCCGGGCAGAGACTCTAGAGATTTATGCAATTTTGGTAAAGCATAAAAAGTTGGTATTTTGGGGTCTTTGACATTCAAAAATTTCCAAGTATTACCATCAATAGTACCTTGTTGGTAAGCAGAAAAAATCAGTTGGTAATATTCCGTAGCAAAGTTGTCAATGAGTAGCCTAGAAATGGGTCGATACCACTCCCTGTTGTCAAGGATGTTGCGGCACATGTATTCATAAGCCGCAATATCCATGACAACCACATTTCCACCCTTGTCAGCTGGTTTAATAACCAGCCCTGGATGGTTTTGCAAAGATTTCAAGGCCCGTCTATGGGCAAGAGACAAATTAGAGGATTGAGAATTGGAAAAATCCAGGCATTTGATGGCGTTAGTCATTTGTTCGACAAAAGCCCATATATTGGGGTTGGTGGAAAGTGTAGGGAATGATTGAGATTTAGGTGTAAATGAAGTGGAAGGAGGGAAGCAGACACCAGAGATGGCAATACCTGCATCATCAGCAGATGACGGGTAATCATCCTCTGTGCCACCCTCCTCTAGTAGTGACATCAGTTCCTCAATGGCCTTGATTTCAGCCAATGTGGGAGCAGCATTGTGTGATGAAGGATCTACAGTGGTTGTGTGAGAGGATTTGTCATAAATGACTTTGTACATATATTTCCATGCGAATAGATGGATATCTTTGATAAATTGGAATTTGTTGAAGTCAGCAGAGGGACAGAACGTGAGGCCTAGCTGAAGCACCTTAATTTGTTCTTTTGTGAGTGAAAAGGATAAAAGATTGACTACATCTAGGTCATGGGTTCTTTGTTGGAAAGAACATCCTAAGGGTTCGGCATGGGGCTCTGCGGTGAGTCCAGTGTCTGGGCTAAAAAAAATAGGGGCGATCTTCGGGTCGATTGATTGTGTACTAGTGGGAAACATGGAGATGAGATTAGGTTCACTTACCCGTCTAGCAGTAGGTGCAGGAAGAGCAAGGGGTGCTGACGCAGTGGTTGTGAGTGTGTGGTGCGCAGTTCTAGTGATTGTGGAAGGTGGTCGTGGCAGTGCACGCGTAAGAGGTGTAGAGGTATTAGTAGTTTTAGGTCGAACAACAGTGGATTTCGACGCAGTGGTGGCTCCAAAAGTGCGACAAATAGAGTCCGTGATCACGTCTAATGTGTATCCCTCAAGATGGGCCCGCAGGTCCTTGTCCCTTTGGGAAAATCTTGGGGAGGACACATCGGTAGCATGATCCAAATACCATTCATTAATTGAAACATCCAGTAGATCCAATTCTTGTTCATACTGTTGACATAAGATGGTAATCATGTTAAAGGAACAGGATTGCAGATTGTCTTCCCATGATTTTTTTCAGGGGATCAGTTACTTTTTTAATGTTGGGAAAAATCTGTATCCGAAGACCCCAAGGAACAATTTGATGTTCAACATATTTTTCAAAATAGGTTTTATGCCAATATGTACAAACTTTTTTTTCCAAAAGGCGCTAAAGCCGTATAAAAGCCTTATCAAGTTCTGCATCGGATATGTACGATGCAGTTTGAGAGGTCTGAATTTTGGTCATTAGGTCCTCCCAGGCCTCCCTACAAAAGTCAGCCATAGTATCCACGGAAACGTAAATATGTCAAATAAGAAAAGAATCAAAAATGTAGAGAGCAGACCAACAAATGTTAATTGGGTTAAGAAAAAAATACGTATTGTTCTTAAAAAAGGGAAAATTCCAAAATGTATTGTACAGAGGACGATCCAGCAAGGAAAGTGTGTATATAAATTATAATGTTTTATTAACAAGCAGATTAAAAGAGTATACAATAAATGTACACATCAAGGGTATAACAGTATGTATCTCAAACAAACAAAATAAATAGTATGCATTATAGGGCTGTCAGACATGATTACGATCTCCCCGCACAAAAAAATTGCTGGAGCGAGTGACCGTTCCAGACACCACCCCCGAAGGAACAACTCCCCACCCAACGGGTAACCCCAGAAAGGACCCTTATTACCCTAGATGGTGAAATACCTACCAATGGGTCACAAGGGGTGAGTGTAACAATCCTCAGGGTGAATTCAAGGCTCCACAGCGCAAGTAGGGGGCTGCAGGGGGCAAAAAGAGGGCCTGGCAAATAAAAAGAATTATATATAAATTGTATGGTTCTGGTGAACCCCAGAGACAATCTGGGTGTTCAGACCGGACTGACATTGGGCTAACATAGCCTCAATAATACTCACAGTGTAAATCTTAATAACAGAAGAAAAGTAAGGGCACCCGGTAGGCTGATATAAATGTTGACTGGAATGGCTGGTTATAATTGCAGTATATGAACGAAGTTCAATAAGGTAAGATGCCCCATAAGATTCCTTAAATAGATAGAGAAAGAAAAAACAAACTCACCCATACGTCCAGTAAGACTGTTCATATTAATTTGAACTATGAAGGTACAGTCAATGGGGATAATATATTGGGCACAGAGAGGCTGCGCTGTAGAAAGAGGCATAAGGTCAGGCTTACTATTTGAAAACATGAGCAACAGAAGAGCCGACAGCACGGAGTGCAATGTAGAACATAAGCTTACCACATTGCATACCACAGCGGGTGTGGGTGCCCTTGAACGCCGGCAGCGGAATGGCCGGAGAAGCCGGCCTCTTATGCCCCCCACACACGAGCGGCGTCTGACGTCACTGAACGTGTGAGCGGACATGTGAGGACACTGCGCATGCGCCCGTCAATAGCTCCGTGGGCCTACAAGGTCCAGGGGGCTGTGCGGGAGAGTCTGACGCATCATATGTTGTTAATGACGCGGAGTGTTTAATAGATTGTAGAGCCAGCCAGATCGGTGGCACTACAGTGTACCAGAAGATATCCGATGCAGAATTTGATAAGGCTTTTATACAGCTTCAACGCCTTTTGGAAAAAAAAGTTCGTACATATTGGCATAAAACCTATTTTGAAAAATATGTTGAACATCAAATTGTTCCTTGGGATCTTGGGATACAAATTTTTCCCAACATTAAAAAAGTAACTGATCCCCTGAAAAAATCATGGGAAGACAATCTGCAATCCTGTTCCTTTAACATGATTACCATCTTATGTCAACAGTACGAACAGGAATTGGATCTACTGGATGTTTCAATTAATGAATGGTATTTGGATCATGCTACCGATGTGTCCTCCCCAAGATTTTCCATCTTGAGGAGTACACATTAGACGTGATCAATGCTAAAGAAAGCAAATTTCTGCGAGATAAATTGGCCCACACCAACGGCTATGCTTATAGATGGGAGAACAATATTTCTAATAAACCGATGACAAAACCTAGTTCTGAGAATGTACCTAAAAGTAACAATGACGCACCTAATGTTTTTTCTACCTCTTTCTCCTCTAGCACTTCCACCACGTATCAAGACCTTTCACAGGATAGGATTCCCAAAAAAAGAAAGGGCGAACTACCTACCACCTCCACGGACTCTATTTGTCGCACTTTTGGAGCCACCACTGCGTCGAAATCCACTGTTGTTCGACCTAAAACTACTAATACCTCTACACCTCTTACGCGTGCACTGCCACGACCACCTTCCACAATCACTAGAACTGTGCACCACGCACTCACAACCACTGCGTCAGCACCCCTTGCTCTTCCTGCACCTACTGCTAGACGGGTAAGTGAACCTAATCTTACCTCCATGTTTCCCACTAGTACCCAATCAATCGACCCGAAGATCGCCCCTATTTTTTTAGCCCAGACACTGGACTCACCGCAGAGTCCCATGCCGAACCCTTCAGATGTTCTTTCCAACAAAGAACCCATGACCTAGATGTAGTCAATCTTTTATCCTTTTCACTCACAAAAGAACAAATTAAGGTGCTTCAGCTAGGCCTCACGTTCTGTCCCTCTGCTGACTTCAACAAATTCCAATTTATCAAAGATATCCATCTATTCGCATGGAAATATATGTACAAAGTCATTTATGACAAATCCTCTCACACAACCACTGTAGATCCTTCATCACACAATGCTGCTCCCACATTGGCCGAAATCAAGGCCATTGAGGAACTGATGTCACTACTAGAGGAGGGTGGCACAGAGGATGATTACCCGTCATCTGCTGATGATGCAGGTATTGCCATCTCTGGTGTCTGCTTCCCTTGTAGGCCCACGGAGCTATTGACGGGCGCATGCGCAGTGGCTTCACATGTCCGCTCACACGTTCAGTGACGTTAGACACCGCTCATGTGTGGGGGGCATAAGAGGCCTACTTCTCCGGCCATTCCACTGCCGGCGTTCAAAGGCACCCACACCCGCTGTGGTATGCAATGTGGTAAGCTTATGTTCTACTTTGCACTCCGTGCTGTCGGCTCTTCTGTTGCTCATGTTTTCAAATAGTAAGCCTGACCTTATGCCTCTTTCTACAGCGCAGCCTCTCTGTGCCCTATATATTATCCCCATTGACTGTACCTTCATAGTTCAAATTACTTTGAACAGTCTTACTGGACGTATGGGTGAGTTTGTTTTTTCTTTCTCTATCTATTTAAGGAATCTTATGGGGCATCTTACCTTACTGAACTTCGTTCATATACTGCAATTATAATATACCTCTTTGATGATGGTTCCAATACTATCTTTTATATGCCCTTACCCCTCTCTTTTTCCTTCTCTACTTTTTAGTTATTTTTCACCAGCCATTCCAGTCAACATTTATATCAGCCTACCGGGTGCCCTTACTTTTCTTCTGTTATTAAGATTTACACTGTGAGTATTATTGAGGCAATGTTAGCCCGATGTCAGTCCGGTCTGAACACCCAGATTGTCTCTGGGGTTCACCAGAACCATACAATTTATATATAATTCTTTTTATTTGCCAGGCCCTCTTTTTGCCCCCTGCAGCCCCCTACTTGCGCTGCGGAGCCTTGAATTCACCCTGGGGATTAATACGCCCACCCCTTGTGACCCATTGGTAGATATTTCACCATCTAGGGTAATGAGGGTCCTTTCTGGGATTTCCCGCTGGGTGGGAAATTAATGTACAAAGTCATTTATGACAAATCCTCTCACACCACCACTGTAGATCCTTCATCACACAATGCTGCTCCCACATTGGCCAAAATCAAGGCCATTGAGGAACTGATGTCACTACTAGAGGAGGGTGGCACAGAGGATGATTACCCGTCATCTGCTGATGATGCAGGTATTGCCATCTCTGGTGTCTGCTTCCCTCCTTCCACTTCATTTACACCTAAATCTCAATCATTCTCTACACTTTCCACCAACCCCAATATATGGGCTTTTGTCGAACAAATGACTAACGCCATCAAATGCCTGGATTTTTCCAATTCTCAATCCTCTAATTTGTCTCTTGCCCATAGACGGGCCTTGAAATCTTTGCAAAACCATCCAGGGCTGGTTATTAAACCAGCTGACAAGGGTGGAAATGTGGTTGTCATGGATATTGCGGCTTATGAATACATGTGCCGCAACATCCTTGACAACAGGGAGTGGTATCGACCCATTTCTAGGCTACTCATTGACAACTTTGCTACGGAATATTACCAACTGATTTTTTCTGCTTACCAACAAGGTACTATTGATGGTAATACTTGGAAATTTTTGAATGTCAAAGACCCCAAAATACCAACTTTTTATGCTTTACCAAAATTGCATAAATCTCTAGAGTCTCTGCCCGGCCGCCCTATCGTGTCCGGGTGTCAATGCCTTAACGAAAACGCAAGCGCACTTGTTGACAAATATCTCAGTCCGCACGTCACATCACTTCCCTCTTATGTTAAGAATACGAATCGTTCATATACTGCAATTAAAATATACCTCTTTGATGATGGTTTCAATACTATCTTTTATATGCCCTTACCCCTCTCTTTTTCCTTCTCTACTTTTTAGTTATTTTTCACCAGCCACTCCAGTCAACATTTATATCAGCCTACCGGGTGCCCTTACTTTTCTTCTGTTATTAAGATTTACACTGTGAGTATTATTGAGGCAATGTTAGCCCGATGTCAGTCCGGTCTGAACACCCAGATTGTCTCTGGGGTTCACCAGAACCATACAATTTATATATAATTCTTTTTATTTGCCAGGCCCTCTTTTTTCCCCCTGCAGCCCCCTACTTGCGCTGTGGAGCCTTGAATTCACCCTGGGGATTAATACGCCCACCCCTTGTGACCCATTGGTAGATATTTCACCATCTAGGGTAATGAGGGTCCTTTCTGGGGTTACCCGTTGGGTGGGGAGTTGTTCCTTCGGGGGTGGTGTCTGGAACGGTCACTTGCTCCAGCAATTTTTTGTGCAGGGAGATCCGTGATCATGTCTGACAGCCCTATAATGCATACTATTTGTTTTGTTTGTTTGAGATACATACAGTTAAACCCTTTCTGATCATTTATTTCTCTATTTAGAATTCAGGAAACTAATACAGGTATAACCAACTGTCCCTGAGGAAGCCAATGTTGGCGAAACATGTAGGATTTCAATACCTGTTTACAAGACCTGTCGCTACGCCACAGGCTGGGTCTTGCAATATTGCTGTATAGTTGCTTATGTATATTTCCTTCTTTGTATGATCACACCCTTGATGTGTACATTTATTGTATACTCTTTTATTATGCTTGTTAATAAAACATTATCATTTTTAATCAATGTATTCCAATAATTGTTTGGCACCGTTATAATCCCCTTAATTCCTTCTACTATTGTTGCTATTTTCATTGGGATGAGGTGCCGTATTATAACGAGGACTACCCAGTCATAAACCCTTTTTACTAAACATCAATAGTGCTCACTGATTGGTTGTTAGAGGTTACTGCACATTATTACTGCTCACTGATTGGTTGCAAGAGGTTAGTGCACAGCATTACTGCTCACTGGTTGCTAAAGGTTACAGCACATCATACCCTCACTGCCTGCCTGCGTATTCACATGCACCAAAATTCAGGTTGTTGTGGCACCATGTTATTTTGAAGAAGGGTTCCACCTCCAATTTGCTTACTTTTGCAGAACATGATGTTAGGCCTAATGACCACAATTGTAGGCAGGACTTTCAAGCATGCTCCTTTACCTCCCACAGTGGGCAGCATTCAGCAGAAGTGATGGTGGATGTCACCTCAGGGGGACATGATATACATATGAATGCCGCCTCTATTTAAATATCAATGCCGCAGTCCACGACTATTTACATATTAATGACACCACTATTTACATATCAATGCAGGTTATTTACATATAACTGCAGGTGAGTGGCAATAGGGCAGAGCTGGGCAGCAGCAGCAGAACTTTACACTGAGATATCGGGACACAGCACAAGACTAAAACTTTAAGGGATAAGGGCATTTAAACTGGGCTAGTTGGCAAGAATGAGGCAGCTGCCCCTTTTGCTCTGCCCTAAAAACGGTCCTGCATCACGTGCACTTCCACTGGGAGAGTATCTTCCGGTATAACTCCTAGCAATGCTATTTTTGAATCAGGCTGCACAAGGAATTCAGAATATCAAATATGGACTCCCAGTAGCGGTGCAATTTGGGGCATCGCCACAACATATGTATAAGTGTACCTGTACCATTTGTGCATCTTGGGCAGTTGGGTGTAATTGCCTTACCCCAAGAATACAGGTACAGTGGAACCTCAGTTTACGAGTAACGCAGTTAACGAGCATTTTGAATGAGGAGCAACTTTTTTCTAAAATTCTGACTCGGTTTGTGAGTGTTGTCTCGCAAGACGAGCAGAATTCAAGCTAATAGGGCCTGCAGCACTGCATTTGGCCTAAGGTGCGGGGGCACCAGAGCCGAGAAGAGCCGAAGGACGCCGATTACAGGCGATCGGCGGCATTCGGCAATGCTCGGAAAGACACGGAAATACTCAGTTTCCGAGCCTTTCCGAGGTTTGCCAAGGTCAGCCAAAGTGTCCTCGGGCCTTTCCGGCCATTTCCGAGGCTCTCCGGCGCCCCCCCACCTTTGGCCGCATGCGGAATTGCATGCCATTGAAGTCAATGCAGAGTAAATTATTTTAGTTTCCATTGACTTCAATGGGGAAACTCGCTTTGATATGCAAGTACTTTGGATCACGAGCATTCTCCTGGAACAGATTATGCTCGTAATCCGAGGTTCCACTGTACCTACTTTAACTTTTGATTGTAAATAACTTTTCAAATGCTTACCTGGACCCAGGTCCTTACATATGGTTTCACTTTTTGCCTCCCTCACATCCGAGTTTGCCATCCCTGAAGGTCTATGCCGGGTGTTAACTGTTTGAATTTGTATTCATTCTTGTATCTACACAATGTACCTGTATTATTTCTGTCTATTCTGTTTGCTATTTCCTTAACTACTTGTAGACCTGCTTACACAGATATACTGCGGAAGGTCGGCTCTCCTGCGCAAACTGACGTACCTGTACAATAGCAAAGATAGCGTCCCGCGGACTCAATGTCCACTGACGGCCCGCGATTGCGGCGAGGAGAGGCAGAACGGGGAACTGCCTATGTAAACAAGGCATTTCCCTGTTCTGCCTAGTGACATGACAGAGATCTTCTGTTCTGTCATCTGGAACAGTGATTTCTGTCATGTTTCAGTAAGCCTATTTCCCTACAGTTAGAACATACCCAGGGAACACACTTAACCCCTTGATTGCCCCTAGTGTTAACCCCTTCCCTGCCAGTGTAATTTTTACATTAATCAGTGCATTTTGTTTAGCACTGATCAGTGTAATAATGTCACTGGTCCCCAAAAAGTGTATTTGGGGTCATATTTATCTGCCGCAATGCAAATAATTAAAAAAAATAAAAGTCCCTAAATCTATCCCGTAGTTTGTAGACGCGATAACTTTTGCGCAAACCAATCAATATATGCCTATTGAGATTTTTTTTACCAAAAATATGTCAAAGAAAATATATCGGCCTAAACTGATGAATACATTTGTTTTTTTATATTCTTTTTGCATATAAATTGTAGCAAAAAGTAAAAAAATGTTTTTACCGCAGAGGTGATCAAATACCACCAAAAGAAAGCTCTATCTGTGCGAAAAAAAGGGAACAGCATCGCACGACCGCGCAATTGTCAGTTAAAGCGACGTAGTGCCGTATTGCAAAAAATGTTCTGGTCATTAAGGGGGTAAAACCAACCAGGGCTGAAGTTGTTAAATAAACAGATATTTTAAAAAATTAAAAAACACCTACCAACATAGCACAGATTATATAACTTACCCAAAACAAACTAACAAAAAATAAATCAAAGGAAAAAAAACCCAACAATAAATGCTACCTTAGCTCAAGTGTGTGTGACCCATAGAGCCTTTGTATAAGCAATCCAGATAACTTAACCCCTTCACGCCGACCGTATGGGTAATTGGCTCTTTAGTGATAACAACCAACGTGGCTAAAAGCCACTCGGCTGTTATCCTAAGGAGCAGGAGGAGACGTCCCCCCCTCCCGCCACCTTCAGCCGCTCTTCCCAGGCCTCACGTCCCACCCGGAGACCCGATCCACCGTCCGCCGGATAGGCTGAGACCCGTACGAAGCCAGATTCGGCTCTGATCGGGTCTCCAATGAAAAATCCCTACGTCACTTCTAGTTTACTTGGTTGCCAATGGCTCCGATTTTAAAAAAAATACTGTATTCAGAATCTTCAATTTTGGTGATCTGAATATTTTTCAGTGCAAAGGAGGGTTTTGGGGTCTTTTAGACCCCCGATCTCTTCATAAAGAGTACCTGTCACCACCTATTACTGTCACAAGGGATGTTTAGATTCCTTGTGACAGCAATAAAAGTGATCAGATTTTTTTTTAAAATGGACAATGTAAAAAAAGAAATAAAGTAAATAAGAAACATTTTTTTTTTAAAGCGCCCTGTCCCCGCGAGCTCGCGCAACAAAGAAAACGCATACATAAGTTGCGGCCGCAAATGTAAACGGTGTTCAAATCACACATGTGAGGTATCGCCGCGATCGTCAGAGCGAGAGCAATAATTCTAGCAAAAGACTTCCTCTGTAACTCTAACCTGGTTAGACTGTAACATTTTTTTAAATCGTTGCCTATGGAGATTTGTAGGTACCGTAGTTTGTCGCCATTACACAAGTGTGTGCAGTTTCAAAGCATGACATGTTGGGTATATATTTACTCAGCGTAACATTATCTTTCACATTATACAAAACGATTAGGCTAACCTTACTGTTTCCTTTTTTAATTCATCAAAGTGACTTTTTTCCTAAAAAAATTAGTTTGAAAGACCGCTGCGCAAATACCGTGTGACATAAAATCGCAGTGGTGTAGACCAAGGCTTAACTAAACAGAGCAGCAGGAGCGTGGGGATTTTCAAAAAAAAATATTCAGTTCATTAAACAAGCAATGTATCACTTACATCAGTCTTTCTCAACCAGGGTTTCACGGAACCCTAGGTTTCCTTCTGGGGTAGCTAATGGTTCCTTGAGCTGTGGTTTACTGACTTCACATGTGATGGTGCCTTCATAGGTTCAGGTCCAACACTACTTGGCACAGCCAGAGCCATGTCTATATAGGTGGCATTCAATGAAGGAGCATTCCTCTCATTGATCACCACCAAAGGAAGGGGCATTTTCCAATGCGTCTTGTGTATTGTAGCCATTTGAAAAAATCATGTGTGGATGGAGCCCAAATAGACCTAGAAGTTTGTGGTATGCTCTTCATGGTAAACCTAGAAGTGACTGTAAAAAGACCTAAAAGTCTGTGGTAAACTGTCCATGGTAGACTAAACTGTGTGTGGTATAACTAAAGTGTGTGTGGTAAGAATAAAGTGTGCGTGGTAAGAATAAACTGTGCGTGGTAAGACTAAAGTGTGTGTGGTAAGATTAAAGTGTCCGTGGTAAGAGTAAAGTGTGCATGGTAAGACTAAAGTGTGCATGGCAGTGGCGGCTGGTGCTCAAAATTCTTTGGGGGGCGCAAACAAACTGAAAACTGAAAACAAAACAAATGAAAAAAAACATCAATCGCAGCCACTGTGCCCATCAAACGCAGCCACTGTGCCCGTCAAACACAGCCACTGTGCCCATCAAACACAGCCATACACTTTGTGGAGCATGCTCAGTTCATTTCACATTTGTACAGGCATGTGAGCAGACATAGACACAAAGTTCTGTAGGTCTGAGTGTAAGAAATCGCCATGCTAATGCACTAACACCGGTTTAAAATTGTTCATATTTTGTAGCAATTGCTTGTCAGGCTGAGTTCACACTGATGAGGTTCAGAAACCGCATCAGAATCGCAGTCAGTTCACACTGTACTCTGCGCACTGCTGTGGGTGTCAATAGAAAATTAATGACCCCCCCCCAAATCAGTTTGCAGAATGCAGTGCAAACTGTGGAATTGGATTACATGGGTCTGAACACCCATATGATCCGATTCCAGTGTGGACAAAAAAAAGTGTCCTGCACCTTTTTGGTGCAGATCCAGTGCGAATTGATGGTCCACTGGAACCCTTTTTGTTAGACCTAGAAGTGACTTTAAATCCTAGAAGTCCATGGTAAAGATTACACCATGAGCTGTAAACCCAGAAGACCGTGGTAAAGAGTACACCATGAGCTGAAAAACCAGAAGACCAAGGTACAGAGTACACCATGAGCTGTAAACCCAGAAGACCAAGGTAAAGATTACACCATGAGCTGTAAACCCAGAAGACCGTGGTAAAGAGTACACCATGAGCTGAAAACCCAGAAGACCAAGGTAAAGAGTACACCATGAGCTGAAAACCCAGAAGACCAAGGTAAAGATTACACCATGAGCTGTAAACCCAGAAGACCGTGGTAAAGAGTACACCTGAGCTGTAAACCCAGAAGACCGTGGTAAAGAGTACACCATGAGCTGAAAACCCAGAAGACCGCGGTACAGAGTACACCATGAGCTGTAAACCCAGAAGATCAAGGTAAAGAGTACACCATGAACTGTAGACTTTAAATAGAGTTAGAAGTGTCTTTTCAAGAAGTCTCCTCTCCACTTCATGCACACAAACATGACCCATTGGGCGAACTTCTTGAAAAAGGCTCTTGTGATGTTTACACTCTTAATGATCCTGCCAAGCTGTTTGGAAACCAAAGAATGCACATTACCACTGTTGATCTTCAAGGAGGTCCACAACACTTTTAAAAATATGGTAAGTTTCATTGAGGATTTTTGCAGCTTGTCATGCCACTTTGGGCTCCCTTGTTAGTGCAATTCCCCTTTATACTGTGCACACATTCTTATGCAAGTCATACTGGTGGTTTGCAGTGAGGAGGGGGTCTGTACTGAGGAGGTGGTCTATACTGGGGATCTGTGTTGAGGAGGTGGACTGCACTGGGGGTCTGTACTGAGGAGGTGGTCTGTACTGGGGGAGGTGGTCTGTACTGAGGAGGTGGTCTGTACTGGGGGTCTGTCATGAGGAGGTGGTCTGTACTAAGGAGGTGGTCTATACTGGGATCTGTACTGGGGTCCGTACTGAGGAGGTGGTCTGTACTGGGGGTCTGTACTGAAGAGTTGGTCTGTACTGGGGTCTGTACTGAGGAGGTGGTCTGTACTGGGGGTATGTACTGAGGAGGTGGTCCATACTGGGGGTCTGTACTGAGAAGGTGGTCCGTACTGGGGGTCTGAACTGAGGAGGTGGTCTGTACTGAGGAGGTGGTCTATACTGGGGGTCTGTACTGAGGAGGTGGCCTGTACTGTGGGTCTGTACTGAGGAGGTGGTCTGTACAGGGGTATTTACTGAGGAGGTGGTCTGTACTGAGGGTCTTTATTAAGGAGGTGGTCTGTACTGGGAAGTTGATCTGTACTGAGGAGGTGGTCTGTACTGAGGGGGTGGTCTATCCTGGGGGTCTGTACTAAAGTAGTGGTCTGTACTGGTCAGATGGTCTGTACTGAAGTGGTGGTCTATAATGGAGGTCTGTACTGAGGAGTTGGTCTGTACTGAGGAGGTGGTCTGCACTGAGGAGGTGGTCTGTACTGGGGGTCTGTACTGAGAAGGTGGTCTGTACTGGGGTATATACTGAGGAGGTAGTCTGTACTGGGGTATGTACTGAGGAGGTGGCCTGTACTGAGGAGCTGATCTGTTCTAAGGAGATGGTCTGTACTGAGGAGGTGGTCTGCACGAGGGGTTGATCTTTACTGTCTACTCCTCACCTCACTCCTTCAGTCTCCTCTCGCATTACTAGCTTACTAACTGACATATCATCATGGATGTCGCACCACTTCCTTAAACTAAATCTCTCTAAAACTGAGCTATTAATAAGCCTAAATAGACCTAGAAGTCTGTGGTAAACCTAGAAGTGACTTTAAATAGACCTAGAAGTCTGTGGTAAACCGCCCGTGGTAGACCTAGAAGTCTGTGGTAAACCGTCCGTGGTAGACCTAGAAGTCCATGGTAAGGCTAAACCGTGCGTGGTAGACCTAGAAGTCCATGGTAAGACTAAACCGTGCGTGGTAGACCTAGAAGTCAGTGGCAAAGACTACACTGTGAGCTGTAAACCTAGAAGTCCGTGGTAAAGACTACACCATGAGCTGTAAACCCAGAAGACCGGGGTAAAGAGTACACCATGAGCTGTAAACCCAGAAGACCATGGTAAAGAGTACACCATGAGCTGTAAACCCAGAAGACCGTGGTAAAGAGTACACCATGAGCTGTAAACCCAGAAGACCGTGGTAAAGAGTACACAATGAGCTGTAGACTTTAAATAGACCTAGAAATGTCTTTTTCTAGAAGTCTCCTCTCCACTTCATGCACACAAACATGACCCATTGGGTGAACTTCTTGAAAAAGGCTCTTGTGATGTTTACACTCTTAATGATCCTGCCAAGCTGTTTGGAAACCAAAGAATGCACATTACAGCTGTTGATCTTCAAGGAGGTCCACAACACTTTTAAAAATATGGTAAATTTCATTGTGGATTCTTGCAGCTTGTCATGCCACTTTGGGCTCCCTTGTTAGTGCAATTCCCCCTTTATACTGTGCACATATTCTTATGCAAGTCATACTGGTGGTTTGCAGTGAGGGGGGTCTGTACTGAGGAGGTGGTCTATACTGGGGGTCTGTACTGAGGAGGTGGTCTGTACTGGGGTCTGTATTGAGGAGGTGGTCTGTACTGGGGTGTGTACTGAGGAGGTGGTCTGTACAAGGGGTCTGTACTGAGGAGGTGGTCTGTACTGGGGTCTGTACTGAGGAGGTGGTCTGTACTGGGGGTCTGTACTGAGGAGGTGGTCTGTACTGAGGAGGTGGTCTGTACTGAGGTATATACTGAGGAGGTAATCTGTACTGGGGTATGTACTGAGGAGGTGGTCTGTACTGAGGAGTTGATCTGTACTAAGGAGATGGTCTGTACTGAGGAGGTGGTTTGTACTGAGGAGGTGGTCCCCACGAGGGGTTGATCTATACTGTCTGCTCCTCACTTCACTCCTTCAGTCTCCTCTCGCATTACTAACTTACTAACTAACATATTAGCATGGATCACTACTTCCTTAAACGAAATCTCTCGAAAACTGAGCTATTAATATCCCCCCCACACCCTTGCCCCCCTCCATGACTTTTCCATCAAAATCAACAATGCAACTATCAGTCCCTCCCCTCATGCCAGGGTACTAGGTGTAATCCTAGACTCTGACTTTTCATTTCAGGCCCAAGTCCAATCGTTGTCAAAATTTTGTAGAATTCACCTCCATAACATCTCTAAAATTTGCCCCTTTTTATCGAATGAAACCACCAAGCTCCTCATTCACTCCCTTCTTATCTCTCACCTTGACTATTGCAACTCCCTGCTCATTGGCCTGCCTCTCCATAGGCTATCCCCTCTTCAGTCTATCATGAATGCTACTGCCAGACTGTGTCTGCCAACCCTCTCCTCCAATCCCTACACTGGCTCCCAATAACCCAGCGAATTAATTTCAAAATACTAACCACAACATACAAAGCCATTCACAACTCTTCCCTGAGCTACATCACCAATCTTGTCTCCAAATATCACCCAAATCGTCCTCTCTGCTCTTCTCAAGACCTCCTACTCTCAAGCTCTCTCGTCTCCTCCTCCCATGCTCGTCTCCAGGATTTCTCCAGAGCCTCTCCCATCCTCTAGAACTCGCTACCTCCACCGGTCCGGCTATCCCCTACTCTTGCTACCTTCAGGTGATCCCTGAAAACTCATCTCTTCAGGAAAGCCTATCACGTCTCCAACTAGTCTTCTACCACTTCCATCAGCTCATTCACCACAATTACAACCTTTTATACCACCTGCCCTACCCTATTAGATTGTAAGCTCTTCTGAGCAGGGCCCACTTAATCCTTTTGTATTTTATTGTATTATAACTGTATTGTCTCCTTTTTATATTGTAAAGCACTGCGAAACTGTTGGCGTTATATAAATCCTATATAATAATAATACTGGGGGTCAATATTAAGTGGTGGTCTGTACTGGTAAGACGGTTTGTACTGAGGAGGTGGTTTCTACTGGAGGTCTGTATTGAGGTGGTGGTCTGTGCTGGGGGATCTGTACTGAGGAGGTGGTCTATATTAAAGAGGTGTTCTCCAGTTCTATTTATGTTTGTTTACAACACAATGTTGCCATTCTGTCGCATTCAAATATATGTTTTTAACGCGTTTGCAGAATTAAAGAGGAGTTCAGGCTTAAAAAAAAAAAACATTTATACTCTCCTCAGTGGATGTAGCATCAGTGAGAAACTACATCTGCATCAAAGACCAAGTACTGAACGATCAAAGACCACTGATGGCTCAGTTCTCGGTCTTCAGTGAGCAGAGAGCCGGTGACTGTCAGCGGGCTGTGGGGGGTTTGTCGTTTTTGTAGAAATGGTTTAATAAATTTAGAAATAACAACTAGCAGTTTGTTTTCAATGCAGGTTTATTTTTTATTTTTCTCACTGTTAAACTAATTCTGAATTATAAATCATACATTGAGGAGAAGTCAGAGATCTCCGAGGCTCCCAGTACAGGTAGTAAGCTGTGTTCTGTATTCTCCTCCCAGCACTCGGTGTGTCTCCTTCAAGCACAGCGTTCTTTGCTGCAGGAAAGAGTCATTTCACCTGCACATGAAATATGTTCTCTCCTTCCAATAAATTCTTCTGTAGAGTTCAGTTCAGCTGCCTCGTGTTCACAGTCTTCAGAGCTCCACAGGTGTGAAGCTTCAGTCTACGGGCTCCATTCTTTTATATAGGGGGCGGGGAAATCCCTTCCTTATACAATGTAGAGACTAAGCCAGAAACCTTGTGGAGAATGCTCAGTTCATTTCACATTTGTACAGGCATGTGAGCAGACATGGACACAAAGCTCTGTATGTCTGAGTGTAAGAAATCGCCATGCTGATGCACTGACACCGGTTTAAAATTGTTCATATTTTGTAGCAATTGCTTGTCAGGCTGGGTTCACACTAGGGTTGCCACCTGTCCGGGATTCACCCGGGTTTTGAATCATGTGTAGCAGCAATAAAAGTGATCAGATTTTTTTTTAAATGGACAATGTAAAAAAAAGAAATAAAATAAATAAGAAATATTTTTTTTTTAAAGCGCCCCATCTCGATCTCGCGCAACAAAGAAAACGCATACATAAGTTGCGGCTGCAAATGTAAACGGTGTTCAAATCACACATGTGGGGTATCGCAGCGATCGTCAGAGCGAGAGCAATAATTCTAGCAAAAGACTTCCTCTGTAACTATAACCTGGTTAGACTGTAAAATTTTTTTATATCGTTGCCAATGGAGATTTGTAGGTACCGTAGTTTGTCGCCATTCCACAAGTGTGCGCAATTTCTAAGCATGACATGTTGGTTATATATTTACTCAGCGTAACATTATCTTTCACATTATACAAATGATTAAGCTAACCTTACTGGTTCCTTGAGCTGTGGTTTACTGACTTCACATGTGATGGTGCCCTCATAGGTTCAGGTCCAACACCACTTGGCACAGCCAGAGCCATGTCTATATAGGTGGCATTCAATGAAGGAGCATTCCTCTCATTGATCACCACCAATAGAAGGGGCATTTTCCAATGCGTCTTGTGTATTGCAGCTATTTGAAATAATCATGTGTGGATGGAGCCTAAATAGACCTAGAAGTTTGTGGTATGCTCTTCATGGTAAACCTAGAAGTGACTTTAAAAAGACCTAAAAGTCTGTGGTAAACTGTCCATGGTAGACTAAATTGTGTATGGTATAACTAAAGTGTGTGTGGTAAGAATAAAGTGTGTGTGGTAAGAATAAAGTGTCCGTGGTAAGAGTAAAGTGTCCATGGTAAGAGTAAAGTGTGCATGGCAGTGGCGGATGGTGCTCAAAATTCTTTGGGGGGCGCAAACAAACTGAAAACATTATGAAAAAAAACATCAATTGCAGCCACTGTGCCCATCAAACACAGCCACTGTGCCCATCAAATGCAGCCACTGTGCCCATCAAACAAAACCACTGTGCCCAATAAAACACAGCCACTGTGCCATCAAACGCAGCCACTGTGCCCATCAAACGCAGCCACTGTGCCATCAAATGCAGCCACTGTGCCCATCAAACGCAGCCACTGTGCCCATTAAACGCAGTCACTATGCCCATGAAATGCAGCCAATGTGCCATCAAATGCAGCCACTGTGCCCATCAAACGCAGTCACTGTGCCATCAAATGCAGCCACTGTGCCATCAAATGCAGCCATTGTGTCATCAAATGCAGCCACTGTGCCATCAAATGCAACCACTGCTCCCATCAAATGCTGCCACTGTGCAATCAAACGCAGCCACTGTGCCATCAAATGCAGCTACTGTGCCAAACGCTGCCACTGTGAGCATCAAATGCTGCCAGTGTGCCCATCATATGCTGCCAGTGTGCCCATCAAATGCTGCCAGTGTGCCCATCATATGCTGCCAGTGTGCTAAGGTTACACAAGTGGGTGGGCTCTGCACCCCGAGCCCACCCTTTTTAAAGCCAATTAGAGCCTCAGGCTCTAATCATGTTCTTCTTCAAAATAAAAACCCCATTGAAATCTATGCGTCCCTCACCCTGCATGGAGATTAGGGGCCAGGTGCATGGATTAGAGGGGGGTGCAAACAAACTGATAACATCATGAAAAAAAAAACATCAATTGCAGCCACTGTGCCCTTCAAACACAGCCACTGTGCCCATCAAACGCAGCCACTGTGCCATCAAATGCAGCCACTGTGCCCATCAAACGCAGCCACTGTGCCATCAAACACAGCCACTGTGCCCATCAAAAGCAGCCACTGTGCCATCAAATGCAGCCACTGTGCCCATCAAACGCAGCCACTATACCCATCAAATGCAGCCAATGTGCCATCAAATGCAACCACTGTGCCCATCAAACGCAGCCACTGTGCCCATCAAATGCAGCCACTATACCCATCAAACGCAGCCAATGTGCCATCAAATGCAACCACTGTGCCCATCAAACGCAGTCACTGTGCCATCAAACGCAGCCACTGTGCCATCAAATGCAGCCACTGTGCCATCAAACGCAACCACTGCGCCCATCAAACGCTGCCAATGAGCAATCAAACTCAGCCACTGTGCCATCAAATGCAGCTACTGTGCCAAACGCTGCCACTGTGTCCATCAAATGCTGCCAGTGTGCCCATCATATGCTGCCAGTGTGCCCACCAAACGCTGCCAGTGTGCCCAACTGCCCATCATATGCTGCCAGTGTGCTAATGTCACACAAGTGGGTGGGCTCTGCACCCCAAGCCCACCCTTTCTGAAGCCAATTAGAGCCTCAGGCTCTAATCATGTTCTTTTTCAAAATATAAACCCCATTGAAATCTATGCGTCCCTTACCCTGCATGGAGATTAGGGGTTAGGCGCATGGATTCGAGGGGCGGTGCCCCTGCGCCCGTTATGAGCAGCCACCACTGTATGGAAGTTATGTCATGGTCTGATCTGTCTATGTGCACTTTTAGAGATGTGATGGCTCAAGTATTGCAGTGCACTTGTAGTGCAGAGTGGATTTGCCTTTAGTAAATCAACCCCAGAGTGTATTTTTATGTTGGACTTATTAGGGTTGATTTACTCAAGGAGTAGAGGCTGGGTATAAATATGGAGAACCCATGTTCACAGCAAGTCGTGACAAGAGAGGTTACTAAAAAATTATTTTTCCTCGCATATTATTCCATGACTTCACCTTATTTATTAACTTTCTTTTACTTTAGTAAATCAAAATCAATGTCACAGATTTCAGGGATGGAACCTTTTTACATACCAGAATAAAATGATCTAAGCGTACTCCAACCTCTGGACACGACTCCAAAAGTGATTGGCTGTCTCAACTCACGTCATATGGTGTGATTTACTCCCAGCTTCTGTCATTTGTCAATTGATTGGTCGATGATGGGCTGGGTGACTCCCTATTTCCATATAAGAAGGGCAGTCGGCTGAAAGACAGAAGCTTCATTTCAGCAGCTATGAAGAGTGAACGTCGCAGAGCAGATCCCAACACCTGAGAACGATCTTCAAGGAAGCATTACCTGACCGGGGAAGAGTACTGACACATTACTACTTTGATGAGCGCAGCACAAGACTGGACACATCCATCACTCTGAGACCCGAGGAAAACGATCTACACATACTCCAACTCCTGACACGGCTCGAAAAGGTACTAACGCTCCATGATGTCACAGGGTTCAGCTGCCGAGCTGACCCCGCTACATGAGAACGGTCTTCAAGGAAGCATTACCTGACCGGAGAAGAGTGCTGACACATTACTACATTGATGAGCACAGCACAAGGTTGGACACATCCATCACCTTGAGACCCGAGGAAAACGATCTACACATACTCCAACTCCTGACACGGCTCGAAAAGCTACTAACGATCCATGATGTCATAGGGTTCAGCTGCCGAGCTGACCCCGCTACATGAGAATGGTCTTCAGCGAAGACTTACCTGACCGAAGAGGAGTACTGACCCATTAATGTGTCAAGACTGATGAGCGTTCCACAAGATTGGACACATCCAGCACTCTGAGAGAGCAGAGTATGCAAAGAATGGCTGAGAAGACGCTCAGTGACTAACAGCTGACACCAACTCAACCGGTCCAACTGCAAACCTACTGCAAGTCATTGTTAAATTTTCTAAAACTGTGCTTTTGCACAAACGTAATTGATTTTTATCGCAACCCATGTCCTCATTAGTATGATTTCCCTTCATTTTCTCTCCCCATTGGAACAAAATAAAACAAAAAAACAATAAAAATCTGACTAAGGTTTTAACTCTTGCCAACAAAAAAAGTGTAAGTATATGAACTGCTGTCTGTGTTGTAAATATATGAATTACTGTCTGTGTCCCCTTTGGACTGATTCATCCTTATTGTCTGTCCACAAGGGGACACAGAAAGAAAGAATTGACCTTCCTTTGCAAAAAAAAAAGTTTTATTGTGGTTGGATGGAGGTGGTCTCCTGTTTGCAAGCATGAATTAGGGTCAGTACACAAGACCTTTCCATGCAATCACAATTTGTTAAAACCTAGTAGTGACGGGGCTGAGTACAAAATCTATAGTAATCCCTACACTACTCCAAATCACATTATAATAGGCAGCAGTGGCGGCTGGTGTTCAAAATTTTTTTGGGCCCAAACAAACTGATAAAATATTGAAAAAATAAACATCAATTGCAGCCACTGTGCCCATCAAACACAGCCATACACTTTGTGGAGCATGCTCAGTTCATTTCACATTTGTACAGGCATGTGAGCAGACATGGACACAAAGCTCTGTATGTCTGAGTGTAAGAAATCGCCATGCTAATGCACTAACACCGGTTTAAAATTGTTCATATTTTGTAGCAATTGCTTGTCAGGCTGAGTTCACACTGATGAGGTGCAGAAACCGCATCAGAATCGCAGTCAGTTCACACTGTACTCTGCGCACTGCTGTGGGTGTCAATTGAAAGTTAATGACCCCCCAAATCAGTTTGCAGAATGCAGTGCAAACTGTGGAATTGGATCACATGGGTCTGAACACCCATGCAATCCGATTTCAGTGCAGACAAAAAAAAGTGTCCTGCACCTTTTTGGTGCGGATCCAGTGCGAATTGATGGTCCACTGGAACTCTTTTTGTTAGACCTAGAAGTGACTTTAAAACCTAGAAGTCCATGGTAAAGATTACACCATGAGCTGTAAAAGCAGAAGACCGTGGTAAAGAGTACACCATGAGCTGTAAACCCAGAAGACCAAGGTAAAGAGTACACCATGAGCTGTAAACCCAGAAGACCAAGGTACAGAGTACACCATGAGCTGTAAACCCAAAAGACCAAGGTAAAGAGTACACCATGAGCTGTAAACCCAAAAGACCAAGGTAAAGAGTACACCATGAGCTGTAAACCCAGAAGACCAAGGTAAAGAGTACACCATGAGCTGTAAACCCAGAAGACCAAGGTACAGCGTACACCATGAGCTGTAAACCCAAAAGACCAAGGTAACGAGTACACCATGAACTGTAGACTTTAAATAGAGTTAGAAGGGTCTTTTCCAAGAAGTCTCCTCTCCACTTCATGCACACAAACATGACCCATTGGGTGAACTTCTTGAAAAAGGCTCTTGTGATGTTTACACTCTTAATGATCCTGCCAAGCTGTTTGGAAACCAAAGAATGCACATTACAGCTGTTGATCTTCAATGAGGTCCACAACACTTTTAAAAATATGGTAAGTTTCATTGAGGATTCTTGCAGCTAGTCATGCCACTTTGGGCTCCCTTGTTAGTGCAATTCCCCCTTTATACTGTGCACACGTTCTTATGCAAGTCATACTGGTGTTTTGCAGTGAGGAGGGGGTCTGTACTGAGGAGGTGGTCTATACTGGGGGTCTGTATTGAGGAGGTGGTCTGCACTGGTGGTCTGTACTGAGGAGGTGGTCTGTACTGGGGGAGGTGGTCTGTACTGGGGGAGGTGGTCTGTACTGGGGTATATACTGAGGAGGTAGTCTGTACTGGGGTATGTACTGAGGAGGTGGTTTGTACTGAGGAGTTGATCTGTACTAAGGAGATGGTCTGTACTGAGGAGGTGGTGTGTGCTGAGGAGGTGGTTTGCACGAGGGGTTGATCTATACTGTCTACTCCTCACCTCACTCCTTCAGTCTCCTCTCGCATTACTAACTTACTAACTGACATATCAGCATGGATGTCGCATCACTTCCTTAAACTAAATCTCTCTAAAACTGAGCTATTAATATCCCCCCCACCCCCACCCGTGCTCCCCTCCATGACTTTTCCATCAAAATCAACAATGCAACTATCAGTCCCTCCCCTCATGCCAGGGTACTAGGTGTAATCCTAGACTCTGACATGTCATTTCAGCCCCAAGTCCAATCGTTGTCAAAATTTTGTAGAATTCACCTCCGTAACATCTCTAAAATGTTGTCGTTTGTCGTTTTTGTAGAAATGGTTTTATTATTTAGAAATAACAACTAGCAGTTTGTTTCCAATGCAGGTTTATTTTTTTATTTTTCTCACCATTAAATTAATTCTGAACTATAAATCATACATTGAGGAGAAGTCAGAGATCTCCGAGGCTCCCAGTACGGGTAGTAAGCTGTGTTCTATATTCTCCTCCCAGCACTCGGTGTGTCTCCTTCAAGCACAGCGTTCTTTTCTGCAGGAAAGAGTCATTTCACCTGCACATGAAATATGTTCTCTCCTTCCAGTAAATTCTTCTGTAGAGTTCAGTTCAGCTGCCCCGTGTTCACAGTCTTCAGAGCTCCACAGGTGTGAAGCTTCAGTCTACAAGCTCCATTCTTTTATATAGGGGGCGGGGAAATTCCTTCCTTATACAATGTAGAGACTAAGCCATACACTTTGTGGAGCATGCTCAGTTCATTTCACATTTGTACAGGCATGTGAGCAGACATGGACACAAAGCTCTGTATGTCTGAGTGTAAGATATCGCCATGCTGATGCACTGACACCGGTTTAAAATTGTTCATATTTTGTAGCAATTGCTTGTCAGGCTGAGTTCACACTAGGGTTGCCACCTGTCCGGGATTCACCCGGACAGTCCTGGTTTTGAATCATGTGTCCGGATTTCAGTCCCCCACAAATCCGGACACATTTTTTCAGACATGAATGTAGTTCGGAACAGGGCCTGACAGGATGGTGAGGGGGAACTATGCACGCTGCATTACTATTCTCTTTGGAGTGCCCAAAGGTGTCCCAGGTCTGTAATCCTATAGAGCAGGGGTCTCCAAACTTTCTAAAAAAAAAAAGGGCTAGTTTATTGTCCTTCAGACTTTATGGGCACCGGACTGTGGCAGGAGTGTATATTTTCCTGGCATTAGTGGGAGTAAACATAGCCACAATTGGTATTAGAGGGCGGAATAGTGCCCCTTTGTTGGTATCATTGGCAGGAATTGTATTGTGTTGGTGTCAGTAGGAGAAATGGTGCCCCATTATTGGTGTCAGTTGGCAGAATAGTGTCTCGTATCATTGGGAGGAATAGTGCTCCAAGGGCTGGATAAAGAAATCCAGTGTTAATTGAGCCATACATAATGTATAGCTCAATTCGCACTGCACCGTGCGATTCCTGTACAAATGATATGCGATGCATTACACCGCATCATTATGAACCCATCCTCAGTATTGTCACACTCACACCAAATTCCAATGCTGACCATACACATGTCAATTTTATTTTCTGACCGATGGGCTATTTGATCAAAACGCTGGAATCGATAAACTATTGAATAGCGATAACTATGCTTTAGGACTGAAACAACTAATCAACATAATCGATTATAATTGATTATGAAAATAGTTGTCAATTATTTTCATAATCGATTAGTTGGTTTGCAGATTAGTTGGCCTGCATGCAGAATGCACTATTTGTTTATACAATCACTTTAAGGGCTCTGTGAAGGGAAGATCAGCATCTGAACCCAGAGAAGGTGGAGGCTGATAGACTGGAGGTAATATAAGACATTACAATTACATTTAAAGTAAAAGTTTACCAGTATTATGTATTATTTTTAAAATGATTATAACCATGAGAAAAAGTGTCAGCCTTTAGTATTAATTTATTATAACGGATTTATATTCCCCCACCACCCTTCATATCATGTCTGACCTCCAGTTAAAACATCCTGTATATCCTACTTCTGGGTGTATTTATTATTATATATATGATCTAAGTTTCTGAACGCAAATGACATACACTGTCCAAAAATTCCTCCGATCGAGAAACGTTTTCTATTCGGCCCCTTTGGATTTTACCATCACTGTAGCCAAAAATAAACATCGATTTGACCCCATTAATGATTAGAAAATTGAACCAATGTTCTTAAAACGAAAATTTGCGAAGGAAAAAATGTGTTTGTATATGGCCAGCATAAGTGACAGCAGGTGCAGATAGCAAGGGAGTCTGTCATGCAGAATATTATATTACAATCCTTCCTACAAATCTGCAAAACAATGTTTAAGATCTTTTTAATTTTTTTTCTTTTAAATAAAAATTTTGATCTCTGAGTTCAATGATATGTACCAGATTCAACCTCTAATAGTATATATATATATATATCTTCTGTCAGTTATTCTTAGAGTGGATTTGATATTTTGTTCCCTAACCATATAGCTGGTTATTTATATTTTGGGCTGCGACTAACGATTATTTTCATAATTGATTAGTTGGCCGATTATTGTTTCGATTAATCGGATCAAACCCTAAAATAAAAAGTGTGGTGTATAATTTAGTTAATATGCTAAGTTTAAAAAAAGACAATTTATTCTTGAATATCTCTATGCAGTGGTAAATATAAAAACCCAATTATATGGTTAGGGAGCAAAATCTCTAATCCACTCTGAGAATAACTGATAGAAGAGATACAGTATATATACAATTAGAGGTTGAATCTGGAACATATCATTGGACTCAGAGATCAAAATTTATATTAAAAAGAAAAAAAATTTAAAAAGACCTTAAACACTGTTTTGCAGATTTGTAGAAAGGATTATAATAGAATATTCTGCATGACAGACTCCCTTGCTATCTGCACCTGCTGTCACTTATGCTGGCCATATACAAACACATTTTTTCTTTGAGAATTTTTGTTTTAAGAACATTGGTTCCATTTTCTAGTCATTAATGGGGTCAAGTCGGTGTTCATTTTTGGCCACAGTGACGGGAAAAATCCAAAGGGGCCGAATAAAAAACTTTACTCAATCGGAGGAATTTTTGGACAGTGTATTTAATTTTCGTTCAGAAACTTAGATCATATATATAATAATAAATACACCCAGAAGTAGGATATATGGGTATTTTAACTGGAAGTCAGACATGAAGCTATATGAAGGGTGGAAGGGAGATATAAATCCTTTATAATAAAGTAATACTAAAAGTTGATACTTTTTCTCATGGTTATTATAATCATTTTAAATATAATGCATAATACTGGTAAACTTTTACTTTAAATGTAATTGTAATGTCTTATATTACCTCCAGTCTATCAGCCTCCACCTTCTCTGGGTTCAGATGCTGATCTTCCCTGCACAGAGCCCTTAAAGTGATTGTAAACAGATTTTTTTTTTTAACAACAAACTTGTCATACTTACCTGCCCTGTGTAATGGTTTTGCACAGAGCAGCCCTGATCCTCCTCTTCTGGGGTCCCCCACCGGCACTTCTGGGTCCTTCTGCCTTCAGAGTGCCCCCAAAACAAGCCACAAAGTATATTATAGAGTATCCATATAGCAAGGTAAAAAAAACGTCTGCCTTTAGAATCACTCACTTCCTTCTCCTGCCAAGGATTCCATGTCTCACAAGGCCTTGCTCCTCACACATTCTGACATGTATGGAGGGTGTACTGAGCTGTATGTGTGCTGCACTGTGTATACTGACATGTATGGAGGGTGTACTGAGCTGTATGTGTGCTGCACTGTGTATACTGACATGTATGGAGGGTGTACTGAGCTGTATGTGTGCTGCACTGTGTATACTGACATGTATGGAGGGTGTACTGAGCTGTATGTGTGCTGCACTGTGTATACTGACATGTATGGACAGTGTACTGAGCTGTATGTGTGCTGCACTGTATTTTATTATATATAAACAAATAGTACATTCTGTATGCAGGCCAACTAATCGGCTAACCAACTAATCGATTATGAAAATAGTTGACAAGCTGGGGGGATATCTGGGATGTAGAGGGGTCAGAGTGCTGGGGGGATATCTGGGATGTAGAGGGGTCAGAGTGCTGGGGGGATATCTTGGGTTTAGAGAGGTCAGAGTGCGGGGGGGATATCTGGGGTGTAGAGGGGTCAGAGTGCTGGGGGGGTATCAGGGATGTAGTGGGGTCACAATACAAGGGGTTCTCATGGTACATGGTAACAGTGCTGGGGGGGAATATCTAGGGTGTAGAGGGGTCAAAGTGCTGGGGGGATATCTGGGGTGTAGAGAAGTCATAGTGCTGGGGGGATATCTGTGGTGTAGAGGAGTCAGAGTGCTGGGGGATATCTCTGATGTAGAGGGGTCAGAGTCCTGGGGGGATATCTGGGGTGTAGAGGGGTCAGAGTCCTGGGGGGATATCTGGGGTGTAGAGGGGTCAGAGTGCTGGGGGGATATCTGGGGTGTAGAGGGGTCAGAGTGCTGGGGGGATATCTTGGGCGTAGAGGGGTCAGAGTGCGGGGGGGATATCTGAGGTGTAGAGGGGTCAGAGTGCTGGGGGGATATCTGGGATGTAAAGGGGTTCACAGTGCTGGGGGGATATCTGGGATGTAAAGGGGTCAGAGTGCTGGGGGGGAAATCTTGGGTGTAGAGGGGTCAGAGTGCTGGGGGATATCTGGGATGTAAAGGGGTCAGAGTGCTGGGGGGGAAATCTTGGCTGTAGTGGGGTCACAGTGCTGGGGGAATATCTGGGATGTAAAGGGGTCAGAGTGCTGGGGGATAACTGGGGTGTAGAGGGGTCACAGTGCTGGGGGGATATCTAGGGTGTAGAGGGGTCAGAGTGCTGGGGGGGATATCTGAGATGTAAAGGGGGTCACAGTGCTGGGGGGATATCTGAGATGTAAAGGGGGTCACAGTGCTGGGGGGATATCTGAGATGTAAAGGGGGTCACAGTGCTGGGGGGATATCAATTCTGCAGGCAGCTTAATCATTCTACCTTCTGTATATATTATAGGTTTATCTTTCTTCAAAAAAAAAGTTTTTATTGATATCTGAAGTTTTCACAAGAGTGTTCTTTCCCAGGAATTGTGCTTTTATGTAATTTGCTCTCCTGCAATTGACTATCACTGAGTGAATGTTTAGCATTGATCACTAATTTTGTTTTGTTTTTGTTTGTTTTTTTAGAGTCCTTATGACAGAAATCCACCAAATGACAGCTGTGGTACACCAGAAATCCTAGATGATGGAATCTACTATATTCCAGTGAGTTCTGTTTCATTAAGAGCTTTATAAGAATGTAAAAAGGCTATGGGGGTACCTCATCCTATATAGAATTCATAAAACCAAACCAACAGAATGGACTATCACGGTACCAAATGAGGAATATATACATAATAATTGTTCAATAATTTTATTTATACAAAATTAGATATTTAAAATATTTTCGTAAAAACATATAGATGCTCTCTTTTGCGGTTGATAAGTACATATTTCTCAAATTTCTGTCTGTAAAGATGGTTGCCGCGTTTCACATAGTCGCTTCCTCAGAATCATTTACATATGACATAAGATCAGAGAACCTTAAACAGGAAAACATGGGAAAAGATCATTAAAGACAAGAACATGCACTAAGATATCCTTTATATGGAAGTTCATATTAATATTAATAGGTATAGTGACCCAGAGGGGGACATATACCCCTATAACTTACGTATTGAGAACCCAAGATAGTTCAATCTATGGATGGAAGACGATGTGCCCAAAATTGGGAGGAGTGAGTAGAATTAAAGGAGACGCAGGAATCTGACCAGAATAGTCCCTCTACGGATTCATAAAATATTTATACCATTATAGGCATGGACCCAAAAAAACATATAGTCCTCAGGTGTCAATGCTTTAGAAAAAGTTAATTAATATCCATATACTCCCTAGAAACTGTATCATATAGTCATAGCCAGAACCAAATAAGAGTTCCCAGTTCAAGGAAAGATGTCCCTTCCTTATATTCCTAAGGCAATACCTAAATAATCATGGAACAATCGATTAAAGATAAAATCCAAACATAGACAGGGGAGGAAAAGAGACCATTGTATAAGCAAGGTACCTGTGTAATCCAAATCCTTGAGCCTATATACTCCACACAGAGACAAGAGGGGTGAAACAGTTGGTGACTACTATTGTATAGGATGCTGGTCGCTCAAAGTCCACACAAGCGCTGCTTTAAAATAACATGTGCTTGGTAAGGCAGATAGCAAGCTCCAGCTGGGCCAGAAAACATCACTAAGATGAAAAGAAACCAGTCCACAATAGTAAAAATAAGCATAATACTGCGCCAGTGGCAGCTGGTGCTCCATTTTTTTGGGGGGGGCGCAAACAAAGCCCCAACCAACCCCATACCACCCCCCCACCCCCCCGTCACTCGCCCACAATAGGGCCTACAGATAGATAGACACTGGGTGGGAGAGATAGACAGACAGACAGAGACTGGGTGGGGATAGATAGATAGATAGATAGATAGATAGATAGATAGATAGATAGATAGATAGATAGATAGATAGATAGATAGATAGATAGATAGATAGATAGATAGATAGATAGATAGATAGATAGATAGATAGATAGATAGATAGACATCTATTCCTATATACTGATCTCCATGTATACACCGCTGGGATCTGTAGTAGGATTTTATATAAACCCATGTATTTCATATTATTCATATTTATTTTTATGTGTTATTAATACCAGTAGTAGTAGTATCAATATCAATAGTAGTATCAATAGTAGTAGCAGTAATGTCACTAGTAGTAGTAACAGTAGTAGTAGTATCAGTAGTATTAGTATCAATAGCAACAGTAGTAGTTATAAAATACGAAATTGTTCCCCGTAGCAGCATAAAAGAGGGTAAAAAAAGTACTGCATAAGATTACATAAATAGGATTTTAATAATGATAAAATATCAAAGAAAACTATAAATACAGTCAATCAAGACATCAGCTGTGGTACAAAAAATGAGATGAAAGCAACATCAGTTACGTGACAGTCACCATATTATACAAAACATTGAGGTAAATTAGTACATGATTCGTGTGTATGATTTCAGTTTATATGAAATACTGACGCGTTTCGACCCCACTGGGTCATCTTCAGAGGATTGTTGTAGACTGTAAAAATATTTGTAAGAATTGAAGTTCATAATGGACTGAATAAATATATAAATGAATTTAAAGAGGAAAACAGCAGTATTGGACATGTTCATGTATAGATAGATAGACATCTATTCCTATATACTGATCTACATGTATACACCGCTGGGATCTGTAGTAGGATTTTATATAAACCCACGTATTTCATATTATTCATATTTATTTTTATGTGTTATTAATACTAGTAGTAGTAGTATCAATATCAATAGTAGTATCAATAGTAGTAGCAGTAGTATCAATAGTAGTAGTAACAGTAGTAGTAGTATCAGTAGTATTAGTAGCAATAGTAGTAGTATCAATATCAATATTAGTAGTAGTATCAATAGTAGTATCAATATCAAAAGTAGTAGTATCAATATCAGTAGTAGTAGTATCAATATCAATAGTAGTAATATCAATAGTAGTAATAATATCAATAGTAGTAGTATCAATATCAATAGTAGTAGCAATATCAATAGTAGTAGTATCAATATCAATAGTAGTAGTATCAATATCAATAGTAGTAGCAATATCAATATCAATAGTAGTATCAATATCAATAGTAATAGCGAGATAGATAGGGAGATAGAGAGATAGATAGATAGAGAGATATAGATATAGATAGAGAGATATAGATAGAGATAGAGAGATATAGATAGAGAGATATAGATAGAGAGATATAGATATAGATAGAGAGATATAGATAGAGAGATATAGATAAAGATAGAGAGATATAGATAGAGAGATATAGATAGAGAGATATAGATATAGATAGAGAGATATAGATAGAGAGATATAGATAGAGATAGAGAGATATAGATAGAGAGATATAGATAGAGAGATATAGATATAGATAGAGAGATATAGATAGAATGTGTGTGAATCCAGAGAGAAGATTAGACAGATAGAAGTGTCGGGGTTCCCCTCCATCCAGCAGAACTTTTCCTCCCCTCCCCCCAGCACTCACCTGGAAAACAGACCAGGACAGCCCAGCACAGTGAGCCCGGCTCCATCCTTCTCCCGGTACATTGAGACGGCTCCATTCACCAGTACTCTGACTCTGAGGACATACTCCGGCTCTCTCACTCTCCCTATGGCTGCATTCTCTAATCTCGGTGTGACTGTGTAGTCACATAGCAGTAGAGGAGTCCTCTCCCCATGCTTCCTCTGCTCGGGCGCACTGGGAGATAAAAGCGGAAGTGACATCATAACTTGAATGTCATCAAAGTCCCGGCCATCTAATGCATATAATATGCGGAAGCTACTCGGCGCGATGGATGGCGCCACAAGGCGGGTTAAAAGCCTGCAAATGAAGCGCCGCGTCTGCAATCTCGTGATTGCATAGACGTGGCGCTTCCTATAGTGCACTGCGCCCGGCGCCCGAACGCAGTGCACTTATGGACCTTTTTTTCGAATTTTTTTCATTTTTAAAGGGCCAGTTTTAAAAAATTATCATTATTTTTTTTGTGACTGTGCAGAGGGGGGGGGGCAGCGCCCAGGCGCCCCTATGGACGGGCCGCCACTGTACTGCCCCAATTATTATGTATATATTCCTCATTTGGTACCGTGATAGTCCATTCTGTTGGTTTGGCTTTATGAATTCATTAAGAGCTTTATTTATAAACTACACTATAGAGAGCCTTATAGTCTGCTCTGGGTTTAGTTCACTAAAGAATTTTTATTCTTATTTTTTACATTATTCTCAAAAGATATATACGTGTGGTCCTAGGTATGATCTAGCACTAGCTGTGATAACAGAATGTTCTCCTTAGGTTTTTTTTTAGTAAACAAGAGTCAGAATTTAAATTTAAAAAACATATTTCTCCATCTCACGTAGAAAAAATGTAATCCATTCCCATTGCTGTGTACTTTCTTTTCAGGTGGAGGAAGCAGCTATCGTTATTGAAGAAGCTGGGTATGAAATTACTAAGTTTCTTCTTTTACATCACCGAGGACTCGGCTATAGAGAGGAGGAATGCAATAGATTGATGGGGATTTTAGATGACTACACCAACATAATGGCTGGATGTGTAAGTCTACCAACCATTAACTTCTTTTTTTTTTAAAGGTGTTTATTTTTTATTTTATAACATAAAAATACAAAAAAGATAACAAAAGTGGGACTGTAAGTACAATTGCGAAAGGTGCATTTAATGGAGCACCAGCTCACCTGGAGAATCGGATTTACTTGGTTAATTAGGTCCAAAGGATTAATTACTGGTTCCTTTCTAGAACCAACAGAATGCTTGGTGTGCCCACCCAACAGAAAATCCCCTTTGTGCTATTGCTGTCCTCTGGCATTAGGATAATACATAATAAATAGATGTAGTACTTTCCTATTAGACTATTCACATCACAAAGGGTGGAAATTCTCTTCCCATAACCCCTTCAACATTAGATCCCTCTCAATGTGCAGGGCTTGCTAGTTGGGGAAGATGGGGCACTGCGCACCCATCATAGTACATAGAGAACTGCTAAGTGAGTTAATTTTTGCATGGTGTGGTAAATTATGGGATTAACCTCACTAAATCACCAAGAGGAGATTTTCATTTTCTCCCTCATCTCTATTCAGCACAAGTGCCAATTCATTTTTTATGGACCTATATAGAAAAACAAAGGCACACTAGTCAGGTTGAACCAATGATCAAAAGTTTTAAGGAAAAGTGACCAATAAGCAGATGATTTAGATTTTTCACTGCTGATCTAGATGAACAAGCACCATTCCGGGACAAGCGCATAGTAAGCACAGCGAACAGTTACTTGCAGTTGGCAGACAGGCAGAGTGGTCCAGTGACAGTCTTGGTTCATAGCAGGCAGAGTTCAAAGACTGGTGAACAACAAATCCCAGAAAGATGAAAAGATGACTCCACCAGTGAAGATCAGCAATATCAAATGAATGGTGACAGACCCTCCACCTTCAACTTAGTTTAAAGGTGGAGGGTCTGTCACCATTCATTTGATATTGCTGATCTTCACCGGTGGAGTCATCTTTTTGTTTTTCAGGGATTTGTTGTTCACCAGCATATTGGACTGTTTTTTATTGCGCTGCACTTCTTGTTTTTATCATTTGTTACAGATTTTTGTGAAAGTCTTTTAGTGTTCAGCTTGCATATGTGGGGTTTATTTATGCGCTGATTGCATATTCTATTTTACATTAGAGTTCAAAGACTAGTCAGGGTCAAATCCAAGGTCAAAAGGCAGGTTGAGTTCTGAGCGTAGTCCAAATCTGGTTCAAGGTCATCAACAAGGGAATCCAAACTAACTGGCAGGGCTCGGGCAAAGATGAAGGTCAAGGCAGGGGAACGAGGTAGGGAAACATGGAGCCTAAAGCAGGTGTTGCAAACACTATCACAAGCATGACACTGAGGGTTTGGCAGGCTTAGAAGAGGTTTAAACACCACCCAGAGGCTGAGTCTAGCAATCACCCTACAGGTGGACAGAAAGACAGGGAGAGTGCAGCTCAGCCAAAACCAGGTTGCTGAAATGAGATTGGCAGCTACCACAGATCAGGAATGTTACATGCTCTTGACAACATATTAAAGTGGACATCTCAGTATTCTCTGCAATTATAAATTACTGAACAGGCCTCCCACTCTAATGCATTTTGCCCAAGGTATCTCCAAGATTAAGCCCTTCCTTAGCAGAAACGTGTTGGAACTGGAGGAGGACAGGCAGGAAGACAGGTTGTGAACCTTCATCAGTGTGCTGCCTTTTTATTTCCTTTTGAGAGCCAGTCTGTGGAGTGGAGAAGCACTCTTGGGTGGAAGGAATAGGAAGAGCTTGAGGCATTTTCTCATTCTCCTCTCCCCTAATGATCAGACTGCAACACTGTGCCTTTGAAGCTATCTGTATGGTGGGAGTGTGAAGCAAAGGCTGATCAGGTATTTATTAACACAGCCAAAAACTATGTAGACATCAGGATTTAAATGACTGTGCCATATCTGACCCGGCATCTCAGTCCAGGAAGTTAAGGCTGAACAAAGATGGATCCGACCTTCTGGAAAGAAAAGCAGATTAAGGCATCGTTAGGGAGAGTACTGAGATCTCTATGTGAGAAAATAATTTACTAGAAGTGTTACATTTATACGTTACTTGGTATACATGCACTAAATTTGAAAGAATACATCTAATTCTAGGTTGACTTTAAAAACATTAATTCATCAGTCATTACACAAACTACATTAAACTGTTAGAGGAAACCTTTCAGCTTTAAATATTTAATAAAACATAACAACCACAGCAACTAGTATATCAGCTGTCTGTTCTGTACAGGTAATGGGAGGATTTTATATTTTTGAATTGTTTTAATATTTTCTTTGGGCCTTCTTTGTTAGGTTGTTTTTTACCTGCTGAGCTGTTCATTTATTCTCTTTTAATTATATGTTGTTAGGTACCAGCAGAGAGCTACAACCATCCCCTTCGAAAACCCATCAAAGATTACTTCAAAAAGTTGGACACCTTAGTGGGCAAAGAGGTAATTTTTGTTATTTGTAACAGAATAGTTAACAGGGTGCTTGTTTTGAAATGTAATTACCGTAGTTGTGAATAACTTGGCCATAGAAAAAACAATTCACATTTTTTTCTGAAGCTGGAAATCACATTGATGTCTTCTTTGCCAATTAAAAACTGAATAGTATCTACACAAATACACAAATGACTAATTTCTTAAAATTTGGGACCCGTGGGTTAAATATCCCCATCCAACGCTCTCCACAGAGAGTTTGATAACTTTCTGAGGAACCCTCCATGGCAACCTAGGAACCCCTTCCACCATTCATCTCCTCACCCATTTGTTTGTTCCCCACCTACCTACCAACCAATCATTTCCCTCCAGACTGTTTACTTTCACTTCCTTTCATTGCCCTCCTATCTCTATATGTGCATATCTAGACCATAGGCCCCACAAAATCTCCCATTTCCTACTTGCTTTCCACACTTACCTTAAATGTTTTCCCACCCTGGGATCAGAGAGCTTAAAGTGGATGTAAACCCTCACATATACCCAGTGAAGTGAATAGCTTCAGTTGTTACACAGATATGAAACAAATTCTCCTACATAACTTTTACTTGTATATCTGCTGTCTTCTCCTTTCTACACCCTTTGAAACATGTGGATCATGTAAAAAAATCTTTCAACAGTACATAGAGGTGGGTGTGGACTTACACTGTGTGAGAGCTGATTGGAGGAAAGGGACCCCCCCTCCACATAGGCAGAGGAGGGAAGGAACATCCAAAGCTGTAGTCAGAATAGACCAGCTGTGTGCTTATTTCCCTCTAAGCTCCCTCCCTGACACACATTTTCAGCTCATGTTATCTCATGTGTCGGAGAACTTGTCAGAAGTGACTCACAATGATAACAGAATAACGAAGCACCGGAGAGAAACAACACTTAGAACTTTGGAGAGAGACAAGTAAACAATACAGATATATGTGCTTAGATTAATCTTCATGAGTGGGGTTTACAACTATTTTAAGCTTACGAGTTGTGTAATCTTTGCATTGTTGCCCTGACTTTTATTGTAATACATTTATTTCTGGACCTTTTTAGCAGTGGTGTAGCACTTCAAATTAATTTTAGTTACATTACACTGCAAGAAGATATGGAGATCCTCTGGGATGTAGAATCCGCTCACCCAGGAATCAGATTATTTATATCAACTTCAATGCTTTAGGATAGCAATGCTATAGGTTAACCTTATCGGTTCAATGCTATTGTTTCACTTTCTTTTATTACATTTTTACCTGACAACATTTTGAAGTGTTCTCCCTGGTGTCAGTTTTATCTTGGGTCAGTAACACATACCTCTGTTAGTATTTTCTTTCTTATCTCAGGTAATCCCATTCTCTGCTTCTTTTGTAGAATTTTACTGAGTGCACCAAATGGAACAGTACTGTTGGGATTCAGGAAACTCTTGAATTGGTTTCACACCTCAACTCCCGTATAAGGGCAAACAGCAGCACCATCTGATCAGGAAACAGAAGAATTTTATGTATTTTCTATTCAAAATAATGTATTTTCTCTGTTTTTTTAGACATTTTTTTTTTACTTTTGCACTATTTTAATTCTATGAACAGACTGAACTATTTTTCCAGATTTGCCAAAGGTTTCTATCAGTACAGAAGATATGACATTGTCATTCATGCTACTATCTGCTCAATTTAATAATTTTAAATGTTTAGCATGGCATAGTTATGGGTTATGTGGATTTCAACCAATAAATTACAATAATTGAGTTGTCTGTGGACAATGTGCCAGTTGTAAAATTGGGAAACAGGGTTGATTTGGCAAATGTAAGAGAGATATTAAAAAGGTATTGTAGGAAAAGGGGAAATATCCTTGCATATAAGACTTTTTTTTCTCAAACTTGTCCACAAAATGAAAACTTACATTTTCTCAAGAAAGTAAAAAAAAATTAACATTATTAGGTGTATTATGCCATCAAGTTATTTTTTTGCAAATGACACTGTATGACACCCAGCTGACTGTATTGAAATAACCCACTTGGATCGGTCTGTGCTCTTCACACCCGATCCAATGGATTGTTACACTGTATTGGACGACATAGCACTTTATACTTGATGTCCTTTTTTACTTGAATTTTTTTTTTTTTAATTGAATAAATCAGTAAAATGTATTCCTCCACCCTTTACCTTGCCATTTCCCCCACAGAATTATTTTTTTATAACATGTGAAGAAATATAAAATATATTAATTTAATGTGGCTACCTAAGCATTTTGAGATGTTTTGCAACATGGCTGTATCTGTATATTTTTCTGTATCCCCAACATAAAAAAATAAAATAAACTCATTAAAATGAGATGAAGTAAATATATGAATCTAATAATGAACTGTTTGGAAGCTCCATTAAGAGTTTGTCTTTACTAATCTTGTTCTGTGCAAAGTCTTATGGTGATTTGCCGTACTGTGATTTGTCCAGTCATAAAATCTGGGCCGTGGTGTGCATAGCACTACTCCTGGTTTCTTTCTTTTTTTGTTTGTTTAGGTCTCCATTGATTTTTACTGTGCTCCACCAGCATTTGGAATCCGGATGCCGGCAGAGCACAGATCACATTTATAAAGCATAGCACTGTGCCAGTGTGGGAATACCTCATTGAAGCAGTTGCCTCAAGCAGCACTCAAAGAGGCACTTTGAGGGACAACACTGAGGCCTGAGTGTCCATGGCAAACTCTGTCTTCAGTGCAGTCCAGTGGCACTGGTAAAAAGCACAGCATCAGTGTTACTGAGTCTGTCGGGCTGCATTCACACCTGAGTGGCGTAATGCGTTGCATTTTTTACCACGGTTGTCATATGACAGCAAAGGGCTGCCTATCCACTTGGATGAAGTAGCTCATGTACCTTGTTTGGCACGGAGCCAAGTGTGTTTTGCGTTGCATAACAAATGTGCAACAAAACATGGGACTGTTACCTGCATTTGGAATGCCAGTAAGAAATTAAGAAATAATGCCACTAGAAGCATGACGCACATGTTTAAGCATTTTTTTCACACGTTTCCAGAAACTTGAGCAGAAATGCAGATTTCTGCCCGCATTCCTGGAACACTTATGCCTCGTTTCCACTGAGCGGATCGGTTCAGGTCGGTACAGTTTGAATGGCTTAGAATGGTCTGGTCTATTCTGGTGAGCGTTTCCACTGCAAGTGGGACCACAAGGGGCCATACAGGGTTTTGAAAAAATGCCTCAGCATAGCACAGCAGAGGGTTTTCTGTCAGCCAATCAGTGGAATGTATCGTAGCTGCACCCTAACTGAACCGTTCCATTTTCTATGGCCCCACATCTGAAGCAGGACCTTGAATGGAGCGGTACGGTTCGGTTGTATAGGCCGCTTTTATAATGGAAACACCCAAAATAGCGTACTGTACCAAACCGATCCGCTCAGTGGAAACGAGGCATTAGATGTGTATGTGGTGGCCCCTCAGTGTTTTTTTATGCACAATGGAGGGGACAGAAGGGGAAATACAAGAAAATAAAAAGTAGATATTGGTCAAGGTTTTACAACTTGTTAAATTGTTATTTCCATTTAGAAATAACTGACTCAGTATCAGAAGACATGGGAGGTGAAGGAGGCAGGGTGGGACTGCAAAGTTCAGATACAAATGTACCGCAAGAGCAAGAGCTCCTTAAAAGGAAGTCTTTCTCTGAGTCTGGAGACCATGAGGATGGCAAACATGATTACACTTCTCCAGCTCAGTGGGTATATCTCAGGCTGCTATCTCATCCTTGATGGTATCCGAGAGACCACGAGAAAAAGCAGCCACGAGGGCCTCATTGTTCCAAGCAACCTCTGCTGCCAGAGTACGGAATTCAATGGCGTAATCGGCAACGGTTCTCGTACTCTGTTTGATGAACATGAGGTACTTGGCAACAAAAGCGGAGTGTGCAGGAACGTCAAACACCCTTCTAAAAGAAGCCACAAATTCTGAGTAACTCAAGACAACAGGATTTGCGTCTCCCATAGAGGGTTTGCCCAGACCAAGGCTCTCTCGGAAAGCAAAGATATCACAAAACCTACTTTGCTTCTGTCCATGGGAAACGCCTGGGGCAGCATCTCAAAGTATATCTCAACTTGGTTGAGAAACCCTCTGCATTGGACCGGATCGCCCCCAAATCGCTGGGGAAGTGGAACGGAACCGGTAATACTCAAGGCGGGTGCCTGCACAGAGACTGGAGCAGCAGCAGGGATGGCCTGCAACTCAGGTTGTACCGGAGCAGCCACAGTGGGAGATTCCAAGTGAGCCGTGCGACTCAGGAGCGTTTGTAACACCATGGCAAACTGATCCATGCTGTGATCCTGCTCATCCAATCCAGAAAAAATATTACCAACAAGTGGATTGACTGCATCTTCTGAATTCATGGTCTTCGCCTACTGTCAGAAACCATGAATCAGACTGAGAAAGAAGTACAGTTAAATCACACTTGTTTAATAATAATAATAATAATAATAAAAAGGTAAACAGAGTAAACGTAGTCAAAACATAGCCAGAGTTCAGGAACCGGAACGTATAGTCAGATAAGCCAAAACGTCAGGGAGCCAGAGATGAGCATAGTAGAACAGCAAGCAGGATCTAGAGCCAGAAGGAATGTCAGCCAAGCAAGTCTTTAACAGGAACACAGGAGAGCGTCTCTAGAGATGTGACCAAGGTGAAGGCAGAGATCATCTGGGCTGGATAGTAAGCAGGACTGTGGAGCAGGATATCATCAACAGGTGAGTCACTGTGGAGAGAAAGGAGTTGGCAATTAGCTGACAGTTGAGCAGCCAACTTTGCGAAGGAAGAGCTGAGCCCAGCCCTGACACTCTAGGAGTAATTGTAACTGTCAGCCTTGCAATGCCTCATGGGAAATGTAGTTCCACAACAGCTGGAGGGCCCCAGGTTACCTACCCCTGGTATACAGAATGATGCCATTTTAAATAAGTAACTCAATAAAATTTTGTATATTTTTTTTAGACAAATCTAGTGTCAATTTAGTTCTCTTGGGCATTTTTTAAGTCCCGTCATTCTCTTGCTTGGTTCTGTCAATAAAAATATTGCACCACTGGTTTGGAACTCCTTTTAGGGCATACACCACCATACATAAATCATCCTTATACTTACGGGTTCTGGGTTCCCACAACACCAGACATCACATCTGCCCTCAATGCATTTCGTCACAAGAACTTCCATAGAACACAGAGTACACAACAGTCCCACCAACATATCATACAGTGGCAAAATGCAGCAGTCACATATATATTTGCTTACACAAATAACATCCATTCTATTAACGGTAAAGGAAAAGTAAAGTAAAATAACAAATTATCCAGAATTGCAGGGCTCTAGTTTGAATGTTCTGCTGTGCAGGGCAGAGATCATCATTTAGTACATATCAGCGCTGCTTCTGTCTTGCAGCATCTTTGCAGCCACTTCCTGTCTACATGCTCTCCAGAGATGGTTGCATTTCTCCGGGTGAGTTTTCTGATGTGACAACGGTGGACCATACCTCTGTAATGTGTGCATTGAAATGCCTGTTTTGAGTCTCTGACAGAAGGCCATGTGACAGCAGTGGCGGCCCGTAATGCAGGGCGAACGGGCCCCTAATCTACATGCATGGAGCTGGACGCATGGATTCCAATCGGGGGGGGGTTGAAGCACATGATTAGAGCCAGAGGCTCTAATAGGCTTCAAAAAAGGGTTGGGCTCGGGGCGCAGAGCACTGCGCTGCGAGCCCACCCAGTTGTGTGACAATAGCGGATAAATATCCGCTATTGTCATCTTGATTCTCTTCTCGGCAAATCAAGAAGCGGGTCTTGAGACCAGTTTCCTGATTGGCCGAAAAGAGAAGTGATCCTATTGGCCTAGAAGGGGGAGGGAGGAGGAGGGAGGAGATGCAAGGCAGAAGCCCCCAACTGTCACCTGGAGGGAAGTGCTGCCCGCGCCATAGATGGGGTAAGTGCGGGGCTGGTAACCGACTGACCGGGGGTGGGGGGGTGGTTGCAGGTAACCCAACCCGCCGGCCCGACCTGGGGGGGTGGTTCTGCGTATGACCCAACCAACCGGGGGGAGGCTGTGGGTGCACTATTTGCCGCCCCCCCAAAAAAATATACCACCAGCCGCCACTGTGTGATAGTGTGACAAAGGAGGAGCAAAGTTGTGAAACAGGGACAGAGCACTGCCAACCTATAAAAAACAGAACCTAGACAAAAACCTCTATGGTAGCATCACCAGGGGTTGTTTTAATGAAAGCTACAAATTTAAAGCTACTAAAAATTACTTTCACATTACATTAACAAATAACAATGTACATGCTTCTACCATGGCTATGAAGTTCGATTTAAACCTTTATGCCCCGTACACACGGTCGGATTTTCCGATGGAAAATGTGTGATAGGAAATTCCGACCATGTGTAGGCTCCATCACACATTTTCCATCGGATTTTCCGACACACAAAGTTTTAGAGCAGGATCTAAAATTTTCCGACAACAAAATCCGTTGTCGCAAATTCCGATCGTGTGTACACAAATCCGACGGACAAAGTGCCACGCATGCTCAGAATAAATAAAGAGATGAAAGCTATTGGCCACTGCCCCGTTTATAGTCCCGACGTACGTGTTTTACGTCACCGCGTTCAGACGATCGGATTTTCCAACAACTTTGTGTGACCGTGTGTATGCAAGACAAGTTTGAGCCAACATCCGTCGGAAAAAATCCTAGGATTTTGTTGTCGGAATGTCCGAACAAAGTCCGACCGTGTATACGGGGCATTAGACCATATTAGTGAGATGAGTTCTACGAAAAATGTATCTTTGTACTCTTAACAGCAGTCCCCCCAACACACCACAAGGTGGTGGACTTGAGCACTGTAACAAAATGTTTCCAGCAGACATGTATACATTTTCTTGTAGAAATAACATTTTGCATAATAAAACATTTTAAAAGTGTACAAAAAGGGTTCAAATTACCAGCAATGCCGTGTTCCTAAACCATAGTATAAATGGGTATCTATCCTTAGAATACATATAATAAACCCACAAGAGGAGAAAACGTCTTTCTCTTTTGTCTGATATCGCATAGTCCCACAAATCTTCCCCAGTTTTCTCCCCTTGTGGGTTTATTATATATTTCAAATTACCATGCAGCATTTTCAAATTCAGTTAAGCGTAGTTAGAGCCCTTGCACACTGGGGTGGGGGGCGGCGTCGGCGGTTTTACCCCCCGCTAGCGGCCGAGAAAGGGTTAAATACCACTGCAAAGCGCCTCTGCAGAGGCGCTTTGCCGGCGGTATAGCCGCGCCGTCCCATTGATTTCAATGGGCAGGAGCGGTAAAGGAGCGGTATACACACCGCTCCTTCACCGCTCCGAAGATGCTTGCACACTGGGGCGGTTTGCAGGCGCTATTGCGCTAATAATAGCGCCTGCAAACCGCCCCGAAAGTGCCGCTGCTTTCATTCCAGTGTGCAAGCCCCGAGGGCTTGCACACTGGAGCGATGCGCTGGCAGGACGGTAAAAAAAGTCCTGCCAGCAGCATCTTCGGAGCGGTGAAGGAGCGGTGTGTATACCGCTCCCTTACCGCTCCTGCCCATTGAAATCAATGGGACGGCGCGGCTATACCGCCGGCAAAGCGCCTCTGCAGAGGCACTTTGCGGTGGTATTTAACCCTTTCTCGGCCGCTAGCGGGGGTAAAACCGCCCCGCTAGCGGCCGCATACCGACGGTAAAACGCCGCTAATAATAGCGGCGTTTTACCGCCGACGCCGCCCCCCGCCCCAGTGTGCAAGGGCTCTTAAGATATGTTTGTCTAACTTTTTTTGCGTTTTTAGCAATGTATTTTTAGAATTGCTAAAATACATATTTAGTTTCTAGGTGGGGGAAGAGGAGAGCACGTCTTTCAAAAATTGCATTTTTCAAAAAAAAAGTTTTCATTTATTGAAAAAAGGCATGAAGTTTAGAAAAAAAAGCCCTTTTGCAGTTTAAAAAGGTAATACAAATTACAAATTTCTGTGATTTCTCACATTTGTCATGGCATTAAAATGTTTCTGGTAAAAAAAAAATGCATTTACTTAAAAATAAAATAAATATAAAAAATAAAAAAGTTAAATAAAGCTACTTGCATGTTAAGCATTTACATGCTGCACATATATTAGTATATATTTAAAATAAAACAAAGTTTTTGTAAAAGCAGATTTAAATAAAAAAATAATAATGTAAACTTTCTCTGAGGAGACAGGAAAAGGGAAGTGGTTCGTTAAAAAATGAAAAATATAACCCTCTTTTTGCTGTTACAATTAGTTGTAATTAGATTCAAATAGGTTCCTACATTTAGACACGAGGGTATGTGGTACAAGGTATGTGTGAATTCTTTACCTAGTTTAGTAAACTCCTCGTAGGGCAATCCTGTTTATCCAGAAGTGTTTCATTGAACTAAATGCAGTTTGAATTGGTTTCCTGCAAAGTTATGTAACACCATTCATATGAAAAACTAGAAATCAGAAATAGAAGCTAAATTTTCTAAGTTGCCGGCTCATTGATATGATATTTAGGTAAATGAAAGTAAGGATTAGGGATGAGGGAAGTTGGGGGAAATGATGTCCCTGAAATTTCAGTGAAAATCAGGAGATTTTAGTGAAAAAAGGCGATTAAGGACATTTTAACAGCTTTAGGTTTTTCCTATGGGTTATGGCAGTTCCTAATAACTATGCTGGATGTGTTTTTGTGCCCAAAAAGGGCTCTCATTAGTCTCATTATTTTGATTCTTTCATAGCAAGAAAACATTAGACAAGTAACAAATAAATACAACAGCAAAAAAAAAAAAAAGAAATAAAAAACGCAAATAAAATGAACAGTAAATTAAACAAATTCAACTATTTTTAATATACCCCCCCCCCTCCAAAACAAACAAACAAACATACAAAAAAATAAATTAAAAAAAACAATGAAGAGTAGAATATTTTTCAGGAGGGATTTTGGTCCACTCTTCACAGATCTTTTCAAAATCTGTAAGGTTTCTTGTCTGTCGCTTTGCAACTCAAAGTTTCAGCTCCCGCCATACATTTTCTTATAGGATTAAGGTCTGGAGACTGGCTAGGCCACTCCATGACCTTAATGTGCTTCTTCTTGAGCCACTCTTTTGTTGCCTTGGCGGTATGTTTTGGGCTAATGTCATGCTGCAAGACCCATCCACGACCCATCTTCAGTGTTCTGGCTGAGGGAAGAAGGCTCTCAACCAAAATTTTTACAATACATGGCCCCATCCATTGGACCCTCAACGCGGCAAAGTGGACCTGTACCTTTAGCAAAGAAATAACCCAAAACATAATGTTTCCACCTCCGGGCTTGACTGTAGGGATGGTGTCCTTAGGGTCATAGTCAACATTTTTCTTCCTCCAAGCACAGTGAGTTGAGTTAATGCCAAAGAGCAAATTTTTGTCTCATCTGACCACAGCACTTTCTCCCAGTCCTTCTCTGAATCATTTAGATGTTCATTGGCAAACTTTGGATTGGCCTGTACATGTGCCTTCTTGGGGGAGGGACCCTGCAGGCACTGCAGGATTTCAGTCCATGGCGGCGTATTGTGTTACCAATGGTTTGTTTGGTGACTGTGGCCCCAACTGCTTGAGATCATTAACAAGCACCTCCCGTGTAGTTCTGGGCCGATCCCTCACTTTTTGTGTAGGTCAGCAATCATCGTGATTGATGCTGGATCTACTTCAAGACCCATCAGTGTGCCTCATCAGTGCCCATCAGTGTGCCTCATCAGTGTGCCTCATCAGTGCCCATCAGTGTGCCTCATCAGTGTGCCTCATCAGTGCCCATCAGTGTGCCTCATCATAGCCCATCAGTGTGCCCCATCAGTGCCCATCAGTGTGCCTCATCAGTGCCCATCAGTGTGCCCCATCAGAGCACATCAGTGTGTCTCATAAGAGTACATCAGTGAAGAATAAAAATTGCTTATTTATAAAATTTTATAACAGAAACAAAGAAAATTTATTTTATATTTTTTCAAAATTTTCAGTCTTATTTTTGTATAGGACAAAAAAAAAAAAAGTGGTGATTAAATACCACCAAAAGAAAGCTCTATGTACCATAGATTGTAGACTCTATAACTTACACAGCCTAAATAATATACACTGATTTAGGTTATTTTTAGCAAAGAAATTTAGCAAAATAAATTTTGGCCTAAATTTATGAAGAAAGATTGTTTATTTGCAAAGTTTTATAGCAGAAACAAGAAAAATGTGTTTTTTTTTCAAAATGTTTATTCTTTTTTATTTATTTAGCTCAATTTGTCTAAAAAAATATTTCATATGGGTACAGTGTAGCATGACAGCACAATTGTCATTCAAAGTGTGACAGCGCTGAAAGCTGAAAATTGGCCTGGGTAGGAAGGGGGTGAAAGTGCCGGGTATTGAAGTCATTAATTGAAAAAAGTTCATTTCTGTAGTGGTAATTGGTTGTCATTGCTCATTTATTATGCTCATTGAATGGTTGATTATAAAACTCATTGTTCAAACATCTTTTGCTCAAAATCAATTGTTTGACAAAATTTTATAACCCTTCCATTGAATAGTAATTTTTTAAAACATTATGCAGTGTACATTTTAAAATAGGAGTTCTGAATGGAAACTACACACTTTAACTGCAATGGGGCTTATTTACTATAGCAGTTTGGTAAAGCCTGGTACACATGGGCCCGAATATTGGCCAGTATCAGCCGGTTCAGCGGAAACCAGCAGACATCTGGTCCCAGGGCAGCCATCACAAATTTTGGGGCCCCTTACGAGGCTTTAGGCCTGGCCCTCCCTCAGGCCGCCTGACCCGCCAGCAGTTCCCAACATTCCCCAGGGCCCGCCCACTGGCTGTCCTACCGAATCCCCATACCTGTGGGCACTCTGCTCCCCTCATACCTGTATGCACTTAGCCCCTTCCTCACACATGTACACACTCAATCCTCCTCACACCTGTACAAACTCAACCCACCTCATAGTTGTACGCACTCAGCCCCCCTCACACCTGTATGCACTCAGCCATCCTCACACCTGTACACATTCAGCCCCCCTCATACCTGTGCACGCTCAGCCCCCCTCACACTTGTATGCACTAAACCCCCTCATACCTATTGCCATAAAAAAAAACATACCTGTACGCACTCAGCCCCCCCCATACCTGTGTAAGCTCAGCCCCCCTCATACCTGTGCACGCTCAGCCCCCTCATACCTGTACACACTCAGCCCCCCTCATACCTGTGCAAGCTCAGCCCCCCTCATACCTGTGCACGCTCAGCCCCCCTCATACCTGTGCACGCTCAGCCCCCCTCATACCTGTGCATGCTCAGCCCCCCTCATACCTGTGCACGCTCAGCCCCCCTCATACCTGTGCACGCTCAGCCCCCTCATACCTGTACACCCTCAGCCCCCCTCATACCTGTGCAAGCTCAGCCCCCTCATACCTGTGCACGCTCAGCCCCCCTCATACCTGTGCACACTCAGCCCCCTCATAGCTGTGCACGCTCAGCCCCCCTCATACCTGTACGCATAAAAAACCCCTCATACCTTTGCACGCTCAGCCCCCCTCATACCTGTACACACTCAGTCCCCTCACACTTGTTTGCACTAAACCCCCTCATACCTGTACGCACTCAGCCCCCATATACCTGTACACACTAAGCCCCCTCATACCTATAAACACTCAACCCCCCTCATACATGTACACACCTAACCCCCCTCACACCTGGCACCCTTGTTTGGCCTGTGTGTATGGCAGCCTGTCCAACAGAAGTAGGCCGAATGTCTGGCTACTATAGAAATGGCTGTGAGCACTGATCAGTGTGTCCTGGCAGGGGGGGTGGGCAGTTTCCCTGTCAGAACACTATAGCTCAGTGGGGGTGTTTGCCAAACACTAACATCGGATGAGTGCAGCGATCTGTAAGTTTTCTTTTCATTCAGCTTGCTGGGTTGAATAAAAAAAAAAAAAGCTTCCCATGTGTACCAGGCGTAGGATGATATCCTGCCTATTATAATGTGATTGGGAGTAGTGTAGGGTTTACTATAGATTTTGTACTCAGCCCCGTCACTACTGGGTTTTAACAAATTGTGATTGCATGGAAAGGTCTTGTGTACTGACCCAAAGTCATGCCTGCAAACAGGAGACCACCTCCATCCAACCGCAATAAAACTTTTTTTTTTGCAAAGGAAGGTCAGATCTTTCTTTCTGTGTCCCCTTGTGGACAGACAATAAGGATGAATCAGTCCAAGGGGGACACAGACAGTAATTCATATATTTCGATGACACAGACAGCAGTTCATATACTTACACTTTTTTTGTAGAGTTGGCAAGAGTTAAAACCTTAGTCAGATTTTTATTGTTTTTTTTTGTTCCATTGGGGAGAGAAAATGAAGGGAAATCATACTAATGAGGACATGGGTTGCGATGAAAATTGATTACTTTTGTGCAAAAGCTCATCTTTAGAAAACTTAACAATGACTTGCAGTAGGTTTGCAGTTGAACGGGTTGAGTTGGTGTCAGAGCTCTGCTATCAGCTGTTAGTCACTGAGCGTCTTCTCAGCCATTCTTTGCATACTCTGCTCTCTCAGAGTGCTGGATGTGTCCAATCTTGTGTGTAGCAATAACTCACGGTGGAGCTGCTGGTTTAAGCGGGTCTGTTACCTTCACTTTGCATCCCTCTGTTTCAATGGCACCGGGTCTAGGGTTCCGTTGAGTTTACTGATGGACGATTCACACACTAACTCTTGAGTACGTTTTCAATGCTTTATTAAACAAAGGACTTAGGAAGTAGCAGAAAAGAGGTAGAAAGGAAACTTGCAGAAGAAACTCAAATATTCTCTGGTAGGGTTCTCTTGACAAAATGTCCTGGTAGGATTCAAATACTATTTAAAATGCGCTCCCCTCGTGGGACACACTTCTTGCTCGTCTGGATAGGCCTCTCTCACCGGTCTAGCAGCCAGCATGCAGCACGAATCAAAGTCTCTGCCACAGACTTGTTTGGGAATAAAATCCATACGATCCTCTGCCACAGGATGTATAAGTTTTTCTGTAGTGAAAGTCAGTCACAGTGCTTGAACCTTTAAGCCGAGCCGGCAACACTATGCTGTATAGTTACTTTTGGATACGTCCTCCAACCGAGTCACCAGGCCCCTCTATAGACCAACACGCCGCGTGATCTCTCCAAGACGGGTCCTCCCCTGGGATCTCCTCGGCTGTCCAGCTTCGTCACACAGGACGGACAGCTCAGGACCATTCCTCGGCTGCGGTGGTAGGCTCCAGACAAGCCTCTGGACCCACCCCTGTGTCGCTGTATCGTGGGCCTCCTGAATGGAGGACCACGGGGTAGCTCCTTAACGCATACCTGTCGGCCAGGAGGGCCAGTAGGTGGCTGTAAAACGAACCCCAAAATATGGCGTCTGTCCCATAAATACCCTCGCCCAGAATGCAACTCGGAGGACCACCTCCACCGAGCGTGCCCCCGGGACAGAGGAGCATCCATACACTTCAACACGTTGTCTTTCCAATTCTGACCAGTGGCAACGGCGACACCCACCGGTCAGCACGGAAACACACACAACGTCAGCCAAGCTGGAACAGAGGCAAACTTTAACCTTCCTAACGCACAATTTACTAAATTTACCTAACATACGGTAGATTGCAAATCTACCAGCGCTACATACTCCCCCCACTACAATAGACGTTGTCCCCAACGTCTGTCCCGACACAGTAACAATAACTCTCAAGCCTGAGAGTAAGCATTTGAGTTTCTTATAACTTTGGATAGGCAAAGGGAGAGAAAGGACAGTTTAAAGACACTATGAGACTTACATCTATAAAACATTATGTTCACAGCCGCAAACAAAACCACAGTATAATGATACACAACCTCACTAACTAACTAGCTGAAAAGCCTCCCAGCTCTATGCATGATCCAATAATCCCTGAAAAGGAAACATAGTTAGACACACACATATATACATCCTATACAACAGTAGGAGCAAAGCCTCATTAAAAATGAAACTCTCTTCCCACAACCTATACTAGAAAAAATATATACTTTAGGAGTCCATCCCTGCATAAGAACTTTTTCTTTTTCTATAAAAGAAATCCGGCTAGCAAAAGAAGTCCTTGGATTTAAACACTCAACAGAATCTGTAGATCTTGACCAGGCAGATCTCTTTACTCTGACACTATCTAGCTAGGTAATTTCAAAGTTCTATTGTCCATAATTACCAGTAAAACCGAGGATCTGGCAAGGTCAATGATTTCCCTTCTTTATCCACAGTGGTAATAAAGTACACAACATTGTCTTTTCCTGGTCTGCAAATTACCACTTTATCGGCATAGATGTGCCGACCGAAGTTCCAATGTACAAAGCATCCGCTGAAACATTCATCCATCCGGATGGAACATCCAGTCTATCTGAAAGGCTTAGGCACAGGCAAGTAGTCACAAACAGCCTCACTGTACCAAAGTTCCCGATTAGCTTCAATCTCCTGCATAATATCCTGGTGCACATAGGGAAACTCCAATCCATACTCTGCGGCCACACGCTTGGTTAACATCCGTTGCAAGTGAGCAAGTTTTGGCAAAGATCTGTCTCTCCCCATACCAGGCAGTACACAGGAATTTAGTGACTTTCTCACCATAGACCCAGCTGGTGTCTGTAGTGAACTAGTAGCCTTTGGCAAAGTCTTAGCAACAGTACTGTGTGTTTACACACAGGGTGACGTCTTCCCAAAACTCAGGGCGGTCCATTCAGAAAAAGTCATTGTGGAGGCAACATCTTCACCTTGTGACCACAATAGCTCTTGCGACATGGTTTTAAATAAGTCATCATCCCCGGAAAGATCCGGCATGGATTCTATTTCCGAGTCTCTCAATTCTTCCGCTGGCAAATATTTATTTACATTCCCCAACAGTGGCTTACCCATTCCGGATGTAGACTCGAGTAGCTCCGGCTCAGGCATCCTCTGGGGTAGGCCTCGACCATGGCCATGGGAAGCCTTTACATAGCCCACCTTCTTCTGAGTATGCACTATAGGAGTAGGCTTAGTGGACTCAGGAACTAAAGTAATGTCTCTGGGCGAGACAACAGTAACAATGTCTCTTTCTGGAACATTGTCAGTAGCAACAGGCAAAGTGGCGGCCCGTCGCTCCCTCTCTGTAGCAATAGCAGCCTCCACTGTAGCGATACCTGTCACCCAATCCATCCGATAGGCATGGGGCGACATGGTAGGTTGCTCCACCACAAACAGGTATTCTTCACACATGCACGGCCAATCCTACGCATAGATGGCAGGTCATGCCCAGTCCCTCAACATCTCCTGAGGTATACAGGACAAACCTCCCCTGTGGCTTCAATCGAACTCCAGTATCTGTGAGCAAAGTCCCAGATTGCACAGTATTCATCACAGTGCTTGCAGGGAACATTCTGGGTCCCACAACTGATTGCAACGCCTAAAAAGACATGGCCACACTCTGATCTTTTCAGCACGATCACAAGGCCTCTCTTTTCCTCTGGCGCCCAACACACACACGCGTCCCATGCGGTAGTAAGTAGGGTAACTCCTCCCACTTGTTCTTTCAGTCACGTAACTCCCGGGCCTTTTTCTGGTGCCCAGCGTCTATGCACTTAGAAGCAAAGTCCTGCAGTGTAACCTTTCCTCTTCCTGAAAAGAAACTTTTTTTCTCAAAGTCCAGCTCTCTCTGTAAACTCCCGGCAAAACACTCCACTGGGTAGCAATAATTGACGGTCAACAAATCCCGGCCGACGCCCCCACATGTAGCACTAACTCACGGTGGAGCTGCTGGTTTAAGCGGGTCTGTTACCTTCACTCTGCTTCCCTCTGTTTCACCGGCACCGGGTCTAAGGTTCCGTTGAGTTTACTCCTGGACAACACACGCACCAACACTGGAGTACGTTTTCAATGCTTTATTAAACAAACGACTTAGGAAGTAGCAGGAAAGAAGTAGAAAGGAAACTTGCAGAAGAAACTCAAATATTCTCTGGTCGGGCTCTCTTGACAAAATGTCCTGGTAGGATTCAAATACTATTTGAAATGCGCTACCCTCGTGGGACACACTTCTTGCTCGTCTGGATAGGCCTCTCTCACCGGTCTAGCAGCCAGCATGCAGCACGAATCAAAGTCTCTGCCACAGACTTGTTTGGGAATAAAATCCATACGATCCTCTGCCACAGCATGTATAGGTTTTTTTGTAGTGAAAGTCAGTCACAGTGCTTGAACCTTTAAGCCGAGCCGGCAACACTATGCTGTATAGTTACTTTTGGATACATCCTCCAACCGAGTCACCAGGCCCCTCTATAGACCAGCACGCCGCGTGATCTCTCCAAGACGGGTCCTCCCCTGGGATCTCCTCGGCTGTCCAGCTTCGTCACACAGGACCGACAGCTCAGGACCATTCCTCGGCCGCGGTGGTAGGCTCCAGACAAGCCTCTGGACCCACCCCTGCGCCGCTGTATCATGGGCCTCCCGAACGGAGGACCACGAGGTAGCTCCTTAACGCATACCTGTCGGCCAGGAGGGCCAGGAGTAAAACGAACCCCAAAATATGGCGTCTGTCCCATAAATACCCTCGCCCAGAATGCAACTCAAAAGACCACCTCCACCGAGCGTGCCTCCGGGACAGAGGAGCATCCATACGCTTCAACACGTTGTCTTTCCAACCCTGACCAGTGGCAACGGCGACACCCACCGGTCAGCACAGAAACACACACGACGTCAGCCAAGCTGGAACAGAGGCAAACTTTAACCTTCCTAACGCACAATTTACTACATTTACCTAACATGCGGTAGATTGCAAATCTACCAGCACTACATGTGGAACGCGCATCAGTCTTGACACATCAATGGGTCAGTACTCCTCTTCGGTCAGGTAAGTCTTCGCTGAAGACCGTTCTCATGTAGCGGGGTCAGCTCGGCAGCTGAACCCTATGACATCATGGAGCGTTAGTAGCTTTTGGAGCTGTGTCAGGAGTTGGAGTATGTGTAGATCGTTTACCTCGGGTCTCAGAGTGATGGACGTGTCCAATCTTGTGCTGCGCTCATCCATGTAGTAATGTGTCAGTACTCTTCCCCGGTCAGGTAATGCTTCCTTGAAGATCGTTCTCAGGTGTTGGGATCAGCTCTGCGGCGTTCACTCTTCATAGCTGCTGAAATGCAGCTTCTGTCTTTCAGCCGACTGCCCTTCTTATATGGAAATAGGGAGTCACCCAGCCCATCATCGCCCAATCGATTGACAAATGACAGAAGCTGGGAGTAAATCACACCATATGACATGAGTTGAGGCAAACAATCACTTTCGGAGTCATGTCAGAGTTTGGAGGACGCTTAGATCATTTTACTCCGGTATGTAAGAAGGTTCCATCCCTGAGATCTGAGACATTGATTTTGATTTACTAAAGGACATAAAAGTTAAAAAATAAGGTGAAGTCATGGAATAATGTGTGAGGAAAAATATTTTTTTTGTAACTTTCTCTTATCACGACCTGCTGTGAATACGGGTTCTCCAAATTTATGCCCAGCCTCTACTCCTTTAGTAAATTAACCCTAATAAGTCCAACATAAAAATACACTCTGGGGTTGATTTACTAAAGCCAAATCCACTCTGCACTGCAAGTGCACTGCAAGTACATTTGAAAGTGCACTTGGAAGTGCAGTCGCTGTAGATCCGAGGGGAAGATCTGAAATGAGGGGAAGCTCTGGTGATTTTATCACCCAATCATGTACAAGCAAACATGCTGTTTTTTATTTTCCTTGCATGTTCCCCTCGGATCTACAGCGATTGTACTTCCAAGTGGATTTGCCTTTAGTAAATAAACCCCTCTGTCTCCAGCTGGCACACCGTCCTAAAACTTGAGCCATCACATCTCTAAAAGTGCACATAGACAGATCAAACCATGACATGACTTCCATACAGTGGCGGATGCTCATAAGGGGCGCAGGGGCACCACCCCTCTAGTCCATGCGCCTGGCCCCTAATCTCCATGCAGGCGATGGACGCATAGATTTCAATGGGGTTTTTTATTTTTGAAGAAGAAGAAGAACATGATTAGAGCCTGAGGCTCTAATTGGCTTCAAAAAGGGTGGGCTCGGGGCGCAGAGCTCACCCACTTGTGTGACATTAGCGAATTAATATTCGCTAATGTCTTCCTGCTTCTCCTTCTGGCCAGTCAGGAAGCGGGTCCTGAGACCCGATTGGCCAGGAATCCTTAGACCTTATTGCCGGGAGTCCTAAGACCTGATTGTCCGGGAGGAGAAGCGACTGCCGGAACTCAGGTGGAGATGCAGAGGGGAAGCCGCGACCTTGATGGGGTAAATGCGGGGCTGGCAGGCGATGGGCAAGCGAAGCAGTGATCGAGCGGGACAACGGGGGGGGGGAGTGAGGGGGCCAGGTTTGTTTGCCGCCCCCACCAAAAAAATGAGCACCAGCCACCACTGCTTCCATACATGGAAAGATCTAAGTCTGTCACAATCTCTGAGTGTTATCAGCAATAGAATAAATAATAAACATTTAAATATCACAGTTCATACAATTTATAATCCTAAATTTCATGTATGGCTCAGTTCACTCTACTAAGACCTGAAAGTTGCTGATGGTGCGACTTTGCCAGGTGGCTTCCTGGCGACATGCTGGCGATTTGCTGGCGACTTGAGTACTACTTTTTTTTTCAAATTCTTTTTTTATTATTCTATTTCCAAGAAAAAAAAAAAAAGAAAAAACATCCCACGCAGGGGCACAGATGGCAGATCAAAACAGCTACCAACTCACCCATATAGCTAGAGGCAATATCAAACATCACACCTCAATTTGGGCCCAATGCTTCAAATTCACAACTACCCCTTGCTACAAAGACATCATGTTTGTAACCCCTGATGTCATACAGCCAAATACAATCTCTTACCTAAATTTATCTGTATGATGTTTATTTTACTACTGTTAGTTGTATACTTTGTGTATGGAATCAAGAACACTACATCGGTTACCAGCACTTCATTCTTCCCTCTCACCTCTCTTCTTTTCGTTTTCCTTCTTTTTTTCTCATTCTCTTCTCCTAAACCCTCATGGTACCTACTTTTTTTCAATTAACTAATTTTTATTGAATTTTTTCACATATACAACAAAAGAAAAACACTTATGACATTCCCATCACATTACCCCACCCAACCTCTGTGCAAAAAACAAAACAAAAAAAAAAAACACACAACACATCCCCTCTCTAACTGCGTTCATCAGACACTATTTCAATTCCCGCTTTCACATTATTCCAAGATGGTGTCTATTTTATAAATATTCAATTCACTCCAGTAATATCTTTCCTAAATAATTTCCCATATCATTAAGATACTCATCTGAATGCTGAGCTAGATTAGACACTAGCCACCAATGCCAGATCTTTTCAAATTTCTAAGGGCATCTCCTATGTTTATAGGTCAGTCTTAAATTAAGATTAATTGTTTTGTTCCATTGATCTGTCATTGGTGGACAGTTTGATACCCATTTTTTGCAAAACAAGTTTACGTGCCATATACATAGTTCTCAGCCACATCACATCAGGGCCGTCTTTAATATTGACTGGACCCTGGGCAAACATTTTCTTGGGCCCCCTCTTCCATGCAATTTCGCTCTCCACATGCTTTGAGACATACAATAAATAGCAGCTAGACTCAAAATCAGTTTACTGAATCAGATCAGGCAGAGATTGTGATTGGTTGCCAGAGGTTACAGTGTATCATTACCGCTCACTGACTGGCTGCTATAGGTTACAGCACACATTATGGCTCACCGTTATTTTCTAGAGGTTACAGCACATGACTTCTGTTTGTTGATTGGTTGCTAGAGACTACTAAACATCAATACTGCTCACTGGTTGGTTGTTAGAGGTTACTGCACATTATTACTGCTCACTGATTGGTTGCAAGAGGTTAGTGCACAGCATTACTGCTCACTGGTTGCTAAAGGTTACAGAACATCATCTCCCCACTGCCTGCCTGTGTATTCACATGCACCAAAATTCAGGTTGCTGTGGCACCATGTTATTTTGAAGAAGGGTTCCACCTCCAATTTGCTTACTTTTGCAAAACATGATGTTAGGCTTAATGACCACAATTGTAGGCAGGACTTTCAAGCATGCTCCCAGTGGGCAGCATTCAGCAGAAGTGATGGTGGATGTGACCTCAGGGGGACATGATATACATACGAATGCTGCCTCTATCTAAATATCAATGCCGCAGTCCATGACTATTTACATATTAATGCTGCTGCTATTTACATATCAATGCAGGTTATTTACATATAAACACAGAGTCTGCAGGTGAGTCATCTGTACATGGCAATAGGGCAGAGCTGGGCAGCAGCAGCAGCAGCAGAACTTTACACTGAGATATAGGGACACAGCACAAGACTAAAACTTTAAGGGATAAGGGCATTTAAACTGGGCTAGTTGGCAAGTATGAGGCAGCTGCTTTGACCCCACTACAATGATGAGGCCCAGGGCAGCCGCCCCTTTTGCCCTGCCTTAAAAACGGTCCTGCATCACATGCACTTCCACTGGGAGAGTATCTTCTGGCATAACCCCTAGCAATGCTATTTTTGAATCAGGCTGTACTTGTGTAAAGCACAAGGAATTCAGAATATCAAATATGGACTCCCAGTAGCTGTGCAATTTGGGGCATCGCCACAACATATGTATAAGTGTACCTGTACCATTTGTGCATCTTGGGCAGTTGGGTGTAATTGCCTTACCCCAAGAATACAGGTACAGTGGAACCTCAGTTTACCAGTAACGCGGTTAACGAGCATTTTGAATGGCGAGCAACTTTTTTTTTTTAATTCTGACTCAGTTTGTGAGTGTTGTCTCACAAGACGAGCAGAATTCAAGCTAATAGGGCCTGCAGCACTGCATTTGGCCTAAGGTGTGGGGGCACCGGAGCCAAGAAGAGCCGAAGGACGCCGATTACAGGCGATTGGTGGTGTTCAGCAATGCTCAGAAAGACACGGAAATACTCAGTTTCCGAGCCTTTCCGAGGTTTGCCGAGGTCAGCCAAAGTGTCTTCGGGCCTTTCCAGCCGTTTCCGAGGTTCTCCGGCGCCCGCCCACCTCTGGGCGCATGCGGTATTCCATGCCATTGAAGTCAATGCGGAACAAATTATTTTCGTTTCCATTGACTTCAATGGGGAAACTCGCTTTAATATGCGAGTACTTTGGATTACGAGTAGGGATGAGCCGAACACCCCCCTGTTCGGTTCGCACCAGAACATGCGAACAGGAAAAAAGTTCGCTCGAACACGCGAACACCGTTAAAGTCTATGGGACACGAACATGAATAATCAAAAGTGCTAATTTTAAAGGCTTATATGCAAGTTATTGTCATAAAAAGTGTTTGGGGACCTGGGTCCTGCCCCAGGGGACATGGATCAATGCAAAAAAAAGTTTTAAAAACGGCCGTTTTTTCAGGAGCAGTGATTTTAATAATGCTTAAAGTCAAACAATAAAAGTGTAATATCCCTTTAAATTTCGTACCTGGGGGGTGTCTATAGTATGCCTGTAAAGGGGCGCATGTTTCCTGTGTTTAGAACAGTCTGACAGCAAAATGACATTTGGAAGGAAAAAACTCATTTAAAACTACTCGCGGCTATTGCATTGCCGACAATACACATAGAAGTTCATTGATAAAAACGGCATGGGAATTCCCCCCAGGGAAACCCCGAACCAAAATTAAAAAAAAAAAAAATGACGTGGGGGGGTCCCCCTAAATTCCATACCAGGCCCTTCAGGTCTGGTATGGATATTAAGGGGAACCCCGGCCAAAATTAAAAAAAAAAATGACGTGGGGTTCCCCCTAAATTCCATACCAGACCCTTCAGGTCTGGTATGGATTTTAAGGGGAACCCCGCGCCAAAAAAAAAAAAAAAAAACGGCGTGGGGTCCCCCCAAAAATCCATACCAGACCCTTATCCGAGCACGCAACCTGGCAGGCCGCAGGAAAAGAGGGGGGGACGAGAGTGCGGCCCCCCCCCCTCCTGAACCGTACCAGGCCACATGCCCTCAACATTGGGAGGGTGCTTTGGGGTAGCCCCCCAAAACACCTTGTCCCCATGTTGATGAGGACAAGGGCCTCATCCCCACAACCGTGGCCGGTGGTTGTGGGGGTCTGCGGGCGGGGGGCTTATCGGAATCTGGAAGCCCCCTTTAACAAGGGGACCCCCAGATCCCGGCCCCCCCCCTGTGTGAAATGGTAAGGGGGTACTTACCCCTACCATTTCACTAAAAAACTGTCAAAATAGTTAAAAATGACAAGAGACAGTTTTTGACAATTCCTTTATTTAAATGCTTCTTCTATCTTCCTTCATCTTCTTCTTCTTCTGGTTCTTCTGACTCTTCTGGTTCTTCCTCCGGCGTTCTCGTCCAGCATCTTCTCCGCGGCGTCTTCTATCTTCTTCTCCTCGGGCCGCTCCGCACCCATGGCATTGGGGGGGAGGCTCCCGCTCTTCTCTTCATCTTCTTCTTCACCCTCTTCTCTTCTTCATCTTCTTCATCTTCATCTTCTCTTCTTTTCTTCTGCGGGCTGCTCCGCATCCATGCATGGAGGGAGGCTCCCGCTGGGTGACGGCGTCTCCTCGTCTGACGGTTCTTAAATAACGGGGGGCGGGGCCACCCGGTGACCCCGCCCCCCTCTGACGCACGGTGACTTGACGGGACTTCCCTGTGACGTCACGGGGAATGCCACAGGGAAGTCCCGTCATGTCCCGTGCGTCAGAGGGGGGCGGGGTCACCGGGTGGCCCCGCCCCCCCGTTATTTAAGAACCGTCAGACGAGGAGACGCCGTCACACAGCGGGAGCCTCCCTCCATGCATGGATGCGGAGCGGCCCGCAGAAGAAAAGAAGAGAAGATGAAGATGAAGAAGATGAAGAAGAGAAGAGGATGAAGAAGAAGATGAAGAGAAGAGCGGGAGCCTCCCCCCCAATGCCATGGGTGCGGAGCGGCCCGAGGAGAAGAAGATAGAAGACGCCGCGGAGAAGATGCTGGACGAGAACGCCGGAGGAAGAACCAGAAGAGCCAGAAGAACCAGAAGAAGATGAAGGAAGATAGAAGAAGCATTTAAATAAAGGAATTGTCAAAAACTGTCTCTTGTCATTTTTAACTATTTTGACAGTTTTTTAGTGAAATGGTAGGGGTAAGTACCCCCTTACCATTTCACACAGGGGGGGGCCGGGATCTGGGGGTCCCCTTGTTAAAGGGGGCTTCCAGATTCCGATAAGCCCCCCGCCCGCAGACCCCCACAACCACCGGCCACGGTTGTGGGGATGAGGCCCTTGTCCTCATCAACATGGGGACAAGGTGTTTTGGGGGGCTACCCCAAAGCACCCTCCCAATGTTGAGGGCATGTGGCCTGGTACGGTTCAGGAGGGGGGGGGGGCCGCACTCTCGTCCCCCCCTCTTTTCCTGCGGCCTGCCAGGTTGCGTGCTCGGATAAGGGTCTGGTATGGATTTTTGGGGGAACCCCACGCCGTTTTTTTTTTTTTTTTTTTTGGCGCGGGGTTCCCCTTAAAATCCATACCAGACCTGAAGGGTCTGGTATGGAATTTAGGGGGAACCCCACGTCATTTTTTTTTTTTAATTTTGGCCGGGGTTCCCCTTAATATCCATACCAGACCTGAAGGGCCTGGTATGGAATTTAGGGGGACCCCCCACGTCATTTTTTTTTTTTTTAATTTTGGTTCGGGGTTTCCCTGGGGGGAATTCCCATGCCGTTTTTATCAATGAACTTCTATGTGTATTGTCGGCAATGCAATAGCCGCGGGTAGTTTTAAATGTGTTTTTTCCTTCCAAATGTCATTTTGCTGTCAGACTGTTCTAAACACGGGAAACATGCGCCCCTTTACAGGCATACTATAGACACCCCCCAGGTACGAAATTTAAAGGGATATTACACTTTTATTGTTTGACTTTAAGCATTATTAAAATCACTGCTCCTGAAAAAACGTCCGTTTTTAAAACTTTTTTTTGCATTGATACATGTCCCCTGGGGCAGGACCCGGGTCCCCAAACACTTTTTATGACAATAACTTGCATATAAGCCTTTAAAATTAGCACTTTTGATTTCTCCCATAGACTTTTAAAGGGTGTTCCGCGGCATTCGAATTTGCCGCGAACACCCCAAATTGTTCGGTGTTCGGCGAACTTGCGAACAGCTAATGTTCAAGTCGAACATGAGTTCGACTCGAACTCGAAGCTCATCCCTAATTACGAGCATACTTCTGGAACAGATTATGCTCGTAATCCGAGGTTCCACTGTACCTGACTTTTCAAATAGAATTGGAAGATAAAAGCGGGAATTTGCGTGAGGCATGTAAGTGGGTGTATAAGAGTATATAATGTGATATGATGTCTAGAGTAAGTCCTTTACATTGTTATATCTACAAAGGATTTGCAAGGTAATGATGATAAAAAAGTTTAATAACATAAATCCTAGAACATAGTACAGTCATGAATGGAAGCATCATGAGACACAGTTGGACATATATAAACAGTATGTTAAAAGGCGTAATTCAGACACAGATTGTACAGTTACAAAAAGAAATACATTGTACAGTAAATTGATATTTGCATCCATAGTTGTTAACTCAACGCATTTCTTGGCTTACAACCAATCATCAGGAGTCCGATGCAATTTAACTGCATTTAAGACAATAAAACAACTATTAGTATACGGACAGATGTGTGGAGAAGGAGTACAAAGGGAATCTGGATGTCAATGATACTCACAGGCAGTGCATTGGTCAGCATCAAGCAATGCACTAAAGTGCAGCAGTGGTCTGGGTCTGCAAAGTCTCCGCCGGGGTTGAGGCAGAGAGCACGCCCCGAAAACCCGCCGGCCACAGCCACCAAGTTGATCAAAACACCCCAAGGAACGCCAGGAAGGGGCAAACAGTGAAGCCGCATAGCAATGAAAAAGCTGTGGGGAAGAAATGGAAAAGAGATGACGTGAACATAACCTGGGGTGTGAGAAAGTGTATGTGAATAGGGAGGGTGAATGTAATGACACCAGCTGGAAGCCAAGGGGTGAATAAGTATGTGTGTTGAGGGAAGCCAAAGACTGATAGGGAGTGAGTGAAATAAAGTGTGTGTGCAGCTGAGAGGTCAGTGCTCCTATCCATAAACCAGAGTGAAAGTATGAGGAATAGTTACCTGTGTTGTGTGAGTGCCGGGCAAAGCCAAATGCCCCATAGCCATAGCGAGACATCAGAGTGCCCGGCCAAAGGCCTCCGTTATGTACCGCGGGCTGGGGGCGTGTTCACCCCAACGTCATGTAAGGGTGTGGTGACGTCACAGGGGAGGGAAGGAAAGCCGAGCCGCGATATCCAATCGCGGCCGCCTCCCATCCCTGTGACGCTAAAGCCCGGGGATGGAAAACCTCCACTAGCTCCCGCAATATGGCAGCCATAGGCGCCGCATGCGGGGCGTGGTGAACATGACGCCGATGCGCCAAGGTCAGGGCCCGCCCCCGTCGTATGTCAAGACGGGTGACGGGTCATGAGCTGGGCGCATCGCAACCCCGGAAGATAGACCCGATAGACACCAGCACCAAGCTGCAAATTGAAAGTGGTAACAATAAGGTGTGTGGTCTGTAATAAGGAATCAAAAATTGTTTAGAGAGGAGAAAATGAAAAGGATAACGGAGAAAAAAACAAAAAACAAAGGCAAAAATTAATTGCCTTGAATTGAATTATTGTCCAATTAATGTTCCATTTCTTCCCCACAGCTTTTTCATTGCTATGCGGCTTCGCTGTTTGCCCCTACCTGGCGTTCCTTGGGGTGTTTTGGTCAACTTGGCGGCTGTGGCCGGCGGGTTTTCGGGGCGTGCTCTCTGCCTCAACCCCGGGGGAGACTTTGCAGACCCAGACCACTGCTGCACTTTAGTGCATTGGTTGATGCTGACCAATGCACTGCCTGTGAGTATCATTGACATCCAGATTCCCTTTGTACTCCTTCTCCACACATCTGTCCATATACTAATAGTTGTTTTATTGTCTTAAATGCAGTTAAATTGCATCGGACTCCTGATGATTGGTTGTAAGCCAAGAAATGCGTTGAGTTAACAACTATGGATGCAAATATCAATTTACGGTACAATGTATTTCTTTTTGTAACTGTACAATCTGTGTCTGAATTACGCCTTTTAACATACTGTTTATATATGTCCAACTGTGTCTCATGATGCTTCCATTCATGACTGTACTATGTTCTAGGATTTATGTTATTAAACTTTTTTATCATCATTACCTTGCAAATCCTTTGTAGATATAACAATGTAAAGGACTTACTCTAGACATCATATCACATTATATACTCTTACACACCCACTTACCTGCCTCACGCAAATTCCCGCTTTTATCTTCCAATTCTATTTGAAAAGTCAGGTACAGTGGAACCTCCGATTACGAGCATAATCTGTTCCAGAAGTATGCTCGTAATCCAAAGTACTCGCATATTAAAGCGAGTTTCCCCATTGAAGTCAATGGAAACGAAAATAATTTGTTCCGCATTGACTTCAATGGCATCAAAGGAAAAAAAAACCCAACAATAAATGCTACCTTAGCTCAAATGTGTGTGACCCGTAGAGCCTTTGTATAAGCAATCCAGATAACTTAACCCCTTCACGCCGACCGTATGGGTAATTGGCTCTTTAGTGATAACAACCGACGTGGCTAAAAGCCACTCGGCTGTTATCCTAAGGAGCAGGAGGAGACATTCCCCCCTCCTGCCGCCTTCAGCCGCTCTTCCCAGGCCTCCCGTCCCACATGGAGACCCGATCCACCGTCCGCCGGCTAGGCTGAGACCCGTTTAAAGCCGGATTCGGCTCTGATCGGGTCTCCAATGAAAAATCCCTACGTCACTTCTGGTTTACTTGGCTGCCAATGGCTCCGATTTAAAAAAAATGACTGTATTCAGAATCTTCAATTTTGTCGATCTGAATATTTTTAAGTGCAAAAGAGGGTTTTGGGGTCTTTTAGACCCCCGATCCCTTCATATAGAGTACCTGTCACCACCTATTACTGTCACAAGGGATGTTTAGATTCCTTGTGACAGCAATAAAAGTGATTTTTTTTTAATATGGACAATGTAAAAAAAGAAATAAAGTAAATAAGAAACATTTTTTTTTTTTAAAAGCGCCCCTGTTCCCGCGATCTCGCGCAACAAAGAAAACGCATACATAAGTTGCGGCCTCAAATGTAAACGGTGTTCAAATCACACATGTGAGGTATCGCCGCGATCGTCAGAGCGAGAGCAATAATTCTAGCAAAAGACTTCCTCTGTAACTCTAACCTGGTTAGACTGTAAAATTTTTTTAAATCGTTGCCTATGGAGATTTGTAGGTACCGTCGTTTGTCGCCATTCCACAAGTGTGCGCAGTTTCAAAGCATGACATGTTGGGTATATATTTACTCAGCGTAACATTATCTTTCACATAATAAAAATGATTAGGCTAACCTTACTGTTTCGTTTTTTTAATTAATGAAAGTGACTTTTTTCCCGAAAAAAATTAGTTTGAAAGACCGCTGCGCAAATACCGTGTGACATAAAATCGCAGTGGTGTAGACCAAGCCTTAACTAAACAGAGCAGCAGGAGCGTGGGGATTTTCAAAAAAAATATTCAGTTCATTAAACAAGCAATGTATCACTTACATCAGTCTTTCACAACCAGGGTTTCACGGAACCCTAGGTTTCCTTCTGGGGTAGCTAATGGTTCCTTGAGCGGTGGTTAACTGACTTCACATGTGATGGTGCCTTCATAGGTTCAGGTCCAACACCACTTGGCACAGCCAGAGCCATGTCTATATAGGTGGCATTCAATGAAGGAGCATTCCTCTTATTGATCACCACCAATAGAAGGGGCATTTTCCAATGCGTCTTGTGTATTGCAGCCATTTGAAATAATCATGTGTGGATGGAGCCTAAATAGACCTAGAAGTTTGTGGTATGCTCTTCATGGTAAACCTAGAAGTGACTGTAAAAAGACTAAAAGTCTGTGGTAAACTGTCCATGGTAGACTAAACTGTATGTGGAATAACTAAAGTGTGTGTGGTAAGACTAAACTGTGCGTGGTAAGAATAAAGTGTCCGTGGTAAGAGTAAAGTGTGCATGGTAAGACTAAAGTGTGCATGGAAGTGGCTGCTGCTCAAAATTCTTTGGGGGGCGCAAACAAACTGAAAACATTATAAAAAAAAAAAAACATCAATCGCAGCCACTGTGCCCATCAAACACAGCCATACACTTTGTGGAGCATGCTCAGTTCATTTCACATTTGTACAGGCATGTGAGCAGACATGGACACAAAGTTCTGTAGGTCTGAGTGTAAGAAATCGCCATGCTAATGCACTAACACCGGTTTAAAATTGTTCATATTTTGTAGCAATTGCTTGTCAGGCACTGATGAGGTGCAGAAACCGCATCAGAATCGCAGTCAGTTCACACTGTACTCTGCGCACTGCTGTGGGTGTCAATAGAAAGTTATGTCATAGGGTTCAGCTGCCGGGCTGACCCTGCTACATGAGAACGATCTTCAAGGAAGCATTACCTGACCGGAGAAGAGTGCTGACACATTACTACATCGATGAGCGCAGCACAAGGTTGGACACATCCATCACTTTGAGACCCAAGGAAAACGATCTACACATACTCCAACTCCTGACACGGCTCGAAAAGCTACTAACGATCCATGATGTCATAGGGTTCAGCTGCCGAGCTGACCCCGCTACATGAGAACGATCTTCAAGGAAGCATTACCTGACTGGGGGAAGAGTACTGACACATTACTACATCGATGAGTGCAGCACAAGATTGGACACGTCCATCACTCTGAGACCCGAGGAAAACTATCTACACATACTCCAACTCCTGACACGGCTCCAAAAGCTACTAACGATCCATGATGTCATAGGGTTCAGCTGCCGAGCTGACCCTGCTACATGAGAACGGTCTTCAGCGAAGACTTACCTGACCGAAGAGGTGTACTGACCCATTAATGTGTCAAGACTGATGAGCGTTCCACAAGATTGGACACATCCAGCACTCTGAGAGAGCAGAGTATGCAAAGAATGGCGCTCATTGACTAACAGCTGATAGCAGAGCTCTGACACCAACTCAACCGGTCCAACTGCAAACCTTCTGCAAGTCGTTGTTAAGTTTTCTAAAACTGAGCTTTTGCACAAACGTAATTGATTTTTATCGCAACCCATGTCCTCATTAGTATGATTTCTCTTCATTTTCTCTCCCCATTGGAACGAAATAAAACAAAAAAACAATAAAAATCTGACTAAGGTTTTAACTCTTGCCAACTCTACAAAAAAAGTGTAAGTATATGAACTGTTGTCTGTGTCGTAAATATATGAATTACTGTCTGTGTCCCCTTTGGACTGATTCATCCTTATTGTCTGTCCACAAGGGGACACAGAAAGAAAGAATTGACCTTCCTTTGCAAAAAAAAAAGTTTTATTGTGGTTGGATGGAGGTGGTCTCCTGTTTGCAGGCATGAATTAGGGTCAGTACACAAGACCTTTCCATGCAATCACAATTTGTTAAAACTCAGTAGTGACGGGGCTGAGTACAAAATCTATAGTAAACTCTACACTACTCCCAATCACATTATAATAGGCAGCAGTGGCGGCTGGTGTTCAAAATTTTTGGGGGCGCAAACAAACTGAAAAAATATTGAAAAAATAAACATCAATTGCAGGCACTGTGCCATCAAATGCAGCCACTGTGCCCATCAAACGCAGCCACTGTGCCATCAAACGCAGCCACTGTGCCCATCAAACACAGCCATACACTTTGTGGAGCATGCTCAGTTCATTTCACATTTGTACAGGCATGTGAGCAGACATGGACACAAAGCTCTGTATGTCTGAGTGTAAGAAATCGCCATGCTAATGCACTAACACCGGATAAAATTGTTCATATTTTGTAGCAATTGCTTGTCAGGCTGAGTTCACACTGATGAGGTGCAGAAACCGCATCAGAATCGCAGTCAGTTCACACTATACTCTGCGCACTGCTGTGGGTGTCAATAGAAAGTTAATGACACCCCCAAATCAGTTTGCAGAATGCAGTGCAAACTGTGGAATTGGATCACATGGGTCTGAACACCCATGCGATCCGATTCCAGTGCGGACAAAAAAAAGTGTCCTGCACCTTTTTGGTGCGGATCCAGTGCAAATTGTTAGACCTAGAAGTGACTTTAAATCCTAGAAGTCCATGGTAAAGATTACACCATGAGCTGTAAACCCAGAAGACCAAGGTAAAGAGTACATCATGAGCTGAAAACCCAGAAGACCAAGGTACAGAGTACACCATGAGTTGAAAACCCAGAAGACCAATGTACAGAGTACACCATGAGCTGTAAACCCAGAAGATCAAGGTAAAGAGTACACCATGAGCTGTAGACTTTAAATAGAGTTAGAAGTGTATTTTCCAAGAAGTCTCCTCTCCACTTCATGCACACAAACATGACCCATTGACGAACTTCTTGAAAAAGGCTCTTGTGATGTTTACACTCTTAATGATCCTGCCAAGCTGTTTGGAAACCAAAGAATGCATATTACAGCTGTTGATCTTCAAGGAGGTCCATAACACTTTTAAAAATATGGTAAGTTTCATTGAGGATTCTTGCAGCTTGTCATGCCACTTTGGGCTCCCATTCTTATGCAAGTCATACTGGTGGTTTGCAGTGAGGAGGGGTCTGTACAGAGGAGGTGGTCTATACTGGGGGTTTGTGTTGAGGAGGTGGACTGCACTGGGGGTCTGTACTGAGGAGGTGGTCTGTACAGGGGGAGGTGGCCTGTACTGGGAAGGTGGTCTGTACTGGGGGTCTGTACTGAGGAGGTGGTCTGTACTAAGGAGGTGGTCTATACTGGGGTCTGTACTGGGGTCCGTACTGAGGAGGTGGTCTGTACTGGGGGTCTGTACTGAGGAGTTGGTCTGTACTGGGGTCTGTACTGAGGAGGTGGTCTGTACTGGGGGTATGTACTGAGGAGGTGGTCCATACTGGGGGTCTGTACTGAGAAGGTGGTCCGTACTGGTGGTCTGAACTGAGGAGGTGGTCTGTACTGAGGAGGTGGTCTGTACTGAGGAGGTGGTCTACACTGGGGGTCTGTACTGAGAAGGTGGCCTGTACTGGGGGTCTGTACTGAAGAGGTGGTCTGTACGGGGGTATTTACTGAGGAGGTGGTCTGTACTGAGGGTCTTTATTAAGGAGGTGGTCTGTACTGGGGAGTTGATCTGTACTGAGGAGGTGGTCTGTACTGAGGGGGTGGTCTATCCTGGGGGTCTGTACTAAGGTGGTGGTCTGTACTCGTCAGATGGTCTGTACTGAAGTGGTGGTTTATACTGGAGGTCTGTACTGAGGAGTTGGTCTGTACTGAGGAGGTGGTCTGCACTGAGGAGGTGGTCTGTACTGGGGGTCTGTACTGAGAAGGTGGTCTGTACTGGAGTATATAGTGAGGAGGTAGTCTGTACTGGGGTATGTACTGAGGAGGTGGTCTGTACTGAGGAGCTGATCTGTTCTAAGGAGATGGTCTGTACTGAGGAGGTGGTCTGCACGAGGGGTTGATCTTTACTGTCTACTCCTCACCTCACTCCTTCAGTCTCCTCTCACATTACTAGCTTACTAACTGACATATCATCATGGATGTCGCACCACTTCCTTAAACTAAATCTTTCTAAAACTGAGCTATTGATAAGCCTAAGTAGACCTAGAACTCTGTAGTAAACCTAGAAGTGACTTTAAATAGACCTAGAAGTCTGTGGTAAACCGCCCGTGGTAGACCTAGAAGTCTGTGGTAAACCGTCCGTGGTAGACCTAGAAGTCCATGGTAAGGCTAAACCGTGTGTGGTAGACCTAGAAGTCTATGGTAAGACTAAACTGTGCGTGGTAGACTTAGAAGTCAGTGGCAAAGACTACACTGTGAGCTGTAAACCTAGAAGTCCGTGGTAAAGACTACACCATGAGCTGAAAACCCAGAAGACCGTGGTAAAGAGTACACCATGAGCTGTAAAACCAGAAGACCGTGGTAAAGAGTACACCATGAGCTGTAGACTTTAAATAGACCTAGAAGTGTCTTTTTCTAGAAGTCTCCTCTCCACTTCATGCACACAAACATGACCCATTGGGTGAACTTCTTGAAAAAGGCTCTTGTGATGTTTACACTCTTAATGCTCCTGCAAAGCTGTTTGGAAACCAAAGAATGCAGATTACAGCTGTTGATCTTCATGGAGGTCCACAACACTTTTAAAAATATGGTAAATTTCATTGTGGATTCTTGCAGCTTGTCATGCCACTTTGGGCTCCCTTGTTAGTGCAATTGCCCCTTTATACTGTGCACACATTCTTATGCAAGTCATACTGGTGGTTTGCAGTGAGGAGGGGGTCTGTACTGAGGAGGTGGTCTATACTGGGGGTCTGTACTGAGGAGGTGGCCTGTACTGGGGTCTGTATTGAGGAGGTGGCCTGCACTGGGGGTCTGTACTGAGGGGTTGGTCTGTACTGGGAAGATGGTCTGTACTGAGGAGGTGGTCTGTACTGAGGAGGTGGTCTGTACTGGGGGTCTGTACTAAGGAGGTGGTCTTTACTGGGATCTGTACTGGGGAGGTGGTCTGTACTGGGGTGTGTACTGAGGAGGTGGTCTGTACAGGGGGTCTGTACTGAGGAGGTGGTCTGTACTGGGGTCTGTACTGAGGAGGTGGTCTGTACTGGGGTCTGTACTGAGGAGGTGGTCTGTACTGAGGAGGTTCGTCTGTACTGAGGTATATACTGAGGAGGTAGTCTGTACTGGGGTATGTACTGAGGAGGTGGTCTGTACTGAGGAGTTAATCTGTACTAAGGAGATGGTCTGTACTGAGGAGGTGGTGTGTACTGAGGAGGTGGTCTGCACGAGGGGTTGATCTATACTGTCTACTCCTCACCTCACTCCTTCAGTCTCCTCTCGCATTACTAACTTACTAACTGACATATTAGCATTGATCACCACTTTCTTAAACTAAATCTCTCTAAAACTGAGCTATTAATATCCCCCCCACCCGTGCCCCCCTCCATGACTTTTCCATCAAAATCAACAATGCAACTATCAGTCCCTCCCCTCATGCCAGGGTACTAGGTGTAATCCTAGACTCTGACTTGTCATTTCAGCCCCAAGTCCAATCGTTGTCAAAATTTTGTAGAATTCACCTCCATAACATGTCTAAAATTTGCCCCTTTTTATCAAATGAAACCACCAAGCTCCTCATTCACTCCCTTCTTATCTCTCGCCTTGACTATTGCAACTCCCTTCTCATTGGCCTGCCTCTCCATAGGCTATCCCCTCTTCAGTCTATTATGAATGCTGCTGCCAGACTTATACACCTTACCAACCACTCAGTGTCTGCCATGACTTTTCCATCAAAATCAACAATGCAACTATCAGTCCCTCCCCTCATGCCAGGGTACTCCTCCAATCCCTACACTGGCTCCCAATCACCCAGCGAATTATTTTCAAAATACTAACCACAACATACAAAGCCATTCACAACTCTTCCCTGAGCTACATCACCAATCTTGTCTCCAAATATCACCCAAATCGTCCTCTCTGCTCTTCTCAAGACCTCCTTCTCACAAGCCCTCTCATCTCCTCCTCCCATGCTCGTCTCCAGGATTTCTCCAGAGCCTCTCCCATCCTCTAGAACTCGCTACCTCCACCGATCCGGCTATCCCCTACTCTTGCTACCTTCAGGTGATCCCTGAAAACTCATCTCTTCAGGAAAGCCTATCACGTCTCCAACTAATCTTCTACCACTTCCATCAGCTCATTCACCACAATTACAACCTTTTGTACTACCTGCCCTACCCTATTAGATTGTAAACTCTTCTAAGCAGGGCCCTCTTAATCCTCTTGTATTTTATTGTATTATAACTGTATTGTCCCTTTTTTATATTGTAAAGCACTGCGTAAACTGTTGGCGTTATATAAATCCTATATAAAAATAATAATAATACTGGGGGTCAATATTAAGTGGTGGTCTGTACTGGTAAGACGGTTTGTACAGAGGAGGTGGTCTCTACTGGAGGTCTGTATTGAGGTGGTGGTCTGTGCTGGGGGATCTGTACTGAGGAGGTGGTCTATATTAAAGAGGCGTTCTCCAGTTCTATTTATGTTTGTTTACAACACAATGTTGCCATTCTGTCGCATTCAAATATATGTTTTTAACGCATTTGCAGAATTAAAGAGGAGTTCAGGTTTAAAAAAAAAAAAACATTTATACTCACCTCGGTGGATGTAGCATCAGTGAGAAACTACATCTGCATCAAAGACCAAGTACTGAACGATCAAAGACCACTGATGGCTCAGTTCTCGGTCTTCAGTGAGCAGAGAGCCGGTGACTGTCAGCGGGCTGTGGGGGGTTTGTCGTTTTTGTAGAAATGGTTTAATAAATTTAGATATAACAACTAGCATTTTGTTTTCAATGCAGGTTTATTTTTTTATTTTTCTCACCATTAAACTAATTCTGAATTATAAATCATACATTGAGGAGAAGTCAGAGATCTCCGAGGCTCCCAGTACAGGTAGTAAGCTGTGTTCTGTAGTCTCCTCCCAGCACTCGGTGTGTCTCCTTCAAGCACAGCGTTCTTTGCTGCAGGAAAGAGTCATTTCACCTGCACATGAAATATGTTCTCTCCTTCCAGTAAATTCTTCTGTAGAGTTCAGTTCAGCTGCCCCGTGTTCACAGTCTTCAGAGCTCCACCGGTGTGAAGCTTCAGTCTACAAGCTCCATTCTTTTATATAGGGGGCGGGGAAATTCCTTCTTTATACAATGTAGAGACTAAGCCAGAAACTTTGTGGAGCATGCTCAGTTCATTTCACATTTGTACAGGCATGTGAGCAGACATGGACACAAAGCTCCGTATGTCTGAGTGTAAGAAATCGCCATGCTGATGCACAGACACCGGTTTAAAATTGTTCATATTTTGTAGCAATTGCTTGTCAGGCTGGGTTCACACTGATGAGGTGCAGAAACCGCATCAGAATCGCAGTCAGTTCACACTGTACTCTGTGCCACCTGTCCGGGATTCACCCGGGTTTTGAATCATGTGTGGCAGCAATAAAAGTGATCAGATTTTTTTTTTAAATGGACAATGTAAAAAAAGAAATAAAATAAATAAGAAACATTTTTTTTTTAAAGCGCCCCTGTCCCCGCAATCTCGCGCAACAAAGAAAACGCATACATAAGTTGCGGCCGCAAATGTAAACGGTGTTCAAATCACACATGTGAGGTATCGCCGCGATCGTCAGAGCGAGAGCAATGATTCTAGCAAAAGACTTCCTCTGTAACTCTAACCTGGTTAGACTGTTAAATTTTTTTAAATCGTTGCCTATGGAGATTTGTAGGTACCGTAGTTTGTCGCCATTCCACAAGTGTGCGCAATTTCTAAGCATGACATGTTGGGTATATATTTACTCAGCGTAAAATTATCTTTCACATTATAAAAAACGATTAGGCTAACCTTACTGTTTCGTTGTTTTAATTCATGAAAGTGACTTTTTTCCCAAAAAAATTAGTTTGAAAGGCCGATGCGCAAATACCGTGTGACATAAAATCGCAGTGGTGTAGACCAAGCCTTACCTAAACAGAGCAGCAGCAGCGTGGGGATTAAAAAAAAAAAATATTCAGTTCATTAAACAAGCAATGTATCACTTACATCAGTCTTTCTCAACCAGGGTTTCATGGAACCCTAGGTTTCCTTCTGGGGTAGCTAATGGTTCCTTGAGCTGTGGTTTACTGACTTCACATGTGATGGTGCCTTCATAGGTTCAGGTCCAACACCACTTGGCACAGCCAGAGCCATGTCTATATAGGTGGCATTCAATGAAGGAGCATTCCTCTGATTGATCACTACCAATAGAAGGGGCATTTTCCAATGTGTCTTGTGTATTGCAGCTATTTGAAATAATCATGTGTGGATAGAGCCTAAATAGACCTAGAAGTTTGTGGTATGCTCTTCATGGTAAACCTAGAAGTGACTTTAAAAAGACCTAAAAGTCTGTGGTAAACTGTCCATGGTAGACTAAACTGTGTGTGGTATAACTAAAGTGTGTGTGGTAAGACTAATGCCGCGTACACACGAGTGGACTTTACGGCAGACTTTGCTCGGCGGACTTTTCGACAGACTTTGCGACGGACTTTCTGAATGAACGGACTTGCCTACACACAATCCACCAAAGTCTGTCGAATTCGTACGTGATGACGTACGACCAAACTAAAACAAGGAAGTTGATAGCCAGTAGCCAATAGCTGCCCTAGCGTGGCTTTTTGTCCGTCGAACTAGCATACAGACGACCGGACTAGATTTCGACGGATTGATTTAAAACATGTTTCAAATCTAAGTCCGTCCAACTTTTGAGAAAACAAAGTCCGCTGGAGCCCACACACGATCGAATTGTCTAACGAAATCCCGTCCGCCGGGCAAAGTCTGCCGTAAAGTCCGCTCGTGTGTACGTGGCATAAAGTGTGTGTGGTAAGAATAAAGTGTCCGTGGTAAGAATAAAGTGTACGTGGTAAGACTGAACTGTGTGTGGTAAGACTAATGTGTGTGTGATAAGAATAAAGTGTCCGTGGTAAGACTAATGTGTGTGTGGTAAGACTAAAGTGTGTGTGGTAAGAATAAAGTGTCCGTGGTAAGACTAATGTGTGTGTGGTAAGAATAAAGTGTTCGTGGTAAGAGTAAAGTGTGCATGGTAAGACTAAAGTGTGCATGGAAGTGGCGGCTGGTGCTCAAAATTCTTTGGGGGGCGCAAACAAACTGAAAACATTATGAAAAAAAACATCAATCGCAGCCACTGTGCCCATCAAACGCAGCCATACACTTTGTGGAGCATGCTCAGTTCATTTCACATTTGTACAGGCATGTGAGCAGACATGGACACAAAGTTCTGTAGGTCTGAGTGTAAGAAATCGCCATGCTAATGCACTAACACCGGTTTAAAATTGCTCATATTTTGTAGCAATTGCTTGTCAGGCTGAGATCACACTGATGAGGTGCAGAAACCGCATCAGAATCGCAGTCAGTTCACACTGTACTCTGCGCACTGCTGTGGGTGTCAATAGAAAGTTAATGACCCCCCCAAATCAGTTTGCAGAATGCAGTGCAAATTGTGGAATTTGATCACATGGGTCTGAACACCCATGCGATCCGATTCCAGTGCGGACAAAAAAAGTGTCCTGCACCTTTTTGGTGCGGATCCAGTGCGAATTGATGGTCCAATGGAACCCCTTTTGTTAGACCTAGAAGTGACTTTAAATCCTAGAAGTCCATGGTAAAGATTACACCATGAGCTGTAAACCCAGAAGACCGTGGTAAAGAGTACACCATGAGCTGAAAACCCAGAAGACCAAGGTACAGAGTACACCATGAGCTGAAAACCCAGAAGACCAAGGTACAGAGTACACCATGAGCTGTAGACCCAGAAGATCAAGGTAAAGAGTACACCATGAGCTGTAGACTTTAAATAGAGTTAGAAGTGTCTTTTCCAAGAAGTCTCCTCTCCACTTCATGCACACAAACATGACCCATTGGGCAAACTTCTTGAAAAAATCTCTTGTGATGTTTACACTCTTAATGATCCTGCCAAGCTGTTTGGAAACCAAAGAATGCACATTACCGCTGTTGATCTTCAAGGAGGTCCACAACACTTTTAAAAATATGGTAAGTTTCATTGAGGATTCTTGCAGCTTGTCATGCCACTTTGGGCTCGCTTGTTAGTGCAATTCCCCCTTTTTACTGTGCACACATTCTTATGCAAGTCATACTGGTGGTTTGCAGTGAGGAGGGGATCTGTACAGAGGAGGTGGTCTATACTGGGGGTTTGTGTTGAGGAGGTGGACTGCACTGGGGGTCTGTACTGAGGAGGTGGTCTGTACAGGGGGAGGTGGTCTGTACTGGGAAGGTGGTCTGTACTGAGGAGGTGGTCTGTACTAAGGAGGTGGTCTATACTGGGGTCTGTACTGGGGTCCGTACTGAGGAGGTGGTCTGTACTGGGGGTCTGTACTGAGGAGTTGGTCTGTACTGGGGTCTGAACTGAGGAGGTGGTCTGTACAGGGGTATTTACTGAGGAGGTGGTCTGTACTGAGGGTCTTTATTAAGGAGGTGGTCTGTACTGGGGATTTGATCTGTACTGAGGAGGTGGTCTGTACTGAGGGGGTGGTCTATCCTGGGGGTCTTTACTAAAGTGGTGGTCTGTACTGGTCAGATGGTCTGTACTGAAGTGGTGGTTTGTACTGGAGGTCTGTACTGAGGAGTTGGTCTGTACTGAGGAGGTGGTCTGCACTGAGGAGGTGGTCTGTACTGGGGGTCTGTACTGAGAAGGTGGTTTGTACTGCGGTACATACTGAGGAGGTAGTCTGTACTGGGGGTCTGTACTGAGGAGGTGATCTGTACTGAGGGGATCTGTACTGAGGTATATACTGAGGAGGTAGTCTGTACTGGGGTATGTACTGAGGAGGTGGTCTGTACTGAGGAGTTGATCTGTACTAAGGAGATGGTCTGTACTGAGGAGGTGGTCTGCACGAGGGGTTGATCTTTACTGTCTACTCCTAACCTCACTCCTTCAGTCTCCTCTCGCATTACTAGCTTACTAACTGACATATCATCATGGATGTCGCACCACTTCCTTAAACTAAATCTTTCGAAAACTGAGCTATTAATAAGCCTAAATAGACCTAGGAGTCTGTGGTAAACCGCCCGTGGTAGACCTAGAAGTCTGTGGTAAACCGTCCGTGGTAGACCTAGAAGTCCATGGTAAGGCTAAACCGTGCGTGGTAGACCTAGAAGTCCGTGGTAAAGACTACACCATGAGCTGAAAACCCAGAAGACCATGGTAAAGAGTACACCATGAGCTGTAAACCCAGAAGACCGTGGTAAAGAGTACACCATGAGCTGTAAACCCAGAAGACCGTGGTAAAGAGTACACCATGAGCTGTAGACTTTAAATAGACCTAGAAGTGTCTTTTTCTAGAAGTCTCCTCTCCACTTCATGCACACAAACATGACCCATTGGGTGAACTTCTTAAAAAAGGCTCTTGTGATGTTTACACTCTTAATGCTCCTGCCAAGCTGTTTGGAAACCAAAGAATGCACATTACAGCTGTTGATCTTCAAGGAGGTCCACAACACTTTTAAAAATATGGTAAATTTCATTGTGGATTCTTGCAGCTTGTCATGCCACTTTGGGCTGCCTTGTTAGTGCAATTCCCCCTTTATACTGTGCACACATTCTTATGCAAGTCATACTGGTGGTTTGCAGTGAGGAGGGGGTCTGTACTGAGGAGGTGGTCTATACTGGGGGTCTGTACTGAGGAGGTGGTCTGTACTGGGGTCTATATTGAGGAGGTGGCCTGCACTGGGGGTCTGTACTGAGGGGGTGGTCTGTACTGGGAAGGTGGTCTGTATTGAGGAGGTGGTCTGTACTGGAGTGTGTACGGAGGAGGTGGTCTGTACAGGGGGTCTGTACTGAGGAGGTGGTCTGTACTATGGTCTGTACTGAGGAGGTGGTCTGTACTGGGGGTCTGTACTGAGGAGGTGGTCTGTACTGAGGAGGGAGTCTGTACTGAGGTATATACTGAGGAGGTAGTCTGTACTGGGTTATGTACTGAGGAGGTGGTCTGTACTGAGGAGTTGATCTGTACTAAGGAGATGGTCTGTACTGAGGAGGTGGTGTGCACGAGCGGTTGATCTATACTGTCTACTCCTCACCTCACTCCTTCAGTCTCCTCTCGCATTACTAACTTACTAACTGACATATTAGCATATATCACCACTTCCTTAAACGAAATCTCTCTAAAACTGAGCTATTAATATCCCCCCCCCACCCGTGCCCCCCTCCATGACTTTTACATCAAAATCAACAATGAAACTATCAGTCCCTCCCCTAAAGCCAGGGTACTAGGTGTAATCCTAGACTCTGACTTGTCATTTCAGGCCCAAGTCCAATCGTTGTCAAAATTTAGTAGAATTCACCTCCATAACATCTCTAAAATTTGCCCCTTTTTATCAAATGAAACCACCAAGCTCCTCATTCACTCCCTTCTTATCTCTCGTCTTGACTATTGCAACTCCCTTCTCATTGGCCTGCCTCTCCATAGGCTATCCCCTCTTCAGTCTATCATGAATGCTGCTGCCAGACTGTGTCTGCCAACCCTCTCCTCCAATCCCTACACTGGCTCCCAATCACCCAGCGAATTAATTTCAAAATACTAACCACAACATACAAAGCCATTCACAACTCTTCCCTGAGCTACATCACCAATCTTGTCTCCAAATATCACCCAAATTGTCCTCTCTGCTCTTCTCAAGACCTCCTACTCTCAAGCTCTCTCGTCTCCTCCTCCCATGTTCGTCTCCAGGATTTCTCCAGAGCCTCTCCCATCCTCTAGAACTCGCTACCTCCACCGGTCCGGCTATCCCCTACTCTTGCTACCTTCTGGTGATCCCTGAAAACTCATGTCTTCAGGAAAGCCTATCACGTCTCCAACTAATCTTCTATCACTTCCATCAGCTCATTCACCACAATTACAACCTTTTGTACCACCTGCCCTACCCTATTAGATTGTAAGCTCTTCTGAGCAGGGCCCTCTTAATCCTCTTGTATTTTATTGTATTATAACTGTATTGTCTCCTTTTTATATTGTAAAGCATTGCGTAAATTGTTGGCGTTATATAAATCCTATATAATAATAATAATAATAATACTCGGGGTCAATATTAAGTGGTGGTCTGTACTGGTAAGACGGTTTGTACTGAGGAGGTGGTCTCTACTGGAGGTCTGTATTGAGGTGGTGGTCTGTGCTGTGTGATCTGTACTGAGGAGGTGGTCTATATTAAAGAGGTGTTCTCCAGTTCTATTTATGTTTGTTAACAACACAATGTTGCCATTCTGTCGCATTTAAATATATGTTTTTAACGCGTTTGCAGAATTAAAGAGGAGTTCAGGTTTAAAAAAAAAAAAACATTTATACTCACCTCGGTGGATGTAGCATCAGTGAGAAACTACATCTGCATCAAAGACCAAGTACTGAACGATCAAAGACCACTGATGGCTCAGTTCTCGGTCTTCAGTGAGCAGAGAGCGGGTGACTGTCAGCGGGCTGTGGGGGGTTTGCCGTTTTTGTAGAAATGGTTTAATAAATTTAGAAATAACAACTAGCGTTATGTTTTCAATGCAGGTTTATTTTTTTATTTTTCTCACCATTAACTGCTTGCTGACCGCTGGCTGTCAATTGACGGCCAGGCGGTGCAACTGTCGTGGCGGGCGGGCGTCATATGATGGGCTCGCTTTCCCAGCCCACCAAGGGGTGCGCACGCGCCGCCGCCGACGATCACGCGCGCCCACCGTGTCACTGGGCACCCGGTGCGCATGCCCGGCGGCCGCGATGTCCGCCGGGCACCCGCGATTACCGGTAACACAGCAGGACCGTGGATCTGTGTGTGTAAACACACAGATCCACGGTCCTGTCAGAGGAGAGGAGACCGATAGTGTGTTCCCAATACAGAGGAACACCGATTGGTCTCCTTCCCTAGTGAGTCCTCACCCCCTACAGTTAGAATCACTCCCTAGCAAACACAGTTAACCCCTCGATCACCACCTAGTGTTATCCCCTTCCCTGCCTGTCACATTTATACAGTAATCAATGCTTTTTTATAGCACGGATCGCTGTATAAATGTAAATGGTCCCAAATATGTGTCAAAAGTGTCCGATATGTCCGCCGCAATATCGCAGTCACGATAAAAATCGCAGATCGCCGCCATTACTAGTAAAAAAATTTAAAAAGATAAAAATGTTATAAATCTATCCCCTATTTTGTAGATGCTATAACTTTTGCGCAAACCAATCTATATACGCTTATTGCGATTTTTTTACCAAAAATATGTACAAGAATACATATCGGCCTAAACTGAGAAAAAATTTGTTTTAAAGAAAACAAAATTGGATATTTATTATCGCAAAAGGTAAAAATTATTGTGTTTTTTTTTTAAACTTGTCACTCTTCTTTTGTTTATAGCGCAAAAAATAAAATGCGCAGAGGTGATCAAATACCACTAAAAGAAAGCTCTATTTGTGGGGAAAAAATTATAACAATTTCATTTGGGTACAGTGTTGTATGACCGCGCAATTGTCATTCAAAATGTGACAGCGCTGAAAGCTGAAAAATGGCCTGGGCAGGAAGGGGGAGAAAATGCCCTGTATTGAGGAGAAGTCAGAGACCTCCGAGGCTCCCAGTACAGGTAGTAAGCTGTGTTCTGTATTCTCCTCCCAGCACTCGGTGTGTCTCCTTTAGGGATGAGCCGAACAATCCCCGGTTCGGTTCGCACCAGAACCTGCGAACGGACCGAAAGTTCGCACGAACGTTAGAACCCCATTGACGTCTATGGGACTCGAACGTTCGAAATCAAAAGTGCTCATTTTAAAGGCTAATTTGCATGGTATTGTCCTAAAAAGGGTTTGGGGACCCGGGTCCTACCCCAGGGGACATGTATCAATGCAAAAAAAACTTTTAAAAACGGCCGTTTTTTCGGGAGCAGTGATTTTAATGATGCTTAAAGTAAAAAAAAAAAAGTGAAATATTCCTTTAAATATCGTACCTGAGGGGTGTCTATAGTATGCCTGTAAAGTGACGCATGTTTCCCGTGTTTAGAACAGTCCCTGCACCAAATGTCATTTTTAAAGGAAAAAATCTCATTTAAAACTGCTTGCGGGTTTAATGTAATGTCGGGTCCTGGCAATATGGATGAAAATCAGTGAGACAAACGGCATGAGTACCCCCCAGTCCATTACCAGGCCCTTTGGGTCTTGTATGGATATTAAGGGGAACCCCGCACCCAAATTAAAATAAGGAAAGGTGTGGGGCCACCAGGCCCTATATACTCTGAACAGCAGTATACAGGCTGTAGGTTTGTTGTTAAGTAGAATCTCTTTGTAATTTTGAACGGGTACATTTTTAACGTGTTTAGCTCCAGCCAAAAAATCTTTTTTAAGCTTTTTGGAAAACATAGGGAAGGGTTATCACCCCTGTGACATTTGTTTTGCTGTCTTTCCTCCTCTTCAGAAGATTTCACCTCACTTTTTGTCCCAATGGATTGGAAAGCATCAGTGGAAAGGAGAAATGTTTTTCCCATATTAACTCTTACAGCAGAGAATTTCCCTTCCTAGGGGTAGATTTATTCTCACTTCCTGTTGTCTCCTTCCGTTTGCAAGTAGGAGTCGTTTGTAAGTTAGTTGTTTGAAAGTAGGGTCCTGCCCTATATACTCAGCAGAAATTTGGGCCTTAGGTGTTGCTGTGGCCACAACACTGTAAGCCCTCACAGGGCTCTGCTGTGAAATATTAGATCAAGAATTGTAATTACATGCCCCTGTTGAACAGGAGCTGAAAAATTAGGCCTTAGGCACTGGTGCTGGAGCCACAACACTGCAACCCCTCACAGACACTCTAGTTGGAATGCAGGAACGAGCCCTGCTGCAAAGTATTGCATCAAAAATTGTAATTACACGCCCCTGTTAAACAAGGGCTGAAAAATTGGGCCTTAGGCACTGGTGCTGGTGCCACAACACTGCAACCCCTCACAGACACTCTAGTTGGAATGCAGGAACGAGCCCTGCTGCAAAGTATTACATCAAAAATCGTAATTACACGCCCCTGTTAAACAGGGGCTGAAAAATTGTGCCTTAGGCACTGGTGGTGGCGCCCAGAACCAAAAATGTTCTTACAAGCTATCAGCGTGATGATTGAGGAGGAAGAGGATAATTACTCAGGGATAGTCACTCAGCATCAGCATAGGCAGTCTTTGAAGGGATCTGAGATTTCAAAAAAAATTATTCGGTTACATCAGCATCAGGTGCTTGGTAGCTGGTGGTGATCCAAGACTCATTCATTTTTATGAAGGTCAGTCGATCAACCGAGTCAGTGGACAGACGCACCCTGTGATTGGTTACCACGCCTCCAGCAGCACTGAATGTGCGTTCCGAAAGAACACTGGATGCAGGACAGGCCAGTAGCTCAATTGCATACTGTGCAAGCTCTGGCCAGTGATCCATCCTCAAGACCCAGTAACCCAGAGGATTTTCGGTGGGAAAGGTGTCCAAGTCTGATCTTGCCCCTAGGTATTCCTGCACCATGTAAAACAGACGCTGGCGATGGTTGCTGGAACCGATCATACCTTGGGGCTGCGGACCAAAAAATTGTCTGAACGCATCGGTCAGACGGCCACCTTCTCCACCGCTCCTTCTTTGACTGACCGAAGCCTCAGCAACACGTTGTCCAGAAACAGGAGTTTGTAACCTCCCAGTCTCTGGGAACGCGTTGCACAGACCTTTCTGCAAGGCCTCCCGAAGATGTTTCATCCTCTGCTCCCTCTGCGATGGCAAGATAAGGTCCGCAACCTTACCCTTGTAACGTGGATCAAGGAGGGTTGCCAGCCAGTATTGGTCCTTCTCCTTGATACCACGAATACGAGGATCCTTACGCAGGCTTTGCAGGATCAGGGAGGCCATGCAGCGTAGGTTTGCTGAGGCATTCGGTCCGGAGTCCTCTGGGTCACTAAGGACGACATGGTCCGCAGCCACCTCCTCCCAGCCACGTACAAGTCCATGTGTTTCTTGGGACTGATCCCTTAAAGACTGCTGCTGATGCTGAGTGCCAGGCTCCACCTCCATACTGACACAATCTTCCTCCTCCTCCTCCTCCTCTTCCTCCTCGTCCTCTTCCTGTGTGATCGGCGGGCACGCAGGAACACTGTCTGGATAAAGGGGGCCTTGAGAGCTAAGGAAGTCCTCCTCTTCCTGCCTCTGTTCTGCCTCAAGTGCCCTGTCCATTATTCCACGCAGCGTGTGCTCCAACAGGTGGACAAGGGGGACAGTGTCACTGATGCATGCACTGTCACTGCTCACCATCCTCGTGGCCTCCTCAAATGATGACAGGACAGTGCATGCATCCCTGATCATGGCCCACTGGCGTGGGGAAAAAAAAACAAGCTCCCCTGACCCTGTCCTGGTGCCATAGTCGCACAGGTACTCATTGATGGCCCTCTGCTGCGTGTGCAGCCGCTGCAGCATGGCCAACGTTGAGTTCCACCTGGTGGGCATGTCACAGATTAGGCGGTTCTTGGGCAGGTTAAACTCCTTTTGGAGGTCCGTCAGCCGAGCACTGGCATTATATGACCGGCGGAAATGCACACAGACTTTCCTGGCCTGCCTCAGGACATCCTGTAAGCCCGGGTACCTGCCCAAGAACCGCTGCACCACCAAGTTAAGGACGTGAGCCAAACAGGGCACATGGGTCATTTGTCCCTGTCGGAGGGCAGAGAGGAGGTTGGTGCCATTGTTGCAAACCACCATTCCTGCCTTAAGTTGGCGTGGCGTCAACCACCTCTGAACCTGCCCCTGCAGAGCTGACAGAACCTCTGCCCCAGTGTGGCTCCTGTCCCCCAAGCACACCAGCTCAAGCACCGCATGGCATCTTTTGGCCTGCGTACTTGCGTAGCCCCTTGAACGGCTACGGAGCACCGCTGGTTCCGAGGAAGAGGCCATGGAGGAAGAAGAAGAGGAGGGGGTGGAGGAGAGAGGTGTGTCACAATCATTAGCATTTTGGAGGCGTGGTGGCGGAACAACCTCCAACACTACTGCACCTTGTCCTGCATCCTTCCCAGCTGCCAGCAGAGTCACCCAATGCGCCGTGAAACTTAGGTAACGTCCCTGTCCATGCCTGCTGGACCATGAGTCAGCGGTAATATGCACCTTACCGCTGACCGCCCTGTCCAGCGAGGCATGGACATTGCCTTCCACATGCTGGTAGAGAGCCGGAATCGCCTTCCGTGAGAAAAAGTGGCGTTTGGGTACCTGCCACTGAGGAACCGCACATTCCACAAACTCACGGAAGGGGGCAGAGTCTACCAACTGAAAAGGCAGCAGTTGAAGTGCTAGCAATTTTGCCAAGCTAGCATTCAACCGTTGGGCATGTGGATGGCTGGGAGCAAACTTCTTTCGGCGGTGCAGCAGCTGGGGCAGGGAAATTTGCCTGGTACAATCTGACGTCGGTGTACCAAAATCAGATTGCCCACAAGTACGTGGCTGTGACACACCTAATTCTACACCTTCATTCCTCTCAGTGCAGGTCTCAGAGAGGACTGAAGGTCTAGTGGGGTTGGAAATCTCAGCTGATGAGGAGCAAGCAGAGGTCCTCTTTGTTCTTTGGTGTGGGTCTTTTAGATACGCTTGCCAACGAACTGCATGGCAGGTCAACATATGTCTGGTCAAGCATGTGGTACCCAAGCGGGAGATGTTTTGGCCACGCGAGATACGCTTGAGACATATGTTGCAAATAGCAGCGGTGCGATCTGATGCACTCGTCTCAAAAAAGGCCCACACCAAAGAACTTTTTGAATAACGCGCAGAGACTGCAGCGCCCTGCACATGTGGAGCTTTGGGGTGTGATGCAGTCAATGTGCTGCCCTTAGGCTGGCCCCTGGAGGGCATCCTGCCTCGTTGGTGATGTGCCGCCTCCTCCTCCTCCTCCTCCTCTCTCCTATCAGGCACCCACGTTGAGTCAGTGACCTCATCATCCCCTCCCTCCTCATCACTGGAGCAAACCTGGCAGTATGCTGCAGCAGGGGGAGCATGACTGCCAGATTGCTGTCCTTCTTGGGCACCCCCTCTGTCCGTGCTCGTGTTACTGCCTTCATCGAGCTCAGTATCATCATCAGAGCTTTCCAAGCGCTGGGCATCCTCCTGGAGCATGTACCCAACACTGTGGTCAAACAGTTCGAGGGACTCCTCAGGAGGACATGGTGGGGCTAGGGAAGGAGTCACTGATGACATCGAGCCTAGGGAAGAGGCCGCTGCTTTGCCAGACAAAGTACCCAGGGCATGGGTGAGAGAGGATGAGGAGGATGAGGATGGCTTGGTCATCCACTCGACCAAGTCTTCCGCATGTTGCGGCTCAACATGGCCAGCTGCCGAAAAAAAGGCCAAGCGTGTCCCATGGCCACGTGCTGATGAGGATGCACCGTCTCCACAACCAGCACTAGACACAGAGCCTGCTTGCCCTCTCTTATTGGCTTGTGACTGTCTGCCTCTCTTTCTTGGCCTTCCAGACATACTAATGGCCTGTAGCTGCACTAAGCTAGGATATATATATATATATATATATATATATATATATATATATATGTACTGATACTGCAGCTAGCAAAATCAACTGCCTGCCTGTAGTATGAGAACACCACCAACCTTCTACAGGTAGCTTTAGCTGAACACTGTGAGGTGGACGCACCCCACTAACTTGTAGGTTTAGCAGAACACTGTGAGCAGGACGCACTGCACTAACTGTAAATAGTCTAGCTGCCTGACTGTGGTACTAATAGGATCAAAAGAACACCAGCAATTTTCTTCAGGTAGCTGTATTTACTGTAACAAGACAAGCCTGCCTGTCAGTAAGAAGATAACAGGAACGGATCTAGCTGAACACTGTGAGCAGGACGCACCCCACTAGCTTGTAGGTTTAGCTGAACACTGTGAGGTGGACGCACCCCACTAACTTGTAGGTTTAGCTGAACACTGTGAGCAGGACGCACCCCACTAACTTGTAGGTTTAGCAGAACACTGTGAGCAGGACGCACTGCACTAACTGTAAATAGTCTAGCTGCCTGACTGTGGTACTAATAGGATCAAAAGAACACCAGCAATTTTCTTCAGGTAGCTGTATTTACTGTAACAAGACAAGCCTGCCTGTCAGTAAGAAGATAACAGAAACGGATCTAGCTGAACACTGTGAGCAGGACGCTCCCCACTAGCTTGTAGGTTTAGCTGAACACTGTGAGGTGGACGCACCCCACTAACTTGTAGGTTTAGCTGAACACTGTGAGCAGGACGCACCCCACTAACTTGTAGGTTTAGCAGAACACTGTGAGCAGGACGCACTGCACTAACTGTAAATAGTCTAGCTGCCTGACTGTGGTACTAATAGGATCAAAAGAACACCAGCAATTTTCTTCAGGTAGCTGTATTTACTGTAACAAGACAAGCCTGCCTGTCAGTAAGAAGATAACAGAAACGGATCTAGCTGAACACTGTGAGCAGGACGCACCCCACTAGCTTGTAGGTTTAGCTGAACACTGTGAGGTGGACGCACCCCACTAACTTGTAGGTTTAGCTGAACACTGTGAGCAGGACGCACCCCACTTACTTGTAGGTTTAGCAGAACACTGTGGGCAGGACGCACTGCACTAACTGTAAATAGTCTAGCTGCCTGACTGTGGTACTAATAGGATCAAAAGAACACCAGTAATTTTCTTTAAAATACTGTAACAAGACAAGCCTGCCTGTCAGTAAGAAGATAACAGGAACGGATCTAGCTGAACACTGTGAGCAGGACGCACTGCACTAAATGTAAATAGTCTAGCTGCCTGACTGTGGTACTAATAGGATCAAAAGAACACCAGTAATTTTCTTCAAAATACTGTAACAAGACAAGCCTGCCTGTCAGTAGGAATATAACAGGAACGGATCTAGCTGAACACTGTGAGCAGGACGCACTGCACTAAATGTAAATAGTCTAGAAGATAACAGGAACGGATCTAGCTAAACTGAATACAGTGTATATATATATATACAGTATATATATATATATATATATATATATATATATATATATATATATATGCAACACCTGGGATGCATATATATACACAATACACTTTAAGTGCAGCTAACTGACTGACTGTCCTGCCTAATCTAGCTAACTCAAATGAAATGACACTGTCTCTCTCTCTCTAAGCACACCGGAACACACTGCACAGGGCCACCGTGCAGGCGGCCTTATATAGTGTGGGGCGTGTACTAAATCCCCTGAGCCATAATTGGCCAAAGCCTCCTTGGCTTTGGCCAATTATGGCTCTCTGTTAAGGCGGCGCTGTGATTGGCCAAGCATGCGGGTCATAGTGCATGCTTGGCCAATTATCAGCAAGCAATGCACTGCGATGCCGCAGTGAATTATGGGCCGTGACGCGCCACACGAATTTGGCGCGAACGGCCCATATCGTTCGCAATTCTGCGAACGATCGAACAGCCGATGTTCGAGTCGAACATGGGTTCGACTCGAACACGAAGCTCATCCCTAGTCTCCTTCAAGCACAGCGTTCTTTGCTGCAGGAAAGAGTCATTTCACCTGCACATGAAATATGTTCTCTCCTTCCAGTAAATTCTTCCGTAGAGTTCAGTTCAGCTGCCTCGTGTTCACAGTCTTCAGAGCTCCACCGGTGTGAAGCTTCAGTCTACGAGCTCCATTCTTTTATATAGGGGGCAGGGAAATCCCTTCTTTATACAATGTAGAGACTAAGTCAGAAACTTTGTGGAGCATGCTCAGTTCATTTCACATTTGTACAGGCATGTGAGCAGACATGGACACAAAGCTCTGTATGTCTGAGTGTAAGAAATCGCCATGCTGATGCACTGACACCGGTTTAAAATTGTTCATATTTTGTAGCAATTGCTTGTCAGGCTGAGTTCACACTAGGGTTGCCACCTGTCCGGGATTCACCCGGGTCATGTGTGGCAGCAATAAAAGTGATCAGATTTTTTTTTTAAATGGACAATGTAAAAAAAGAAATAAAATAAATAAGAAACATTTTTTTTTTAAAGCGCCCCTGTCCCCGCGATCTCGCGCAACAAAGAAAACACATACATAAGTTGCAGCCGCAAATGTAAACGGTGTTCAAATCACACATGTGAGGTATCGCCGCGATCGTCAGAGCGAGAGCAATAATTCTAGCAAAAGACTTCCTCTGTAACTCTAACCTGGTTAGACTGTTAAATTATTTTAAATCATTGCCTATGAAGATTTGTAGGTACCATAGTTTGTCGCCATTCCACAAGTGTGCGCAATTTCTAAGCATGACATGTTGGGTATATATTTACTCAGCGTAACATTATCTTTCACATTATACAAAACGATTAGGCTAACCTTACTGTTTCGTTTTTTTAATTCATGAAAGTGAATTTTTTCCCAAAAATATTAGTTTGAAAGACCGATGCGCAAATACCGTGTGACATAAAATCGCAGTGGTGTAGACCAAGCCTTAACTAAACAGAACAGCAGCAGCATGGGGATTTTCAAAAAAAAATATTCAGTTCATTAAACAAGCAATGTATCACTTACATCAGTCTTTCTCAACCAGGGTTTCACGGAACCCTAGGTTTCCTTCTGGGGTAGCTAATGGTTCCTTGAGCTGTGGTTTACTGACTTCACATGTGATGGTGCCTTCATAGGTTCAGGTCCAACACCACTTGGCACAGCCAGAGCCATGTCTATATAGGTGGCATTCAATGAAGGAGCATTCCTCTCATTGATCACCACCAATAGAAGGGGCATTTTCCAATGCGTCTTGTGTATTGCAGCTATTTGAAATAATCATGTGTGAATGGAGCCTAAATAGACCTAGAAGTTTGTGGTATGCTCTTCATGGTAAACCTAGAAGTGACTTTAAAAAGACCTAAAAGTCTTTGGTAAACTGTCCATGGTAGACTAAACCATGTGTGATATAACTAAAGTGTGTGTGTGGTAAGAATAAAGTGTGCGTGGTAAGACTAAACTGTGCGTGGTAAGACTAATGTGTGTGTGGTAAGAATAAAGTGTGTGTGGTAAGAATAAAGTGTCCGTGGTAAGAGTAAAGTGTGCATGGCAGTGGCGGCTGGTGCTCAAAATTCTTTGGGGGGGCGCAAACAAACTGAAAATATTATGAAAAAAACATCAATTGCAGCCACTGTGCCCATCAAACACAGCCACTGTGCCCATCAAATGCAGCCACTGTGCCCATCAAACACAGTCACTGTCCCACCAAATGCAACCACTGTGCCCAATAAAACGCAGCCACTGTGCCATCAAACGCAGTTACTGTGCCCATCAAACGCAGCCACTGTGCCATCAAATGCAGCCACTGTGCCCATCAAACGCAGCCACTGTGCCCATCAAACGCAGCCACTATGCCCATGAAATGCAGCCACTGTGCCATCAAATGCAGCCACTGTGCCCATCAAACGCAGCCACTGTGCCCATCAAACGCAGCCACTATGCTCATGAAATGCAGCCAATGTGCCATCAAATGCAGCCACTGTGCCATCAAATGCAGCTACTGTGCCAAACTCTGCCACTGTGCCCATCAAATGCTGCCAGTGTGCCCATCATATGCTTCCAGTGTGCCCATCAAACGCTGCCAGTGTACCCAACTGCCCATCGAATGCTGCCAGTGTGCCCAACTGCCCATCATATGCTGCCAGTGTGCTAATGTCACACAAGTGGGTGGGCTCTGCACCCTGAGCCCGCCCTTTTTAAAGCCAATTAGAGCCTCAGGCTCTAATCATGTTCTTCTTCAAAATAAAAACCCCATTGAAATCCATGCGTCCCTCACCCTGCATGGAGATTAGGGGCCAGGTGCATGGATTAGAGGGGGGTGCAAACAAACTGAAAACATTATGAAAAAAAAAAACATCAATTGCAGCCACTGTGCCCTTCAAACACAGCCACTGTGCCATCAAATGCAGCCACTGTGCCCATCAAACGCAGCCACTGTGCCATCAAACGCAGCCACTGTGCCATCAAACGCAGCCACTGTGCCCATCACAAGCAGCCACTGTGCCATCAAATGCAGCCACTGTGCCCATCAAACGCAGCCACTGTGCCCATCAAACGCAGCCACTATACCCATCAAACGCAGTCACTGTGCCATCAAACGCAGCCACTGTGCCATCAAATGCAGCCACTGTGCCATCAAACGCAACCACTGCGCCCATCAAACGCTGCCACTGAGCAATCAAACGCAGCCACTGTGCCATCAAATGCAGCTACTGTGCCAAACACTGCCCCTGTGCCCATCAAATGCTGCCAGTGTGCCCATCATATGCTGCCAGTGTGCCCAACTGCCCATCAAATGCTGCCAGTGAGCCCAACTGCCCATCATATGCTGCCAGTGTGCTAATGTCACACAAGTGGGTGGGCTCTGCACCCCGAGCCCACCCTTTCTGAAGCCAATTAGAGCCTCAGGCTCTAATCATGTTCTTCTTCAAAATAAAAACCCCATTGAAATCTATGCGCCCCTCACCCTGCATGGAGATTAGGGGTTAGGCGCATGGATTAGAGGGGCGGTGCCCCTGCGCCCCTTATGAGCAGCCACCACGGTATGGAAGTTATGTCATGGTCTGATCTGTCTATATGCACTTTTAGAGATGTGATGGCTCAAGTATTGCAGTGCACTTGTAGTGCAGAGTGGATTTACCTTTAGTAAATCAACCCCAGAGTGTATTTTTATGTCTTATTAGGGTTGATTTACTATAGGAGTAGAGGCTGGGTAGGGATGAGCCGAACACCCCCCGGTTCGGTTCGCACCAGAACCTGCGAACGGACCGAAAGTTCGCACGAACGTTAGAACCCCATTGACGTCTATGGGACTCGAACGTTCGAAATCAAAAGTGCTCATTTTAAAGGCTAATTTGCATGGTATTGTCCTAAAAAGGGTTTGGGGACCCGGGTCCTACCCCAGGGGACATGTATCAATGCAAAAAAAACTTTTAAAAACGGCCGTTTTTTCGGGAGCAGTGATTTTAATGATGCTTAAAGTAAAAAAAAAAAAAGTGAAATATTCCTTTAAATATCGTACCTGAGGGGTGTCTATAGTATGCCTGTAAAGTGACGCGTGTTTCCCGTGTTTAGAATAGTCCCTGCACCAAATGTCATTTTTAAAGGAAAAAATCTCATTTAAAACTGCTTGCGGGTTTAATGTAATGTCGGGTCCTGGCAATATGGATGAAAATCAGTGAGACAAACGGCATGGGTACCCCCCAGTCCATTACCAGGCCCTTTGGGTCTTGTATGGATATTAAGGGGAACCCCGCACCCAAATTAAAATAAGGAAAGGTGTGGGGCCACCAGGCCCTATATACTCTGAACAGCAGTATACAGGCTGTAGGTTTGTTGTTAAGTAGAATCTCTTTGTAATTTTGAACGGGTACATTTTTAACGTGTTTAGCTCCAGCCAAAAAATCTTTTTTAAGCTTTTTTGGAAACATAGGGAAGGGTTATCACCCCTGTGACATTTGTTTTGCTGTCTTTCCTCCTCTTCAGAAGATTTCACCTCACTTTTTGTCCCAATGGATTGGAAAGCATCAGTGGAAAGGAGAAATGTTTTTCCTATATTAACTCTTACAGGAGAGAATTTCCCTTCCTAGGGGTAGATTTATTCTCACTTCCTGTTGTCTCCTTCCGTTTGCAAGTAGGAGTCGTTTGTAAGTTAGTTGTTTGAAAGTAGGGTCCTGCCCTATATACTCAGCAGAAATTTGAGCCTTAGGTGTTGCTGTGGCCACAACACTGTAAGCCCTCACAGGGCTCTGCTGTGAAATATTAGATCAAGAATTGTAATTACATGCCCCTGTTGAACAGGAGCTGAAAAATTAGGCCTTAGGCACTGGTGCTGGTGCCACAACACTGCAACCCCTCACAGACACTCTAGTTGGAATGCAGGAACGAGCCCTGCTGCAAAGTATTGCATCAAAAATTGTAATTACACGCCCCTGTTAAACAAGGGCTGAAAAATTGGGCCTTGGGGCAGGAGGCGGAGCCTAGCGGAGCAGACATGCATTGTTAGAGCTCCACACCGCTGAGGAGAGAAGAGAAGGACAAAGCGGAGCCTGCAGGCTCAAAAGGTATCCATTTGAACCTTTTTGCCCCAGGGAACAAACTGTGAAAGTTTGGGCAGGAAATATGGTACTGGGAGGAAACCGTGGCAGAAATAAAAATCACCTCACAAAGAGCTCACAGGCACTCACTGCAGCTGAAGCAGCTCCAGTCACCTCACAAGATACAGCATCAGGGCGCTCTCACAGACAGAAAATGTCACAGCAAGACTCTCCATTTGAGTCAGATACAGAACAAATCCTCTCACAAACTTCTCCACAAGCCTCCTCAGTATCCCCAGTAATATTATTACAATTTGAAAAGATGCTTCATAAGGCTTTAAAACAAACCTCAGACCAAATAACAAAAAGCCTAACCAAAGAAATAAGAGAGCTGGGAAACCGCACCGCAGCCTTAGAAATAAAAATGGATGAAATTGAAATTACAACCCAAGAAAATATAACAGAATTGGAACAATTAAAAAAAGAGAATTTAATACTTCAAACTAACCTCGAAGATTACGAAAATAGAGCCAGACGTTCAAACTTGCGCATAAGGGGAATACCTGAAACTGTGACAGACCTGCAATCTACTATTACTGCTCTATTACAAGAACTAAAGCCAGATATCCCTATTGAAAGTTTAGAACTGGACAGAGTACACAGAGCCCTCACAGCCAAAAAGAAAGATGGACCCCCACGTGATATAATCACAAAATTTCATTATTACAGAACGAAAGAACAAATACTAATTGCTGCAAGAGAAAAAAAGGAACTTAATTTTCAAGGACACAATTATCAATTTTTTGCTGACCTATCCCAACTTACTATTACTAAAAGACGATCCATGAAACCCCAGCTAATGGAACTGCAACGCCACAACATTATGTATCAATGGGTCTTCCCCTTTTCAGTCAGATTTAACTACCAAGGTACAATTTACAGAAGAAGATCAGCAGATGAACTACAACAAACCCTTTTAAAACTAAATCTGGCAGAACCCACAAGCAGCAACACTCCCACACGCAGAAGAATGGCGTCATCTTCACCTTCAGGCAGCACCCAGAAAATTTCAGAACAAAATGGGAATCATCATTCTCACAAAAGAGGCCGTTATGCCACATCATCCATGGACCAAGAAGATTCAATGGACTGACATCCTAATTCCTGATATCTCTTCATTTATTATACTAAGAGATGGTTCTCTATAAAAAACCTATATTTATAACTGAATGTAACTGCATTCTGATAGTGGGATCATGTTACATTCCAGTTATATTTCTTATTACTTCTGATTCATATAGCCTTAGAATATATAAGTGAAATAAGGAAATTCTTGTTCAGTTATATATTATCAGGTAATAACAATAGATTTATTACTTTTTAGGACAAATATGTTCAATAATCAAGAAGTAATGGAAGCTTTTTCTTTCTTTTCTTAAAACAAATATATTATTACCTAACTAGTTCCTAGAATTATGTTTTTGTTTATTCTAATCTGAAGCAATACAACCTCAATTTTATGAGTTAACACATCTGAACAGTTACATATGAATAAAATATGTAATTGTTTACTCTAAAAGGGTTAAAATCCCAAAATAATTCAAACTATCTTCATCAATACCAAAGTTATTAACAGTACCTTTCTAACTGAATTATTTAGCCTAGGGCAAGACTAACCATATACAACCACCCTGGAATAAATAATTTCAACAAAAACTATATTCTGCACTCCAATTAATGAAACATCATTTTGATGTCTTTTGACATAGCACTTCTCTCCTGTAAGCGGAAGATCCGTGTACCCCCATTAGCCCTCCTCATTCTCCCAACCATATTATGTGGGAGTGTGACGAAGGCACTTATTCCCCTGAGAGAGATATTTATTCTCTTTCACGGGTAAATTGGGATTACTTGCAAAAAATAATTTATACAATGTATCATCTAATCTCATATGTTTTTTGTTTACTCTTTACTCCAGAATTCACTGGTTTCTTTTTTATTTATTTCTTCAGTCCACACAGGTTGATCTGCGCAGTCAGCTCTGCATAACAAAAAGTAAGTCAAAACTATTTGATCTATTGCCATGGCACCACTGAATATACTTTCCCTGAATGTTCAGGGAATAAATGTCCCTCAAAAAAGGACCAAAGCCTTCCGTACTTTCCATAACAAGAAGGCTCACATAGTATGCCTCCAAGAAACACACTTCACCAAAGATTCTACTCCAAAATATATTTCTCCTTTTTATCAACAAATTTACACGGCTTCTGCCTGTACCAAGCAAAGGGGAACTCTAATTGCATTTCACCGATCCACACCATTCACCTTATCATCAGAAATTAAAGATCCAGAAGGTAGATACCTGATACTCATGGGTTATATAATGGATACAGCAATCACGGTGATTTCCTACTACGCTCCTAACAAACAACCTACACCATTCCTCTCACATATATTACAAGTGATTAATACACACAAAATAGGAACAGTGATAATGTGTGGGGATTCGAACCAGGTCCTCCTCCCATTTCTAGATAAATCACCTTTTACACCATCCAAAATAACCTCTAGATTACCTTTTTCTCAACTTCTTTCCAAATACAATCTGGTAGATTCATGGAGAGAAAGTAACCCAATGAAAAAGAAATTCACTTATTTCTCGCACCCTCATCAAACCTTCACCAGAATAGATCATATTTTTCTAACAATAGGAATGATACCAGAAATTATTGCATCAGATATAATTCCGATTCCTTGGTCTGACCATAATGCAGTATACACTACTATAGCCTCAGCCATACCAAAAGCGCATGACCCAACATGGTACTTACCGGACATAATGCTCAAACACCCACTACATCAGATGGCCATTGAACAAGCTTTAAAGGAATACATATCAAATAATAATACAACAGACATCTCCCCAATAACACTGTGGGAAGCTCATAAGCCTGTCTTGCGTGGTACAATACAAAGACAAATGGCACTATTTAAACGGGAACGCAAAAATCTAGCAAAAAAACTAGAACTCAATTTTAATGCAGCCTACATATCATTTCAAGATAATCCATCTCATAGTACAAAATCTCATCTGGAAAAATCTAGATTGGAATACGATCTATTTCTCACTGAGTCAGTTGATAAATCCCTCAAACGCTCCAAACACAATTTCTACATGAATACAAACAAACCAGGTACATATTTGGCTCGGGCATTAAATTCAACTAACAAATCTTTCAAACCAATACGTTTGAAATTATCAAAAAATGTTTACACTTGTAATCCAGTTAAAATAGTCCATAAATTTCACTCACATCTCGCAACTTTATACAAGACAAACAATGAATTTAATCCTACAGAAGCTGAATCCTTCTTCTCAAAAATAACCTTACCTGAGTTATCTCAGAATCAAAAAAGCAGTTTGGATGAGCCTATAACTATAGATGAAGTTGCTAACGCCATAAAAGACCTAAAACTTAACAAAAGACCAGGCCCAGACGGCTACTCGGCTTTATACTATAAAACATTCTCAGAAATACTCTCTCCCATTCTCACTGAAACTTTTAACAAACTTCTAGATGGACATTCTTTTCGGCAAGAAACACTAATGGCAATTGTTTGTATGATCCCAAAACCCCTTTCTGATGATACTTCCTGTGTGAATTATCGGCCTATCTCTCTGTTAAATCTCGATGTTAAATTATTAGCAAAAATAATAGCAAAACGCCTCAATAGCATTATAGGGAAATTAATACATAGAGATCAAGTAGGCTTCATGCCAAATAGACAGGCAGGCGATAATATACGCAGGGCCGTGTTATTGGCACATATTGCTAAAAAACGGAAAATCCCTTTATGTTTTCTATCTCTCGATATTAAGAGGGCATTTGACACAGTATCCTGGCAATATATGCAATATTCATTACAAAAATGGGGTTTTGGACCCCACATTTTAACATGGATCAAAGCATTATATAATAAACCCAAAGCCTATATAAAATATGCTGGATACAAATCTGAAGCCTTTAATATCGAAAGAGGTACCCGACAGGGTTGCCCATTATCTCCCTTATTATTTGCCCTTATACTCGAACCCATGGCCCAATACATCAGAACAAACCAAACTATAACTGGCATTGAAGTAGGAGGTATTACACACAAATTATGTATATTTGCAGACGATATATTACTTTTTCTATCATCACCACAGGTCTCTGGTCCTAACTTAATACCAGCTCTTGATGGATTTGCAGCCCTATCCGGCCTTATGATTAATCCTAAGAAATGCCTAGTGCTTAATATTTCACTCACAAACATGGAATTGATCCCGGCTAGGGCTGCACTCCCATTCACATGGGCAGAAAAATCAATCCCATATCTTGGAATTCATTTAACAGCATCTCATTGTGACTTATTCTCAACCAATTATCCTCCTGTATTAAGACAGATCACAAATCTAATAAAACAATGGTCGCAACTTCCTTTATCCTGGATAGGGAAGATTAATGCAATCAAAATGACTATTCTACCCAAATTGCTTTATCTATTCAGAGTCCTCCCTATTCCAATTCCTTCCTATTTTTTGAGAATAGTACAAAAAAGAGCAACTTCGTTTATATGGGGCTCTTCTAAACCACGTATACCTATACACACACTACATCTTCCCAAAAATAAAGGAGGCCTGGGATACCCTAATTTTACTAACTACTACAGAGCAGCACATTTGGCCAGTCTGTCCAAATACCATGCAAAACAGGAAATCCCATTATGAGTATTTATAGAGGCTTCAGAAAATGACCCTCTATTAATATCAAATTTATTATGGCTTGATCCTAAAGACCACTTTAAAATTCATAATCCCATAACTAAACACTTCTTATCTCTCTGGGATAAACTAAAAACCAAATATCAGTTACAATCTCCACACAATCCTCTCCTTTCTTTTATCAGAAATCCGGCCTTTTATCCGGCATGGATCTACCCAAATTCTTTTAAAGCTTGGACAACATCAGGCATTCAGACACTAAATGACTTCATAGCATCTAAATCATTCCTTTCATTCCCATCGCTTAGAGAAAAATATGATCTACCAAACTCTGAGATATTTAGATATCTCCAAATCAAAAATTTCTATACACCATTCCTAAAGGGGGATACACCATTATCCCAATTATCCATTTTTGAATCAATCTGTACAAAAGATCCATTTGCTAAAGGTACAATTTCATCACTTTATAATCAATTATATGGAGTAGCAAATCTTAATAGACCCTCTTACGTTCAGAGGTGGGAGGAGGACCTGGGACGAACTTTAGAAGACACGGACTGGTCTAACATATGGCTCACATCTAAGTCATCTTCACCCAACATCTTAGCACTGGAGACAAATTATAAAGTCCTAACTCGCTGGTACCTTGTACCCGCTAGAGTGGCAAAATATTCACCTAATACCTCAACTCTTTGTTTTCAAGGATGCCCAGAAATAGGCACATATTTACACATATGGTGGACGTGCCCAGTAATCCAAACCTTCTGGAAGGAAGTCTTCGTGATTGCATCTAAAATATTTAAAAAAATAATACAACCAGATCCATATTTAACTTTACTTAATCTAAAACCGGAATGGTTAACACTCTCTCAATTCAAACTTATGATCCAACTAATAACGGCTGCAAAACAAACAGTGGCCAAGGCATGGAAATCTCCTACATTGGTACTAGCAGAAACAATTCACAGAATGAATAATACAATGTCCCATGCTAAGATGGTAGCCATCGATCAAAATCAAATTCCAAAATTTGAAAAACTTTGGCATCCTTGGATAAAACAACAGTTCCTGTCAAACTTCAATGACTCTGTCCTGTTGCCATGGTAACAGATTAAATGACTTACAGAGACACCCATTCTAAGGCTTCAAAGAGAACTAAAAAGAATAATAAACTGACGAGCGGGACAACCTTGTGGACCATACCTCTACCTTTCAACCCTTTTTCTTCTTTCTCTTTCCTTTTCTCCACCTTACGATTAAAGCTCATTATCAGAATTTATTTGACCTATATACACTCTACTTGTAAACAATATGTATAGTAGGTATAAATCATTTAAATACCTACAAAAGTAACTAAGGAAATGATATATATCTTTAATTTAGGTTTACGTGAACCCAATGTTTAATATTTGAAATTTCATGATATTTACCTATATAAACCCTACTGTAAAACAATGAGCTTACTTTATAGATCCTTGTAAACTTACTTTATGTATCTTTATAACATTGTATACTCAATAAACTTCTTTTGACAAGGAAAAATTGGGCCTTAGGCACTGGTGCTGGTGCCACAACACTGCAACCCCTCACAGACACTCTAGTTGGAATGCAGGAACGAGCCCTGCTGCAAAGTATTACATCAAAAATCGTAATTACATGCCCCTGTTAAACAGGGGCTGAAAAATTGTGCCTTAGGCACTGGTGGTGGCACCCAGAACCAAAAATGTTCTTACAAGCTATCAGCGTGATGATTGAGGAGGAAGAGGATAATTACTCAGGGATAGTCACTCAGCATCAGCATAGGCAGTCTTTGAAGGGATCTGAGATTTCAAAAAAAATTATTCGGTTACATCAGCATCAGGTGCTTGGTAGCTGGTGGTGATCCAAGACTCATTCATTTTTATGAAGGTCAGTCGATCGACTGAGTCAGTGGACAGACGCACCCTGTGATCGGTTACCACGCCTCCAGCAGCACTGAATGTGCGTTCCGAAAGAACGCTGGATGCAGGACAGGCCAGTAGCTCAATTGCATACTGTGCAAGCTCTGGCCAGTGATCCATCCTCAAGACCCAGTAACCCAGAGGATTTTCGGTGGGAAAGGTGTCCAAGTCTGATCTTGCCCCTAGGTATTCCTGCACCATGTAAAACAGACGCTGGCGATGGTTGCTGGAACCGATCATACCTTGGGGCTGCGGACCAAAAAATTGTCTGAACGCATCGGTCAGACGGCCACCTTCTCCTCCGCTCCTTCTTTGACTGACCGAAACCTCAGCAACACGTTGTCCAGAAACAGGAGTTTGTAACCTCCCAGTCTCTGGGAACGTGTTGCACAGACCTTTCTGCAAGGCCTCCCGAAGATGTTTCATCCTCTGCTCCCTCTGCGATGGCAAGATAAGGTCCGCAACCTTACCCTTGTAACGTGGATCAAGGAGGGTTGCCAGCCAGTATTGGTCCTTCTCCTTGATACCACGAATACGAGGATCCTTACGCAGGCTTTGCAGGATCAGGGAGGCCATGCAGCGTAGGTTTGCTGAGGCATTCGGTCCGGAGTCCTCTGGGTCACTAAGGACGACATGGTCCGCAGCCACCTCCTCCCAGCCACGTACAAGTCAATGTGTTTCTTGGGACTGATCCCTTAAAGACTGCTGCTGATGCTGAGTGCCAGGCTCCACCTCCATACTGACACAATCTTCCTCCTCCTCCTCTTCCTCCTCGTCCTCTTCCTGTGTGATCGGCGGGCACGCAGGAACACTGTCTGGATAAAGGGGGCCTTGAGAGCTAAGGAAGTCCTCCTCTTCCTGCCTCTGTTCTGCCTCAAGTGCCCTGTCCATTATTCCACGCAGCGTGTGCTCCAACAGGTGGACAAGGGGGACAGTGTCACTGATGCATGCACTGTCACTGCTCACCATCCTCGTGGCCTCCTCAAATGGTGACAGGACAGTGCATGCATCCCTGATCATGGCCCACTGGCGTGGGGAAACAAAAACAAGCTCCCCTGACCCTGTCCTGGTGCCATAGTCGCACAGGTACTCATTGATGGCCCTCTGCTGCGTGTGCAGCCGCTGCAGCATGGCCAACGTTGAGTTCCACCTGGTGGGCATGTCACAGATTAGGCGGTTCTTGGGCAGGTTAAACTCCTTTTGGAGGTCCGTCAGCCGAGCACTGGCATTATATGACCGGCGGAAATGCACACAGACTTTCCTGGCCTGCCTCAGGACATCCTGTAAGCCCGGGTACCTGCCCAAGAACCGCTGCACCACCAAGTTAAGGACGTGAGCCAAACAGGGCACATGGGTCATTTGTCCCTGTCGGAGGGCAGAGAGGAGGTTGGTGCCATTGTTGCAAACCACCATTCCTGCCTTAAGTTGGCGTGGCGTCAACCACCTCTGAACCTGCCCCTGCAGAGCTGACAGAACCTCTGCCCCAGTGTGGCTCCTGTCCCCCAAGCACACCAGCTCAAGCACCGCATGGCATCTTTTGGCCTGCATACTTGCGTAGCCCCTTGAACGACTACGGAGCACCGCTGGTTCCGAGGAAGAGGCCATGGAGGAAGAAGAAGAGGAGGGGGTGGAGGAGAGAGGTGTGTCACAATCATTAGCATTTTGGAGGCGTGGTGGCGGAACAACCTCCAACACTACTGCACCTTGTCCTGCATCCTTCCCAGCTGCCAGCAGAGTCACCCAATGCGCCGTGAAACTTAGGTAACGTCCCTGTCCATGCCTGCTGGACCATGAGTCAGCGGTAATATGCACCTTACCGCTGACCGCCCTGTCCAGCGAGGCATGGACATTGCCTTCCACATGCTGGTAGAGAGCCAGAATCGCCTTCCGTGAGAAAAAGTGGCGTTTGGGTACCTGCCACTGAGGAACCGCACATTCCACAAACTCACGGAAGGGGGCAGAGTCTACCAACTGAAAAGGCAGCAGTTGAAGTGCTAGCAATTTTGCCAAGCTAGCATTCAACCGTTGGGCATGTGGATGGCTGGGAGCAAACTTCTTTCGGCGGTGCAGCAGCTGGGGCAGGGAAATTTGCCTGGTACAATCTGACGTCGGTGTACCAAAATCAGATTGCCCACAAGTACGTGGCTGTGACACACCTAATTCTACACCTTCATTCCTCTCAGTGCAGGTCTCAGAGAGGACTGAAGGTCTAGTGGGGTTGGAAATCTCAGCTGATGAGGAGCAAGCAGAGGTCCTCTTTGTTCTTTGGTGTGGGTCATTTAGATACGCTTGCCAACGAACTGCATGGCAGGTCAACATATGTCTGGTCAAGCATGTGGTACCCAAGCGGGAGATGTTTTGGCCACGCGAGATACGCTTGAGACATATGTTGCAAATAGCAGCGGTGCGATCTGATGCACTCGTCTCAAAAAAGGCCCACACCAAAGAACTTTTTGAATAACGCGCAGAGACTGCAGCGCCCTGCACATGTGGAGCTTTGGGGTGTGATGCAGTCAATGTGCTGCCCTTAGGCTGGCCCCTGGAAGGCATCCTGCCTCGTTGGTGATGTGCCGCCTCCTCCTCCTCCTCCTCCTCCTCCTCTCTCCTATCAGGCACCCACATTGAGTCAGTGACCTCATCATCCCCTCCCTCCTCATCACTGGAGCAAACCTGGCAGTATGCTGCAGCAGGGGGAGCATGACTGCCAGATTTCTGTCCTTCTTGGGCACCCCCTCTGTCCGTGCTCGTGTTACTGCCTTCATCGAGCTCAGTATCATCATCAGAGCCTTCCAAACACTGGGCATCCTCCTGGAGCATGTACCCAACACTGTGGTCAAACAGTTCGAGGGACTCCTCAGGAGGACATGGTGTGGCTAGGGAAGGAGTCACTGATGACATTGAGCCGAGGGAAGAGGCCGCTGCTTTGCCAGACAAAGTACCCTGGGCATGGGTGAGAGAGGATGAGGAGGATGAGGACGGCTTGGTCATCCACTCGACCAAGTCTTCCGCATGTTGCGGCTCAACATGGCCAGCTGCCGAAAAAAAGGCCAAGCGTGTCCCATGGCCACGTGCTGATGAAGATGCACCATCTCCACGACCAGCACTAGACACAGAGCCTGCTTACCCTCTCTTATTGGCTTGTGACTGTCTGCCTCTCCTTCTTGGCCTTCCAGACATACTAATGGCCTGTAGCTGCACTAAGCTGGGATATATATATATATATATATGTACTGATACTGCAGCTAGCAAAATCAACTGCCTGCCTGTAGTATGAGAACACCACCAACCTTCTACAGGTAGCTTTAGCTGAACACTGTGAGGTGGACGCACCCCACTAACTTGTAGGTTTAGCAGAACACTGTGAGCAGGACGCACTGCACTAACTGTAAATAGTCTAGCTGCCTGACTGTGGTACTAATAGGATCAAAAGAACACCAGCAATTTTCTTCAGGTAGCTGTATTTACTGTAACAAGACAAGCCTGCCTGTCAGTAAGAAGATAACAGAAACGGATCTAGCTGAACACTGTGAGCAGGACGCACCCCACTAGCTTGTAGGTTTAGCTGAACACTGTGAGGTGGACGCACCCCACTAACTTGTAGGTTTAGCTGAACACTGTGAGCAGGACGCACCCCACTAACTTGTAGGTTTAGCAGAACACTGTGAGCAGGACGCACTGCACTAACTGTAAATAGTCTAGCTGCCTGACTGTGGTACTAATAGGATCAAAAGAACATCAGTAATTTTCTTTAAAATACTGTAACAAGACAAGCCTGCCTGTCAGTAAGAAGATAACAGGAATGGATCTAGCTGAACACTGTGAGCAGGACGCACCCCACTAGCTTGTAGGTTTAGCTGAACACTGTGAGGTGGACGCACCCCACTAACTTGTAGGTTTAGCTGAACACTGTGAGCAGGACGCACCCCACTAACTTGTAGGTTTAGCAGAACACTGTGAGCAGGACGCACTGCACTAACTGTAAATAGTCTAGCTGCCTGACTGTGGTACTAATAGGATCAAAAGAACACCAGCAATTTTCTTCAGGTAGCTGTATTTACTGTAACAAGATAAGCCTGCCTGTCAGTAAGAAGATAACAGGAACGGATCTAGCTGAACACTGTGAGCAGGACGCACCCCACTAGCTTGTAGGTTTAGCTGAACACTGTGAGGTGGACGCACCCCACTAACTTGTAGGTTTAGCTGAACACTGTGAGCAGGACGCACCCCACTAACTTGTAGGTTTAGCAGAACACTGTGAGCAGGACGCACTGCACTAACTGTAAATAGTCTAGCTGCCTGACTGTGGTACTAATAGGATCAAAAGAACACCAGCAATTTTCTTCAGGTAGCTGTATTTACTGTAACAAGACAAGCCTGCCTGTCAGTAAGAAGATAACAGGAACGGATCTAGCTGAACACTGTGAGCAGGACGCACCCCACTAGCTTGTAGGTTTAGCTGAACACTGTGAGGTGGACGCACCCCACTAACTTGTAGGTTTAGCTGAACACTGTGAGCAGGACGCACCCCACTAACTTGTAGGTTTAGCAGAACACTGTGAGCAGGATGCACTGCACTAACTGTAAATAGTCTAGCTGCCTGACTGTGGTACTAATAGGATCAAAAGAACACCAGCAATTTTCTTCAGGTAGCTGTATTTACTGTAACAAGACAAGCCTGCCTGTTAGTAAGAAGATAACAGAAACGGATCTAGCTGAACACTGTGAGCAGGATGCACCCCACTAGCTTGTAGGTTTAGCTGAACACTGTGAGGTGGACGCACCCCACTAACTTGTAGGTTTAGCAGAACACTGTGAGCAGGACGCACCCCACTAACTTGTAGGTTTAGCAGAACACTGTGAGCAGGATGCACTGCACTAACTGTAAATAGTCTAGCTGCCTGACTGTGGTACTAATAGGATCAAAAGAACACCAGCAATTTTCTTCAGGTAGCTGTATTTACTGTAACAAGACAAGCCTGCCTGTTAGTAAGAAGATAACAGAAACGGATCTAGCTGAACACTGTGAGCAGGACGCACCCCACTAACTTGTAGGTTTAGCTGAACACTGTGAGCAGGACGCACCCCACTTACTTGTAGGTTTAGCAGAACACTGTGGGCAGGACGCACTGCACTAACTGTAAATAGTCTAGCTGCCTGACTGTGGTACTAATAGGATCAAAAGAACACCAGTAATTTTCTTTAAAATACTGTAACAAGACAAGCCTGCCTGTCAGTAAGAAGATAACAGGAACGGATCTAGCTGAACACTGTGAGCAGGACGCACTGCACTAAATGTAAATAGTCTAGCTGCCTGACTGTGGTACTAATAGGATCAAAAGAACACCAGTAATTTTCTTCAAAATACTGTAACAAGACAAGCCTGCCTGTCAGTAGGAATATAACAGGAACAGATATAGCTGAACACTGTGAGCAGGACGCACTGCACTAAATGTAAATAGTCTAGAAGATAACAGGAACGGATCTAGCTAAACTGAATACAGTGTATATATATATATATGCAACACCTGGGATGCATATATATACACAATACACTTTAAGTGCAGCTAACTGACTGACTGTCCTGCCTAATCTAGCTAACTCAAATGAAATGACACTGTCTCTCTCTCTCTCTAAGCACACCGGAACACACTGCACAGGGCCGCCGTGCAGGCGGCCTTATATAGTGTGGGGCGTGTACTAAATCCCCTGAGCCATAATTGGCCAAAGCCTCCTTGGCTTTGGCCAATTATGGCTCTCTGTTAAGGCGGCGCTGTGATTGGCCAAGCATGCGGGTCTTAGTGCATGCTTGGCCAATCATCAGCAAGCAATGCACTGCGATGCCGCAGTGAATTATGGGCCGTGACGCACCACACGAATTTGGCGCGAACGGCCCATATCGTTCGCAATTCGGCGAACGATCGAACAGCCGATGTTCGAGTCGAACATGTGTTCGACTCGAACACGAAGCTCATCCCTAAGGCTGGGTATAAATATGGAGAACCCGTATTCACAGCAAGTCGTGAGAAGAGAAAGTTACTAAAAAATTATTTTTCCTCGCACATTATTCCATGACTTCACCTTATTTATTAACTTTCTTGTCCTTTAGTAAATCAAAATCAATGTCTCAGATTTCAGGGATGGAACCTTCTTACATACCGGAGTAAAATGATCTAAGCGTACTCCAAACTCTGACACGACTCCAAAAGTGATTGGCTGTCTCAACTCACGCCATATGGTGTGATTTACTCTCAGCTTCTGTCATTTGTCAATTGATTGGGCGATGATGGGCTGGGTGACTCCCTATTTCCTTATAAGAAGGGCAGTCGGCTGAAAGACGGAAGCTGCATTTCAGCAGCTATGAAGAGTGAACGCCGCAGAGCTGATTCCAACACCTGAGAACGATCTTCAAGGAAGCATTACCTGACCGGGGAAGAGTACTGACACATTACTACATCGATGAGCGCAGCACAAGATTGGACACGTCCATCACTCTGAGACCCGAGGAAAACGATCTACACATACTCCAACTCCTGACACGGCTCGAAAAGCTACTAACGCTCCATGATGTCATAGGGTTCAGCTGCCGAGCTGACCCCGCTACATGAGAACGGTCTTCAGCGAAGACTTACCTGACCGAAGAGGAGTACTGACCCATTGATGTGTCAAGACTGATGAGCGTTCCACAAGATTGGACACATCCAGCACTCTGAGAGAGCACAGTATGCAAAGAATGGCTGAGAAAATGCTCAGTGACTAACAGCTGATAGTAGAGCTCTGACACCAACTCAACCGATCCAAATGCAAACCTACTGCAAGTCGTTAAGTTTTCTAAAACTGAGCTTTTGCACAAACGTAATTGATTTTTATCGCAACCCATGTCCTTATTAGTATGATTTCCCTTCATTTTCTCTCCCCATTGAAACGAAAAAAAACAATAAAAATCTGACTAAGGTTTTAACTCTTGCCAACTCTACAAAAAAAGTGTAAGTATATGAACTGCTGTTGGGGGGCGTGGCCGGATGTGAGCAAGGCAGCAAGCTATTCTCAGAGGCTCCGTCTATCCTGATCTAATCCGCGATATAGGAGCACTTAATCCGCCTTTCCAAGATCACCATCCCACAGAGGAAGTTGCCAGGGTCAGAACGATTCATTCCTCGGCTTCCAAGAAGCAGCAGAAAGCTGCAAATGAACAGCGCCATACACGCTCCAGGAAGGATGGGATGAAAGACTCCGCCCCCGCCCCGCCATCTTGTCGGCACAGAGTTCAGCAAAGCGCGCCACACAGACAACAGGGAAGATGGCGACGGAAAGAGATGCTGCAGAGCTGGAGGCAGACGCAGAACAAGTCGAGGAATCACAGGGGGCTGTGGATACTGATGCCATAATCAGACCGATCCTAGAAGCCATTAATGCCAGTAAGTCAGAACTTATGGGTAGGATTGACCACCTATCGTCTTAATGTACTCTGAATGGCATGATCTTGATAAGATCAGGGGCCAGCTCAATACTGTGGAATCAAGGGTCTCTGATGTGGAAGACACCACTTACTCTCAGGGGGCAAATCTAGCTGAACTGAAAGATATGGTGCTCTCCCTGCAGCGCAGAGCAATTGATGCTGAAGACCGACAGAGGAGGAACAATATCAGAGTGGTGGTCCTGCCTGAGGGTGTAGAAGGGGACAAGCCTGTCCTATTTGCTGAGAGTTTTTTTCAAACAACTACTGTCGCTGAAAGATTTACCCCCCACCTACGTTGTAGAAAGAGCACACAGAGTACCCACAGGTCGCAGACCGCCAGGAGCGTTCCCCAGGCCCCTGTTAGTCTGATTCCTGAACTATAGGGACCGTAATATGATCCTGGCCAAGTCTAGACAAATACCTGAGCTGAAGTATGAAAATGCTAGAGTAATGTTTTTCCCAGACTTCTCAGTGGCTACGTAACAACAACGCAGGTCCTTCAACGAAATACGCAAGCGACTGAGAGATAAAGAGATCCAGTACAGTATGCTGTACCTAGAGCAAACTTAGGATCCAATATAAGGGCAGTGTGAGATTCTTTGAAGACCCTGGAGAGGCCAGCGACTGGATTGACAAGGAACTATCCTGAATTTGTTTTTAACCGGAGATCAATCTCACCTGGAATTAATGTTGCACCTGTTGTGCTTTGTTTCAAGGCTCAGGATCTTATCCTAACATTCAGGTGTCCGTGGACTGCCGAGAGCGGACATTTGTGATTACTTAGGATTGAAAAGATGGAAGGTCTCATGGCCATTCTTTGAGTATCCGGGCGTTTCACCAAAAGGTCAAGAACATGCAGCGATGGAGGTCTGACTGACCGAGAATCCGATGTATGTGAGGACCCACAGCAGATGAGACGGTGAACTGAGGTCATACTTTAAACAACCATCCATTAACTCCAAACTGAGGATGCCTCCAGTGGAGCTTACTATACATTCACAGTTGTCCGTAACAAATTTTGCAATGGAGGTTTTTTTTTTTTTGTTCAAAGAGGAATGTCTCTTTCCTCAATTTGTGCTAAGGTACATTTTTTTGTTAATCTCTTTTTTTTTTTCCGGATGCTCCGTTGGTTTATGAACTGGAGTGATGAGAATACATGTGGATTCGACACAGAGCTGCAGAACTTTTGATCGCAAAGACCAGATCTCAAAAGAATTTTTTGTTGTTGTTTTTGGGATGAAGCTACATACCGGAACTGTTTTTGTGTTTTGTTGGGGACTTTTCTCTGGTATAATAGCAGGTGGGGAAGGTATAACTGTCACAGCCCAAATATCTGAGACTTTAGTCTGGTGTAAGAATCTTCTAATGTTATTGAGTGAGGATGACACCGCTGGGGGGGAACAGGTAGGTCCCCTGGCGTTTCATAATATTAGTCCTAAGGACCGAGAAGGTCATGAATGGATAAAATTAATATTGTGTCCTAGAATGTCAGGGGACTTAACAACAAATTCAAAAGGGCCTCGGTCTTTCACTATTTAAAGCATTATAAACCACATCTAGTTGTTCTACAAGAAACTCACTTAGAGGGTAGTAAAGTTATGGCTTTGCGCAAACAGTGGATCCAAAAAGCTGTTCACTTTACTAATTCCATGTTTGTGAGAGGAGTATCCATTCTTATTAGCAGATCTGTTCTGTGTACTATTCACCACGTAATCACAGACCCAGAGGGCAGGTATGCTGCAGTTATACTAGATATACTTAACAGTCGCATGTTGTTAATTAATGTGTATGTGCCCCCACCCTTCCAGGTTCAAATTCTGTATGACATGTTGACAAGATTGGCACAATTTCTACATTTACCCCTTTTCGTGTTGGGAGACTTCAACGCTGTGCTGGACGCGGCATTGAACTCCTCCAACCTGGGCAGGACAAGCTCTGCTGATTTGCGGAGTTGGGCCTCCACGGCTGGAGTGGTGGAATTATGGCAGGGGAAGCATCCGACGGATAGATGCTTCTCCCACATATCGATAGCTCATGGTTCCTCAGCAAGAATAGACCTAGCTTTTGGCAATAATCTTATGCTACAATATGTGGCAAGTATTGATTATCTGGCGGGGGGTCTGTCGGATCATAATCCTCTGTTTCTCACTCTGGCCGTCAGATCGGGGGGGGAGAGGGGGGGTTGGCGTCTATCTCCTTGTTGGTTGCAGCATGAACAGGTTGCTGCTCAGCTGGAGGAGGCTATTGAAAACTATTGGACGTCCAATGTTGGTGCGGCAGGGCCCCCGGTAGTCTGGGATGCCTTCAAGGCGGTCGCCAGAGGGGAATGCATATCGGCCATTAAGACCGCCCGGGTAAATGAGAACAAGGAATATAAAAACCTGCAAGAGGAAGAGAGAGAACAGGCCAGGGCACATGCGGAATCCCCATGGAGGGTCTCGTATGAATCCCTCGTATGTGATGTAGGAAAAAATTTGATAAGTTATGGCAGGCATGGTATGGAGCAGACAATACGGTGGGATAGACACTCTGGTACAATGTTTAAGTTTTAACAGGAGAAAGTTAAAATATAAATGTCTGAGAACTCAATTTAACTGAAGGTAATGGAGGGTTGAAAGGATGGTGGTAGATTGAGGAGGGGGGGTGGGAGAGAGTTGGGGGGGTTTCATTGGAGGGGTTTTTAGTATTTTGGGCCCTGCAAGGCCAAAGTCAGAACTCTGCCATGTTGGCGGCCCGGTGGTTGCTGTATGTATGAAAAAATTTGAATAAAAAGAATTTTCAAAAGAAAAGTATATGAACTGCTGTCTGTGTCATAAATATATGAATTACTGCCTGTGTCCCCTTTGGACTGATTCATCCTTATTGTCTGTCCACAAGGGGACACAGAAAGAAAGATCTAACCTTCCTTTGCAAAAAAAAAAGTTTTATTGCGGTTGGATGGAGGTGGTCTCCTGTTTGCAAGCATGCCTTAGGGTCAGCGCACAAGACCTTTCCATGCAATCACAATTTGTAAAAAACCCAGTAGTGACGGGCTGAGTACAAAATCTATAGTAAACTCTACACTACTCCCAATCACATTATAATAGGCAGCAGTGGCGGCTGGTGTTCAAAATTTTTGGGGGCGCAAACAAACTGAAAAAATATTGAAAAAATAAACATCAATTGCAGCCACTGTGCCCATCAAACACAGCCATACACTTTGTGGAGCATGCTCAGTTCATTTCACATTTGTACAGGCATGTGAGCAGACATGGACACAAAGTTCTGTAGGTCTGAGTGTAAGAAATCGCCATGCTAATGCACTAACACCGGTTTAAAATTGTTCATATTTTGTAGCAATTGCTTGTCAGGCACTGATGAGGTGCAGAAACCGCATCAGAATCGCAGTCAGTTCACACTGTACTCTGCGCACTGCTGTGGGTCTCAATAGAAAGTTAATGACCCCCCCAATTCAGTTTGCAGAATGCAGTGCAAACTGTGGAATTGGATCACATGGGTCTGAACACCCATGCGATCCGATTACAGTGTGGACAAAAAAAAGTGTCCTGCACCTTTTTGGTGCGGATCCAGTGCGAATTGATGGTCCACTGGAACCCTTTTTGTTAGACCTAGAAGTGACTTTAAATCCTAGAAGTCCATGATAAAGATTACACCATGAGCTGTGAACCCAGAAGACCATGGTAAAGAGTACACCATGAGCTGAAAACCCAGAAGACCAAGGTACAGAGTACACCATGAGCTGAAAACCCAGAAGACCAAGGTAAAGAGTACACCATGAGATGAAAACCCAGAAGACCAAGGTACAGAGTACACCATGAGCTGTAAACCCAGAAGATCAAGGTAAAGAGTACACCATGAGCTGTAGACTTTAAATAGAGTTAGAAGTGTCTTTTCCAAGAAGTCTCCTCTCCACTTCATGCACACAAACATGACCCATTGGGCGAACTTCTTGAAAAAGGCTCTTGTGATGTTTACACTCTTAATGATCCTGCCAATGATCCTGCCAAGATCCTGCCAAGCTGTTTGGAAACCAAAGAATGCACATTACCGCTGTTGATCTTCAAGGAGGTCCACAACACTTTTAAAAATATGGTAAGTTTCATTGAGGATTCTTGCAGCTTGTCATGCCACTTTGGGCTCCCTTGTTAGTGCAATTCCCCCTTTATACTGTGCACACATTCTTATGCAAGTCATACTGGTGGTTTTCAGTGAGGAGGGGGTCTGTACTGAGGAGGTGGTCTATACTGGGGGTCTGTGTTGAGGAGGTGGTCTGCACTGGAGGTCTGTACTGAGGAGGTGGTCTGTACTGGGGGAGGTGGTCTGTACTAAGGAGGTGGTCTGTACTGGGGGTCTGTACTAAGGAGGTGGTCTGTACTAAGGAGGTGGTCTATACTGGGGTCTGTACTGGGGTCCATACTGAGGAGGTGGTCTGTACTGGGGGTCTGTACTGAGGAGTTGGTCTGTATTGGGGTCTGTACTGAGGAGGTGGTCTGTACTGGGGGTATGTACTGAGGAGGTGATCCATGCTGGGGGTCTGTACTGAGAAGGAGGTCCATACTGGGGGTCTGAACTGAGGAGGTGGTCTGTACTGAGGAGGTGGTCTGTACTGAGGAGGTGGCCTGTACTGGGGGTCTGTACTGAGGAGGTGGTCTGTACGGGGGTATTTGCTGAGGAGGTGGTCTGTACTGAGGGTCTTTATTAAGGAGGTGGTCTGTACTGGGGAATTGATCTGTACTGAGGAGGTGGTCTGTACTGAGGGGGTGGTCTGTACTGGTCAGATGGTCTGTACTGAAGTGGTGGTCTATACTGGAGGTCTGTACTGAGGAGTTGGTCTGTACTGAGGAGGTGGTCTGCACTGAGGAGGTGGTCTGCACTGGGGTATATACTGAGGAGGTAGTCTGTACTGGGGTATGTACTGAGGAGGTGGTCTGTACTGAGGAGCTGATCTGTTTTAAGAAGATGGTCTGTACTGAGGAGGAGGTCTGTACTGAGGAGGTGGTCTGCATGAGGGGTTGATCTGTACTGTCTACTCCTCACCTCACTCCTTCAGTCTCATCTTGCATTACTAACTTACTAACTGACATATCATCATGGATGTCGCACCACTTCCTTAAACTAAATCTCTCTAAAACTGAGCTATTAATCAGCCTAAATAGACCTAGAAGTCTGTGGTAAACCTAGAAGTGACTTTAAATAGACCTAGAAGTCTGTGGTAAACCGCCCGTGGTAGACCTAGAAGTCTGTGGTAAACCGTCCGTGGTAGACCTAGAAGTCCATGGTAAGGCTAAACCGTGCGTGGTAGACCTAGAAGTCCATGGTAAGACTAAACCGTGCGTGGTAGACCTAGAAGTCTGTGGTAAAGACTACACCATGAGCTGTAAACCCAGAAGACCGTGGTAAAGAGTACACCATGAGCTGTAAACCCAGAAGACTGTGGTAAAAAGTACACCATGAGCTGTAAACCCAGAAGACCGTGGTAAAGAGTACACCATGAGCTGTAAACCCAGAAGACCGTGGTAAAGAGTACACAATGAGACTTTAAATAGACCTAGAAGTGTCTTTTTCTAGAAGTGTCTTTTTCTCCACTTCACTTCAAGTGTCTTTTTCTCCACTTCATGCACACAAACATGACCCATTGGGTGAACTTCTTGAAAAAGGCTCTTGTGATGTTTACACTCTTAATGATCCTGCCAAGCTGTCTGGAAACCAAAGAATGCACATTACAGCTGTTGATCTTCAAGGAGGTCCACAACACTTATAAAGGAGGTCCACAACACTTATAAAAAATAATAAAAAATATGGTAAATTTCATTGAGGATTCTTGCAGCTTGTCATGCCACTTTGGGCTCCCTTGTTAGTGCAATTCCCCCTTTATACTGTCCACACATTCTTATGCAAGTCATACTGGTGGTTTGCAGTGAGGAGGGGGTCTGTACTGAAGAGGTGTTCTATGCTGGGGGTCTGTACTGAGGAGGTGGACTGTACTGGGGTCTGTATTGAGGAGGTGATCTGCACTGGGGGTCTGTACTGAGGGGGTGGTCTGTACTGGGAAGGTGGTCTGTACTGAGGAGGTGGTCTGTACTGGGGGTCTGTACTAAGGAGGTGGTCTTTACTGGGATCTGTACTGGGGAGGTGGTCTGTACTGGAGTGTGTACTGAGGAGGTGGTCTGTACAGGGGGTCTGTACTGAGGAGGTGGTCTGTACTGGGGTCTGTACTGAGGAGGTGGTCTGTACTGGGGGTCTGTACTGAGGAGGTTGTCTGTACTGAGGAGGTGGTCTGTACTGAGGTATATACTGAGGAGGTAGTCTGTACTGGGGTATGTACTGAGGAGGTGGTCTGTACTGAGGAGTTGATCTGTACTAAGGAGATGGTCTGTACTGAGGAGGTGGTGTGTACTGAGGAGGTGGTTTGCACGAGGGGTTGATCTATACTGTCTTCTCCTCACCTCACTCCTTCAGTCTCCTCTCGCATTACTAACTTACTAACTGACATATTAGCATGGATCACCACTTCCTTAAACTAAATCTCTCGAAAACTGAGCTATTAATCCCCCCCCCCGCCCGTGCCCTCCTCTATGACTTTTTCATCAAAATCAACAATGCAACTATCAGTCCCTCCCCTCATGCCAGGGTACTCCTCCAATCCCTACACTGGCTCCCAATCACCCAGCGAAATAATTTCAAAATACTAACCACAACATACAAAGCCATTCACAACTCTTCCCTGAGCTACATCACCAATCTTGTCTCCAAATATCACCCAAATCGTCCTCTCTGCTCTTCTCAAGACCTCCTGCTCTCAAGATCTCTCGTCTCCTACTCCCATGCTCGTCTCCAGGATTTCTCCAGAGCCTCTCCCATCCTCTAGAACTCGCTACCTCCACCGGTCCCGCTATCCCCTACTCTTGCTACCTTCAGGTGATCCCTGAAAACTCATCTCTTCAGGAAAGCCTATCACGTCTCCAACTAATCTTCTACCACTTCCATCAGCTCATTCACCACAATTACAACCTTTTGTACCACCTGCCCAACCCTATTAGATTGTAAGCTCTTCTGAGCAGGGCCCTCTTAATCCTCTTGTATTTTATTGTATTATAACTGTATTGTCTCCTTTTTATATTGTAAAGCACTGCGTAAACTGTTGGCGTTATATAAATCCTATATAATAATAATAATACTCGGGGTCAATATTAAGTGGTGGTCTGTACTGGTAAGACGGTTTGTACTGAGGAGGTGGTATCTACTGGAGGTCTGTATTGAGGTGGTGGCCTGTGCTGGGGGATCTGTACTGAGGAGGTGGTCTATATTAAAGAGGTGTTCTCCAGTTCTATTTATGTTTGTTTACAACACAATGTTGCCATTCTGTCGCATTCAAATATATGTTTTTAACGCGTTTGCAGAATTAAAGAGGAGTTTAGGTTTAAAAAAAAAAACATTTATACTCACCTCGGTGGATGTAGCATCAGTGAGAAACTACACCTGCATCAAAGACCAAGTACTGAACGATCAAAAACCACTGATGGCTCAGTTCTCGGTCTTCAGTGAGCAGAGAGCCGGTGACTGTCAGCGGGCTGTGGGGGGTTTGTCGTTTTTGTAGAAATGGTTTAATACATTTAGAAATAACAACTAGCAGTTTGTTTTCAATGCAGGTTTATTTTTTTATTTTTCTCACCATTAACTGCTTGCTGACCGCCGGCTGTCAATTGACGGCCAGGAGGTGCAGCTCTCGTGGCGGGCGGGCGTCATATGATGGGCTCGCTTTCCCAGCCCACCAAGGGGCGCGCGCGTGCGCCGCCGACGGCGATCACGCGCGACAGCCGTGTCACTGGGCACCCGGTGCGCGTGTCCGGCGGCCGCGATGTCCGCCGGGCACCCGCGATTACCGGTAACACAGCAGGACCATGGATCTGTGTGTGTAAACACACAGATCCACGGTCCTGTCAGAGGAGAGGAGACCGATAGTGTGTTCCCAGTACAGAGGAACACCGATCGGTCTCCTCCCCTAGTGAGTCCCCACCCCCTACAGTTAGAATCACTCCCTAGCAAACACAGTTAACCCCTCGATCACCACCTAGTGTTAACCCCTTCCCTGCCTGTCACATTTATACAGTAATCAATGCATTTTTATAGCACGGATCGCTGTATAGTTGTGAATGGTCCCAAATATGTGTCAAAAGTGTCCGATATGTCCGCCGCAATATCGCAGTCACGATAAAAAAATCGCAGATCGCCGCCATTACTAGTAAAAAAATGAAAAAAAATAACAATGTTATAAATCTATCCCCTATTTTGTAGATGCTATAACTTTTGCGCAAACCAATCTATATACGCTTATTGCAATTTTTTTACCAAAAATATGTACAAGAATACATATCGGCCTAAACTGAGAAAAAATTTGTTTTAAAAAAAAAAAAAATTGGATATTTATTATCGCAAAAGGTAAAATTATTGTGTTTTTTTTTTTTAAACTTGTCACTCTTCTTTTGTTTATAGCGCAAAAAATAAAAACCGCAGTGGTGATCAAATACCACTAAAAGAAAGCTCTATTTGTGGGGAAAAAAATGATAACAATTTCATTTGGGTACAGTGTTGTATGACCGCGCAATTGTCATTCAAAATGTGACAGCGCTGAAAGCTGAAAAATGGCTTGGGCAGGAAGGGGGAGAAAATGCACTGTATTGAGGAGAAGTCAGAGATCTCCGAGGCTCCCAGTACAGGTAGTAAGTTGTGTTCTGTATCCTCCTCCCAGCACTCGGTGTGTCTCCTTCAAGCACAGCGTTCTTTGCTGCAGGAAAGAGTCATTTCACCTGCACATGAAATATGTTCTCTCCTTCCAGTAAATTCTTCCGTAGAGTTCAGTTCAGCTGCCTCGTGTTCACAGTCTTCAGAGCTCCACCGGTGTGAAGCTTCAGTCTACGGGCTCCATTCTTTTATATAGGGGGCGGGGAAATCCCTTCTTTATACAATGTAGAGACTAAGTCAGAAACTTTGTGGAGCATGCTCAGTTCATTTCACATTTGTACAGGCATGTGAGCAGACATGGACACAAAGCTCTGTATGTCTGAGTGTAAGAAATCGCCATGCTGATGCACTGACACCGGTTTAAATTTGTTCATATTTTGTAGCAATTGCTTGTCAGGCTGAGTTCACACTAGGGTTGCCACCTGTCCAGGATTCACCCGGGTCATGTGTGGCAGCAATAAAAGTGATCAGATTTTTTTTTTTTAAATGGACAATGTAAAAAAAGAAATAAAATAAATAAGAAACATTTTTTTTTTAAACCGCCCTGTCCCCGCGATCTCGCGCAACAAAGAAAACGCATACATAAGTTGCGGCCGCAAATGTAAACGGTGTTCAAATCACACATGTGAGGTATCGCCGCGATCGTCAGAGCGAGAGCAATAATTCTAGCAAAAGACTTCCTCTGTAACTCTAACCTGGTTAGACTGGTAAATTTTTTTAAATCGTTGTCTATGGAGATTTGTAGGTACTGTAGTTTGTCACCATTCCACAAGTGTGCGCAATTTCTAAGCATGACATGTTGGGTATATATTTACTCAGCGTAACATTATCTTTCACATTATACAAAACGATTAAGCTAACCTTACTGTTTCGTTTTTTTAATTCATGAAAGTGACTTTTTTCCCCAAAAAATTAGTTTGAAAGACCGATGCGCAAATACCGTGTGACATAAAATCGCAGTGGTGTAGACCAAGCCTAAACTAAACAGAGCAGCAGGAGCGTGGGGATTTTCAAAAAAAATATTCAGTTCATTAAACAAGCAATGTATCACTTACATCAGTCTTTCTCAACCAGGGTTTCATGGAACCCTAGGTTTCCTTCTGGGGTAGCTAATGGTTCCTTGAGCTGTGGTTTACTGACTTCACATGTGATGGTGCCTTCATAGGTTCAGGTCCAACACCACTTGGCACAGCCAGAGCCATGTCTATATAGGTGGCATTCAATGAAGGAGCATTCCTCTCATTGATCACCACCAATAGAAGGGGCATTTTCCAATGCGTCTTGTGTATTGCAGCCATTTGAAATAATCATGTGTGGATGAAGCCTAAATAGACCTAGAAGTTTGTGGTATGCTCTTCATGGTAAACCTAGAAGTGACTTTAAAAAGACCTAAAAGTCTGTGGTAAACTGTCCATGGTAGACTAAAGTGTGTGTGGTAAGACTAAAGTGTGTGTGGTAAGAATAAAGTGTCCGTGGTAAGAGCAAAGTGTGCATGGTAAGACTAAAGTGTGCATGGCAGTGGCGGCTGGTGCTCAAAATTCTTTGGGGGGCGCAAACAAACTGAAAACATTATGAAAAAAAAACATCAATTGCAGCCACTGTGCCCATCAAACACAGCCACTGTGCTCATCAAACGCAGCCACTCTGCCATCAAATGCAGCCACTGTGCCCATCAAACACAGCCACTGTGCCCAATAAAACGCAGCCACTGTGCCCATCAAACGCAGCCACTCTGCCATCAAATGCAGCCACTGTGCCCATCAAACGCAGCCACTGTGCCCATCAAACGCAGCCACTATGACCATGAAATGCAGCCAATGTACCATCAAATGCAGCCACTGTGCCCATCAAACGCAGTCACTGTGCCATCAAACGCAGCCACTGTGCCATCAAACGCAACCACTGCGCCCATCAATTGCTGCCACTGTGCAATCAAACGCAGCCACTGTGCCATCAAATGCAGCTACTGTGCCAAACTCTGCCACTGTGCCCATCAAATGCTGCCAGTGTGCCCATCATATGCTGCCAGTGTGCCCATCAAACGCTGCCAGTGTACCCAACTGCCCATCAAATGCTGCCAGTGTGCTAATGTCACACAAGTGGGTGGGCTCTGCACCCCGAGCCCACCCTTTTTTAAAGCCAATTAGAGCCTCAGGCTCTAATCATGTTCTTCTTCAAAATAAAAACCCCATTGAAATCTATGCGTCCCTCACCCTGCATGGAGATTAGGGGCCAGGTGCATGGATTAGAGGGGGGTGCAAACAAACTGAAAACATTATGAAAAAAAAAACATCAATTGCAGCCACTGTGCCCATCAAACGCAGCCACTGTGCCGATCAAACACTGCCACTGTGCCATCAAATGCAGCCACTGTGCCCATCAAACACAGCCACTGTGCCATCAAATGCAGCCACTGTGCCCTTCAAATGCAGCCACTGTGCCATCAAATGCAGCCACTGTGCCCATCAAACACAGCCACTGTGCCATCAAATGCAGCCACTGTGCTCTTCAAATGCAGCCACTGTGCCATCAAATGCAGCCACTGTGCCCATCAAAAGCAGCCACTGTGTCATCAAATGCAGCCACTGTGCCCATCAAACGCAGCCACTGTGCCCATCAAACGCAGCCACTATACACATCAAACGCAGCCAATGTGCCATCAAATGCAACCACTGTGCCATCAAACGCAGTCACTGTGCCATCAAACGCAGCCACTGTGCCATCAAATGCAGCCACTGTGCCCATCAAAAGCAGCCACTGTGCCATCAAATGCAGCCACTGTGCCCATCAAACACACCCACTGTGCCATCAAATGCAGCCACTGTGCCCATCAAACACAGCCACTGTGCCATCAAATGCAGCCACTGTGCTCTTCAAATGCAGCCACTGTGCCATCAAATGCAGCCACTGTGCCCATCAAAAGCAGCCACTGTGCCCATCAAACGCAGCCACTGTGCCCATCAAACGCAGCCACTATACACATCAAACGCAGCCAATGTGCCATCAAATGCAACCACTGTGCCATCAAACGCAGTCACTGTGCCATCAAACGCAGCCACTGTGCCATCAAATGCAGCCACTGTGCCCATCAAAAGCAGCCACTGTGCCATCAAATGCAGCCACTGTGCCCATCAAACACAGCCACTGTGCCATCAAATGCAGCCACTGTGCCCTTCAAATGCAGCCACTGTGCCATCAAATGCAGCCACTGTGCCCATCAAAAGCAGCCACTGTGTCATCAAATGCAGCCACTGTGCCCATCAAACGCAGCCACTGTGCCCATCAAACGCAGCCACTATACACATCAAACGCAGCCAATGTGCCATCAAATGCAACCACTGTGCCATCAAACGCAGTCACTGTGCCATCAAACGCAGCCACTGTGCCATCAAATGCAGCCACTGTGCCCATCAAAAGCAGCCACTGTGCCATCAAATGCAGCCACTGTGCCCATCAAACACACCCACTGTGCCATCAAATGCAGCCACTGTGCCCATCAAACACAGCCACTGTGCCATCAAATGCAGCCACTGTGCTCTTCAAATGCAGCCACTGTGCCATCAAATGCAGCCACTGTGCCCATCAAAAGCAGCCACTGTGTCATCAAATGCAGCCACTGTGCCCATCAAACGCAGCCACTGTGCCCATCAAACGCAGCCACTATACACATCAAACGCAGCCAATGTGCCATCAAATGCAACCACCGTGCCATCAAACGCAGTCACTGTGCCATCAAACGCAGCCACTGTGCCATCAAATGCAGCCACTGTGCCCATCAAAAGCAGCCACTGTGCCATCAAATGCAGCCACTGTGCCCATCAAACACAGCCACTGTGCCATCAAATGCAGCCACTGTGCCCTTCAAATGCAGCCACTGTGCCATCAAATGCAGCCACTGTGCCCATCAAAAGCAGCCACTGTGTCATCAAATGCAGCCACTGTGCCCATCAAACGCAGCCACTGTGCCCATCAAAAGCAGCCACTGTGCCCATCAAACGCAGCCACTGTGCCCATCAAACGCAGCCACTATACACATCAAACGCAGCCAATGTGCCATCAAATGCAACCACTGTGCCATCAAACGCAGTCACTGTGCCATCAAACGCAGCCACTGTGCCATCAAATGCAGCCACTGTGCCATCAAACGCAACCACTGCGCCCATCAAATGCTGCTGCCACTGTGCAATCAAACGCAGCCACTGTGCCATCAAATGCAGCTACTGTGCCAAACTCTGCCACTGTGCCCATCAAATGCTGCCAGTGTGCCCATCATATGCTGCCAGTGTGCCCATCAAAGGCTGCCCGTGTGCCCAACTGCCCATCAAATGCTTTCTGAAGCCAATTAGAGCCTCAGGCTCTAATCATGTTCTTCAAAATAAAAACCCCATTGAAATCTATGCGTCCCTCACCCTGCATGGAGATTAGGGGTTAGGCGCAAGGATTAGAGGGGCGGTGCCCCTGCGCCCGTTATGAGCAGCCACCACTGTATGGAAGTTATGTCATGGTCTGATCTGTCTATGTGCACTTTTAGAGATGTGATGGCTCCAGTATTGCAGTGCACTTGTAGTGCAGAGTGGATTTGCCTTTAGTAAATCAACCCCAGAGTGTATTTTTATGTCTTATTATCATTGATTTACTAAAGGAGTAGAGGCTGGGTATAAATATGGAGAACCCGTATTCACAGCAAGTCGTGACAAGAGAAAGTTACTAAAAAATTATTTTTCCTCGCACATTATTCCATGACTTCACCTTATTTATTAACTTTCTTGTCCTTTAGTAAATCAAAATCAATGTCTCAGATTTCAGGGATGGAACCTTCTTACATACCGGAGTAAAATGATCTAAGCGTACTCCAAACTCTGACACGACTCCAAAAGTGATTGGCTGTCTCAACTCACGCCATATGGTGTGATTTACTCTCAGCTTCTGTCATTTGTCAATTGATTGGGCGATGATGGGCTGGGCGACTCCCTATTTCCATATAAGAAGGGCAGTCGGCTGAAAGACAGAAGCTGCATTTCAGCAGCTATGAAGAGTGAACGTCGCAGAGCAGATCCCAACACCTGAGAACGATCTTCAAGGAAGCATTACCTGACCGGGGAAGAGTACTGACACATTACTACATGGATGAGCGCAGCACAAGATTGGACACGTCCATCACTCTGAGACCCGAGGAAAACGATCTACACATACTCCAACTCCTGACACGGCTCGAAAAGGTACTAACGCTCCATGATGTCATAGGGTCTGCTGCCGAGCTGACCCCACTACATGAGAACGGTCTTCAGCGAAAACTTACCTGACCGAAGAGGAGTACTGACCCATTGATGTGTCAAGACTGATTAGCGTTCCACAACATTGGACACATCCAGCACTCTGAGAGAGCAGAGTATGCAAAGAATGGCTGAGAAGACGCTCAGTGACTAACAGCTGATAGTAGAGCTCTGACACCAACTCAACCGATCCAAATGCAAACCTACTGCAAGTCGTTGTTAAGTTTTCTAAAACTGAGCTTTTGCACAAACGTAATAGAGAAGCCCGGAGCAAAGTAAGAAATACATAGGCGAAGGGCGGACATGACAGGGTTAACAGGGAGATGGTATCATGAGAAAGGGAAAATGTTTGGTGCCGAGGGGGAGGGGCCATGGAAGGTGTTAAATTCTGTCCCCGCCCTGATGAGTCATCACAAGCGTGGGGGAAAGTTACAGGGAGCAGACAGCATGGCTGATGTGGAGAGGATCTTGGCCCAGCTTATGGTGGAGGCAGCGGCGCGGGGGGCTTCATGGCTATAGGACACTCTGGGGACTGTGTTACAAGGCTTTGAGCCTTTGCCAGGTACGAGGGGACGGAGGTCCAGACCGCCGGATCGGTTCTCCCCGGACCGCAATGCGGGACCGCAGCGGAGGGTGGGGGGTGGTGATTCTGCTGGGACCCTGTCGGGTCCGGCGGCGTAGCGGGCAGCGTTAGTGGCCAGGGGGTGCCCGGTTACTGTTCTAGGACAGCAGGGGGGATCGAGCAGCTCATTGCAGGCCCCTGGGGGGAACATGCGGCCTACAAGGCGCAGGGACAGTGTGAGTGCGGGCCCCTCCCCCACCATCAGGAGACTGTCACAGGAGATCGGACACGCTGTGCAGAGGAGGATGGCGTCACAGGGGACAGGACACACGGAGCAGAGGGCTATGGTGGCAGTCCCTGGGCTTTCTAACACTGCAGCAGGGGACCGAAAAGAGAACGATCGTGGGAGGAGATCAGGATTGGTGCATGGGAGAGCGGAGGCTGGCAGGACTGAGGTTCAATGCACTGGTCCTGGCAAGGCTGTCCAAAAAATCATCAGAGGGCTATGCTGCGCGGAGGCAGGGTCGGAGGTCAGCAGTTCTAGCGGCAACCAGGGCTGCATCGCATGGTGGGCCAACATCTGAGGAGGAAGAAGGATTGGAGCTGAGGTCCCCAGGAAACCAGTCCGGATCTGATGAGGAGGCGGGGCCATTAACCGGGAGCGTGCGGTCGGAGGAACACGGATGATCGGCCGAGGGGTCCACGCCTGTGCAGCCGGGTAAGTTACCTTCTTCTATGCATGTGTGGGAATGTCTGATACTGTTGGAGTTAGTAGTGGCTTAGCTGGGTCCGCTCCGGGTGCGGGGGTTTCGGGATCGTCCAGGGGGACTGCTGGGTTATTGGGGTTTTTTGGCCGGAATAAAGGACCTGGTACAGAAATTTGAGAATGCGGAAAGAGTCGCAGCTGGGCCAGCATCGGCATGGGTCTCACAAGTGGGAGTGCCGGGGATGCCGGTGCGGCTGGAGGGAGCTCGGTGGTGCCAGTGGTTGCGCCTAAAATCCCTGCTCCTGCTGTGGCGTCAACGGTGGGTAGTTCCCCGCAAGGGGACGTTAAAGGCAGAGGGAAGGCGGGACATCGTCAGTTTGGGAGATGCAGCAAAATGTGAAGTATATGTCTGCTTTGAGGGGCCACTGGGAGCTCATCTGAAACAGGAGGTGCGGGAAAAACTGTGGAAAGGTGAGTACGTTGAGATATTTTCCCTGCTGCTTTTAAAAAAAAATGTAACCTGGACAGGGTAAAACCGGATGATTCCAAGAAGGAGGACGAGGAACTGGTTACATGCGTTCGCGATAATGGCAAGTGTCATAGGGGAGAAGAATCCCGAACATTATTCGGGGATCTTCTGCTAACAGGATGCTATAGGGGAGGCCTACAGGGTTTATGGCGGTACAGGATGGCTGCGGTATGATTTCGTCAACGCAGAGCGGTAAGGCCAGAACTGAGATGGGATCACAAGGACATCAGCTTGTGGATGCGCCTGATGACGTCACCGAGGGCTCCCAGCCAGTTTTTTCCAGGAGGGGCCGGTGGACCTTCGGCCCAGGGACAATCGGCCGAAAACAAAAAAGGGGTATGTTGGCAATATAATTCAGGGACCGGTAAGTTTGGAGGTGCATGTTGGTACAAGCATGAATGTTCTGGGTGCGGAGGAACTCATCCGGGGTCCAGATGCTTTAAACAGGAAAAAAGGCCGCGCTGGAGAGGCTGAAAACTGGAGGGAGGACCCCGGTGAAGGTGCGCAGAATGCGGCCGTTCCTAAGTAGGTATCCGGACAGGGAGGCGGCGAGGTTGTTAGAGTCAGGTTTTACAGTAGGTTTTGGGATTTCGTGTAATTTAGAGGTTGTTCCCCCCGTTCCGCGCAATTTGAGGTCGGCAATGCAACATCCGGACGTGGTTTCGGAGAAACTAAATAAGGAGGTGGCTTTAGGGAGAATGGGGGGTCCTTTCCCATTACCGCCTTTTGCCGATTTGGTAGTATCCCCGTTGGGGGTGGTGCCAAAGAAAGAACGGGATAAGTTTAGGCTCATTCATCACCTCTCCTTCCTAAAAAGGGGATCGGTGAATTATGCAATTGATCAGGCAGATTGTTCAGTGTCTTATACATCATTTGATGCTGCGGTGGGGTGGGTACGGTGTTACGGCAAGGGAGCGTTAATGGCTAAGGCAGATGTGGAGTCAGCCTTTCGGCTTCTTCCGGTTCACCCGGATAGTTTCCGGTTGCTGGGATGCCATTGGAATAACCAATTTTATGTGGACCAATGCTTGCCGATGGGCTGCTCTGTGTCGTGCGCATTATTTGAACAGTTCGGTTCTTTTGTAGAATGGGTAGTACGGGATGTGTCAGGCATGAATTTGGTTATCCACTATTTGGACGATTTCCTTTGCATAGGACCAGCTGCTTCCAGAATCTGCGCGGTGCTCCTGACATCGCTGGAGCACATAGCGGATAGGTTTGGCATTCCATTGGCACCCGAGAAGACGGAAGGACCTGGTAAGGTCATCAGTTTTCTGGGCATTGTCCTGGACTCGGTGGCAAAGGAATGCAGGTTACCAGAAGATAAGTTGGCGGACCTAAAAAGGGAAATCGCAGGTATGATTGGGTTGCGCAAAGTTCAGCTTCGAGATTTGCAATCGCTATTAGGTAAGCTGAATGGTGCGTGCTGCAGTTTGCCAATGGGGAGGGTTGTTTGCCGCAGGCTAGTGGCCAGCACAGCTGGTATTCAGTCCCCGAGGCACTATGTGAGATTGAGAAAAGAACACAGGGAGGACTTGAGGGTATGGCATACCTTCTTGGAATCCTTTAATGGACGGGCGCTATGGATGTCGGAGCCAGTCAGCAACTTTGACCTCGAACTGTTCACGGATGCGGCCGGTTCCACAGGTTATGGGGCGTTCTTTCACGGGCAGTGGAGTGCGGGTACATGGCCAGGGGAATGGATTGAAGTGGGTTTTACAAAAAACCTAGTGCTGCTGGAACTGTTTCCGGTGGTTTTAGCAGTTGTATTGTGGGGTGGGGCCTTTAAGGATCGAAAAGTGAGGTTTCATGGGTACAATTTAAGTGTGGTGCAAGTGATTAACAGGATTACTGCATCATTCCCACCAGTGATTAGGTTGTTACAACACTTGGTTTTGAGACGTTTGCAGTTGAATGCTTTCATTCATGCAGTAAACCTCCCGGGTGTGGAGAATGTTATCGCTGATGCGCTGTCTCGCTTCCAGTGGGACAGGTTCTGCGAGTTGGCGGCGGAGGCGGAGCGGCACAGGGTGCCTTGTCCCGAATGGTTGTGGGGGATAGCATTGGCTTCGTCGCCGGATGGATCAGGAAGTCGGTAAGTGAGGTGACCTGGTCAGCATACTCGAAAGTATGGCATGAGTGGCAGGCGTTGGTGCAAGAGGTGGGTGATGAGTCGGTGGATGGTGCAGTGGGGCTCCTGGTGTATTATGTGGCGAGAATGATGGAGGAGGGAGTGCCTGCATCGGCACTGCATAAGCAGTTAGCGGGTTTAGCGTTTTTGTTCAAATTACAAGGCCAGCCTGACTTTACAAAGGATTTCTGGGTGAGGCAGGCGATGAAAGGCTATCGGCAATCGGTGGTTCGTACGGACTCCAGGAGACGATAACCTTTCAGATTTTAACAGGTATGGTAGCACAGTTGGTGGGGGTTTGTTCCTCTGACTACGAGTGCACCATGTTTACGGCGGCATTTTTGATGTCTTTCTTCGGGGCATTTCGTATTGGGGAATTGGTTAGTCCGTCAAAGAAGGTACAAGGGGGAATTGGGATACAGGAGGTGGCATGCGGAAAGGATGTTTTGTTATATTTTCGTAGGTCAAAGACGGATCAAATGGGTAAAGGGAGGTTGGTGCAGGTTTCTCAGTGCCGGGTTCGGCTTTGTGCCCAGTGGAAGCAGTTAAGGGATTTATGGGTATCCGCAAAAGGGGGGGTCCCTTGTTGGTGCATTTCGATGGGGTTCCGTTATCACGTTATCAATTTGTGGCCGTATTTAGAAAATGTTTAAGGGCTTTGGGTTTGAATGAGAAGGAATTTTCGTCTCATTCCTTTCGGATTGGGGCTGCGACAGAGGCGGCTAGAAATGGGATGGATGCAGAGGCTGTAAAACGCATAGGGCGGTGGGAATCGCGGAGGTTCCAGATATATGTTAGGTCTCATCTGGTGGTGGGGCTGTAAAATGTTAATTGGGAAGAATCCTGTTCATATTGGGGGTTAGGTTTGCAGAATACTGGTGATCATGGGTATTGTTTTTGGGTCATTTTCTTTACAGGTTCAGCGGCAGGCCTGGTTTGGATATTGGGCCATTCCTTTGTGAGCTACGGGGCCAGGAGGGGAGATGTGAGATTTGAAGGTAGACAGTTGGGTTTTTCATAGGAAGGAAGCCTGCATTAAGTGGTTTTGGTTCCCGGGTATGTTGTGGGGAAGATTGATTTCTGAGGTGCAGCGTTATGCGCTTAGGGACAGGGCACCGGATGTTTTAGTTTTGCATTTAGGGGGCAATGATTTGGGGGTGAGATCTATGGTGTATATATCGCGGGACATCAAATTTGATGTCTGGCGTTGGATGCAGGAGTTTTCAAAGATGGTTATAGTTTGGTTCGACATGGTGGCTCGGACAACATGGAGGATGGCCAGGTCGTTTGAGGGTGTTAATAGGGCACGGAGGGAGATTAACCGGGAGGTGAGTAAGTTCATGGTGAAGAATGGGGGATTGGCTATTAGGCATTTGGAATTAGAGTTCGAAACTTGGAGGTACTTGAGGAGAGATGGCGTTCATTTAAATGATGTGGGTATTGATCTGTGGGCGTTGGGACTGCAGGACGGTATCCAGAGAGCTATTTGGGTGTGGAGGTGCACCAAAAGGTAAGGTTGTTACCTTTGGGTGCTGTGGCGGGCGTTTTGGTCTTTGCAGGGGAAAGAAGATATGGCACAATGAGAATTTCGGGAACTAGCGTTGCTATGGTCCTGATGGTACTGATGGTGGTTTCCGGATAACGGAGGTTAGACGGAAAGTGTTAATGGGGGCACTGCGGTCATTGGTTGTCTCTGAGCCAGCTTGTCGGCTTGAGGCCTATTATTTCATTAAGAGAAGGGCCGCAGTGCAATATGGTTATGTTACTGATGTTTTACGAATCTCCTGCAAAGACCAACGCTAGATAGATGAGGAATCTTTGAATAACAGATGTGTTTTTGTTATGGTATTTATTGTTTAATAAAGTAGGCTGCTACGGCCTTTTATAACTCCAACCCTCTGGTCTGGTCTTGATTGTTTAGAATAAGGTTAAGAGGTTGGGGTTTTTTAGGTAATGGGAATCACATCTGTTATACAACAGTCAAGAGAAGCCCGGAGCAAAGTAAGAAATACATAGGCGAAGGGCGGACATGACAGGGTTAACAGGGAGATGGTATCATGAGAAAGGGAAAATGTTTGGTGCCGAGGGGGAGGGGCCATGGAAGGTGTTAAATTCTGTCCCCGCCCTGATGAGTCATCACAAGCGTGGGGGAAAGTTCCCGCCCACCCTCCCTAAATAAAAAAAAAAAAAAAAAAAAAAAAAAAAATTGGAAAAGTGAATTGGGTAGTTTTGGTTGTGTGTTTTTTCTTTTTCTTTTCCAAAACAGGTTCGTGGAAGTTGGATGTCGTAGCAGTGGCGGGCGTTTTGGTCTTTGCAGGGGAAAGAAGATATGGCACAATGAGAATTTCGGGAACTAGCGTTGCTATGGTCCTGATGGTACTGATGGTGGTTTCCGGATAACGGAGGTTAGACGGAAAGTGTTAATGGGGGCACTGCGGTCATTGGTTGTCTCTGAGCCAGCTTGTCGGCTTGAGGCCTATTATTTCATTAAGAGAAGGGCCGCAGTGCAATATGGTTATGTTACTGATGTTTTACGAATCTCCTGCAAAGACCAACGCTAGATAGATGAGGAATCTTTGAATAACAGATGTGTTTTTGTTATGGTATTTATTGTTTAATAAAGTAGGCTGCTACGGCCTTTTATAACTCCAACCCTCTGGTCTGGTCTTGATTGTTTAGAATAAGGTTAAGAGGTTGGGGTTTTTTAGGTAATGGGAATCACATCTGTTATACAACAGTCATGATTTTTATCGCAACCCATGTCCTTATTAGTATGATTTCCCTTCATTTTCTCTCCCCATTGAAACGAAAAAAAACAATAAAAATCTGACTAAGGTTTTAACTCTTGCCAACTCTACAAAAAAAGTGTAAGTTTATGAACTGCTGTTGGGGGGCGTGGCCGGATGTGAGCAAGGCAGCAAGCTATTCTCAGAGGCTCCGTCTATCCTGATCTAATCCGCGATATAGGAGCACTTAATCCGCCTTTCCAAGATCACCATCCCACAGAGGAAGTTGCCAGGGTCAAAACGATTCATTCCTCGGCTTCCAAGAAGCAGCAGAAAGCTGCAAATGAACAGCGCCATACACGCTCCATGAAGGATGGGATGAAAGACTCCGCCCCCGCCCCCGCCATCTTGTCAGCACAGAGTTCAGCAAAGCGCGCCACACAGACAACAGGGAAGATGGCGACGGAAAGAGATGCTGCAGAGCTGGAGGCAGACGCTGAACAAGTGGAGGAATCACAGGGGGCTGTGGATACTGATTCCATAATCAGACTGATCCTAGAGGCCATTAATGCCAGTAAGTCAGAACTTATGGGTAGGATTGACCACCTATCGTCTGAATGTACTCTTATAAGGCATGATCTTGATAAGATCAGGGGGCGGCTGAATACTGTGGAATCAAGGGTCTCTGATGTGGAAGACACCACTCACTCTCAGGGGGCAAATCTAGCTGAACTGAAAGATATGGTGCTCTCCCTGCAGCGCAGAGCAATTGATGCTGAAGACCGACAGAGGAGGAACAATATCAGAGTGGTGGGCCTGCCTGAGGGTGCAGAAGGGGACAAGCCTGTCCTATTTGCTGAGAGTTTTTTTCAAACAACTACTGTTGCTGAAAGATTTACCCCCCACCTACGTTGTAGAAAGAGCACACAGAGTACCCACAGGTCGCAGACCGCCAGGAGCGTTCCCCAGGCCCCTGTTAGTCCGGTTCCTGAACTATAGGGACCGTGATATGATCCTGGCCAAGTCTAGACAAATACCTGAGCTGAAGTATGAAAATGCTAGAGTAATGTTTTTCCCAGACTTCTCGGCGGCTACGCAACAACAACGCAGGTCCTTCAACGAAATACGCAAGCGACTGAGAGATAAAGAGATCCAGTACAGTATGCTGTACCTAGAGCAAGCTTAGGATCCAATATAAGGGCAGTGTGAGATTCTTTGAAGACCCTGGAGAGGCCAGTGACTGGCTTGACAAGGAACTATCCTGAATTTGTTTTGAACCGGAGATCAATCTCACCTGGAATTAATGTTGCAACTGTTGTGCTTTGTTTCAAGGCTCAGGATCTTATCCTAACATTCAGGTGTCCGTGGACTGCCGAGAGCGGACATTTGTGATTACTTAGGATTGAAAAGATGGAAGGTCTCATGGCCATTCTTTGAGTATCCAGGCGTTTCACCAAAAGGTCAAGAACATGCAGCGATGGAGGTCTGACTGACCGAGAATTCGACGTATGTGAGGACCCACAGCAGATGAGACGGTGAACTGAGGTCATACTTTAAACAACCATCCATTAACTCCAAACTGAGGATGCCTCCAGTGGAGCTTACTATACATTCACAGTTGTCCGTAACAAATTTTGCAATGGAGGTGGTTTTTTTTTTTTTTGTTCAAAGAGGAATGTCTCTTTCCTCAATTTGTGCTAAGGTACATTTTTTTTGTTAATCTCTTTTTTTTTCCGGATGCTCCGTTGGTTTATGAACTGGAGCGATGAAAATACATGTGGATTCAACACAGAGCTGCAGAACTGTTGATCGCAAAGACCAGATCTCAAAAGAATTTTTTGTTGTTGTTTTTGGGGTGAAGCTACATACCGGAACTGTTTTTGTGTTTTGTTGGGGACTTTGCTCTGGTATAATAGCAGGTGGGGAGGTATAACTGTCACAGCCCAAATATCTGAGCCTTTAGTCTGGTGTAAGAATCTTCTAATGTTATTGAGTGAGGATGACACCGCTGGGGGGGAACAGGTAGGTCCCCTGACGTTTCATAATATTGGTCCTAAGGACCGAGAAGGTCATGAATGGATAAAATTAATATTGTGTCCTGGAACGTCAGGGGACTTAACAACAAATTCAAAAGGGCCTTGGTCTTTCACTATTTAAAGCATTATAAACCACACCTAGTTGTTCTACAAGAAACTCACTTAGAGGGTAGTAAAGTTATGGCTTTGCGCAAACAGTGGATCCAAAAACCTGTTCACTTTACTAATTCCACGTTTGCGAGAGGAGTATCCATTCTTATTAGCAGATCTGTTCCGTGTACTATTCACCACGTAATCACAGACCCAGAGGGCAGGTATGCTGCAGTTATACTAGATATACTTAACAGTCGCATGTTGTTAATTAATGTATATGTGCCCCCACCCTTCCAGGTTCAAATTCTGTATGACATGTTGACAAGACTGGCACAATTTCTACATTTACCCCTTTTCGTGTTGGGAGACTTCAACGCTGTGCTGGACGCGGCGTTGGACTCCTCCAACCTGGGCAGGACAAGCTCTGCTGATTTGTGGAGTTGGGCCTCCACGGCTGGAGTGGTGGAATTATGGCGGTGGAAGCATCCGACGGATAGATGCTTCTCCCACATATCGACAGCTCATGGTTCCTCAGCAAGAATAGACCTAGCTTTTGACAATAATCTTATGCTACAGTATGTGGCAAGTATTGATTATCTGGCGGGGGGGTCTGTCGGATCATAATCCTCTGTTTCTCACTCTGGCCGTCAGGTCGGGGGGGGAGAGGGGGGGTTGGCGTCTATCTCCTTGTTGGTTGCAGCACGAACAGGTTGCTGCTCAGCTGGAGGAGGCTATTAAAAACTATTGGACGTCCAATGTTGGTGCGGCAGGGCCCCAGGTAGTCTGGGATGCCTTCAAGGCGGTCGCCAGAGGGGAATGCATATCGGCCATTAAGACCGCCCGGGTAAATGAGAACAAGGAATATAAAAACCTGCAACAGGAAGAGAGAGAACAGGCCAGGGCACATGCGGAATCCTCATGGAGGGTCTCGTATGAATCCCTCGTATGTGATGTAGGAAAAAATTTGATAAGGTATGGCAGGCATGGTATGGAGCAGACAATACGGTGGGATAGACACTCTAGTACAATGTTTAAGTTTTAACAGGAGAAAGTTAAAATATAAATGTCTGAGAACTCAATTTAACTGAAGGTAATGGAGGGTTGAAAGGATGGTGGTAGATTGAGGGCTCATAGTGAGTTTAAAGTCTGCCTTTCTCAGCGATGAGGTGGTTTAAAAATAGGTGTTTTAAGTATGTATTAGACAATTTCAATCGGGATTTGGGCTGTGACGGGGGGGGGGGGGGCCAAAGGCCAAAGTCGTAACTCTGCCATGTTGGCGGCCCGGTGGTTGTTGTATGTATTAAAAAATTTGAATAAAAAAAAAAAGTATATGAACTGCTGTCTGTGTCGTAAATATATGAATTACTGCCTGTGTCCCCTTTGGACTGATTCATCCTTATTGTCTGTCCACAAGGGGACACAGAAAGAAAGATCTGACCTTCCTTTGCAAAAAAAAATTTTTTATTGCGGTTGGATGGAGGTGGTCTCCTGTTTGCAAGCATTACTTAGGGTCAGTACACAAGACCTTTCCATGCAATCACAATTTGTTAAAACCCAGTAGTGACGGGGCTGAGTACAAAATCTATAGTAAACTCTACACTACTCCCAATCACATTATAATAGGCAGCAGTGGCGGCTGGTGTTCAAAATTTTTGGGGGGTGCAAACAAACTGAAAAAATATTGAAAAAAAAATTGCAGTCACTGTGCCATCAAACGCAACCACTGTGCCCATCAAACACAGCCATACACTTTGTGGAGCATGCCCAGTTCATTTCACATTTGTACAGGCATGTGAGCAGACATGGACACAAAGTTCTGTAGGTCTGAGTGTAAGAAATCGCCATGCTAATACACTAACACCGGTTTAAAATTGTTCATATTTTGTAGCAATTGCTTGTCAGGCACTGATGAGGTGCAGAAACCGCATCAGAATCGCAGTCAGTTCACACTGTACTCTGCGCACTGCTGTGGGTGTCAATAGAAAGTTAATGACCCCCCCAAATCAGTTTGCAGAATGCAGTGCAAACTGTGGAATTGGATCACATGGGTCTGAACACCCATGCGATCCGATTCCAGTGCGGACAAAAAAAGTGTGCTGCACCTTTTTGGTGCGGATCCAGTGCGAATTGATGGTCCACTGGAACCCTTTTTGTTAGACCTAGAAGTGACTTTAAATCCTAGAAGTCCATGATAAAGATTACACCATGAGCTGTAAACCCAGAAGACTGTGGTAAAGAGTACACCATGAGCTGAAAACCCAGAAGACCAAGGTACAGAGTTCACCATGAGCTGAAAACCCAGAAGACCAAGGTAAAGAGTACACCATGAGATGAAAACCCAGAAGACCAAGGTACAGAGTATACCATGAGCTGTAAACCCAGAAGATCAAGGTAAAGAGTACACCATGAGCTGTAGACTTTAAATAGAGTTAGAAGTGTCTTTTCCAAGAAGTCTCCTCTCCACTTCATGCACACAAACATGACCCATTGGGCAAACTTCTTGAAAAAGGCTCCTGTGATGTTTACACTCTTAATGATCCTGCCAAGCTGTTTGGAAACCAAAGAATGCACATTACCGCTGTTGATCTTCAAGGAGGTCCACAACACTTTTAAAAATATGGTAAGTTTCATTGAGGATTCTTGCAGCTTGTCATGCCACTTTGGGCTCCCTTGTTAGTGCAATTCCCCCTTTATACTGTGCACACATTCTTATGCAAGTCATACTGGTGGTTTTCAGTGAGGAGGGGGTCTGTACTGAGGAGGTGGTCTATACTGGGGGTCTGTGTTGAGGAGGTGGTCTGCACTGGAGGTCTGTACTGAGGAGGTGGTCTGTACTGGGGGAGGTGGTCTGTACTAAGGAGGTGGTCTGTACTGGGGTTCTGTACTAAGGAGGTGGTCTGTACTAAGGAGGTGGTCTATACTGGGGTCTGTACTGGGGTCCATACTGAGGAGGTGGTCTGTACTGGGTCTGTACTGAGGAGGTGGTCTGTACTGGGGGTATGTACTGAGGAGGTGGTCCATACTGGGGGTCTGTACTGAGAAGGTGGTCCATACTGGGGGTCTGAACTGAGGAGGTGGTCTGTACTGAGGAGGTGGTCTGTACTGAGGAGGTGGTCTATACTGAGGAGGTGGCCTGTACTGGGGGTCTGTACTGAGGAGGTGGTCTGTACGGGGGTATTTGCTGAGGAGGTGGTCTGTACTGAGGGTCTTTATTAAGGAGGTGGTCTGTACTGGGGAATTGATCTGTACTAAGGAGGTGGTCTGTACTGAGGGGGTGGTCTATCCTGGGGGTCTGTACTAAAGTGGTGGTCTGTACTGGTCAGATGGTCTGTACTGAAGTGGTGGTCTATACTGGAGGTCTGTACTGAGGACTTGGTCTGTACTGAGGAGGTGGTCTGCACTGAGGAGGTGGTCTGCACTGAGGAGGTGGTCTGCACTGGGGTATATACTGAGGAGGTAGTCTGTACTGGGGTATGTACTGAGGAGGTGGTCTGTACTGAGGAGCTGATCTGTTTTAAGGAGATGGTCTGTACTGAGGAGGTGGTCTGTACTGAGGAGGTGGTCTGCACGAGGGGTTGATCTATACTGTCTTCTCCTCACCTCACTCCTTCAGTCTCCTCTCGCATTACTAACTTACTAACTGACATATTAGCATGGATCACCACTTCCTTAAACTAAATCTCTCTAAAACTGAGCTATTAATATCCCCCCCCCCGCCCGTGCCCCCCTCCATGACTTTTCCATCAAAATCAACAATGCAACTATCAGTCCCTCCCCTCATGCCAGGGTACTAGACATCTGACATCCTAGACTCTGACTTGTCATTTCAGCCCCAAGTCCAATCGTTGTCAAAATTTTGTAGAATTCACCTCCATAACATCTCTAAAATGTGCCCCTTTTTATCAAATGAAACCACCAAGCTCCTCATTCACTCCCTTCTTATCTCTCGCCTTGACTATTGAAACTCCCTTCTCATTGGCCTGCCTCTCCATAGGCTATCCCCTCTTCAGTCTATCATGAATGCTGCTGCCAGACTTATACACCTTACCAACCGCTCAGTGTCTGCCAACCCTCTACTCCAATCCCTACACTGGCTCCCAATCACCCAGCGAATTAATTTCAAAATACTAACCACAACATACAAAGCCATTCACAACTCTTCCCTGAGCTACATCACCAATCTTGTCTCCAAATATCACCCAAATCGTCCTCTCTGCTCTTCTCAAGACCTCCTACTCTCAAGATCTCTCGTCTCCTCCTCCCATGCTCATCTCCAGGATTTCTCCAGAGCCTCTCCCATCCTCTAGAACTCGCTACCTCCACCGGTCCGGCTATCCCCTACTCTTGCTACCTTCAGGTGATCCCTGAAAACTCATCTCTTCAGGAAAGCCTATCACGTCTCCAACTAGTCTTCTACCACTTCCATCAGCTCATTCACCACAGTTACAACCTTTTGTACCACCTGCCCCACCCTATTAGATTGTAAGCTCTTCTGAGCAGGGCCCTCTTAATCCTCTTGTATTTTATTGTATTATAACTGTATTGTCTCCTTTTTATATTGTAAAGCACTGCGTAAACTGTTGGCGTTATATAAATCCTATATAATAATAATAATAATACTGGGGGTCAATATTAAGTGGTGGTCTGTACTGGTAAGACGGTTTGTACTGAGGAGGTGGTCTCTACTGGAGGTCTGTATTGAGGTGGTGGTCTGTGCTGTGTGATCTGTACTGAGGAGGTGGTCTATATTAAAGAGGTGTTCTCCAGTTCTATTTATGTTTGTTTACCACACAATGTTGCCATTCTGTCGCATTCAAATATATGTTTTTAACACGTTTGCAAAATTAAAGAGGAGTTCAGGTTTAAAAAAAAAAAAACATTTATACTCACCTCGGTGGATGTAGCATCAGTGAGAAACTACATCTGCATCAAAGACCAAGTACTGAACGATCAAAAACCACTGATGGCTCAGTTCTCGGTCTTCAGTGAGCAGAGAGCCGGTGACTGTCAGCGGGCTGTGGGGGGTTTGTCGTTTTTGTAGAAATGGTTTAATACATTTAGAAATAACAACTAGCAGTTTGTTTTCAATGCAGGTTTATTTTTTTATTTTTCTCACCATTAACTGCTTGCTGACCGCCGGCTGTCAATTGACGGCCAGGCGGCGCAGCTCTCGTTGCGGGCGGGCTTCATATGACGGCCTCGCTTTCCCAGCCCACCAGGGGGCGCACACGCGCCGCCGACGGCGATCATGCGCGCCTTCCATGTCACTGGGCACCCGGTGCACGTGCCTGGCGGCCGCGATGTCCGCCGGGCACCCGCGATTACTGGTAACACAGCAGGACCGTGGATCTGTGTGTGTAAACACACAGATCCACGGTCCTGTCAGAGGAGAGGAGACCAATAGTGTGTTCCCAGTACAGAGGAACACCGATCGGTCTCCTCCCCTAGTGAGTCCCCACCCCCTACAGTTAGAATCACTCCCTAGCAAACACAGTTAACCCCTCGATCACCACCTAGTGTTAACCCCTTCCCTGCCTGTCACATTTATACAGTAATCAATGCATTTTTATAGCACGGATCGCTGTATAAATGTGAATGGTCCCAAATATGTGTCAATAGTGTCCGATATGTCCGCCGCAATATCGCAGTCACGATAAAAATCGCAGATCGCCGCCATTACTAGTAAAAAAATTTTAAAAAATTAAAATGTTATAAATCTATCCCCTATTTTGTAGACGCTATAACTTTTGCGCAAAGCAATCTATATACGCTTATTGCGTTTTTTTTTACCAAGAATATGTACAAGAATACATATCGGCCTAAACTGAGAAAAAATTTGTTTTAAAGGGAAAAAAATGGATATTTATTATCGCAAAAGGTAAAAATTATTGTGTTTTTTTTTACTTGTCACTCTTCTTTTGTTTATAGCGCAAAAAATAAAAACCGTAGAGGTGATCAAATACCACTAAAAGAAAGCTCTATTTGTGGGGAAAAAATGATAACAATTTCATTTGGGTACAGTGTTTTATGACCGCGCAATTGTCATTCAAAATGTGACAGCGCTGAAAGCTGAAAAATGGCTTGGGCAGGAAGGGGGCGAAAATGCCCTGTATTGAGGAGAAGTCAGAGATCTCCGAGGCTCCCAGTACAGGTAGTAAGTTGTGTTCTGTATTCTCCTCCCAGCACTCGGTGTGTCTCCTTCAAGCACAGCGTTCTTTGCTGCAGGAAAGAGTCATTTCACCTGCACATGAAATATGTTCTCTCCTTCCAGTAAATTCTTCTGTAGAGCTCAGTTCAGCTGCCTCGTGTTCACAGTCTTCAGAGCTCCACCGGTGTGAAGCTTCAGTCTACAAGCTCCATTCTTTTATATAGGGGGCGGGGAAATCCCTTCTTTATACAATGTAGAGACTAAGTCAGAAACTTTGTGGAGCATGCTCAGTTCATTTCACATTTGTACAGGCATGTGAGCAGACATGGACACAAAGCTCTGTATGTCTGAGAGTAAGAAATCGCCATGCTGATGCACTGACACCGGTTTAAAATTGTTCATATTTTGTAGCAATTGCTTGTCAGGCTGAGTTCACACTAGGGTTACCACCTGTCCGGGATTCACCCGGGTCATGTGTGGCAGCAATAAAAGTGATCAGATTTTTTTTTTAAATGTACAATGTACAAAAAGAAATAAAATAAATAAGAAACATTTTTTTTAAAGCGCCCCTGTCCCCGCGATTTCACGCAACAAAGAAAACGCATACATAAGTTGCGGCCGCAAATGTAAACGGTGTTCAAATCACACATGTGAGGTATCGCCGCGATCGTCAGAGCGAGAGCAATAATTCTAGCAAAAGACTTCCTCTGTAACTCTAACCTGGTTAGACTGTTAAATTATTTTAAATCATTGCCTATGAAGATTTGTAGGTACCGTAGTTTGTCGCCATTCCACAAGTGTGCGCAGTTTCTAAGCATGACATGTTGGGTATATATTTACTTTATAGCGTAACATTATCTTTCACATTATACAAAACTATTAGGCTAACCTTACTGTTTCGTTTTTTTAATTCATGAAAGTGACTTTTTTCCCAAAACAATTAGTTTGAAAGACCGATGCGCAAATACCGTGTGACATAAAATCGCAGTGGTGTAGACCAAGCCTTAACTAAACAGAGCAGCAGCAGCGTGGGGATTTTAAAAAAAAAATATTCAGTTCATTAAACAAGCAATGTATCACTTACATCAGTCTTTCTCAACCAGGGTTTCACGGAACCCTAGGTTTCCTTCTGGGGTAGCTAATGGTTCCTTGAGCTGTGGTTAACTGACTTCACATGTGATGGTGCCTTCATAGGTTCAGGTCCAACACCACTTGGCACAGCCAGAGCCATGTCTATATAGGTGGCATTCAATGAAGGAGCATTCCTCTCATTGATCACCACCAAAGGAAGGGGCATTTTCCAATGCGTCTTGTGTATTGCAGCTATTTGAAATAATCATGTGTGGATGGAGCCTAAATAGACCTAGAAGTTTGTGGTATGCTCTTCATGGTAAACCTAGAAGTGACTTTAAAAAGACCTAAAAGTCTTTGGTAAACTGTCCATGGTAGACTAAATTGTGTGTGGTATAACTAAAGTGTGTGTGGTAAGAATAAAGTGTGCGTGGTAAGACTAAACTGTGCATGGTAAGACTAATGTGTGTGTGGTAAGAATAAAGTGTCCGTGGTAAGAGTAAAGTGTGCATGGCAGTGGCGGATGGTGCTCAAAATTCTTTGGGGGGCGCAAACAAACTGAAAACATTATGAAAAAAAACATCAATTGCAGCCACTGTGCCCATCAAACACAGCCACTGTGCCATCAAACGCAGCCACTGTGCCCATCAAACGCAGCCACTGTGCCATCAAATGCAGCCACTGTGCCCATCAAACGCAGCCACTGTGCCCATTAAACGCAGTCACTATGCCCATGAAATGCAGCCAATGTGCCATCAAATGCAGCCACTGTGCCCATCAAACGCAGTCACTGTGCCATCAAATGCAGTCACTGTGCCATCAAATGCAGCCATTGTGTCATCAAATGCAGCCACTGTGCCATCAAATGCAACCACTGCTCCCATCAAATGCTGCCACTGTGCAATCAAACGCAGCCACTGTGCCATCAAATGCAGCTACTGTGCCAAACGCTGCCACTGTGAGCATCAAATGCTGCCAGTGTGCCCATCATATGCTGCCAGTGTGCCCATCAAATGCTGCCAGTGTGCCCATCATATGCTGCCAGTGTGCTAATGTTACACAAGTGGGTGGGCTCTGCACCCCAAGCCCACCCTTTTTAAAGCCAATTAGAGCCTCAGGCTCTAATCATGTTCTTCTTCAAAATAAAAACCCCATTGAAATCTATGCGTCCCTCACCCTGCATGGAGATTAGGGGCCAGGTGCATGGATTAGAGGGGGGGTGCAAACAAACTGAAAACATCATGAAAAAAAAAAACATCAGTTGCAGCCACTGTGCCCTTCAAACACAGCCACTGTGCCCATCAAACGCAGCCACTGTGCCATCAAATGCAGCCACTGTGCCCATCAAACGCAGCCACTGTGCCATCAAACACAGCCACTGTGCCCATCAAAAGCAGCCACTGTGCCATCAAATGCAGCCACTGTGCCCATCAAACGCAGCCACTGTGCCCATCAAATGCAGCCACTATACCCATCAAACGCAGCCAATGTGCCATCAAATGCAACCACTGTGCCCATCAAACGCAGTCACTGTGCCATCAAACGCAGCCACTGTGCCATCAAATGCAGCCACTGTGCCATCAAACGCAACCACTGCGCCCATCAAACGTTGCCAATGAGCAATCAAACTCAGCCACTGTGCCATCAAATGCAGCTACTGTGCCAAATGCTGCCACTGTGCCTATCAAATGCTGCCAGTGTGCCCATCATATGCTGCCAGTGTGCCCACCAAACGCTGCCAGTGTGCCCAACTGCCCATCATATGCTGCCAGTGTGCTAATGTCACACAAGTGGGTGGGCTCTGCACCCCAAGCCCACCCTTTCTGAAGCCAATTAGAGCCTCAGGCTCTAATCATGTTCTTCTTCAAAATATAAACTCCATTGAAATCTATGCGTCCCTCACCCTGCATGGAGATTAGGGGTTAGGCGCAAGGATTAGAGGGGCGGTGCCCCTGCGCCCGTTATGAGCAGCCACCACTGTATGGAAGTTATGTCATGGTCTGATCTGTCTATGTGCACTTTTAGAGATGTGATGGCTCAAGTATTGCAGTGCACTTGTAGTGCAGAGTGGATTTGCCTTTAGTAAATCAACCCCAGAGTGTATTTTTATGTTGGACTTATTAGGGTTGATTTACTAAAGGAGTAGAGGCTGGGTATAAATATGGAGAACCCGTATTCACAGCAAGTCGTGACAAGAGAGGTTACTAAAAAATTATTTTTCCTCGCATATTATTCCATGACTTCACCTTATTTATTAACTTTCTTTTACTTTAGTGAATCAAAATCAATGTCACAGATTTCAGGGATGGAACCTTTTTACATACCAGAATAAAATGATCTAAGCGTACTCCAACCTCTGGACACGACTCCAAAAGTGATTGGCTGTCTCAACTCACGTCATATGGTGTGATTTACTCCCAGCTTCTGTCATTTGTCAATTGATTGGTCGATGATGGGCTGGGTGACTCCCTATTTCCATATAAGAAGGGCAGTCGGCTGAAAGACAGAAGCTTCATTTCAGCAGCTATGAAGAGTGAACGTCGCAGAGCAGATCCCAACACCTGAGAACGATCTTCAAGGAAGCATTACTTGACCGGGGAAGACTACTGACACATTACTACTTTGATGAGCGCAGCACAAGACTGGACACATCCATCACTCTGAGACCCGAGGAAAACGATCTACGCATACTCCAACTCCTGACACGGCTCAAAAAGGTACTAACGCTCCATGATGTCACAGGGTTCAGCTGCCGAGCTGACCCCGCTACATGAGAACGGTCTTCAAGGAAGCATTACCTGACCGGAGAAGAGTGCTGACACATTACTACATCGATGAGCGCAGCACAAGGTTGGACACATCCATCACCTTGAGACCCGAGGAAAACGATCTACACATACTCCAACTCCTGACACGGCTCGAAAAGCTACTAACGATCCATGATGTCATAGGGTTCAGCTGCCGAGCTGACCCCGCTACATGAGAACGGTCTTCAGCGAAGACTTACCTGACCGAAGAGGAGTACTGACCCATTAATGTGTCAAGACTGATGAGCGTTCCACAAGATTGGACACATCCAGCACTCTGAGAGAGCAGAGTATGCAAAGAATGGCTGAGAAGACGCTCAGTGACTAACAGCTGATAGCAGAGCTCTGACACCAACTCAACCGGTCCAACTGCAAACCTACTGCAAGTCGTTGTTAAGTTTTCTAAAACTGAGCTTTTGCACAAACGTAATTTATTTTTATCGCAACCCATGTCCTCATTAGTATGATTTCCCTTCATTTTCTCTCCCCATTGGAACAAAATAAAACAAAAAAACAATAAAAATCTGACTAAGGTTTTAACTCTTGCCAACAAAAAAAGTGTAAGTATATGAACTGCTGTCTGTGTCGTAAATATATGAATTACTGTCTGTGTCCCCTTTGGACTGATTCATCCTTATTGTCTGTCCACAAGGGGACACAGAAAGAAAGAATTGACCTTCCTTTGCAAAAAAAAAAGTTTTATTGTGGTTGGATGGAGGTGGTCTCCTGTTTGCAAGCATGAATTAGGGTCAGTACACAAGACCTTTCCATGCAATCACAATTTGTTAAAACCCAGTAGTGACGGGGCTGAGTACAAAATCTATAGTAAACCCTACACTACTCCCAATCACATTATAATAGGCAGCAGTGGCGGCTGGTGTTCAAAATTTTTTGGGGCCCAAACAAACTGATAAAATATTGAAAAAATAAACATCAATTGCAGCCACTGTGCCCATCAAACACAGCCATACACTTTGTGGAGCATGCTCAGTTCATTTCACATTTGTACAGGTATGTGAGCAGACATGGACACAAAGCTCTGTATGTCTGAGTGTAAGAAATCGCCATGCTGATGCACTAACACCGGTTTAAAATTGTTCATATTTTGTAGCAATTGCTTGTCAGGCTGAGTTCACACTGATGAGGTGCAGAAACCGCATCAGAATCGCAGTCAGTTCACACTGTACTCTGCGCACTGCTGTGGGTGTCAATTGAAAGTTAATGACCCCCCAAATCAGTTTGCAGAATGCAGTGCAAACTGTGGAATTGGATCACATGGGTCTGAATACCCATGCAATCCGATTTCAGTGCAGACAAAAAAAAGTGTCCTGCACCTTTTTGGTGCGGATCCAGTGCGAATTGATGGTCCACTGGAACTCTTTTTGTTAGACCTAGAAGTGACTTTAAAACCTAGAAGTCCATGGTAAAGATTACACCATGAGCTGTAAAAGCAGAAGACCGTGGTAAAGAGTACACCATGAGCTGTAAACCCAGAAGACCAAGGTAAAGAGTACACCATGAGCTGTAAACCCAGAAGACCAAGGTACAGAGTACACCATGAGCTGTAAACCCAAAAGACCAAGGTAAAGAGTACACCATGAGCTGTAAACCCAGAAGACCAAGGTAAAGAGTACACCATGAGCTGTAAACCCAGAAGACCAAGGTACAGAGTACACCATGAGCTGTAAACCCAAAAGACCAAGGTAAAGAGTACACCATGAACTGTAGACTTTAAATAGAGTTAGAAGGGTCTTTTCCAAGAAGTCTCCTCTCCACTTCATGCACACAAACATGACCCATTGGGTGAACTTCTTGAAAAAGGCTCTTGTGATGTTTACACTCTTAATGATCCTGCCAAGCTGTTTGGAAACCAAAGAATGCACATTACAGCTGTTGATCTTCAATGAGGTCCACAACACTTTTAAAAATATGGTAAGTTTCATTGAGGATTCTTGCAGCTAGTCATGCCACTTTGGGCTCCCTTGTTAGTGCAATTCCCCCTTTATACTGTGCACACATTCTTATGCAAGTCATACTGGTGTTTTGCAGTGAGGAGGGGGTCTATACTGGGGATCTGTATTGAGGAGGTGGTCTGCACTGGTGGTCTGTACTGAGGAGGTGGTCTGTACTGGGGGAGGTGGTCTGTACTGGGGTATATACTGAGGAGGTAGTCTGTACTGGGGTATGTACTGAGCAGGTGGTTTGTACTGAGGAGTTGATCTGTACTAAGGAGATGGTCTGTACTGAGGGGGTGGTGTGTGCTGAGGAGGTGGTCTGCACGAGGGGTTGATCTATACTGTCTACTCCTCACCTCACTCCTTCAGTCTCCTCTCGCATTACTAACTTACTAACTGACATATCAGCATGGATGTCGCATCACTTCCTTAAACTAAATCTCTCTAAAACTGAGCTATTAATATCCCCCCCACCCCCACCCGTGCTCCCCTCTATGACTTTTCCATCAAAATCAACAATGCAACTATCAGTCCCTCCCCTCATGCCAGGGTACTAGGTGTAATCCTAGACTCTGACATGTCATTTCAGCCCCAAGTCCAATCGTTGTCAAAATTTTGTAGAATTCACCTCCGTAACATCTCTAAAATGTTGTCGTTTGTCGTTTTTGTAGAAATGGTTTTATTATTTAGAAATAACAACTAGCAGTTTGTTTCCAATGCAGGTTTATTTTTTTATTTTTCTCACCATTAAACTAATTCTGAACTATAAACCAAACATTGAGGAGAAGTCAGAGATCTCCGAGGCTCCCAGTACGGGTAGTAAGCTGTGTTCTGTATTCTCCTCCCAGCACTCGGTGTGTCTCCTTCAAGCACAGCGTTCTTTGCTGCAGGAAAGAGTCATTTCACCTGCACATGAAATATGTTCTCTCCTTCCAGTAAATTCTTCTGTAGAGTTCAGTTCAGCTGCCCCGTGTTCACAGTCTTCAGAGCTCCACAGGTGTGAAGCTTCAGTCTACGTGCTCCATTCTTTTATATAGGGGGCGGGGAAATTCCTTCCTTATACAATGTAGAGACTAAGCCATACACTTTGTGGAGCATGCTCAGTTCATTTCACATTTGTACAGGCATGTGAGCAGACATGGACACAAAGCTCTGTATGTCTGAGTGTAAGATATCACCATGCTGATGCACTGACACCGGTTTAAAATTGTTCATATTTTGTAGCAATTGCTTGTCAGGCTGGGTTCACACTAGGGTTGCCACCTGTCCGGGATTCACCCGGACAGTCCTGGTTTTGAATCATGTGTCCGGATTTCAGTCCCCCACAAACCCGGACACATTTTTTCAGACATGAATGTAGTTCGGAACAGGGCCTGACAGGATGGTGAGGGGGAACTATGCACGCTGCATTACTATTCTCTTTGGAGTGCCCAAAGGTGTCCCAGGTCTGTAATCCTATAGAGCAGGGGTCTCCAAACTTTCTAAAAAAAAAAAGGGCTAGTTTATTGTCCTTCAGACTTTATGGGCACCGGACTGTGGCAGGAGTGTATATTTTCCTGGCATTAGTGGGAGTAAACATAACCACAATTGGTATTAGAGGGCGGAATAGTGCCCCTTTGTTGGTATCATTGGCAGGAATTGTATTGTGTTGGTGTCAGTGGGAGAAATGGTGCCCCATTATTGGTGTCAGTTGGCAGAATAGTGTCTCGTATCATTGGGAGGAATAGTGCTCCAAGGGCTGAATAAAGAAATCCAGTGCGAATTGAGCCATACATAATGTATAGCTCAATTCGCACTGCACCGGTGCGATTCCTGTACAAATGATATGCGATGCATTACACCGCATCATTATAAACCCATCCTCAGTATTGTCACACTCACACCAAATTCCAATGCTGACCATACACACGTCAGTTTTATTTTCTGATCGATGGGCTATTTGATCAAAACGCTGGAATCGATAAACTATTGAATAGCGATAACTATGCTTTAGGACTGAAACAACTAATCAACATAATCGATTATAATTGATTATGAAAATAGTTGTCAATTATTTTCATAATCGATTAGTTGGTTTGCAGATTAGTTGGCCTGCATGCAGAATGCACTATTTGTTTATACAATCACTTTAAGGGCTCTGTGAATGGAAGATCAGCATCTGAACCCAGAGAAGGTGGAGGCTGATAGACTGGAGGTAATATAAGACATTACAATTACATTTAAAGTAAAAGTTTACCAGTATTATGTATTATTTTTAAAATGATTATAACCATGAGAAAAAGTGTCAGCCGTTAGTATTACTTTATTATAACGGATTTATATTCCCCCACCACCCTTCATATCATGTCTGACCTCCAGTTAAAACATCCTGTATATCCTACTTCTGGGTGTATTTATTATTATATATATGATCTAAGTTTCTGAACGCAAATGACATACACTGTCCAAAAATTCCTCCGATCGAGAAACGTTTTCTATTCGGCCCCTTTGGATTTTCCCGTCACTGTAGCCAAAAATAAACATCGATTTGACCCCATTAATGATTAGAAAATTGAACCAATGTTCTTAAAACGAAAATTTGCGAAGGAAAAAATGTGTTTGTTATGGCCAGCATAAGTGACAGCAGGTGCAGATAGCAAGGGAGTCTGTCATGCAGAATATTCTATTACAATCCTTTCTACAAATCTGCAAAACAGTGTTTTAGATCTTTTTAATTTTTTTTCTTTTAAATAAAAATTTTGATCTCTGAGTTCAATGATATGTACCAGATTCAACCTCTAATAGTAGATATATATATCTTCTGTCAGTTATTCTCAGAGTGGATTTGATATTTTGTTCCCTAACCATATAGCTGGTTATTTATATTTTGGGCTGCGACTAACGATTATTTTCATAATTGATTAGTTGGCCGATTATTGTTTCGATTAATCGGATCAAACCCTAAAATAAAAAGTGTGGTGTATAATTTAGTTAATATGCTAAGTTTAAAAAAAGACAATTTATTCTTGAATATCTCTATGCAGTGGTAAATATAAAAACCCAATTATATGGTTAGGGAGCAAAATCTCTAATCCACTCTGAGAATAACTGATAGAAGAGATACAGTATATATACAATTAGAGGTTGAATCTGGAACATATCATTGGACACAGAGATCAAAATTTATATTAATAAGAAAAAAAATTAAAAAAGACCTTAAACACTGTTTTGCAGATTTGTAGAAAGGATTGTAATAGAATATTCTGCATGACAGACTCCCTTGCTATCTGCACCTGCTGTCAGTTATGCTGGCCATATACAAACACATTTTTTCTTTGAGAATTTTTGTTTTAAGAACATTGGTTCAATTTTCTGGTCATTAATGGGGTCAAGTCGGCGTTCATTTTTGGCCACAGTGACGGGAAAAATCCAAAGGGGTCGAATAAAAAACTTTACTCAATCGGAGGAATTTTTGGACAGTGTATTTAATTTTCGTTCAGAAACTTAGATCATATATATAATAATAAATACACCCAGAAGTAGGATATATGGGTATTTTAACTGGAAGTCAGACATGAAGCTATATGAAGGGTGGAAGGGAGATATAAATCCTTTATAATAAAGTAATACTAAAAGCTGATACTTTTTCTCATGGTTATAATCATTTTAAATATAATGCATAATACTGGTAAACTTTTACTTTAAATGTAATTGTAATGTCTTATATTACCTCCAGTCTATCAGCCTCCACCTTCTCTGGGTTCAGATGGTGATCTTCCCTGCACAGAGCCCTTAAAGTGATTGTAAACAGATTTTTTTTTTTAACAACAAACTTGTCATACTTACCTGCTCTGTGTAATGGTTTTGCACAGAGCAGCCCTGATCCTCCTCTTCTGGGGTCCCCCACCGGCACTTCTGGGTCCTTCTGCCTTCAGAGTGCCCCCAAAACAAGCCACAAAGTATATTATAGAGTATCCATATAGCAAGGTAAAATAAACGTCTGCCTTTAGAATCACTCACTTCCTTCTCCTGCCAAGGATTCCGTGTCTCACAAGGCCTTGCTCCTCACACATTCTGACATGTATGGAGGGTGTACTGAGCTGTATGTGTGCTGCACTGTGTATACTGACATGTATGGACAGTGTACTGAGCTGTATGTGTGCTGCACTGTATTTTATTCTATATAAACAAATAGTACATTCTGTATGCAGGCCAACTAATCGGCTAACCAAATAATGGATTATGAAAATAGTTGACAAGCTGGGGGGATATCTTGGGTGTAGAGAGGTCAGAGTGCGGGGGGGGATATCTGGGGTGTAGAGGGGTCAGAGTGCTGGGGGGGTATCAGGGATGTAGTGGGGTCACAATACAAGGGGTTCTCATGGTACATGGTAACAGTGCTGGGGGAATATCTAGGGTGTAGAGGGGTCAAAGTGCTGGGGGGATATCTGGGGTGTAGAGAAGTCATAGTGCTGGGGGGATATCTGTGGTGTAGAGGAGTCAGAGTGCTGGGGGGGATATCTGGGGTGTAGAGGGGTCAGAGTCCTGGGGGGATATCTGGGGTGTAGAGGGGTCAGAGTCCTGGGGGGATATCTGGGGTGTAGAGGGGTCAGAGTGCTGGGGGGATATCTGGGGTGTAGAGGGGTCAGAGTCCTGGGGGGATATCTGGGGTGTAGAGGGGTCAGAGTGCTGGGGGGATATCTTGGGCGTAGAGGGGTCAGAGTGCGGGGGGGATATCTGAGGTGTAGAGGGGTCAGAGTGCTGGGGGGATATCTGGGATGTAGAGGGGTCAGAGTGCTGGGGGGATATCTGTGATGTAAAGGGGTTCACAGTGCTGGGGGGATATCTGGGATGTAAAGGGGTCAGAGTGCTGGGGGGGAAATCTTGGGTGTAGAGGGGTCAGAGTGCTGGGGGATATCTGGGGTGTAAAGGGGTCAGAGTGCTGGGGGGGAAATCTTGGCTGTAGTGGGGTCACAGTGCTGGGGGAATATCTGGGGTGTAAAGGGGTCAGAGTGCTGGGGGATAACTGGGGTGTAGAGGGGTCACAGTGCTGGGGGGATATCTAGGGTATAGAGGGGTCAGAGTGCTGGGGGGGATATCTGAGATGTAAAGGGGGTCACAGTGCTGGGGGGATATCAATTCTGCAGGCAGCTTAATCATTCTACCTTCTGTATATATTATAGGTTTATCTTTCTTCAACAAAAAAGTTTTTATTGATATCTGAAGTTTTCACAAGAGTGTTCTTTCCCAGGAATTGTGCTTTTATGTAATTTGCTCTCCTGCAATTGACTATCACTGAGTGAATGTTTAGCATTGATCACTAATTTTGTTTTGTTTTTGTTTGTTTTTTTAGAGTCCTTATGACAGAAATCCACCAAATGACAGCTGTGGTACACCAGAAATCCTAGATGATGGAATCTACTATATTCCAGTGAGTTCTGTTTCATTAAGAGCTTTATAAGAATGTAAAAAGGCTATGGGGGTACCTCATCCTATATAGAATTAATAAAACCAAACCAACAGAATGGACTATCACGGTACCAAATGAGGAATATATACATAATAATTGTTCAATAATTTTATTTATACAAAATTAGATATTTAAAATATTTTCGTAAAAACATATAGATGCTCTCTTTTGCGGTTGATAAGTACATATTTCTCAAATTTCTGTCTGTAAAGATGGTTGCCGCCTTTCACATAGTCGCTTCCTCAGAATCATTTACATATGACATAAGATCAGAGAACCTTAAACAGGAAAACATGAGAAAAGATCATTAAAGACAAGAACATGCACTAAGATATCCTTTATATGGAAGTTCATATTAATATTAATAGGTATAGTGACCCAGAGGGGGACATATACCCCTATAACTTACGTATTGAGAACCCAAGATAGTTCAATCTATGGATGGAAGACGATGTGCCCAAAATTGGGAGGAGTGAGTAGAATTAAAGGAGACGCAGGAATCTGACCAGAATAGTCCCTCTACGGATTCATAAAATATTTATACCATTATAGGCATGGACCCAAAAAAACATATAGTCCTCAGGTGTCAATGCTTTAGAAAAAGTTAATTAATATCCATATACTCCCTAGAAACTGTATCATATAGTCATAGCCAGAACCAAATAAGAGTTCCCAGTTCAAGGAAAGATGTCCCTTCCTTATATTCCTAAGGCAATACCTAAATAATCATGGAACAATCGATTAAAGATAAAATACAAACACAGACAGGGGAGGAAAATAGACCATTGTATAAGCAAGGTACCTGTGTAATCCAAATCCTTGAGCCTATATACTCCACACAGAGACAAGAGGGGTGAAACAGTTGGTGACTACTATTGTATAGGATGCTGGTCGCTCAAAGTCCACACAAGCGCTGCTTTAAAATAACATGTGCTTGGTAAGGCAGAGAGCAAGCTCCAGCTGGGCCAGAAAACATCACTAAGATGAAAAGAAACCAGTCCACAATAGTAAAAATAGGCATAATACTGCGCCAGTGGCAGCTGGTGCTCCATTTTTTGGGGGGGGGCGCAAACAAAGCCCCAACCAACCCCATACCACCCCCCCACCCCCCCGTCACTCGCCCACAATAGGGCCTACAGATAGATAGACACTGGGTGGGAGAGATAGACAGAAAGACAGAGACTGGGTGGGATAGATAGATAGATAGATAGATAGATAGATAGATAGATAGATAGATAGATAGATAGATAGATAGATAGATAGATAGATAGATAGATAGATAGATAGACATCTATTCCTATATACTGATCTCCATGTATACACCGCTGGGATCTGTAGTAGGATTTTATATAAACCCATGTATTTCATATTATTCATATTTATTTTTATGTGTTATTAATACCAGTAGTAGTAGTATCAATATCAATAGTAGTATCAATAGTAGTAGCAGTAATGTCACTAGTAGTAGTAACAGTAGTAGTAGTATCAGTAGTATTAATATCAAAAGCAATAGTAGTAGTTATAAAATACGAAATTGTTCCCCGTAGCAGCATAAACGAGGGTAAAAAAGTACTGCATAAGATTACATAAATAGGATTTTAATAATGATAAAATATCAAAGAAAACTATAAATACAGTCAATCAAGACATCAGCTGTGGTACAAAAAATGAGATGAAAGCAACATCAGTTACGTGACAGTCACAATATTATACAAAACATTGAGGTAAATTAGTACATGATTCGTGTGTATGATTTCAGTTTATATGAATTACTGATGCGTTTCGACCCCACTGGGTCATCTTCAGAGGATTGTTGTAGACTGTAAAAATATTTGTAAGAATTGAAGTTCATAATGGACTGAATAAATATATAAATGAATTTAAAGAGGAAAACAGCAGTATTGGACATGTTCATGTATAGATAGATAGACATCTATTCCTATATACTGATCTCCATGTATACACCGCTGGGATCTGTAGTAGGATTTTATATAAACCCACGTATTTCATATTATTCATATTTATTTTTATGTGTTATTAATACCAGTAGTAGTAGTATCAATATCAATAGTAGTATCAATAGTAGTAGCAGTAGTATCAATAGTAGTAGTAACAGTAGTAGTAGTATCAGTAGTATTAGTAGCAATAACAATAGTAGTAGTATCAATATCAATATTAGTAGTAGTATCAATAGTAGTATCAATATCAAAAGTAGTAGTATCAATATCAGTAGTAGTAGTATAAATATCAATAGTAGTAATATCAATAGTAGTAGTAATATCAATAGTAGTAGTATCAATATCAATAGTAGTAGCAATATCAATAGTAGTAGTATCAATATCAATAGTAGTAGTATCAATATCAATAGTAGTAGCAATATCAATATTAATAGTAGTATCAATATCAATAGTAATAGCGAGATAGATAGGGAGATAGAGAGATAGATAGATAGAGAGATATAGATATAGATAGAGAGATATAGATAGAGAGATATAGATAGAGATAGAGAGATATAGATAGAGAGATATAGATAGAGAGATATAGATATAGATAGAGAGATATAGATAGAGAGATATAGATATAGATAGAGAGATATAGATAGAGAGATATAGATAGAATGTGTGTGAATCCAGAGAGAAGATTAGACAGATAGAAGTGTTGGGGTTCCCCTCCATCCAGCAGAACTTTTCCTCCCCTCCCCCCAGCACTCACCTGGAAAACAGACCAGGACAGCCCAGCACAGTGAGCCCGGCTCCATCCTTCTCCCCCTACATTGAGACGGCTCCATTCACCAGTACTCTGACTCTGAGGACATACTCCGGCTCTCTCACTCTCCCTATGGCTGCATTCTCTAATCTCGGTGTGACTGTGTAGTCACATAGCAGTAGAGGAGTCCTCTCCTCATGCTTCCTCTGCTTGGGCGCACTGGGAGATAAAAGCGGAAGTGACATCATAACTTGAATGTCATCAAAGTCCCGGCCATCTAATGCATATAATATGCGGAAGCTACTCGGCGCGATGGATGGCGCCACAAGGCGGGTTAAAAGCCTGCAAATGAAGCGCCGCGTCTGCAATCTCGTGATTGCATAGACGTGGCGCTTCCTATAGTGCACTGTGCCCGGCGCCCGAACGCAGTGCACTTATGGACCTTTTTTTCGAATTTTTTTCATTTTTTAAAGGGCCAGTTTTAAAAAATTATCATTATTTTTTTTTTGTGACTGTGCGGGGGGGGGGGGGGGGGCAGCGCCCAGGCGCCCCTATGGACGGGCCGCCACTGTACTGCCCCAATTATTATGTATATATTCCTCATTTGGTACCGTGATAGTCCATTCTGTTGGTTTGGCTTTATGAATTCATTAAGAGCTTTATTTATAAACTACACTATAGAGAGCCTTATAGTCTGCTCTGGGTTTAGTTCACTAAAGAATTTTTATTTTTATTTTTTACATTATTCTCAAAAGATATATACGTGTGGTCCTAGGTATGATCTAGCACTAGCTGTGATAACAGAATGTTCTCCTTAGGTTTTTTTTTAATAAACAAGAGTCAGAATTTAAATTTAAAAAACATATTTCTCCATCTCACGTAGAAAAAATGTAATCCATTCCCATTGCTGTGTACTTTGTTTTCAGGTGGAGGATGCAGCTATCGTTATTGAAGAAGCTGGGTATGAAATTACTAAGTTTCTTCTTTTACATCACCGAGGACTCGGCTATAGAGAGGAGGAATGCAATAGATTGATGGGGATTTTAGATGACTACACCAACATAATGGCTGGATGTGTAAGTCTACCAACCATTAACTTCTTTTTTTTTTTTAAAGGTGTTTATTTTTTATTTTATAACATAAAAATACAAAAAAGATAACAAAAGTGGGACTGTAAGTACAATTGCGAAAGGTGCATTTAATGGAGCACCAGCTCACCTGGAGAATCGGATTTACTTAGTTAATTAGGTCCAAAGGATTAATTACTGGTTCCTTTCTAGAACCAACAGAATGCTTGGTGTGCCCACCCAACAGAAAATCCCCTTTGTGCTATTGCTGTCCTCTGGTATTAGGATAATACATAATAAATAGATGTAGTACTTTCCTATTAGACTATTCACATCACAAGGGGTGGAAATTCTCTTCCCATAACCCCTTCAACATTAGATCCCTCTCAATGTGCAGGGCTTGCTAGTTGGGGAAGATGGGGCACTGCGCACCCATCATAGTACATAGAGAACTGCTAAGTGAGTTAATTTTTGCATGGTGTGGTAAATTATGGGATTAACCTCACTAAATCACCAAGAGGAGATTTTCATTTTCTCCCTCATCTCTATTCAGCACAAGTGCCAATTCATTTTTTATGGACCTATATAGAAAAACAAAGGCACACTAGTCAGGTTGAACCAATGATCAAAAGTTTTAAGGAAAAGTGACCAATAAGCAGATGATTTAGATTTTTCACTGCTGATCTAGATGAACAAGCACCATTCCGGGACAAGCGCATAGTAAGCACAGCGAACAGTTACTTGCAGTTGGCAGACAGGCAGAGTGGTCCAGTGACAGTCTTGGTTCATAGCAGGCAGAGTTCAAAGACTGGTGAACAACAAATCCCAGAAAGATGAAAAGATGACTCCACCAGTGAAGATCAGCAATATCAAATGAATGGTGACAGACCCTCCACCTTCAACTTAGTTTAAAGGTGGAGGGTCTGTCACCATTCATTTGATATTGCTGATCTTCACCGGTGGAGTCATCTTTTTGTTTTTCAGGGATTTGTTGTTCACCAGCATATTGGACTGTTTTTTATTGCGCCGCACTTCTTGTTTTTATCATTTGCTACAGATTTTTGTGAAAGTCTTTTAGTGTTCAGCTTGCATATGTGGGGTTTATTTATGCGCTGATTGCATATTCTATTTTACATTAGAGTTCAAAGACTAGTCAGGGTCAAATCCAAGGTCAAAAGGCAGGTTGAGTTCTGAGCGTAGTCCAAATCTGGTTCAAGGTCATCAACAAGGGAATCCAAACTAACTGGCAGGGCTCGGGCAAAGATGAAGGTCAAGGCACGGGAACGAGGTAGGGAAACATGGAGCCTAAAGCAGGTGTTGCAAACACTATCACAAGCATGACACTGAGGGTTTGGCAGGCTTAGAAGAGGTTTAAACACCACCCAGAGGCTGAGTCTAGCAATTACCCTACAGGTGGACAGAAAGACAGGGAGAGTGCAGCTCAGCCAAAACCAGGTTGCTGAAATGAGATTGGCAGCTACCATGGATCAGGAATGTTACATGCTCTTGACAACATATTAAAGTGGACATCTCAGTATTCTCTGCAATTATAAATTACTGAACAGGCCTCCCACTCTAATGCATTTTGCCCAAGGTATCTCCAAGATTAAGCCCTTCCTTAGGAGAAACGTGTTGGAACTGGAGGAGGACAGGCAGGAAGACAGGTTGTGAACCTTCATCAGTGTGCTGCCTTTTTATTTCCTTTTGAGAGCCAGTCTGTGGAGTGGAGAAGCACTCTTGGGTGGAAGGAATAGGAAGAGCTTGAGGCATTTTCTCATTCTCCTCTCCCCTAATGATCAGACTGCAACACTGTGCCTTTGAAGCTATCTGTATGGTGGGAGTGTGAAGCAAAGGCTGATCAGTTTCAGGTATTTATTAACACAGCCAAAAACTATGTAGACATCAGGATTTAAATGACTGTGCCATATCTGACCCAGCATCTCAGTCCAGGAAGTTAAGGCTGAACAAAGATGGATCCGACCTTCTGGAGAGAAAAGCAGATTAAGGCATCGTTAGGGAGAGTACAGGGGGTCCCCTACTTACAAACATCCGACTTACAAACGACTCCTACTTACAAACTGAGGGAGACAACAGGAAGTGAGAGGAAATCTACCACTAGGAAGGGAAATTCACTCCTGTAAGAGTTAATATGGGTAAAAGGTGTCTCCACTGATGCTTTATCACCTATCCTTATTTCCCTATTAACCCCAAATTTTCAAAATCCAATTGTCATTGGGACAGAAAGTGAGGTGAAATCTTCTGAACAGGGGCACAGACAGCAAAACAAATGTTACAGGGGTGATAACCCTTCCCTATGCTATCTACAAAACTTAAAAATAGATTTTTTGGCTGGAGCTACACTTAAAAAGTTTACCTGTTCCGACTTACAAACAGATTCAACTTAAGAACAAACCTACAGTCCCTATCTTGTTTGTAACCCGGGGACCCCCTGTACTGAGATCTCTATGAGAGAAAATAAATTACTAGAAGTGTTACATTTATACGTTACTTGGTATACATGCACTTAACATGAAAGAATACATCTAATTCTAGGTTGACTTTAAAAACATTAATTCATCAGTCATTACACAAACTACATTAAACATTGTTGATGAAATAACCTAAAATAATACATATTCTAGGATCCTGTCCTGCTTTATATAGTAGAAAACTGTTAGAGGAAACCTTTCAGCTTTAAATATTTAATAAAACGTAACAACCACAGCAACTAGTAGATCAGCTGTCTGTTCTGTACAGGTAATGGGAGGATTTTATATTTTTGAATTGTTTTAATATTTTCTTTGGGCCTTCTTTGTTAGGTTATTTTTTACCTGCTGAGCTGTTCATTTATTCTCTTTTAATTATATGTTGTTAGGTACCAGCAGAGAGCTACAACCATCCCCTTCGAAAACCCATCAAAGATTACTTCAAAAAGTTGGACACCTTAGTGGGCAAAGAGGTAATTTTTGTTATTTGTAACAGAATAGTTAACAGGGTGCTTGTTTTGAAATGTAATTACCGTAGTTGTGAATAGCTTGGCCATAGAAAAAACAATTCACATTATTTTCTGAAGCTGGAAATCACATTGATGTCTTCTTTGCCAATTAAAAACTGAATAGTATCTACACAAATACACAAATGACTAATTTCTTAAAATTTGGGACCCGTGGGTTAAATATCCCCATCCAACGCTCTCCACAGAGAGTTTGATAACTTTCTGAGGAACCCTCCATGGCAACCTAGGAACCCCCTCCACCATTCTTCTCCTCACCCATTTGTTTGTTCCCCACCTACCTACCAACCAATCATTTCCCTCCAGACTGTTTACTTTCACTTCCTTTCATTGCCCTCCTATCTCTATATGTGCATATCTAGACCATAGGCCGCCACAAAATCTCCCATTTCCTACTTGCTTTCCACACTTACCTTAAATGTTTTCCCACCCTGGGATCAGAGAGCTTAAAGTGGATGTAAACCCTCACATATACCCAGTGAAGTGAATAGCTTCAGTTGTTACACAGATATGAAACAAATTCTCCTACATAAGTTTTATTTGTATATCTGCTGTCTTCTCCTTTCTACACCCTTTGAAACATGTGGATCATGTTAAAAAATCTTTCAACAGTACATAGAGGTGGGTGTGGACTTACACTGTGTGAGAGCTGATTGGAGGAAAGGGACCCCCCCTCCACATAGGCAGAGGAGCGAAGGAACATCCAAAGCTGTAGTCTGAATAGACCAGCTGTGTGCTTATTTCCCTCTAAGCTCCCTCCCTGACACACATTTTCAGCTCATGTTATCTCATGTGTCAGAGAAATTGTCAGAAGTGACTCACAATGATAACAGAATAACGAAGCACCGGAGAGAAACAACACTTAGAACTTTGGAGAGAGACAAGTAAACAATACAGATATATGTGCTTAGATTAATCTTCATGAATGGGGTTTACAACTACTTTAAGCTTACGAGTTGTGTAATCTTTGCATTGTTGCCCTGACTTTTATTGTAATACATTTATTTCTGGACCTTTTTAGCAGTGGTGTAGCTCTTCAAATTAATTTTAGTTACATTACACTGCAAGAAGATATGGAGATCCTCTGGGATGTAGAATCCGCTCACCCAGGAATCAGATTATTTATATCAACTTCAATGCTTTAGGATAGCAATGCTATAGGTTAACCTTATCGGTTCAATGCTATTGTTTCACTTTCTTTGATTACATTTTTACCTGACAACATTTTGAAGTGTTCTCCCTGGTGTCAGTTTTATCTTGGGTCAGTAACACATACCTCTGTTAGTATTTTCTTTCTTATCTCAGGTAATCCCATTCTCTACTTCTTTTGTAGAATTTTACTGAGTGCACCAAATGGAACAGTACTGTTGGGATTCAGGAAACTCTTGAATTGGTTTCATACCTCAACTCCCGTATAAGGGCAAACAGCAGCACCATCTGATCAGGAAACAGAAGAATTTTATGTATTTTCTATTCAAAATAATGTATTTTCTCTGTTTTTTTAGACCTTTTTTTTTTTACTTTTGCACTATTTTAATTCTATGAACAGATTGAACTATTTTTCCAGATTTGCCAAAGGTTTCTATCAGTACAGAAGATATGACATTTGTCATTCATGCTACTATCTGCTCAATTTAATGATTTTAAATGTTTAGCATGGCATAGTTATGGGTTATGTGGATTTCAACCAATAAATTACAATAATTGAGTTGTCTGTGGACAATGTGCCAGTTGTAAAATTGGGAAACAGGGTTAATTTGGCAAATGTAAGAGAGATATTAAAAAGGTATTGTAGGAAAAGGGGAAATATCCTTGCATATAAGACTTTTTTTTCTCAAACTTGTCCACAAAATGAAAACTTACATTTTCTCAAGAAAGTAAAAAAAAAATTAACATTATTAGGTGTATTATGCCATCAAGTTATTTTTTTGCAAATTACATTGTATGACACCCAGCTGACTGTATTGAAATAACCCACTTGGATCGGTCTGTGCTCTTCACACCCGATCCAATGGATTGTTACACTGTATTGGACGACATAGCACTTTATACTTGATGTCCTTTTTTACTTGAATTTTTTTTTTTTAATTGAATAAATCAGTAAAATGTATTCCTCCACCCTTTACCTTGCCATTTCCCCCACAGAATTATTTTTTTATAACATGTGAAGAAATATAAAATATATTAATTTAATGTGGCTACCTAAGCATTTTGAGATGTTTTGCAACATGGCTGTATCTGTATATTTTTCTGTATCCCCAACATAAAAAAATAAAATAAACTCATTAAAATAAGATGAAGTAAATATACGAATCTAATAATGAACTGTTTGGAAGCTCCATTAAGAGTTTGTCTTTACTAATCTTGTTCTGTGCAAAGTCTTATGGTGATTTGCTGTACTGTGATTTGTCCAGTCATAAAATCTGGGCCGTGGTGTGCATAGCACTACTCCTGGTTTCTTTCTTTTTTTGTTTGTTTATGTCTCCATTCATTTTTACTGTGCTCCACCAGCTTTTGGAATCCGGATGCCGGCAGAGCACAGATCACATTTGTAAAGCATAGCTTCTGTTCTAGTGTGGGAATACCTCACTGAAGCAGTTGCCTCAAGCAGCACTCAAAGAGGCACTTTGAGGGACAACACTGAGGCCTGAGTGTCCATGGCAAACTCTGTCTTCAGTGCAGTCCAGTGGCACTGGTAAAAAGCACAGCCTCAGCGTTACTGAGCCTGTCGGGCTGCATTCACACCTGAGTGGCGTAATGCGCTGCATTTTTTACCACGGTTGTCATATGACAGCAAAGGGCTGCCTATCCACTTGGATGAAGTAGCTCATGTACCTTGTTTGGCACGGAGCCAAGTGTATTTTGCGTTGCGTAACAAATGTGCAACAAAACATGGGACTGTTACCTGCATTTGAAATGCCAGTAAGAAATTAAGAAATAATGCCACTAGAAGCATGACGCACATTTTTAAGCATTTTTTTCACACGTTTCCAGAAACTTGAGCAGAAATGCACATTTCTGCCCGCATTCCTGGAACACTTAGATGTGTATTTGGTGGCCCCTCAGTGTTTTTTTATGGACAATGGAGGGGACAGAAGGGGAAATACAAGAAAATAAAAAGTAGATATTGGTCAATGTTTTACAACTTATTAAATTGTTATTTCCATTTAGAAATAACCGACTCGGTACCAGGAGGCATGGGAGGTGAGGGAAGCAAGGGTGGGACTGCAAAGTTCAGAGACAAATGTACCGCTAGAGCAAGAGCTCCTTAAATGGAAGTCTTTCTCTGAGTCTGGAGTCAATGAGGATGGCAAACGTGATTACACTTCTCCAGCTCAGTGGGTATATCTCGGGCTGCTATCTCATCCTTGATGGTATCCGAGAGACCACGAGAAAAAGCTGCCACGAGGGCCTCATTGTTCCAACCAACCTCTGCTGCCAGAGTACGGAATTCAATGGCGTAATCGGCAACGGTTCTCGTACTCTGTTTGATGGACATGAGGTACTTGGCAACAAAAGCGGAGTGTGCAGGAACGTCAAACACCCTTTTAAAAGAAGCCACAAATTCTGGGTAACTCAAGACAACAGGTTTTTGCGTCTCCCATAGAGGGTTTGCGCAGACCAAGGCTCTCTCGGAAAGCAAAGATATCACAAAACCTACTTTGCTTCTGTCCGTGGGAAAAGCCTGGGGCAGCATCTCAAAGTATATCTCAACCTGGTTGAGAAACCCTCTGCATTGGACCGGATCGCCCCCAAATCGCTGGGGAAGCGGAACGGAACCGGTAATACTCGAGGCGGGTGCCTGCACAGAGACTGGAGCAGCAGCAGGGATGGCCTGCAGCTCAGGTTGTACCGGAGCAGCCACAGTGGGAGATTCCAGGTGAGCCGTGCGACTCAGGAGCGTTTGTAACGCCATGGCAAACTGATCCATGCTGTGATCCTGCTCATCCAATCTGGAAAAAATATTACCAACAAGTGGATTGACTGCATCTTCTGAATTCATGGTCTTCGCCTACTGTCAGAAACCATGAATCAGACTGAGAAAGAAGTACAGTTAAATCACACTTGTTTAATAATAATAATAATAATAATAAAAAGGTAAACAGAGTAAACGTAGTCAAAACATAGCCAGAGTTCAGGAACCGGAACGTATAGTCAGACAAGCCAAAACGTCAGGGAGCCAGAGATGAGCTTAGTAGAACAGCAAGCAGGAATGTCAGCCAAGCAAGTCTTTAACAGGAACACAGGAGAGCGTCTCTAGAGATGTGACCAAGGCGAAGGCAGAGATCATCTGGGCTGGATAGTAGGCAGGACTGTCGAGCAGGATATCATCAACAGGTGAGTCACTGTGGAGAGAAAGGAGTTGGCAATTAGCTGACAGCTGAGCGGCCAACTTTGAGAAGGAAGAGCTGAACCCAGCCCTGACACTCTGGGAGTAATTGTAACTGTCAGCCTTGCAATGCCTCATGGGAAATGTAGTTCCACAACAGCATGAGGGCCCCAGGTTACCTACCCCTGGTATACAGAATTATGCCATTTTAAATATGTAACTCAATAAAATTTTGTATATTTTTTTTAGACAAATCTAGTGTCAATTTAGTTCTCTTGGGCATTTTTTAAGTCCTGTCATTCTCTTGCTTGGTTCTGTCAATAAAAATATTGCACCACTGGTTCGGCACTCCTTTTAGGGCACACACCACCATACATAAATCATCCTTATACTTACGGGTTCTGGGTTCCCACAACACCAGACATCACATCTGCCCTCAATGCATTTCGTCACAAGAACTTCCATAGAACACAGAGTACACAACAGTCCCACCAACATATCATACAGTGGCAAAATGCAGCAGACACATATATATTTGCTTACACAAATAACATCCATTCTATTAACGGTAAAGGAAAAGTAAAGTAAAATAACAAATTATCCAGAATTGCAGGGCTCTAGTTTGAATGTTCTGCTGTGCAGGGCAGAGATCATCATTTAGTACATATCAGCACTGCTTCTGTCTTACAGCTTCTTTGCAGCCACTTCCTGTCTACATGCTCTCCAGAGATGGTTGCATTTCTCAGGGTGAGTTTTCTGATGTGACAACGGTGGACCATACCTCTGTAATGTGTGCATTGAAATGCCTGTTTTGAGTCTCTGACAGAAGGCCATGTGATAGCAGTGGCGGCCCGTAATGCAGGGCGAACGGGCCCCTAATCGACATGCATGGAGCTGGACGCATGGATTCCAATCGGGGGGGGTTGAAGCACATGATTAGAGCCAGAGGCTCTAATAGGCTTCAAAAAAGGGTTGGGCTCGAGGGGCGCAGAGCACTGCGCTGCGAGCCCACCCAGTTGTGTGACAATAGCAGATAAATATCCGCTATTGTCATCTTGATTCTATTCTCGGCAAATCAAGAAGCGGGTCTTGAGACCAGTTTCCTGATTGGCCGAAAAGAGAAGTGATCCTATTGGCCTAGAAGGGGGAGGGAGGAGGAGGGAGGAGATGCAAGGCGGAAGCCCCCGACTGTCACCCGGAGGGAAGTGCTGCCCGCGCCATAGATGGGGTAAGTGCGGGGCTGGTAACCGACTGACCGGGGGTGGGGGGGTGGTTGCAGGTAACCCGACCCGCCAGCCCGACCTGGGGGGGTTGTGCGTATGACCCAACCAACCGGGGGGAGGCTGTGGGTGCACTATTTGCCGCCCCCCCAAAAAATATACCACCAGCCGCCACTGTGTGATAGTGTGACAAAGGAGGAGCAAAGTTGTGAAACAGGGACAGAGCACTGCCAACCTATAAAAAACAGAACCTAGACAAAAACCTTTATGGTAGCATCACCAGGGGTTGTTTTAATGAAAGCTACAAATTTAAAGCTACTAAAAATTACTTTCACATTACATTAACAAATAACAATGTACATGCTTCTACCATGGCTATGAAGTTCGATTTAAACCTTTATGCCCCGTACACACGGTCGGATTTTCCGACGGAAAATGTGTGATAGGAAATTCCGACCGTGTGTGGGCTTCATCACACATTTACCATCGGATTTTCCGACACACAAAGTTTGAGAGCAGGATATAACATTTTCCGACAAAATTGTTGTCGGAAATTCCGATCGTGTGTACACAAATCCGACGGACAAAGTGCCACGCATGCTCAGAATAAATAAAGAGATGAAAGCTATTGGCCACTGCCCCGTTTATAGTCCCGATGTACGTGTTTTACGTCACCGCGTTCAGAACGATCGGATTTTCCAACAACTTTGTGAGACCGTGTGTATGGAAGACAAGTTTGAGCCAACATCCGTCGGAAAAAATCCTAGGATTTTGTTGTCGGAATGTCCGAACAAAGTCCAACCGTGTGTACAGGGCATTAGACCATATTAGTGAGATGAGTTCTACGAAAAATGTATCTTTGTACTCTTAACAGCAGTCCCCCCAACACACCACAAGGTGGTGGACTTGAGCACTGTATGAAACAAAATGTTTCCAGCAGACATGTATACATTTTCTTGTAGAAATAACATTTTGCATAATAAAACATTTTAAAAGTGTACAAAAAGGGTTCAAATTACCAGCAATGCTGTGTTCCTAAACCATAGTGTAAATGGGTATCTATCCTTAGAATACATATAATAAACCCACAAGAGGAGAAAACGTCTTTCTCTTTTGTCTGATATCGCATAGTCCCACAAATCTTCCCCAGTTTTCTCCCCTTGTGGGTTTATTATATATTTCAAATTACCATGCAGCACTTTCAAATTCAGTTAAGCGTAGTGAAGATACGTTTGTCTAACTTTTTTTGCGTTTTTAGCAATGTATTTTTAGAATTGCTAAAATACATATTTAGTTTCTAGGTGGGGGAAGAGGAGGGCACGTCTTTCAAAAATTGCATTTTTTAAAAAAAAAATGTTTTCATTTATTGAAAAAAGGCACGAAGTTTAGAAAAAAAGCCCTTTTGCAGTTTAAAAAGGTAATACAAATTACAAATTTCTGTGATTTCTCACATTTGTCATGGCATTAAAATGTTTCTGGTAAAAAAAAAATGCATTTACTTAAAAATAAAATAAATATAAAAAATAAAAAAGTTAACTAAAGCTACTAGCATGTTAAGCATTTACATGCTGCACATATATTAGTATATATTTAAAATAAAACAAAGTTTTTGTGAAAGCGGATTTAAATAAAAAAATGATCATGTAAACTTTCTCTGAGGAGACAGGAAAGGGGAAGTGGTTCGTTAAAAAATGAAAAATATAACCCTCTTTTTGCTGTTACAATTAGTTGTAATTAGATTCAAATAGGTTCCTACATTTAGACACGAGGGTATGTGGTACAAGGTATGTGTGAATTCTTTACCTAGTTTAGTAAACTCCTTGTAGTGCAATCCTGTTCATCCAGAAGTGTTTAATTGAACTAAATGCAGTTTGAATTGGTTTCCTGCAAAGTTATGTAACACCATTCATATGAAAAACTAGAAATCAGAAATAGAAGTTAAATTTTCTAAGTTGCCGGCTCATTGATATGATATTTAGGTAAATGAAAGTAAGGATTAGGGATGAGGGAAGTTGGGGGAAATGATGTCCCTGAAACTTCAGTGAAAATCAGGAGATTTTAGTGAAAAAATGGGGAAGGCGATTAAGGAGATTTTAACAGCTTTAAGTTTTTCCTATGGGTTATGGCAGTTCCTAATAACTATTTTGGATGTGTTTTTGTGCCCAAAAAGGGCTCTCATTAGTCTCATTATTTTGATTCTTTCATAGCAAGAAAACACTACACAAGTAACAAATAAATACAACAGCAAAAAAAAAAAGAAATAAAAAACGCAAATAAAATGAACAGTAAGGGGCGTGACCGGAAGCCGAGCAAGATGGAAGCCTGATCTCCCTGCTCTCTGAGCCCGCAGCGAGAAAGGCAATCTTGGGGGCGATTATCCGCAATTTTATGGGCAAATCACGGACCACCCGCTCCTCCAAATACAGGGGATCGCCGAATCCCCCTCCGGGTGCCTCCACAGACCTCCGCTCCTACTTCACCCAGCCGGACGCATCTCGGAACGAGGAGGCCAACATGGCGCCGGTCACTTCCGCGCCTCACCACCGGAGTTCCTCTCAGGCTCCACAGCCCGCTCCGGATCGACTGCAACATGCGGGGGACCCTCCACTGGAGGAGGCGATCTCCCAGGGGAGCATCCCTCACACCAAAGTGGTGAGTTCTTCCCCACATGCCGGCGTCCAGACAGCACAAACACATGGGCCGCCATCAGCCACGCTCCCTATCTCCGCCCCACCATACACGCAGTGCTCAGCAGCATTTCCGAGGCTGCTGCGAACGACTTCTGACCCCCAGATCCAGAGCCAGGACCCCGCATCCCCGCTCTCCTCAGACCTCTCCCAGGACTATCCACCACTACCTAGGCCCGCAGGCCCCCCTGCCAGAGCGCATCAGCTCCCTGAGGGAACACAGGACAGTGCCTGGACCATCACGGCCACATCCCCTCCACCTAAAGCGCAGAGGTTATCCCGTTCCAGAGACTCTAGCACATCCAGACACCACCCATCCTCCATGCCTTCATATGCACAGAAGGCAGGAGCCCTGACCTTACTCCCAACAGGGGCTAGCCCCCCCCACCAGCGACAGGCCGAAACCTGGTCAGACCCATGGGACTCCCCAGCAACTGGAACGCAATCAAACAGGGAGGAGGGAATCACATACTCCAACGCCACTCCACCTGGCAGATCATCACCCAACCAGCGTTATGGTACCACAGGGGATCCACCTTTACATCCTCAGTGGCAAGCATATCTACAAGCCATTCCCACAAAGGAAGATTTCAGACAACTCATTGAAGATGTGAAATCCACCTGCCGCACAGAAATCCAAGTACTCCAAACGGGGCTCAAACACCTGGCAGACAGGATGGAAATGGCTGAAGAAGAGATACAAGAAACCAAACTGGCGGTCCATAGGACACAACTCCAGGGAGCTGACCACAGAGAAATGTTGAGAGATATGCAAAGACACATGGAAGACCTGGACAATCGAGGACGCCGCAACAACATACGAGTGAGAGGCATCCCGGAGGCGGAGGGACCCGAGGACCTCCAAACAATCCTACAATCTGTCTTTAATAATTTAATTGGGGAACCACCTAACAAACACATTGAAATGGACAGAGCTCACAGAGCGCTTCGCCCTAAAGGCGCCACCGCTAAACTGAGAGATATCATTTGTAGAGTCAGCTCCTACCCCATCAAGGAAGAAATCATGAAGCGGGCCCGCCTGGCTCGTAAAGTGACTTTTGATTAGGGATGAGCTTCGTGTTCGAGTCGAACCCATGTTCGACTCGAACATCGGCTGTTCGATCGTTCGCCGAATTGCGAACGTTATGGGCCGTTCGCGCTAAATTCGTGTGGCGCGTCACGGCCCATAATTCACTGCGGCATCGCAGTGCATTGCTGGCTGATGATTGGCCAAGCATGCACTATGACCCGCATGCTTGGCCAATCACAGCGCTGTCAGTAGAGAGAGCTGTAATTGGCCAAAGCCAGGGTGGCTTTGGCCAATTATGGCTCAGGGGATTTAGTACACACCCCACACTATATAAGGCCGCCTGCACGGCGGCCCTGTGTAGTGTGTGTTCCGGTGTGCTGAGAGATAGAGAGAGAGAGAGACAGTGTCATTTGATTTGAGTTAGATAGATTAGGCAGAACAGTCAGTCAGTTAGCTGCACTTACAGTGTATTGTGTATATATATGCATCCCAGGTGTTGCATATATATATATACACTGTATTCAGTTTAGCTAGATCCGTTCCTGTTATCTTCTATCTAGACTATTTACATTTAATGCAGTGCGTCCTGCTCACAGTGTTCAGCTAGATCCGTTCCTGCTATTTACATTTAGTGCAGTGCGTCCTGCTCACAGTGTTCAGCTAGATCCGTTCCTGTTATCTTCTAGACTATTTACATTTAGTGCAGTGCGTCCTGCTCACAGTGTTCAGCTAGATCCGTTCCTGCAATTTACATTTAGTGCAGTGCGTCCTGCTCACAGTGTTCAGCTAGATCCGTTCCTGCTATTTACATTTAGTGCAGTGCGTCCTGCTCACAGTGTTCAGCTAGATCCGTTCCTGCTATTTACATTTAGTGCAGTGCGTCCTGCTCACAGTGTTCAGCTAGATCCGTTCCTGCTATTTACATTTAGTGCAGTGCGTCCTGCTCACAGTGTTCAGCTAGATCCGTTCCTGCTATTTACATTTAGTGCAGTGCGTCCTGCTCACAGTGTTCAGCTAGATCCGTTCCTGCTATTTACATTTAGTGCAGTGCGTCCTGCTCACAGTGTTCAGCTAGATCCGTTCCTGCTATTTACATTTAGTGCAGTGCGTCCTGCTCACAGTGTTCAGCTAGATCCGTTCCTGCTATTTACATTTAGTGCAGTGCGTCCTGCTCACAGTGTTCAGCTAGATCCGTTCCTGTTATCTTCTAGACTATTTACATTTAGTGCAGTGCGTCCTGCTCACAGTGTTCAGCTAGATCCGTTCCTGCTATTTACATTTAGTGCAGTGCGTCCTGCTCACAGTGTTCAGCTAGATCCGTTCCTGTTATCTTCTAGACTATTTACATTTAGTGCAGTGCGTCCTGCTCACAGTGTTCAGCTAGATCCGTTCCTGTTATCTTCTAGACTATTTACATTTAGTGCAGTGCGTCCTGCTCACAGTGTTCAGCTAGATCCGTTCCTGCTATTTACATTTAGTGCAGTGCGTCCTGCTCACAGTGTTCAGCTAGATCCGTTCCTGTTAAATTCCTACTGACCGGCAGGCTTGTCTGGTTACAGTATATAAAGCTACCTGAAGAAAATTACAGGTGTTCTATTTGATCCTATTAGTACCACGGTCAGGCAGCTAGACTATTTACATTTAGTACAGTGCGTCCTGCTCACAGTGTTCAGCTAGATCCGTTCCTGTTATCTTCCTACTGACAGGCAGGCTTGTCTGGTTACAGTATATAAAGCTACCTGAAGAAAATTACAGGTGTTCTATTTGATCCTATTAGTACCACGGTCAGGCAGCTAGACTATTTACATTTAGTACAGTGCGTCCTGCTCACAGTGTACAGCTAGATCCGTTCCTGTTATCTTCCTACTGACAGGCAGGCTTGTCTGGTTACAGTATATAAAGCTACCTGAAGAAAATTACAGGTGTTCTATTTGATCCTATTAGTACCACGGTCAGGCAGCTAGACTATTTACATTTAGTACAGTGCGTCCTGCTCACAGTGTTCAGCTAGATCCGTTCCTGTTATCTTCCTACTGACAGGCAGGCTTGTCTGGTTACAGTATATAAAGCTACTTGAAGAAAATTACAGGTGTTCTATCCCAGCTTAGTGCAGCTACAGGCCATTAGTATGTCTGGAAGGCCAAGAAGGAGAGGCAGACAGTCACAAGCCAATAAGAGAGGGCAAGCAGGCTCTGTGTCTAGTGCTGGTCGTGGAGACGGTGCATCCTCATCAGCACGTGGCCATGGGACACGCTTGGCCTTTTTTTCGGCAGCTGGCCATGTTGAGCCGCAACATGCGGAAGACTTGGTCGAGTGGATGACCAAGCCGTCCTCATCCTCCTCATCCTCTCTCACCCATGCCCAGGGTGCTTTGTCTGGCAAAGCAGCGGCCTCTTCCCTCAGCTCAATGTCATCAGTGACTCCTTCCCTAGCTCCACCATGTCCTCATGAGGATTCCCTCGAACTGTTTGACCACAGTGTTGGGTACATGCTCCAGGAGGATGCCCAGCGTTTGGAAGGCTCTGATGACGATACTGAGCTCGATGAAGGCAGTAACATGAGCGCGGACAGAGGGGGTGCCCAAGAAGGACAGCAATCTGGCAGTCATGCTCCCCCTGCTGCAGCATACTGCCAGGTTTGCTCCAGTGATGAGGAGGGAGGGGATGATGAGGTCACTGACTCAACGTGGGTGCCTGATAGGAGAGAGGAGGAGGAGGAGGAGGAGGAGGAGGAGGAGGCGGCAGCACATCACCAACGAGGCAGGATGCCCTCCAGGGGCCAGCCTAAGGGCAGCACATTGACTGCATCACACCCCAAAGCTCCACATGTGCAGGGCGCTGCAGTCTCTGCGCGTTATTCAAAAAGTTCTTTGGTGTGGGCCTTTTTTGAGACGAGTGCATCAGATCGCACCGCTGCTATTTGCAACATATGTCTCAAGCGTATCTCGCGTGGCCAAAATATCTCCCGCTTGGGTACCACATGCTTGACCAGACATATGTTGACCTGCCATGCAGTTCGTTGGCAAGCGTATCTAAAAGACCCACACCAAAGAACAAAGAGGATCTCTCCTTGCTCCTCATCAGCTGAGATTTCCAACCCCACTAGACCTTCAGTCCTCTCTGAGACCTGCAGTGAGAGGAATGAAGGTGTAGAATTAGGTGTGTCACAGCCAAGTACTTGTGGGCAATCTGCTTTTGGTACACCGACGTCAGATTGTACCAGGCAAATTTCCCTGCCCCAGCTGCTGCACCGCCGAAAGAAGTTTGCTCCCAGCCATCCACATGCCCAGCGGTTGAATGCTAGCTTGGCAAAATTGCTAGCACTTCAACTGCTGCCTTTTCAGTTGGTAGACTCTGCCCCCTTCCGTGAGTTTGTGGAATGTGCGGTTCCTCAGTGGCAGGTACCCAAACGCCACTTTTTCTCACGGAAGGCGATTCCGGCTCTCTACCGGCATGTGGAAGGCAATGTCCATGCCTCGCTGGACAGGGCGGTCAGCGGTAAGGTGCATATTACCGCTGACTCATGGTCCAGCAGGCATGGACAGGGACGTTACCTAAGTTTCACGGCGCATTGGGTGACTCTGCTGGCAGCTGGGAAGGATGCAGGACAAGGTGCAGTAGTGTTGGAGGTTGTTCCGCCACCACGCCTCCAAAATGCTGATTGTGACACACCTCTCTCCTCCACCCCCTCCTCTTCTTCTTCCTCCATGGCCTCTTCCTCGGAACCAGCGGTGCTCCGTAGGCATTCAAGGGGCTACGCAAGTACGCAGGCCAAAAGATGCCATGCGGTGCTTGAGCTGGTGTGCTTGGGGGACAGGAGCCACACTGGGGCAGAGGTTCTGTCAGCTCTGCAGGGGCAGGTTCAGAGGTGGTTGACGCCACGCCAACTTAAGGCAGGAATGGTGGTTTGCGACAATGGCACCAACCTCCTCTCTGCCCTCCGACAGGGACAAATGACCCATGTGCCCTGTTTGGCTCACGTCCTTAACTTGGTGGTGCAGCGGTTCTTGGGCAGGTACCCGGGCTTACAGGATGTCCTGAGGCAGGCCAGGAAAGTCTGTGTGCATTTCCGCCGGTCATATAATGCCAGTGCTCGGCTGACGGACCTCCAAAAGGAGTTTAACCTGCCCAAGAACCGCCTAATCTGTGACATGCCCACCAGGTGGAACTCAACGTTGGCCATGCTGCAGCGGCTGCACACGCAGCAGAGGGCCATCAATGAGTACCTGTGCGACTATGGCACCAGGACAGGGTCAGGGGAGCTTGGTTTTTTTTCCCCACGCCAGTGGGCCATGATCAGGGATGCATGCACTGTCCTGTCACCATTCGAGGAGGCCACGAGGATGGTGAGCAGTGACAGTGCATGCATCAGTGACACTGTCCCCCTTGTCCACCTGTTGGAGCACACGCTGCGTGGAATAATGGACAGGGCACTTGAGGCAGAACAGAGGCAGGAAGAGGAGGACTTCCTTAGCTCTCAAGGCCCCCTTTATCCAGACAGTGTTCCTGCGTGCCCGCCGATCACACAGGAAGAGGACGAGGAGGAAGAGGAGGAGGAGGAAGATTGTGTCAGTATGGAGGTGGAGCCTGGCACTCAGCATCAGCAGCAGTCTTTAAGGGATCAGTCCCAAGAAACACATGGACTTGTACGTGGCTGGGAGGAGGTGGCTGCGGACCATGTCGTTCTTAGTGACCCAGAGGACTCCGGACCGAATGCCTCAGCAAACCTACGCTGCATGGCCTCCCTGATCCTGCAAAGCCTGCGTAAGGATCCTCGTATTCGTGGTATCAAGGAGAAGGACCAATACTGGCTGGCAACCCTCCTTGATCCACGTTACAAGGGTAAGGTTGCGGACCTTATCTTGCCATCGCAGAGGGAGCAGAGGATGAAACATCTTCGGGAGGCCTTGCAGAAAGGTCTGTGCAACGCGTTCCCAGAGACTGGGAGGTTACAAACTCCTGTTTCTGGACAACGTGTTGCTGAGGCTTCGGTCAGTCAAAGAAGGAGCGGTGGAGAAGGTGGCCGTCTGACCGATGCGTTCAGACAATTTTTTGGTCCGCAGCCCCAAGGTATGATCGGTTCCAGCAACCATCGCCAGCGTCTGTTTTACATGGTGCAGGAATACCTAGGGGCAAGATCAGACTTGGACACCTTTCCCACCGAAAATCCTCTGGGTTACTGGGTCTTGAGGATGGATCACTGGCCAGAGCTTGCACAGTATGCAATTGAGCTACTGGCCTGTCCTGCATCCAGCGTTCTTTCGGAACGCACATTCAGTGCTGCTGGAGGCGTGGTAACCGATCACAGGGTGCGTCTGTCCACCGACTCGGTCGATCGGCTGACCTTCATAAAAATGAATGAGTCTTGGATCACCACCAGCTACCAAGCACCTGATGCTGATGTAACCGAATAATTTTTTTTGAAATCTCAGATCCCTTCAAAGACTGCCTATGCTGATGCTGAGTGACTATCCCTGAGTAATTATCCTCTTCCTCCTCAATCATCACGCTGATAGCTTGTAAGAACATTTTTGGTTCTGGGCGCCACCACCAGTGCCTAAGGCACAATTTTTCAGCCCCTGTTTAACAGGGGCGTGTAATTACAATTTTTGATGTAATACTTTGCAGCAGGGCTCGTTCCTGCATTCCAACTAGAGTGTCTGTGAGGGGTTGCAGTGTTGTGGCACCAGCACCAGTGCCTAGGGCCCAATTTTTCTGCCCCTGTCTAACAGGGGCGTGTAATTACAATTTTTGATGCAATACTTTGCAGCAGGGCTCGTTCCTGCGTTCCAACTAGAGTGTCTGTGAGGGGTTGCAGTGTTGTGGCACCAGCACCAGTGCCTAAGGCCCAATTTTTCTGCCCCTGTCTAACAGGGGCGTGTAATTACAATTTTTGATGCAATACTTTGCAGCAGGGCTCGTTCCTGCGTTCCAACTAGAGTGTCTGTGAGGGGTTGCAGTGTTGTGGCACCAGCACCAGTGCCTAAGGCCCAATTTTTCTGCCCCTGTCTAACAGGGGCGTGTAATTACAATTTTTGAAGCAATAATTTGCAGCAGGGCTCGTTCCTGCGTTCCAACTAGAGTGTCTGTGAGGGGTTGCAGTGTTGTGGCACCAGCACCAGTGCCTAAGGCCTAATTTTTCAGCTCCTGTTCAACAGGGGCATGTAATTACAATTCTTGATCTAATATTTCACAGCAGGGCCCTGTGAGGGCTTACAGTGTTGTGGCCACAGCAACACCTAAGGCCCAAATTTCTGCTGAGTATATAGGGCAGGACCCTACTTTCAAACATCTAACTTACAAACGACTCCTACTTGCAAACGGAAGGAGACAACAGGAAGTGAGATGAAATCTACCCCTAGGAAGGGAAATTCTCTCCTGTAAGAGTTAATATGGGAAAACAAGTTCTCCTTTCCACTGATGCTTTCCAATCCTTGTTCCACAAAAAAACCCAAATTTTCAAAAAACATTTTTCATTGGGACAAAAAAGTGAGGTGAAATCTTCTGAAGAGGAGGAAAGACAGCAAAACAAATGTCACAGGGGTGATAACCCTTCCCTATGTTTTCCAAAAAGCTTAGAAAAGATTTTTTGGCTGGAGCTAAACACGTTAAAAATGTTCAAAATTACAAACAGATTCTACTTAACAACAAACCTACAGTCCCTGTCTTGTTTGCACCGCCTGTATACTGCTGTTCAGAGTATATAGGGCCTGGTGGCCCCACACCTTTCCTTATTTTAATTTGGGTGCGGGGTTCCCCTTAATATCCATACAAGACCCAAAGGGACTGGTAATGGACTGGGGGGTACCCATGCCGTTTGTCTCACTGATTTTCATCCATATTGCCATGACCCGACATGACATTAAACCCGCAAGCAGTTTTAAATGAGATTTTTTCCTTTAAAAATGACATTTGGTGCAGGGACTGTTCTAAACATGGGAAACACGCGTCACTTTACAGGCATACTATAGACACCCCCCAGGTACGATATTTAAAGGAATATTTCACTTTTTTTTTTTTACTTTAAGCATCATTAAAATCACTGCTCCCGAAAAAACGGCCGTTTTTAAAAGTTTTTTTTGCATTGATACATGTCCCCTGGGGTAGGACCCGGGTCCCCAAACCCTTTTTAGGACAATACCATGCAAATTAGCCTTTAAAATGAGCACTTTTGATTTCGAACGTTCGAGTCCCATAGACGTCAATGGGGTTCTAACGTTCGTGCGAACTTTCGGTCCGTTCGCGGGTTCTGGTGCGAACCGAACCGGGGGGTGTTCGGCTCATCCCTACTTTTGATGATGTCCAGATACAACTGTACCCAGACCTCTCCTGGATCACCCTGCAAAAACGCAGACTTCTCCAGCCGCTACTACAGTTACTGCAGAAAGAGAACATCACCTATCGCTGGGGTTTCCCCTTCAGCCTCACGGCAAAACACCAGGGCAAATCCGCGGTAATGAGGTATCCAGAAGATCTGCGCACCTTTTGTAACATTCTTGAAATCCCGGCACCAAAGCTACCGGACTGGGACATTGTAGCAACCCCACCACCACCGCCTACAATCTGGCAGAAAGTGCCTCCCTCCAACCGGTCCCGGGACTCTGACCCGCAACGCAAGCCCACCAAGCAAAAGAACCGCTGAGATGCAACCACTGTGACTCTTTATATCTGCAAGACCTAAGCTTTTAGGCTCAATATATACCCCCAGTTAGACTGCAGTTTACTTTAGTTTGTTTTAAGCAACTTCAGCTTAGGACCCCCAAGGTTGACCCCCCATGCTGAAATTCACTTTATCACCTAGGGCTTAACTCAGATGAGCTCCGGAGAGATTGGTATAAACCCAGTTCACTACCACCCCCCCCCCCCCTGATAGTTAGATAGATATCAGTGCAGGGTCATAGACTATGTGCTGTAGAATAATTGTTTTTGGCTGGCTACGGGCTCCCGGGTGCCCCTTCCCACTCCTCCTTCTTGGGGTGGGGGGGCTCAGGGGAATCCGTCCAGACCTGGGCCCGTTGGCCTCTATAGGTTTATTAGGAATGTATGTTCTCCATGTTCCTTACTCACTAACAGTGTTTTTCTCTCTCTCTCTAACTATCCTCCTCCCTTTTCTTCCCAGCCATCATCAAGCCTACCCAGCAACCACCGTGCAGGGTCCTGGTCTCCTCCCGGAGAGTGCCTGCCCCAAGCCCCAGTCCGGACTGCAGATGCATCAACATCAGGTGAGCACCTACTCACACAACCCCACACATTACCATGGCTAAGATACTCTCATTAAACGTACATGGATTAAACTCCAATAAAAAAAGACATCTGGCACTGAGGGAATTCAGGCAGTCAGGGGCTGATATTATTATGGTCCAGGAGACCCACTATGATAGGGGGGGCTCCTTCGCGTTCGCCTCCAGGCACTACTCTCAGATCTATATGGCTTCGGGCACCCATAAAAAGGCAGGAGTGGCCATACTTATTAAGAGGGGGGCCCCCTTCACTTGCGTGACCCAGCATTGCGACCCACATGGCCACTTCATAATTTTACAGGGACAATGGCAGTCACAGGACATTACCTTATGCACCTTGTATGCCCCGAATGTCAAACAGCACAGTTTTCTGTCCGGGGTGTATACCCGCCTCTTTAAAACAACACCTAAGGTTCTGGTAATAGGAGGCGACTTCAATCTTACCCACTCATCTTACACAGATCGCCAGACGGTGGGCCCCCAAACAACCTCGCCCAGAGTACTCAGAGACTCGAGACTATTCAGGCAAATCTCCAGACGATATGCGCTCTTTGATGCATGGAGGGCTCTCCGTCCAGGCGATCGACAATACACGTTCTATTCAGCCCCTCATCGCACCCACTCCAGGATAGACTACTTTTTTGTTAATAATCACACTTTACAGCTCACCCGCACGGCTCAAATTCTCCCGATCTCATGGTCTGACCATGCCCCTATCTTGCTCACCATAGACCTTGGCACTGCCTTCCGTAGGCCTTATAATTGGAAGCTTAACACCTTCCTCCTCCAACACCAGCCCTCCCTGACGGAATTAAATTCCACTCTACAACTATATTTCAAAGAGAATAATAACCAGGAGGTCTCCTCTACCACGCTCTGGGAAGCCCATAAGGCAGTCCTCCGAGGTAAATGTATAACGCTCTCCACAGCGCTAAAAAAAGACGCCCTAGCTGCAAAAGTGAAAGCGGAAAAAGAACTTAGAGTATTGGAACACAAGCTCCAAACCAACCCCACAATACCTTTACTTAAAAAAATAACTAACCTTCGTATGACTCTTAGGGACCTAGCCTTAGGTCAGGTAGAGAAGGCCTTGACCAGACTAAAACAATTGTTTTATGACAAGGGTAATAAGGCCCACTCTCTCCTAGCCAACAAACTCCGTGAACGTACCCACATGCTATCCCCGAATCAGATTAAAAACAAGGGAGGTCAGATGTTATCCCACCCAGTGGACATCGCCCGAACTTTTGCAGAATTCTACAAAGACCTATACAACAGTCCCGACATACCCAGTAACCCTCCCTCTCCAGACCTGACTCAAAAGATGCGACAATATTTGGAGCAAAGTGGAATTCCACATCTCCAAACATCTGACCTGCTATCGCTTAATGCACAGATAACAGAAGAGGAAATAGAACTGACTGTCAAAAACCTACCAACCCATAAAGCCCCTGGCCCAGACGGCTTTCCTTATGAATATTATAAGGCATTTCTCCCTCAGCTGCTTCCCTATATGTGCAAGCTGTTTAATACCCTCCTCCATGACACCCCTGTCCCAGTAGACATGCAGCGATCCTTCATCACCTTAATTCCCAAACCAGACAAAGACCCGTCCCTCTGCGCCAATTACAGACCCATTGCACTCCTGAACTCAGACCTGAAAATTTTCACCAAACTTTTATCCAACCGCCTAAATATGATCCTTCCGTCACTGATCCACAAGGATCAGGTGGGGTTCGTCCCACTGCGGCAAGCAAGTGATAACACCAGAAGGGTGATTGACCTGGTGGACGTGGCGGACAGGGAGGGATCCGCCGCTATGCTGCTGAGCCTTGACGCGAAAAGGCTTTTGACCGTTTGGGGTGGCCCTTCCTGTTCGCCACACTGACCCACATGGGCTTCTGCGGACCTTTTATGCGAGCGATCAGGCACCTTTACTCCAACCCCACCTCACAGGTCAGAACCCCCTTTGCACTCTCCACACCCTTTTCGGTCGCGAACGGCACCAGACAGGGGTGTCCACTGTCGCCCCTATTATTTGCACTATGCGTGGAACCTCTGGCCGCCTCGATCCGGAACACTCCGGACATACGGGGGATAATGGTCAGGGATAGGGAATTTAAAATCTCTCTATTTGCCGATGACATTATCCTAACACTAACCCATCCTCATCTCACCCTCCCGGTTCTACATAGGGAATTAGACAATTTTAGAGCTCTCTCAGGCTATAAAATCAATGCATTAAAATCGGAGGCCCTACCTTTACATATCCCTGAAGCTGAACTTGCACTCTTAAAAGCCAACTTCCATTACAACTGGAAAACGACAGCTCTAAAGTACCTAGGGACCTATATCACCCCCAAATATGCCACCCTATACCAAGAAAACTTTCCTCCCCTCTTCCACTCTGTCAGAACATTACTGGCGCAGTGGAAAAGGCATCATATCTCCCTTTTGGGCCGTATAGCCTCTATTAAGATGACCATCCTCCCGAAGCTCCTATATCTTTTCCAAACCCTTCCTGTCCCCATACCACTTAAACATTTAAAAAAGCTCCAGTCGGAGCTACTCCAATTTGTCTGGAACTATAAAAGGCATAGAATACCGAGGACGGTAATGCTGGCGTCGCGCAGGGAGGGAGGACTAGCTTTCCCCGACATTACTAAATACTACCAGGCTGCGCAATTAAGAGCGATAGCCTCATGGTTCACTCAAAAATCATTTAATAAATGGACCGAAATCGAAAAGCTTTGGTTAGCTCCAATACACCCGAACAACCTTCTATGGAGTGCGGAGGCGGAGGTGCCCCCCGGGCGGATGCTGGGCCCCATGTCATTGTTACGACGAACTTGGCGTGCACTGGCCCGACCTCATAAATTGTCCTCAGAGAGATCACCACTGACCTCTTTTATCTGCAATCCCAAAGTGCCAGATAGCCTCACACACCAGATGTCTTACACTTGGTCCTCTAGAAACTTATTTCATTTTGGAAGTATAGTGGAACCTAGAACTCGTAAATTACTATCTTTTTCAGAATTACAAGCAAAATACGACCTACCAAAACAGGCATTCTACGGATATTTACAAATTAGGCACTACGCACTGACTATAACCCCGAACCTGCAGTTCTCTCCACCATCCCCCTTTGAATCTATAATACTAGAGGGGAATGCACAGAAAGGGGTCATTTCGGGAATTTATAAGATCCTAAATGCCATCTCCCTAGAGGAGCAGGGAAAACACTCATACATGCTTAGATGGGAGAAAATCCTTGAAGAAGAACTACCTCTAGCACAATGGCAGGCGATCTGGAATCAAACAGCAAAGAGTTCAATGTGCACCCTTTATAAGGAAAATGCATACAAAATCTTGTTCTTCTGGTATATGACCCCAGATGTACTCCATGCAATTTTCCCTGCTACCTCAGACCGATGTTGGCGCTGTCAGGGAGCAAGGGGTACCCTCATACATATCTACTGGGAGTGCCCACTGATTGTCCCCTTTTGGGATAAAGTCCAGCATCTATTGTCCCACCTTTTGGAACTGCAGGTCCAAGCTTCTCCAAAGTTCTTTTTACTAGGACTATCACCACTCAAGCTCCGCACACCATATAAGAAACTAGTAAGGCATATACTCACAGCGGCCAGATGTCTAGTAGCCCTAAACTGGAAACGCTGTTCCCCACCCTCTCCTGAAGATCTGTACTCCAGAATTAAAGACGTTGAACTGATGGAGAGAATGACGGCTAGACTGCAGGACAGACTGGAGGCACACAATGGGGTGTGGGAGCTGTGGCATCTCCGGGAGGACCCACCATGACCAGGTACCAACCCTACTTAGATGGCTTACCTTATACTTTCCACCCTCTCTCTCTCTTTCCCTCTTCCTTCCATTCTACCCGTTCCTCTACGGCACAGTTATTACAGATTTGAATTTTCATAGGCATTACCTTACACTAATGTAATCGAATTAACATTCTCTACTCACAAAAGGAACGGCTAGCAGTTAAACAATGAGATATCTTTGAAACTTAATATGATCTCAAAACCCCTATATCATAAGTATATGTTTGATTGTGGATAAGATATGTTGAATAATATTTACAATTTTCCATGCTCCTTTATTCTGTATTGCAACCAAGAATGAAACAATAATAAAAACTGTTATTTGAAAAAAAAAAAAATGAACAGTAAATTAAACAAATTCAACTATTTTTTAATATACCCCCCCAAAACAAACAAACAAACATACAAAAAAAAAAATAAAAAAAAAAACAATGAAGAGTAGAATATTTTTCAGGAGGGATTTTGGTCCACTCTTCACAGATCTTTTCAAAATCTGTAAGGTTTCTTGTCTGTCGCTTTGCAACTCAAAGTTTCAGCTCCCGCCATACATTTTCTTATAGGATTAAGGTCTGGAAACTGGCTAGGCCACTCCATGACCTTAATGTGCTTCTTCTTGAGCCACTCTTTTGTTGCCTTGGCGGGATGTTTTGGGCTAATGTCATGCTGCAAGACCCATCCACGACCCATCTTCAGTGTTCTGGCTGAGGGAAGATTGCTCTCAACCAAGATTTTTACAATACATGGCCCCATCCATTGGACCCTCAACGCGGCAAAGTGGGCCTGTACCTTTAGCAAAGAAACAACCCAAAACATAATGTTTCCACCTCCGGGCTTGACTGTAGGGATGGTGTCCTTAGGGTCATAGTCAACATTTTTCTTCCTCCAAGCACAGTGAGTTGAGTTAATGCCAAAGAGCAAATTTTTGTCTCATCTGACCAAAGCACTTTCTCCCATTCCTTCTCTGAATCATTTAGATGTTCATTGGCAAACTTTAGATTGGCCTGTACATGTGCCTTCTTGGGGGAGGGACCCTGCAGGCACTGCAGGATTTCAGTCCATGGCGGCGTATTGTGTTACCAATGGTTTGTTTGGTGACTGTGGCCCCAACTGCTTGAGATCATTAACAAGCACCTCCCGTGTAGTTCTGGGCCGATCCCTCACTTTTTGTGTAGGTCAGCAATCATCGTGATTGATGCTGAATCTACTTCAAGACCCATCAGTGTGCCTCATCAGTGCCCATCAGTGTGCCTCATCAGTGTGCCTCATCAGTGCCCATCAGTGTGCCTCATCAGTGTGCCTCATCAGTGCCCATCAGTGTGCCTCATCATAGCCCATCAGTGTGCCCCATCAGTGCCCATCAGTGTGCCTCATCAGTGCCCATCAGTGTGCCCCATCAGAGCACATCAGTGTGTCTCATAAGAGTACATCAGTGAAGAATAAAAATTGCTTATTTATAAAATTTTATAACAGAAACGAAGAAAATTTATTTTATATTTTTTCAAAATTTTCAGTCTTATTTTTGTATAGGACAAAAAAAAAAAAGTGGTGATTAAATACCACCAAAAGAAAGCTCTATGTACCATAGATTGTAGACTCTATAACTTACACAGCCTAAATAATATACACTGATTTAGGTTATTTTTAGCAAAGAAATTTAGCAAAATAAATTTTGGCCTAAATTTATGAAGAAAGATTGTTTATTTGCAAAGTTTTATAGCAGAAACAAGAAAAATGTGTTTTTTTTTTCAAAATGTTTATTCTTTTTTATTTATTTAGCTCAATTTGTCTAAAAAAATATTTCATATGGATACAGTGTAGCATGACAGCACAATTGTCATTCAAAGTGTGACAGAGCTGAAAGCTGAAAATTGGCCTGGGTAGGAAGGGGGTGAAAGTGCCGGGTATTGAAGTCATTAATTGAAAAAAGTTCATTTCTGTAGTGGTAATTGGTTGCCATTGCTCATTTATTATGCTCATTGAATGGTTGATTATAAAACTCATTGTTCAAACATCTTTTGCTCAAAATCAATTGTTTGACAAAATTTTATAACCCTTCCATTGAATAGTAATTTTTTAAAACATTATGCAGTGTACATTTTAAAATAGGAGTTCTGAATGGAAACTACACACTTTAACTGCAATGGGGCTTATTTACTATAGCAGTTTGGTAAAGCCTGGTACACATGGGCCGAATATTGGCCAGTATCAGCCGGTTCAGCGGAAACCAGCAGACATCTGGTCCCAGGGCAGCCATCACAAATTTTGGGGCCCCTTACGAGGCTTTAGGCCTGGCCCTCCCTCAGGCCGCCTGACCCGCCAGCAGTTCCCAACATTCCCCAGGGCCTGCCCACTGGCTGTCCTACCGAATCCCCATACCTGTGGGCACTCTGCTCCCCTCATACCTGTATGCACTTAGCCCCTTCCTCACACATGTACACACTCAATCCTCCTCACACCTGTACAAACTCAACCCACCTCATAGTTGTACGCACTCAGCCCCCCTCACACCTGTATGCACTCAGCCATCCTCACACCTGTACACATTCAGCCCCCCTCATACCTGTGCACGCTCAGCCCCCCTCACACTTGTATGCACTAAACCCCCTCATACCTATTGCCATAAAAAAAACCATACCTGTACGCACTCAGCCCCCCCCATACCTGTGTAAGCTCAGCCCCCCTCATACCTGTGCACGCTCAGCCCCCTCATACCTGTACACACTCAGCCCCCCTCATACCTGTGCACGCTCAGCCCCCCTCATACCTGTGCACGCTCAGCCCCCCTCATACCTGTGCACGCTCAGCCCCCCTCATACCTGTGCACGCTCAGCCCCCCTCATACCTGTGCACGCTCAGCCCCCTCATACCTGTACACCCTCAGCCCCCCTCATACCTGTGCAAGCTCAGCCCCCTCATACCTGTGCACGCTCAGCCCCCCTCATACCTGTGCACGCTCAGCCCCCTCATAGCTGCGCACGCTCAGCCCCCCTCATACCTGTACGCATAAAAAACCCCTCATACCTATGCACGCTCAGCCCCCCTCATACCTGTACGCATAAAAAACCCCTCATACCTTTGCACGCTCAGCCCCCCTCATACCTGTACACACTCAGTCCCCTCACACTTGTTTGCACTAAACCCCCTCATACCTGTACGCACTCAGCCCCCATATACCTGTACACACTAAGCCCCCTCATACCTATAAACACTCAACCCCCCTCATACATGTACACACCTAACCCCCCTCACACCTGGCACCCTTGTTTGGCCTGTGTGTATGGCAGCCTGTCCAACAGAAGTCGGCGGAATGTCCGGCTACTAGAGAAATGGCTGTGAGCAGTGATCAGTGTGTCCTGGCAGGGGGGGTGGGCAGTTTCCCTGTCAGAACACTATAGCTCAGTGGGGGAGTTTGCCAAACACTAACATCGGATGAGTGCAGCGATCTGTAAGTTTTCTTTTCATTCAGCCTGCTGGGTTGAATAAAAAAAAAAAAAAGCTTCCCATGTGTACCAGGCGTAGGATGATATCCTGCCTATTATAATGTGATTGGGAGTAGTGTAGGGTTTACTATAGATTTTGTACTCAGCCCCGTCACTACTGGGTTTTAACAAATTGTGATTGCATGGAAAGGTCTTGTGTACTGACCCTAAGTCATGCCTGCAAACAGGAGACCACCTCCATCCAACCAATAAAACTTTTTTTTTGCAAAGGAAGGGTCAGATCTTTCTTTCCGTGTCCCCTTGTGGACAGGCAATAAGGATGAATCAGTCCAAAGGGGACACAGACAGTAATTCATATATTTCGATGACACAGACAGCAGTTCATATACTTACACTTTTTTTGTAGAGTTGGCAAGAGTTAAAACCTTAGTCAGATTTTTATTGTTTTTTTTTTGTTCCATTGGGGAGAGAAAATGAAGGGAAATCATACTAATGAGGACATGGGTTGCGATGAAAATCGATTACTTTTGTGCAAAAGCTCATCTTTAGAAAACTTAACAACGACTTGCAGTAGGTTTGCAGTTGAACGGGTTGAGTTGGTGTAAGAGCTCTGCTATCAGCTGTTAGTCACTGAGCGTCTTCTCAGCCATTCTTTGCATACTCTGCTCTCTCAGAGTACTGGATGTGTCCAATCTTGTGTGTAGCAATAACTCACGGTGGAGCTGCTGGTTTAAGCGGGTCTGTTACCTTCACTTTGCATCCCTCTGTTTCAATGGCACCGGGTCTAGGGTTCCGTTGAGTTTACTGATGGACGATACACACACTAACACTGGAGTACGTTTTCAATGCTTTATTAAACAAACGACTTAGGAAGTAGCAGAAAAGAGGTAGAAAGGAAACTTGCAGAAAAAACTCAAATATTCTCTGGTAGGGTTCTCTTGACAAAATGTCCTGGTGGAAATGCGCTCCCCTCGTGGGACACACTTCTTGCTCGTCTGGATAGGCCTCTCTCACCGGTCTAGCAGCCAGCATGCAGCACGAATCAAAGTCTCTGCCACAGACTTGTTTAGGAATAAAATCCATACGATCCTCTGCCACAGGATGCATACGTTTTTCTGTAGTGAAAGTCAGTCACAGTGCTTGAACCTTTAAGCCGAGCCGGCAACACTATGCTGTATAGTTACTTTTGGATACGTCCTCCAATCGAGTCACCTGGCCCCTCTATAGACCAACACGCCGCGTGATCTCTCCAAGACGGGTCCTCCCCTGGGATCTCCTCGGCTGTCCAGCTTCGTCACACAGGACGGACAGCTCAGGACCATTCCTCGGCTGCGGTGGTAGGCTCCAGACAAGCCTCTGGACCCACCCCTGCGCCGCTGTATCGTGGGCCTCCTGAACGGAGGACCACGAGGTAGCTCCTTAACGCATACCTGTCGGCCAGGAGGGCCAGTAGGTGGCTGTAAAACGAACCCCAAAATATGGCGTCTGTCCCATAAATACCCTCGCCCAGAATGCAACTCGGAGGACCACCTCCACCGAGCATGCCCCCGGGACAGAGGAGCATCCATACACTTCAACACGTTGTCTTTCCAACCCTGACCAGTGGCAACGGCGACACCCACCGGTCAGCGCGGAAACACACACAACGTCAGCCAAGCTGGAACAGAGGCAAACTTTAACCTTCCAAACGCACAATTTACTAAATTTACCTAACATACGGTAGATTGCAAATCTACCAGCACTACATACTCCCCCCACTACAATAGACGTTGTCCCCAATGTCTGTCCCGACACAGTAACAATAACTCTCAAGCCTGAGAGTAAGCATTTGAGTTTCTTATAACTTTGGATAGGCAAAGGGAGAGAAAGGACAGTTTAAAGACACTATGAGACGTACATCTATAAAACATTATGTTCACAGCCGCAAACAAAACCACAGTATAATGATACACAACCTCACTAACTAACTAGCTGAAAAGCCTCCCAGCTCTATGCATGATCCGATAATCCCTGAAAAGGAAACATAGTTAGACACACACATATATACATCCTATACAACAGTAGGAGCAAAGCCTCATTAAAAATGAAACTCTCTTCCCACAACCTATACTAGAAAAAATATATACTTTAGGAGTCCATCCCTGCATAAGAACTTTTTCTTTTTCTATAAAAGAAATCCGGCTAGCAAAAGAAGTCCTTGGATTTAAACACTCAACAGAATCTGTAGATCTTGACCACGCAGATCTCTTTACCCTGACACTATCTAGCTAGGTAATTTCAAAGTTCTATTGTCCATAATTACCAGTAAAACCGGGGATCTGGCAAGGTCAACGATTTCCCTTCTTTATCCACAGTGGTAATAAAGTACACAACATTGTCTTTTCCTGGTCTGCAAATTACCACTTTATCGGCATAGATGTGCCGACCGAAGTTCCAATGTACAAAGCATCCGCTGAAACGTTCATCCATCCGGACGGAACATCCAGTCTATCTGAAAGGCTTAGGCACAGGCAAGTAGTCACAAACAGCCTCACTGTACCAAAGTTCCCGATTAGCTTCAATCTCCTGCATAATATCCTGGTGCACATAGGGAAACTCCAATCCATACTCTGCGGCCACACGCTTGGTTAACATCCGTTGCAAGCGAGCAAGTTTTGGCAAAGATCAGTCTCTCCCCATATCAGGCAGTACACAGGAATTTAGTGACTTTCTCACCATAGACCCAGTCGGTGTCTGTAGTGAACTAGTAGCCTTTGGCAAAGTCTTAGCAACAGTACTGTGTGTTTACACACAGGGTGACGTCTTCCCAGAACTCAGGGCAGTCCATTCAGAAAAAGTCATTGTGGAGGCAACATCTTCGCCTTGTGACCATAATAGTTCTTGCGACATGGTTTTAAATAAAGAAAAAAATCTTGCTAGCCACAATAGTCCAATGCCTTAATGGAGGACCAACTGAAGTAAATGCCCAGCTGCAAACGCAGATCACGTACTCGTAACCGTGCAATAAACATAAATAGAAAAATGCGCTGCGCTTAGGAATATATCTATGCGTCCGTATACCCTAGTGGTATCATATAAACTGATCTAAAGTGCAATGTGCAGATGATACGGATCTGAGATCAACTCTGCATACATAAAAAAATTTTTTTTTCAAAAAAGTGCAACAAGGTGCCACACACAATAAATCCCAAAGTGAAATGTGCAAATAATATGGGTCTGAAATTAACTATGCACAAAATAAATAAATACAGCAAACACTTATTACTCAATAATACTTAATGAAATGAATTAAAACGTGCACTATAAATGATATATTATATACATATCACATGCAAAAACTCCACTGTAATCATACAAGTGATAGGTGATATTAATGAAATGAATTAAACGTACAATATAAATGATGTATTATATACATATCACATGCAAAAACTCCACTGTAATCCTACAAGTGATAGGTGATATTGAATAAAATGAAGAGTAACCATATATGTGACAAGTGATATTTAAGGCAACAATTGTCCTTATTAGTGTAAAATCTTCCAACCCAACAATGTGCAGTGAAAAGTTCCAAAAGAAAAAAAGAAAAAATTGGGTATATAAAGTGCTTCAGAGAAGAGATCCAGTTGCTAAATCAGAGTGCCCAAATCATGCCGTGATGTGCCTCGGTGACCCCCAAAGTAGTTGCGCTCACCTTAGAGCGTGTGACACAGTGTTCAGCTGCGTCAATACACGCTATGGAGCCACCCCTGGGCTCAATGATTGATAACAGATGATTCTCCAAGCAGACTCTCTATGGCTCCATAAGCATCATACCAAAAAAGAGAAGGACTACATAGTGTGATACCGCCAGATACTTTATTGAATAACACCCAATCCCCACACTGGGGTACTCACATTTCTTAGGTGTTAATGTGCACCATACATTACAGGTCCAAATAGCGCTAATCGGCGTGCTGCCGGGTATGAGAAATCCACAACCTAGCTCTGTGCTGATCGCTCCGTCCTGGCCCCTCCCCTATGCGTCTTCGACACAGGGAATCACGTGTCTTCATCAGGGGGATGTGATTGGACGGACGCTCTGCAGTTTAAATACACTAACGGCGGCCATTTTCCCTGAGATCACAGACCCATACGCATTGGGCTCCGCTCCTCTATTCACAGCACAGCAGCGTTTTATCATTGTAACCCTTCTAATCATGCTAATCCTAGGGAAAAAAAAGGATATATAACAACACATACCCAGGACGGAGCTCGGAAGGGAAGCCAAACACCGCACAGCACTCCTAATAGCCACCATTAAAAAAACATAAAAACAATCTCATATATAGTCATAAATTACACCAATCTAAATAACATAAGAATTGTTAAAACTCAACAATATGGTCCTATATATCAACCTACTGGAACACATGGTGTGTGATGGAAGCAGTAAATCAGCTCGCTTCACCATGATTAAAAGCCATACCTAAGTGCAGCCCTCCATCAAATCATGTGTCCCTCCTATTGGTGAAGCGAGCAGCATACATAGGTATGTGTAATACACACACATCTATATCTAAAATACAACATCCTTATATGTAGTGAAAACATTTTTAAAATTCCTTTTATTCTTATATGTAGAAAAACTTTTTAAAAAAATCTATAAAAATCTATAAAAAATATTTTTATAAAAAAAATTATATATATATAAAAAAATATTATTTATTTTTATAAAAACTTATATATAGGGAGACCTTTAAAAATCAGATATTAAAGCCTATTGTGTATCCTCAAAAAGGGGGGGGTACTCCCATCTTGAGTTAAACCTATATACTTCAGAGAGGGGGGGGGTTTTGAAACCCCAAATAAATCTCGTAGAGTGCATCAAATAGCTACAATCGAATCTATATATTAAAACATCAAATAAACCCTATTGGATAAAACATCAAATAGGATAAATAAATTGTATAATATATTTACGGGATGAAATCAGGGTATAAAGGCATAGCTGAAATTAGGGTATAAAAAGGCATATGTCAATCTCCCAGCTGACCCAAGCCAGGCTGGTATATAAAGGAATCAGTCACATAGCATACAGTTTAAAAAATATTCAGAAATTACTTAAAAAACATGCAAGATCGAACTCTTTATTCAACCCACCAGGTGACAAAGAGCCCAGTTGGTATATCCACCATGATTCACGCTTACTGATATCCCTGGTATAATTAGAGCCTCTCCAGTTGCGTTTTGGAGCCTCTAATCACCAAAACCTCATACCCTGCGTGCTCTGGTTATGCACATTTTTAAAATGCACATAAAGGTAATGGCTGTCAGATCCATTCCGTATGTTCCTCACGTGCTCCTCCATGCGGTCTTTCAAGGCCCTGATGGTGCGACCAATATAAAGTAAGTTACAAGGACATTGAATCGCATACACCACTCCGATGGTATCGCAAGATACAAAATCCTCTATAATGTGTGTCTGTTCTTTGCGGGGGTTGTAGAACTCTTTAACTCTCTTGATATTAGACGGTACTCTTACACAACTATAACATCTCCCGCAGCCAAAAAAGCCTTTTAAGTCCCAAAACATCTTAGGCTTTGATGGGGGTGTTCCACTACATTGTGTACTAGTCTATCGCGTAAACAGGGTGCTCTCTTATAGATGATCTTAGGTTTATCAGGTAATAGATCTCTCAAATGACAATCATGCTTTAATACGTTCCAGTATTTTTCTTAAATTCTCTCTACCTCTTTACTTTGTAAACAATAATCTAAAACTATACACGTCCCATCATATTCATCATTATCCACAGTAGCACTTTTATCCTTCAGTAAATCTTCCCTCTTAAAATTCTTCACCAAATTTTTTTCTCTTTCTAAAAACTCTTCCTGGTAACCTTTATCTAAAAACATTTTCTTTAATCTATCTGACTGGGATTCAAAATCGTCTTCCCGTGTGCAGTTTCTCCTCATTCTCGTAAACTGTCCTCTGGGGATATTACTAAGCCACGGTTTGTGATGGCAGCTGGTAGTAGGAATGTAGGAGTTACGATCAGTGGCTTTAAAAAAGGACCTGGTGATAATACCATTTGTCGTAGCCAGAATTTCTAGATCGAGAAAATGTATACGGTCCCTACTGACCTCCCAAGTCAGGGAGATATTCCGATCATTTTTATTCATAGACTCCAACAATTCCATTAGTGTTTCCAAATTTCCTTTCCACATGATCAAAAGATCGTCTATGAACCTCTTATATAATAGTAGATCTCCATACTGCTCAATCCGCACTGACTCTTCTTCCCATTTGGCCATGTAAAGGTTCGCTACACTCGGGGCGAACTTAGTGCCCATAGCGACACCCCTTATCTGCAGGAAAAACCTATTGTTGTACCAGAAAAAGTTATGGTGCAAACAAAAATCCAAACATTTCAAAATGAATCCACACAAGCCCCTATCAAACCCTTCCTCTTTATCTAAGGCCCATTCCACGGCTTCCAAGGCACCCTCATGGTTAATATTAGTATATAGTGATGACACGTCACCCGTAGCCATGATTATATTATTATCCGTGATATGTTCATCCAACAATTGAAGGGTATGCTTAGTGTCTTTGAGAAAAGCTTGTGTTTTTCTTACCAGGGGTTGTAGATGGAGGTCAATGTATTCCCCCAATCTAGAAGTCAGGGACTCGATCCCACTCACAATGGGCCGTCCAGGTGGATTTACACTATCTTTATGAATTTTGGGTAGATAATATATCACTGGAATCCTGCTAACTATGGGAATTAGGTATTTGGCTTCTTGTTTATTCAGGAATTCATTATCTACACCGTATTTTATAATCAAATCCAGTTCCTTCCTGAAATTTCTAGAGGGATCAATATTCAGTACCTGATATGTGCTACTGTCATTGAATATCCTATCCATCTCGTCCTTGTATTGCTGTAACGAAAGCACCACAATGCCCCCTCCTTTGTCCGCCGGCCTTATAACTATGTCTGTTCTTTTCTCCAATGAATCCAATCCCTTCTTGAAATCCCTATGCTCATATACTCTTTTTATGGGTAATTGTTCGAGCTCTGTGTTGACCAATTTTTTAAAAAGGTCCACATATTTATTGTTAGCCACATACGGGTTGAAAACGGAGTTATTTCTCAAACCCTTGAATTTCTCATTGATAATCGTTTTTTCAACCGGGCATAATATTCAGGGCATAATATTTTTTGATATTGAGTTTCCTTATAAACTATTGTACCCCAACATAAGTCTCAAACTTGTTGAGTCCCTTTTTAGGTGCAAATTTTATACCCTTATCAAGTGTTAAGATTTTTTCCCTTGATAAATCCTTGCCACTTAAATTGTAGATCCCTTCACCTAATCTTCCCGCCTTCTTTTTTTGCTGTAGCCTTCGTCCAGCTCTTCCTCCTCTCTTTCTGGGTCTCTTACTTCGCGGGCATATCCATCCCGGTCCTTCCCTAAAAAAGACTCATTTGCATAACGATCTCCATTATCTGCAAGTGGTTGGTAGCTATTATACACCGGAACCCCATATTGGTCCTGTGTGTGTCTATCATATCTTACCCTCTGGGGTTTAGGAGAGTAATACACTCCACCTCTCTGGAAGTCATCCCTATGCTGAGGAAAACGTCCATAGCCCTGGGGTTGGGATGGTGGGGGTGCTGGAGGGTCCCCATATGGTTGGCGTCGATCACCTCTCCTTGGTGTCCCTTGTTGGTAACCATGATTCCTATTTTGTTGTGGTCCATAGGGACGATGCTCCCTCTGTTGACCACCCCTCCTATTCGGTGTGTGGTTGGAATAGTATCCTCTACCATATTGATTTCCACCTTGATAGGCCTTATGACCGTTTCCCCTATTATACGGTGCCCCATAGCCCCAATTTCCTTGGTTGGCCGGGGGGCCCTGATATGGGTTATTATATCTATTCTCCTTCGGTCCGTGATATTCATTGTAATCGTTCTGCATTCTTCTAGGGGGTTGACGAAGGGGTGTATGTGGTTGTTTGTCTTCATATTGATACGGTGGGTATCCTCTATTTGATGGTCTTCTATCCTGTTGTTGATGATTTTGTGGGTGCGGTGTTCTGGCGCCTTCAATTTGGTCTCTTGTAGTTTCTGTTTGTGAGTTAGTGGTACTATTATTTTCCAACGTTGATTGCCATCTATAAACTCGTTTGTTCTGATAATCATCTAAATCTCTCAGGTATTTCTTTTTCTTCCCATTCCTGTTCTCCAAATCCTTCTTCTGCATATTCTTCTGTAATTCTCCCATATGTTTACTATATTCTGGTGTCTCTTTAAATGGAAAGATTTTGTCCCTAATCTCCTTAATCTGATTTTCTAATAATTTCAATTTTTGTTGTTTTCTTTTAATCAGAAATTCCATGACCTCTCTCCCTTTACTCTCAAAGAAGGTATACCATTCCTCAATGCCTTCATTTCCTAACAAGCCATCATTAATCGGGACATCCCATCTTAATTTTCTGGGGATCAAGTTGTCCTTTAGATATTTCTCCATTGTGGACTGGTCCCACCAGACATTGCTTTTTTTATCCATACAATGACCTAATTTTCTAAATAAATGTGCAATATCATCATCCTTAGTTTTCCTATCAGAGAATAGATCCTCCAGATCTAATTCCCTGTTATCGAAGAAGGCAAATGGATCCATAGGCTGCTAGCAAGTGTATGAAATAATAGACAGAAACAAAGAAAAAAATCTTGCGAGCCACAATAGTCCAATGCCTTAATGGAGAACCAACTGAAGTAAATGCCCAGCTGCAAACGCAGATCACGTATTCATAACCGTGCAATAAACATAAATAGAAAAATGCGCTGGGCTTAGGAATATATCTATGCGTCCGTATACCCTAGTGGTATCATATAAACTGATCTAAAGTGCAATGTGCAGATGATACGGATCTGAGATCAACTCTGCATACATAAAAAAATTTTTTTTTTAAAAAGTGCAACAAGGTGCCACACACAATAAATCCCAAAGTGAAATGTGCAAATAATATGGGTCTGAAATTAACTATGCACAAAATAAATAAATAAATACAGCAAACACTTATTACTCAATAATACTTAATGAAATGAATTAAAACGTGCACTATAAATGATATATTATATACATATCACATGCAAAAACTCCACTGTAATCATACAAGTGATAGGTGATATTAATGAAATGAATTAAACGTACAATATAAATGATGTATTATATACATATCACATGCAAAATCTCCACTGTAATCCTACAAGTGATAGGTGATATTGAATAAAATAAAGAGTAACCATATATGTGACAAGTGATATTTAAGGCAACAATTGTCCTTATTAGTGTAAAATCTTCCAACCCAACAATGTGCAGTGAAAAGTTCCAAAAGAAAAAAAGAAAAAATTGGGTATATAAAGTGCTTCAGAAAAGAGATCCAGTTGCTAAATCAGAGTGCCCAAATCATGCCGTGATGTGCCTCGCTCACCTTAGAGCGTGTGACACAGTGTTCAGCTGCATCAATACATGCTATGGAGCCACCCCTGGGCTCAATTTTTGATAACAGATGATTCTCAAAGCAGACTCTCTATGGCTCCATAAGCATCATACCAAAAAAGAGAAGGACTAAATAGTGTGATACCGCCAGATACTTTATTGAATAACACCCAATCCCCACACTGGGGTTCTTACATTTCTTAGGTGTTAATGTGCACCATACATTACAGGTCCAAATAGCGCTAATCGGCGTGCTGCGGGGTATGAGAAATCCACAACCTAGCTCTGTGCTGATCACTCCGTCCTGGCCCCTCCCCTACGCGTCTTCAACACAGGGAATCACGTGTCTTCATCAGGGGAATGTGATTGGATGGACGCTCTTTTGATCATGTGGAAAGGAAATTTGGAAACACTAATGGAATTGTTGGAGTCCATGAATAAAAATGATCGGAAGATCTCCCTGACTTGGGAGGTCAGTAGGGACTGTATACATTTTCTCGATCTAGAAATTCTGTCTACGACAAATGGTATTATCACCAGGTCCTTTTTTAAAGCCACTGATCGTAACTCCTACATTCCTACTACCAGCTGCCATCACAAACCGTGGCTTAGTAATATCCCCAGAGGACAGTTTACGAGAATGAGGAGAAACTGCACACGGGAAGACGATTTTGAATCCCAGTCAGATAGATTAAAGAAAATGTTTTTAGATAAAGGTTACCAGGAAGAGTTTTTAGAAAGAGAAAAAAATTTGGTGAAGAATTTTAAGAGGGAAGATTTACTGAAGGATAAAAGTGCTACTGTGGATAATGATGAATATGATGGGACGTGTATAGTTTTAGATTATTGTTTACAAAGTAAAGAGGTAGAGAGAATTTTAAAAAATACTGGAACGTATTAAAGCATGATTGTCATTTGAGAGATCTATTACCTGATAAACCTAAGATCATCTATAAGAGAGCACCCTGTTTACGCGATAGACTAGTACACAATATAGTGGAACCCCCCCCCATCAAAGCCTAAGATGTTTTGGGACTTAAAAGGCTTTTTTGGCTGCGGGAGATGTTATAGTTGTGTAAGAGTACCGTCTAATATCAAGAGAGTTAAAGAGTTCTACAACCCCCGCAAAGAACAGACACACATTATAGAGGATTTTGTATCTTGCGATACCATCGGAGTGGTGTATGCGATTCAATGTCCTTGTAACTTACTTTATATTGGTCGCACCATCAGGGCCTTAAAAGACCGTATGGAGGAGCACGTGAGGAACATACGGAATGGATCTGACAGCCATTACCTTTATGTGCATTTTAAAAATGTGCATAACCAGAGCACGCAGGGTATGAGGTTTTGGGGATTAGAGGCTCCAAAACGCAACTGGAGAGGCTCTAATTATACCAGGGATATCAGTAAGCGTGAATCATGGTGGATATACCAACTGGGCTCTTTGTCACCTGGTGGGTTGAATAAAGAGTTCGATCTCGCATGTAATGTTAAGGCATTGGACTATTGTGGCTCGCAAGATTTTTTTCTTTGTTTCTGTCTATTATTTCATACACTTGCTAGCAGCCTATGGATCCATTTGCCTTCTTCGATAACAGGGAATTAGATCTGGAGGATCTATTCTCTGATAAGAAAACTAAGGATGATGATATTGCACATTTATTTAGAAAATTAGGTCATTGTATGGATAAAAAAAGCAATGTCTGGTGGGACCAGTCCACAATGGAGAAATATCTAAAGGACAACTTGATCCCCAGAAAATTAAGATGGGATGTCCCGATTAATGATGGCTTGTTAGGAAATGAAGACATTGAGGAATGGTATACCTTCTTTGAGAGTAAAGGGAGAGAGGTCATGGAATTTCTGATTAAAAGAAAACAACGAAAATTGAAATTATTAGAAAATCAGATTAAGGAGATTAGGGACAAAATCTTTCCATTTAAAGAGACACCAGAATATAGTAAACATATGGGAGAATTACAGAAGAATATGCAGAAGAAGGATTTGGAGAACAGGAATGGGAAGAAAAAGAAATACCTGAGAGATTTAGATGATTATCAGAACAAACGAGTTTATAGATGGCAATCAACGTTGGAAAATAATAGTACCACTAACTCACAAACAGAAACTACAAGAGACCAAATTGAAGGCGCCAGAACACCGCACCCACAAAATCATCAACAACAGGATAGAAGACCATCAAATAGAGGATACCCACCGTATCAATATGAAGACAAACAACCACATACACCCCTTCGTCAACCCCCTAGAAGAATGCAGAACGATTACAATGAATATCACAGACCGAAGGAGAATAGATATAATAACCCATATCAGGGCCCCCCGGCCAACCAAGGAAATTGGGGCTATGGGGCACCGTATAATAGGGGAAACGGTCATAAGGCCAATCAAGGTGGAAATCAATATGGTAGAGGATACTATTCCAACCACACACCGAATAGGAGGGGTGGTCAACAGAGGGAGCATCGTCCCTATGGACCACAACAAAATAGGAATCATGGTTACCAACAAGGGACACCAAGGAGAGGTGATCGACGCCAACCATATGGGGACCCTCCAGCACCCCCACCATCCCAACCCCAGGGCTATGGACGTTTTCCTCAGCATAGGGATGACTTCCAGAGAGGCGGAGTGTATTACTCACCTAAACCCCAGAGGGTAAGATATGATAGACAAACACAGGACCAATATGGGGTTCCGGTGTATAATAGCTACCAACCACTTGCAGATAATGGAGATCGTTATGCAAATTAGTCTTTTTTAGGGAAGGACCGGGATGGATATGCCCGTGAAGTAAGAGACCCAGAAAGAGAGGAGGAAGAGCTGGACGAAGGCTACAGCAAAAAAAGAAGGCGGGAAGATTAGGTGAAGGGATCTACAATTTAAGTGGCAAGGATTTATCAAGGGAAGAAATCTTAACACTTGATAAGGGTATAAAATTTGCACCTAAAAAGGGACTCAACAAGTTTGAGACTTATGTTGGGGTACAAAAGTTTATAAGGAAACTCAATATCAAAAAATATTATGCCCTGAACCCGGTTGAAAAAACGATTATCGATGAGAAATTCACGGGTTTGGGAAATAACTCCGTTTTCAACCCGTATGTGGCTAACAATAAATATGTGGACTTTTTGAAAAAATTGGTCAACACAGAGCTCGAACAATTACCCATAAAAAGAGTATATGAGCATAGGGATTTCAAGAAGGGATTGGATTCATTGGAAAAAAGAACAGACATAGTTATAAGGCCGGCGGACAAAGGAGGGGGCATTGTGGTGCTTTCGTTACAGCAATACAAGGACGAGATGGATAGGATATTAAATGACAGTAGCACATATCAGGTACTGAATATTGATCCCTCTAGGAATTTCAGGAAGGAACTGGATTTGATTATAAAATACGGTGTAGATAATGAATTCCTGAATAAACAAGAAGCCAAATACCTAATTCCCATAGTTAGCAGGATTCCAGTGATATATTATCTACCCAAAATTCATAAAGATAGTGTAAATCCACCTGGACGGCCCATTGTGAGTGGGATCGAGTCCCTGACTTCTAGATTGGGGGAATACATTGACCTCCATCTACAACCCCTGGTAAGAAAAACACGAGCTTTTCTCAAAGACACTAAGCATACCCTTCAATTGTTGGATGAACATATCACGGATAATAATATAATCATGGCTATGGGTGACGTGTCATCACTATATACTAATATTAACCATGAGGGTGCCTTGGAAGCCGTGGAATGGACCTTAGATAAAGAGGAAGGGTTTGACAGGGGCTTGTGTGGATTCATTTTGAAATGTTTGGATTTTTGTTTGCACCATAACTTTTTCTGGTACAACAATAGGTTTTTCCTGCAGATAAGGGGTGTCGCTAAGTTCGCCCCGAGTGTAGCGAACCTTTACATGGCCAAATGGGAAGAAGAGTAAGTGCGGATTGAGCAGTATGGAGATCTACTATTATATAAGAGGTTCATAGACGATCTTTTGATCATGTGGAAAGGAAATTTGGAAACACTAATGGAATTGTTGGAGTCCATGAATAAAAATGATCGGAATATCTCCCTGACTTGGGAGGTCAGTAGGGGCCGTATACATTTTCTCGATCTAGAAATTCTGGCTACGACAAATGGTATTATCACCAGGTCCTTTTTTAAAGCCACTGATCGTAACTCCTACATTCCTACTACCAGCTGCCATCACAAACCGTGGCTTAGTAATATCCCCAGAGGACAGTTTACGAGAATGAGGAGAAACTGCACACGGGAAGACGATTTTGAATCCCAGTCAGATAGATTAAAGAAAATGTTTTTAGATAAAGGTTACCAGGAAGAGTTTTTAGAAAGAGAAAAAAATTTGGTGAAGAATTTTAAGAGGGAAGATTTACTGAAGGATAAAAGTGCTACTGTGGATAATGATGAATATGATGGGACATGTATAGTTTTAGATTATTGTTTACAAAGTAAAGAGGTAGAGAGAATTTAAAAAAAATACTGGAAAGTATTAAAGCATGATTGTCATTTGAGAGATCTATTACCTGATAAACCTAAATAGGGATGAGCCGAACACCCCCCTGTTCGGTTCGCACCAGAACATGCGAACAGGAAAAAAGTTCGTTCGAACGCGCGAACACCGTTAAAGTCTATGGGACACGAACATGAATAATCAAAAGTGCTAATTTTAAAGGCTAATATGCAAGTTATTGTCATAAAAAGTGTTTGGGGACCTGGGTCCTGCCCCAGGGGACATGGATCAATGCAAAAAAAAAGTTTTAAAAACGGCCGTTTTTTCAGGAGCAGTGATTTTAATAATGCTTAAAGTCAAACAATAAAAGTGTAATATCCCTTTAAATTTTGTACCTGGGGGGTGTCTATAGTATGCCTGTAAAGGGGCGCATGTTTCCTGTGTTTAGAACAGTCTGACAGCAAAATGACATTTTGAAGGAAAAAACTCATTTAAAACTACCCGCGGCTATTGCATTGCCGACAATACACATAGAAGTTCATTGATAAAAACAGCATGGGAATTCCCCAAAGGGGAACCCCGAACCAAAATTAAAAAAAAAAAATGACGTGGGAGTCCCCCTAAATTCCATACTAGGCCCTTCAGGTCTGGTATGGATATTAAGGGGAACCCCGGCCAAAATTTAAAAAAAAAAATGACGTGGGGTTCCCCCTAAATTCCATACCAGACCCTTCAGGTCTGGTATGGATTTTAAGGGGAACCCCGCGCCAAAAAAAAAAAAAAAAAAAACGGCGTGGGGTCCCCCCAAAAATCCATACCAGACCCTTATCCGAGCACGCAACCTGGCAGGCCGCAGGAAAAGAGGGGGGGACGAGAATGCGCCCCCCCCTCCTGAACCATACCAGGCCACATGCCCTCAACATTGGGAGGGTGCTTTGGGGTAGCCCCCCAAAACACCTTGTCCCCATGTTGATGAGGACAAGGGCCTCATCCCCACAACCCTGGCCGGTGGTTGTGGGGGTCTGCGGACAGGGGGCTTATCGGAATCTGGAAGCCCCCTTTAACAAGGGGACCCCCAGATCCCGGCCCCCCCCCTGTGTGAAATGGTAAGGGGGTACAAAAGTACCCCTACCATTTCACTAAAAAACTGTCAAAAATGTTAAAAATGACAAGAGACAGTTTTTGACAATTCCTTTATTTAAATACTTCTTCTTTCTTCTATCTTCCTTCATCTTCTGGTTCTTCTGGCTCTTCTGGTTCTTCCTCCGGCGTTCTCGTCCAGCATCTCCTCCGCGGCGTCTTCTATCTTCTTCTCCTCGGGCCGCTCCGCACCCATGGCATGGGGGGAGGCTCCCGCTCTTCTCTTCTTCTTCATCTTCTTCTCTTCTTCTCTTCTTCATTTTCTTCTCCGGGCCGCTCCGCATCCATGCTGGCATGAAAGGAGGCTCCCGCTGTGTGACGGCGCTCCTCGTCTGACAGTTCTTAAATAACGGGGGGCGGGGCCACCCGGTGACCCCGCCCCCCTCTGACGCACGGGACATGACGGGACTTCCCTGTGGCATTCCCCGTGATGTCACAGGGAAGTCCCGTCAAGTCACCGTGCGTCAGAGGGGGGCGGGGTCACCGGGTGGCCCCGCCCCCCGTTATTTAAGAACTGTCAGACGAGGAGCGCCGTCACACAGCGGGAGCCTCCCGCCATGCTAGCATGTGTGAGGAGCGGCCCGGAGAAGAAAATGAAGAAGAGAAGAAAAGAAGAAGAGAAGAAGATGAAGAAGAAGAGAAGAGCGGGAGCCTCCCCCCATGCCAATGGTGCGGAGCGGCCCGAGGAGAAGAAGATAGAAGACGCCGCGGAGGAGATGCTGGACGAGAACGCCGGAGGAAGAACCAGAAGAGCCAGAAGAACCAGAAGATGAAGGAAGATAGAAGAAAGAAGAAGTATTTAAATAAAGGAATTGTCAAAAACGGTCTCTTGTCATTTTTAACATTTTTGACAGTTTCCCTTACCATTTCACACGGGGGGCCGGGATCTGGGGGTCCCCTTGTTAAAGGGGGCTTCCAGATTCCGATAAGCCCCCCGCCCGCAGACCCCCACAACCACCGGCCAGGGTTGTGGGGATGAGGCCCTTGTCCTCATCAACATGGGGACAAGGTGTTTTGGGGGGCTACCCCAAAGCACCCTCCCAATGTTGAGGGCATGTGGCCTGGTACGGTTCAGGAGGGGGGGGGCCGCACTCTCGTCCCCCCCTCTTTTCCTGCGGCCTGCCAGGTTGCGTGCTCGGATAAGGGTCTGGTATGGATTTTTGGGGGGACCCCACGCCGTTTTTTTTTTTTTTTTGGGCGCGGGGTTCCCCTTAAAATCCATACCAGACCTGAAGGGTCTGGTATGGAATTTAGGGGGAACCCCACGTCATTTTTTTTTTTAAATTTTGGCCGGGGTTCCCCTTAATATCCATACCAGACCTGAAGGGCCTGGTATGGAATTTAGGGGGACTCCCACGTCATTTTTTTTTTTAATTTTGGTTCAGGGTTCCCCTTTGGGGAATTCCCATGCCGTTTTTATCAATGAACTTCTATGTGTATTGTCGGCAATGCAATAGCCGCGGGTAGTTTTAAATGAGTTTTTTCCTTCAAAATGTCATTTTGCTGTCAGACTGTTCTAAACACAGGAAACATGCGCCCCTTTACAGGCATACTATAGACACCCCCCAGGTACAAAATTTAAAGGGATATTACACTTTTATTGTTTGACTTTAAGCATTATTAAAATCACTGCTCCTGAAAAAACGGCCGTTTTTAAAACTTTTTTTTGCATTGATCCATGTCCCCTGGGGCAGGACCTGGGTCCCCAAACACTTTTTATGACAATAACTTGCATATTAGCCTTTAAAATTAGCACTTTTGATTTCTCCCATAGACTTTTAAAGGGTGTTCCGCGGCATTCGAATTTGCCGCGAACACCCCAAATTGTTCGCTGTTCGGCGAACTTGCGAACAGCCAATGTTCGAGTCGAACATGAGTTCGACTCGAACTCGAAGCTCATCCCTAAACCTAAGATCATCTATTAAAGAGAGCACCCTGTTTACGCGATAGACTAGTACACAATGTAGTGGAACACCCCCATCAAAGCCTAAGATGTTTTGGGACTTAAAAGGCTTTTTTGGCTGCGGGAGATGTTATAGTTGTGTAAGAGTACCATCTAATATCAAGAGAGTTAAAGAGTTCTACAACCCCCGCAAAGAACAGACACACATTATAGCGGATTTTGTATCTTGCGATACCATCGGAGTGGTGTATGCCATTCAATGTCCTTGTAACTTACTTTATATTGGTCGCACCATCAGGGCCTTGAAAGACCGTATGGAGGAGCACGTGAGGAACATGCGGAATGGATCAGACAGCCATTACCTTTATGTGCATTTTAAAAATGTGCATAACCAGAGCACGCAGGGTATGAGGTTTTGGGGATTAGAGGCTCCAAAACGCAACTGGAGAGGCTCTAATTATACCAGGGATATCAGTAAGCGTGAATCATGGTGGATATACCAACTGGGCTCTTTGTCACCTGGTGGGTTGAATAAAGAGTTCGATCTCGCATGTTTTTTAAGTAATTTCTGAATATTTTTTAAACTGTATGCTATGTGACTGATTCCTTTATATACAAGCCTGGCTTGGGTCAGCTGGGAGATTGACATATGCCTTTTTATACCCTAATTTCAGCTATGCCTTTATACCCTGATTTCATCCCGTAAATATATTATACAATTTATTTATCCTATTTGATGTTTTATCCAATAGGGTTTATTTGATGTTTTAATATATAGATTCGATTGTAGCTATTTGATGCACTCTACGAGATTTATTTGGGGTTTCAAAACCCCCCCCCTCTCTGAAGTATATAGGTTTAACTCAAGATGGGAGTACCCCCCCCTTTTTGAGGATACACAATAGGATTTCTTATCTGATTTTTAAAGGTCTCCCTATATATAACTTTTTAAAAAAATAAATAATATTTTTTTATATATATAATTTTTTTTATAAAAATATTTTTTATAGAGTTTTATAGATTTTTTTAAAAAGTTTTTCTACATATAAGAATAAAAGGAATTTTAAAAATGTTTTCCCTACATATAAGGATGTTGTATTTTAGATATAGATGTGTGTGTATTACACATACCTATGTATGCTGCTCGCTTCACCAATAGGAGGGACACATGATTTGATGGAGGGCTGCACTTAGGTATGGCTTTTAATCATGGTGAAGCGAGCTGATTTACTGCTTCCATCACACACCATGTGTTCTAGTAGGTTGATATATAGGACCATATTGTTGAGTTTTAACAATTCTTATGTTATTTAGATTGGTGTAATTTATGACTGTTATATATGAGATCATTTTTATGGTTTTTTAATGGTGGCTATTAGGAGTGCTGTGCGGTGTTTGGCTTCCCTTCCGAGCTCCGTCCTGGGTATGTGTTGTTATATATCCTTTTTTTTCCCCTAGGATTAGCATGATTAGAAGGGTTACAATGATAAAACGCTGCTGTGCTGTGAATAGAGGAGCGGAGCCCAATGCGTATGGGTCTGCGATCTCAGGGAAAATGGGCGCCGTTAGTGTATTTAAACTGCAGAGCGTCCGTCCAATCACATTCCCCTGATGAAGACACGTGATTCCCTGTGTCGAAGACGCGTAGGGGAGGGGCCAGGACGGAGCGATCAGCACAGAGCTAGGTTGTGGATTTCTCATACCCGGCAGCACGCCGATTAGCGCTATTTGGACCTGTAATGTATGGTGCACATTAACACCTAAGAAATGTGAGTACCCCAGTGTGGGGATTGGGTGTTATTCAATAAAGTATCTGGCGGTATCACACTATGTAGTCCTTCTCTTTTTTGGTATGATGCTTATGGAGCCATAGAGAGTCTGCTTGGAGAATCATCTGTTATCAATCATTGAGCCCAGGGGTGGCTCCATAGCATGTATTGACGCAGCTGAACACTGTGTCACACGCTCTAAGGTGAGCGCAACTACTTTGGGGCTCACCGAGGCACATCACGGCATGATTTGGGCACTCTGATTTAGCAACTGGATCTCTTCTCTGAAGCACTTTATATACCCAATTTTTTCTTTTTTTCTTTTGGAACTTTTCACTGCACATTGTTGGGTTGGAAGATTTTACACTAATAAGGACAATTGTTGCCTTAAATATCACTTGTCACATATATGGTTACTCTTTATTTTATTCAATATCACCTATCACTTGTAGGATTTCAGTGGAGTTTTTGCATGTGATATGTATATAATACATCATTTATATTGTACGTTTAATTCATTTCATTAATATCACCTATCACTTGTATGATTACAGTGGAGTTTTTGCATGTGATATGTATATAATATATCATTTATAGTGCACGTTTTAATTCATTTCATTAAGTATTATTGAGTAATAAGTGTTTGCTGTATTTATTTATTTATTTTGTGCATAGTTAATTTCAGACCCATATTATTTGCACATTTCACTTTGGGATTTATTGTGTGTGGCACCTTGTTGCACTTTTTTGAAAAAAATTTTTTTTTATGTTTGCAGAGTTGATCTCAGATCCGTATCATCTGCACATTGCACTTTAGATCAGTTTATATGATACCACTAGGGTATACGGACGCATAGATATATTCCTAAGCGCAGCACATTTTTCTATTTATGGTTTTAAATAAGTCCGGCATGGATTCTATTTCCGAGTCTCTCAATTCTTCCGCTGGCAAATATTTATTTACATTCCCCAACAGTGGCTTACCCATTCCGGATGTAGACTCGAGTAGCTCTGACTCAGGCATCCTCTGGGGTAGGCCTCGACCATGGCCACGGGAAGCCTTTACATAGCCCACCTTCTTCTGAGTATGCACCATAGGAGTAGGCGTAGTGGACTCAGGAACTAAAGTAATGTCTCCGGGCGAGACAACAGTAACAATGTCTCTTTCTGGAACATTGTCAGTAGCAACAGGCAAAGTCGCTCCCTCTCTGTAGCAATAGCAGCCTCCACTGTAGTGATACCTGTCACCCAATCCATCCGATAGGCATGGGGCAACATGGTAGGTTGCTCCACCACAAACAGGTATTCTTCACACTGTGGACATCGGCCGAATAGACGAACATGCACGGCCAATCCTACGCATAGATGGCAGGTCATGCCCAGTCCCTCAACATCTCCCGAGGTAAACAGGACAAACCTCCCCTGCGGCTTCAATCGAACTCCAGTATCTGTGAGCAAAGTCCCAGATTGCACAGTATTCATCACAGTGCTTGTTGGGAACATTCTGGGTCCCATAACTGATTGCAACGCCCAAAAAGACATGGCCACACTCTGATCTTTTCAGCACGATCACAAGGCCTCTCTTTTCCTCTGGCGCCCAACACACACACGCGTCCCACGCGGTAGCAAGTAGGGTAACTCCTCCCACTTGTTCTTTCAGTCACGTAACTCCCGGGCCTTTTTCTGGTGCCCAGCGTCTATGCACTTAGAAGCAAAGTCTTGCAGTGTAACCTTTCCTCTTCCTGAAAAGAAACTTTTTTTCTCAAAGTCCAGCTCTCTCTGTAAACTCCCGGCAAAACACTCCACTGGGTAGCAATAATTGACGGTCAACAAATCCCAGCCGACGCCCCCACATGTAGCACTAACTCACGGTGGAGCTGCTGGTTTAAGCGGGTCTGTTACCTTCACTCTGCTTCCCTCTGTTTCACCAGCACCGGGTCTAGGGTTCCGTTGAGTTTACTCCTGGACAACACACGCACCAACACTGGAGTAGGTTTTCAATGCTTTATTAAACAAACGACTTAGGAAGTAGCAGGAAAGAGGTAGAAAGGAAACTTGCAGATGAAACTCAAATATTCTCTGGTAGGGTTCTCTTGACAAAATGTCCTGGTAGGATTCAAATACTATTTGAAATGCGCTCCCCTCGTGGGACACACTTCTTGCTCGTCTGGATAGGCCTCTCTCACCGGTCTAGCAGCTAGCACGCAGCATGAATCAAAGTCTCTGCCACAGACTTGTTTGGGAATAAAATCCATACGATCCTCTGCCACAGCATGTATAGGTTTTTCTGTAGTGAAAGTCAGTCACAGTGCTTGAACCTTTAAGCTGAGCCGGCAACACTATGCTGTATAGTTACTTTTGGATACGTCCTCCAACCGAGTCACCAGGCCCCTCTATAGACCAGCACGCCGCGTGATCTCTCCAAGACGGGTCCTCCCCTGGGATCTCCTCGGCTGTCCAGCTTCGTCACACAGGATGGACAGCTCAGGACCATTCCTCGGCCACGGTGGTAGACTCCAGACAAGCCTCTGGACCCACCCCTGCGCCACTGTATCGTGGGCCTCCCGAATGGAGGACCACGAGGTAGCTCCTTAACGCATACCTGTCGGCCAGGAGGGCCAGCAGGTGGCTGTAAAATGAACCCCAAAATATGGCGTCTGTCCCATAAATACCCTCGCCCAGAATGCAACTCAAAAGACCACCTCCACCGAGCGTGCCTCCGGGACAGAGGAGCATCCATACGCTTCAACACATCTTTCCAACCCTGACCAATGGCAACAGCTACACCCACCGGTCAGCACGGAAACACACACGACATCAGCCAAGCTGGAACAGAGGCAAACTTTACCCTTCCTAACGCACAATTTACTAAATTTACCTAACATGCGGTAGATTGCAAATCTACCAGCACTACATGTGGAACGCTCATCAGTCTTGACACATCAATGGGTCAGTACTCCTCTTCGGTCAGGTAAGTTTTCGCTGAAGACCGTTCTCATGTAGCAGGGTCAGCTCGGCAGCAGACCCTATGACATCATGGAGCGTTAGTAGCTTTTGGAGCCGTGTCAGGAGTTGGAGTATGTGTAGATCGTTTTCCTCGGGTCTCAGAGTGATGGACGTGTCCAATCTTGTGCTGCGCTCATCTAAGTAGTAATGTGTCAGCACTCTTCTCCGGTCAGGTAATGCTTCCTTGAAGATCGTTCTCAGGTGTTGGGATCAGCTCTGCGGCGTTCACTCTTCATAGCTGCTGAAATGCAGCTTCAGTCTTTCAGCCGACTGCCCTTCTTATATGGAAATAGGGAGTCACCCAGCCCATCATCGCCCAATCGATTGACAAATGACAGAAGCTGGGAGTAAATCATACCATATGACATGAGTTGAGGCAAACAATCACTTTCGGAGTCATGTCAGAGGTTGGAGGACGCTTAGATCATTTTACTCCGGTATGTAAGAAGGTTCCATCCCTGAGATCTGAGACATTGATTTTGATTTACTAAAGGACATAAAAGTTAAAAAATAAGGTGAAGTCATGGAATAATGTGTGAGGAAAAATAATTTTTTTGTAACTTTCTCTTGTCACGACTTGCTCTGAATACGGGTTCTCCAAATTTATGCCCAGCCTCTACTCCTTTAGTAAATTAACCCTAATAAGTCCAACATAAAAATACACTCTGGGGTTGATTTACTAAAGCCAAATCCACTCTGCACTGCAAGTGCACTGCAAGTACATTTGAAAGTGCACTTGGAAGTGCAGTCGCTGTAGATCCGAGGGGAAGATCTGAAATGAGGGGAAGCTCTGCTGATTTTATCACCCAATCATGTACAAGCAAACATGCTGTTTTTTATTTTCCTTGCATGTTCCCCTCGGATCTACAGCGATTGCACTTCCAAGTGGATTTGCCTTTAGTAAATAAATCCCTCTGTCTCCAGCTGGCACACCGTCCTAATACTTGAGCCATCACATCTCTAAAAGTGCACATAGACAGATCAAACCATGACATGACTTCCATACAGTGGCGGAAGAAGAAGAAGAACATGATTAGAGCCTGAGACTCTAATTGGCTTCGAAAAGGGTGGCTCATCTGGATAGGCCTCTCTCACCGGTCTAGCAGCCAGCACGCAGCACGAATCAAAGTCTCTGCCACAGACTTGTTTGGGAATAAAATCCATACGATCCTCTGCCACAGCATGTATAGGTTTTTCTGTAGTGAAAGTCAGTCACAGTGCTTGAACCTTTAAGCCGAGCCGGCAACACTATGCTGTATAGTTACTTTTGGATACATCCTCCAACCGAGTCACCAGGCCCCTCTATAGACCAGCATGCCGCGTGATCTCTCCAAGATGGGTCCTCCCCTGGGATCTCCTCAGCTGTCCAGCTTCGTCACACAGGACTGACAGCTCAGGACCATTCCTCAGCTGCGATGGTAGGCTCCAGACAAGCCTCTGGACCCACCCCTGCGCCGCTGTATTGTGGGCCTCCGCCCTCGCCCAGAATGCAACTCAGAGGACCACCTCCACCGAGCGTGCCTCCGGGACAGAGGAGCATCCATACGCTTCAACACGTTGTCTTTCCAACCCTGACCAGTGGCAACAGCGACACCCACCGGTCAGCACGGAAACACACACGACGTCAGCCAAGCTGGAACAGAGGCAAACTTTAACCTTCCTAACGCACAATTTACTAAATTTAGCTAACATGCAGTAGATTGCAAATCTACCAGCGCTACATGTGGAACGCTCATCAGTCTTGACACATCAATGGGTCAGTACTCCTCTTCAGTCAGGTAAGTCTTCGCTGAAGACCGTTCTCATGTAGTGGGGTCAGCTCGGCAGCTGAACCCTATGACATCATGGAGCGTTAGTAGCTTTTCGAGCCGTGTCAGGAGTTGGAGTATGTGTAGATAGTTTTCCTTGGGTCTCAGAGTGATGGACGTGTCCAATCTTGTGCTGCGCTCATCCATGTAGTAATGTGTCAGTACTCTTCCCCAGTCAGGTAATGCTTCCTTGAAGATCGTTCTCAGGTGTTGGGATCTGCTCTGCGGCGTTCACTCTTCATAGCTGCTGAAATGCAGCTTCTGTCTTTCAGCCGACTGCCCTTCTTATATGGAAATAGGGAGTCACCCAGCCCATCACCGCCCAATCAATTGACAAATGACAGAAGCTGGGAGTAAATCACACCATATGACATGCAATCACTTTCGGAGTCATGTCAGAGGTTGGAGTACGCTTAGATCATTTTACTCCGGTATGTAAGAAGGTTCCATCCCTGAGATCTGAGACATTGATTTTGACTAAAGGACATAAAAGTTAAAAAATAAGGTGAAGTCATGGAATAATGTGTGAGGAAAAATAATTTTTTTGTAACTTTCTCTTGTCACGACTTGCTGTGAATACGGGTTCTCCATATTTATACCCAGCCTCTACTCCTTTAGTAAATTAACCCTAATAAGTCCAACATAAAAATACACTCTGGGGTTGATTTACTAAAGCCAAATCCACTCTGCGCTGCAAGTACCTTTGAAAGTGCACTTGGAAGTGCAGTCGCTGTAGATCCGAGGGGAAGATCTGAAATGAGGGGAAGCTCTGCTGATTTTATCACCCAATCATGTACAAGCAAACATGCTGTTTTTTATTTTCCTTGCATGTTCCCCTCGGATCTACAGCGATTGCACTTCCAAGTGGATTTGCCTTTAGTAAATAAATCCCTCTGTCTCCAGCTGGCACACCGTCCTAATACTTGAGCCATCACATCTCTAAAAGTGCACATAGACAGATCAAACCATGACATGACTTCCATACAGTGGCGGAAGAAGAAGAAGAACATGATTAGAGCCTGAGATTCTAATTGGCTTCGAAAAGGGTGGGCTCGGGGAGCAGAGCTCACCCACTTGTGTGACATTAGCGAATTAATATTCGCTAATGTCTTCCTGCTTCTCCTTCTGGCCAGTCAGGAAGCGGGTCCTGAGACCCGATTGGCCAGGAATCCTTAGACCTTATTGCCGGGAGTCCTAAGACCTGATTGTCCGGGAGGAGAAGCGACTGCCGGAACTCAGGTGGAGATGCAGAGGGGAAGCCGCGACCTTGATGGGGTAAATGCGGGGCTGGCAGGCGATGGGCAAGCGAAGCAGCGATTGAGCGGGACAACGGGGGGGGGGAGTGAGGGGGCCAGGTTTGTTTGCCGCCCCCACAAAAAAAAATGAGCACCAGCCACCACTGCTTCCATACATGGAAAGATCTAAGTCTGTCACAATCTCTGAGTGTTACCAGCAATAGAATAAATAATAAACATTTAAATATCACAGTTCATACAATTTATAATCCTAAATTTCATGTAAGGCTCAGTTCACTCTACTAAGACCTGAAAGTTGCTGATGGTGCGACTTTGCCAGGTGGCTTCCTGGCGACATGCTGGCGATTTGCTGGCGACTTGAGTACTACTTTTTTTTTCAAATTCTTTTTTTATTATTTTATTTCCAAGAAAAAAAAAAAAAGAAAAAACATCCCACGCAGGGGCACAGATGGCAGATCAAAACAGCTACCAACTCACCCATATAGCTAGAGGCAATATCAAACGTCACACCTCAATTTGGGCCCAATGCTTCGAATTCACAACTACCCCTTGCTACAAAGACATCATGTTTGTAACCCCTGACGTCATACAGCCAAATACAATCTCTTAACTAAATTTATCTGTATGATGTTTATTTTACTACTGTTAGTTGTATACTTTGTGTATGGAATCTAGAACACTACATCGGTTACCAGCACTTCATTCTTCCCTCTCACCTCTCTTCTTTTCGTTTTCCTTCTTTTTTTCTCATTCTCTTCTCCTAAACCCTCATGGTACCTACTTTTTTTCAATTAACTAATTTTTATTGAATTTTTTCACATATACAGCAAAAGAAAAACACTTATGACATTCCCATCACATTACCCCACCCAACCTCTGTGCAAAAAACAAAAAAAAAAAAAAAAAAACACACAACACATCCCCTCTCTAACTGCGTTCATCAGACACTATTTCAATTCCCGCTTTCACATTATTCCAAGATGGTGTCTATTTTATAAATATTCAATTCACTCCAGTAATATCTTTCCTAAATAATTTCCCATATCATTAAGATACTCATCTGAATGCTGAGCTAGATTAGACACTAGCCACCAATGCCAGATCTTTTCAAATTTCTAAGGGCATCTCCTATGTTTATAGGTCAGTCTTAAATTAAGATTAATTGTTTTGTTCCATTGATCTGTCATTGGTGGACAGTTTGATACCCATTTTTTGCAAAATAAGTTTACGTGCCATATACATAGTTCTCAGCCACATCACATCAGGGCCGTCTTTAATATTGACTGGACCCTGGGCAAACATTTTCTTGGGCCCCTTCTTCCATGCACATGCTTTGAGACATACAATAAATAGCAGCTAGACTCAAAATCAGTTTACTGAATCAGATCAGGCAGAGATTGTGATTGGTTGCCAGAGGTTACAGTGTATCATTACCGCTCACTGACTGGCTGCTATAGGTTACAGCACACATTATGGCTCACCGTTATTTTCTAGAGGTTACAGCACATGACTTCTGTTTGTTGATTGGTTGCTAGAGATTACTAAACATCAATACTGCTCACTGGTTGGTTGTTAGAGGTTACTGCCCATTATTACTGCTCACTGATTGGTTGCAAGAGGTTAGTGCACAGCATTACTGCTCACTGGTTGCTAAAGGTTACAGAACATCATCTCCCCACTGCCTGCCTGTGTATTCACATGCACCAAAATTCAGGTTGCTGTGGCACCATGTTATTTTGAAGAAGGGTTCCACCTCCAATTTGCTTACTTTTTCAGAACATGATGTTAGGCTTAATGACCACAATTGTAGGCAGGACTTTCAAGCATGCTCCCAGTGGGCAGCATTCAGCAGAAGTGATGGTGGATGTGACCTCAGGGGGACATGATATACATATGAATGCTGCCTCTATCTAAATATCAATGCCGCAGTCCATGACTATTTACATATTGATGCTGCTGCTATTTACATATCAATGCAGGTTATTTACATGTAAACACAGAGTCTGCAGGTGAGTCATCTGTACATGGCAATAGGGCAGAGCTGGGCAGCAGCAGCAGAACTTTACACTGAGATATAGGGACACAGCACAAGACTAAAACTTTAAGGGATAAGGGCATTTAAACTGGGCTAGTTGGCAAGTATGAGGCAGCTGCTTTGGGCCCCACTACAATGATGAGGCCCAGGGCAGCCGCCCCTTTTGCCCTGCCTTAAAAACGGTCCTGCATCACATGCACTTCCACTGGGAGAGTATCTTCCGGCATAACGCCTAGCAATGCTATTTTTGAATCAGGCTGTACTTGTGTAAAGCACAAGGAATTCAGAATATCAAATATGGACTCCCAGTAGCTGTGCAATTTGGGGCATCGCCACAACATATGTATAAGTGTACCTGTACCATTTGTGCATCTTGGGCTGCTGGGTGTAATTGCCTTACCCCAAGAATACAGGTACAGTGGAACCTCAGTTTACCAGTAACGCGGTTAACGAGCATTTTGAATGGCGAGCAACTTTTTTTTTTTAATTCTGACTCGGTTTGTGAGTGTTGTCTCACAAGACGAGCAGAATTCAAGCTAATAGGGCCTGCAGCACTGCATTTGGCCTAAGGTGTGGGGGCACCGGAGCCGAGAAGAGCCGAAGGACGCCGATTACAGGCGATCGGTGGTGTTCAGCAATGCTCGGAAAGACACGGAAACACTCAGTTTCCGAGCCTTTCCGAGGTTTGCCGAGGTCAGCCAAAGTGTCCTCGGGCCTTTCCAGCCGTTTCCGAGGTTCTCCGTCGCCCCCCCACCCCTGGCCGCATGCGGTATTGCATGCCATTGAAGTCAATGCGGAACAAATTATTTTCGTTTCCATTGACTTCAATGGGGAAACTCGCTTTAATATGCGAGTACTTTGGATTACGAGCATACTTCTGGAACAGATTATGCTCGTAATCCGAGGTTCCACTGTACCTGACTTTTCAAATAGAATTGGAAGATAAAAGCGGGAATTTGCGTGAGGCATGTAAGTGGGTGTATAAGAGTATATAATGTGATATGATGTCTAGAGTAAGTCCTTTACATTGTTATATCTACAAAGGATTTGCAAGGTAATGATGATAAAAAAGTTTAATAACATAAATCCTAGAACATAGTACAGTCATGAATGGAAGCATCATGAGACACAGTTGGACATAAATAAACAGTATGTTAAAAGGCGTAATTCAGACACAGATTGTACAGTTACAAAAAGAAATACATTGTACAGTAAATTGATATTTGCATCCATAGTTGTTAACTCAACGCATTTCTTGGCTTACAACCAATCATCAGGAGTCCGATGCAATTTAACTGCATTTAAGACAATAAAACAACTATTAGTATACGGACAGATGTGTGGAGAAGGAGTACAAAGGGAATCTGGATGTCAATGATACTCACAGGCAGTGCATTGGTCAGCATCAAGCAATGCACTAAAGTGCAGCAGTGGTCTGGGTCTGCAAAGTCTCCGCCGGGGTTGAGGCAGAGAGCACGCCCCGAAAACCCGCCGGCCACAGCCACCAAGTTGATCAAAACACCCCAAAGAACGCCAGAAAGGGGCAAACAGCGAAGCCGCATAGCAATGAAAAAGCTGTGGGGAAGAAATGGAAAAGAGATGACGTGAACATAACCTGGGGTGTGAGAAAGTGTATGTGAATAGGGAGGGTGAATGTAATGACACCAGCTGGAAGCCAAGGGGTGAATAAGTATGTGTGTTGAGGGAAGCCAAAGACTGATAGGGAGTGAGTGAAATAAAGTGTGTGTGCAGCTGAGAGGTCAGTGCTCCTATCCATAAACCAGAGTGAAAGTATGAGGCATAGTTACCTGTGTTGTGTGAGTGCCGGGCAAAGCCAAATGCCCCATAGCCATAGCGAGACATCAGAGTGCCCGGCCAAAGGCCGCCGTTATGTACCGCGGGCCGGGGGCGTGTTCACCCCAACGTCATGTCAGGGTGTGGTGACGTCACAGGGGAGGGAAGGAAAGCCGAGCCGCGATATCCAATCGCGGCCGCCTCCCATCCCTGCGACGCCAAAGCCCGGGGATGGAAAACCTCCACTAGCTCCTGCAATATGGCAGCCATAGGCACCGCATGCGGGGCGTGGTGAACATGACGCCGATGCGCCAAGGTCAGGGCCCGCCCCCGTCGTATGTCAAGACGGGTGACGGGTCATGAGCTGGGCACATCGCAACCCCGGAAGATAGACCCGATAGACACCAGCACCAAGCTGCAAATTGGAAGTGGTAACAATAAGGTGGGTGGTCTGTAATAAGGAATCAAAAATTGTTTAGAGAGGAGAAAATGAAAAGGATAACGGAGAAAAAAACAAAAAACAAAGGCAAAAATTAATTGCCTTGAATTGAATTAATGTCCAATTAATGTTCCATTTCTTCCCCACAGCTTTTTCATTGCTATGCGGCTTCGCTGTTTGCCCCTACCTGGCGTTCCTTGGGGTGTTTTGGTCAACTTGGCGGCTGTGGCCGGCGGGTTTTCAGGGCGTGCTCTCTGCCTCAACCCCGGGGGAGACTTTGCAGACCCAGACCACTGCTGCACTTTAGTGCATTGGTTGATGCTGACCAATGCACTGCCTGTGAGTATCATTGACATCCAGATTCCCTTTGTACTCCTTCTCCACACATCTGTCCGTATACTAATAGTTGTTTTATTGTCTTAAATGCAGTTAAATTGCATCGGACTCCTGATGATTGGTTGTAAGCCAAGAAATGCGTTGAGTTAACAACTATGGATGCAAATATCAATTTACTGTACAATGTATTTCTTTTTGTAACTGTACAATCTGTGTCTGAATTACGCCTTTTAACATACTGTTTATATATGTCCAACTGTGTCTCATGATGCTTCCATTCATGACTGTACTATGTTCTAGAATTTATGTTATTAAACTTTTTTATCATCATTACCTTGCAAATCCTTTGTAGATATAACAATGTAAAGGACCTTCTCTAGACATCATATCACATTATATACTCTTATACACCCACTTACATGCCTCACGCAAATTCCCGCTTTTATCTTCCAATTCTATTTGAAAAGTCAGGTACAGTGGAACCTCGGATTACGAGCATAATCTGTTCCAGAAGTATGCTCGTAATCCAAAGTACTCGCATATTAAAGCGAGTTTCCCCATTGAAGTCAATGGAAACGAAAATAATTTGTTCCGCATTGACTTCAATGGCATCAAAGGAAAAAAAAAACCCAACAATAAATGCTACCTTAGCTCAAATGTGTGTGACCCGTAGAGCCTTTGTATAAGCAATCCAGATAACTTAACCCCTTCACGCCGACCGTATGGGTAATTGGCTCTTTAGTGATAACAACTGACGTGGCTAAAAGCCACTCGGCTGTTATCCTAAGGAGCAGGAGGAGACATCCCCCCCTCCTGCCGCCTTCAGCCGCTCTTCCCAGGCCTCCCGTCCCACCTGGAGACCCGATCCTCCGTCCGCCGGCTAGGCTGAGACCCGTTTAAAGCCGGATTCGGCTCTGATCGGGTCTCCAATGAAAAATCCCTACGTCACTTCTGGTTTACTTGGCTGCCTATGGCTCCGATTTTAAAAAAATGACTGTATTCATAATCTTCAATTTTGTCGATCTGAATATTTTTAAGTGCAAAAGAGGGTTTTGGGGTCTTTTAGACCCCCGATCCCTTCATATAGAGTACCTGTCACCACCTATTACTGTCACAAGGGATGTTTAGATTCCTTGTGACAGCAATAAAAGTGATTTTTTTTTTAATATGGACAATGTAAAAAAAGAAATAAAGTAAATAAGAAACATTTTTTTTTTTTAAAAGCGCCCCTGTTCCCGCGATCTCGCGCAACAAAGAAAACGCATACATAAGTTGCGGCCTCAAATGTAAACGGTGTTCAAATCACACATGTGAGGTATCGCCGCGATCGTCAGAGCGAGAGCAATAATTCTAGCAAAAGACTTCCTCTGTAACTCTAACCTGGTTAGACTGTAAAATTTTTTTAAATCGTTGCCTATGGAGATTTGTAGGTACCGTAGTTTGTCGCCATTCCACAAGTGTGCGCAGTTTCAAAGCATGACATGTTGGGTATATATTTACTCAGCGTAACATTATCTTTCACATAATAAAAATGATTAGGCTAACCTTACTGTTTCGTTTTTTTAATTAATGAAAGTGACTTTTTTCCCGAAAAAAATTAGTTTGAAAGACCGCTGCGCAAATACCGTGTGACATAAAATCGCAGTGGTGTAGACCAAGCCTTAATAAACAGAGCAGCAGGAGCGTGGGGATTTTCAAAAAAAATATTCAGTTCATTAAACAAGCAATGTATCACTTACATCAGTCTTTCACAACCAGGGTTTCACAGAACCCTAGGTTTCCTTCTGGGGTAGCTAATGGTTCCTTGTGCGGTGGTTAACTGACTTCACATGTGATGGTGCCTTCATAGGTTCAGGTCCAACACCACTTGGCACAGCCAGAGCCATGTCTATATAGGTGGCATTCAATGAAGGAGCATTCCTCTTATTGATCACCACCAATAGAAGGGGCATTTTCCAATGCGTCTTGTGTATTGCAGCCATTTGAAATAATCATGTGTGGATGGAGCCTAAATAGACCTAGAAGTTTGTGGTATGCTCTTCATGGTAAACCTAGAAGTGACTGCAAAAAGACTAAAAGTCTGTGGTAAACTGTCCATGGTAGACTAAACTGTGTGTGGAATAACTAAAGTGTGTGTGGTAAGACTAAACTGTGCGTGGTAAGAATAAAGTGTCCGTGGTTAGAGTAAAGTGTGCATGATAAGACTAAAGTGTGCATGGAAGTGGCGGCTGGTGCTCAAAATTCTTTGGGGGGCGCAAACAAACTGAAAACATTATAAAAAAAAAAACATCAATCGCAGCCACTGTGCCCATCAAACACAGCCATACACTTTGTGGAGCATGCTCAGTTCATTTCACATTTGTACAGGCATGTGAGCAGACATGGACACAAAGTTCTGTAGGTTTGAGTGTAAGAAATCGCCATGCTAATGCACTAACACCGGTTTAAAATTGTTCATATTTTGTAGCAATTGCTTGTCAGGCACTGATGAGGTGCAGAAACCGCATCAGAATGGCAGTCAGTTCACACTGTATTCTGCGCACTGCTGTGGGTGTCAATAGAAAGTTATGTCATAGGGTTCAGCTGCCGGGCTGACCCTGCTACATGAGAACGATCTTCAAGGAAGCATTACCTGACCGAAGAAGAGTGCTGACACATTACTACATCGATGAGCGCAGCACAAGGTTGGACACATCCATCACTTTGAGACCCAAGGAAAACGATCTACACATACTCCAACTCCTGACACGGCTCGAAAAGCTACTAACGATCCATGATGTCATAGGGTTCAGCTGCCGAGCTGACCCCGCTACATGAGAACGATCTTCAAGGAAGCATTACCTGACTGGGGGAAGAGTACTGACACATTACTACATCGATGAGTGCAGCACAAGGTTGGACACATCCATCACTCTGAGACCTGAGGAAAACTATCTACACATACTCCAACTCCTGACACGGCTCCAAAAGCTACTAACGATCCATGATGTCATAGGGTTCAGCTGCCGAGCTGACCCTGCTACTTGAGAACGGTCTTCAGCGAAGACTTACCTGACCAAAGAGGAGTACTGACCCATTAATGTGTCAAGACTGATGAGCGTTCCAAAAGATTGGACACATCCAGCACTCTGAGAGAGCAGAGTATGCAAAGAATGGCGCTCAGTGACTAATGCCGCGTACACACGGTCGGACTTTCTATCCTACTTGGTCCGGCACACTTTCCGACGGACTTTGTCCGCCAGGTGAGCCGGACTTTAAAACGGACGGACTTGCCCACACACACCCGGACTTTCCGGCGGGCTAAGTCCGCCCGTCTTTCCGACGGACTTTCGCCGGAGTTCCGGCGGACTTTCAGAATGAACGGACTTGCCCACACACGGACAAGTCCGTTCATTTTGAACGTGACTCAGGTGCGACGGGACTAGAAAAGGATGTCAATCTTGCCGCTTTTATCGGCGAGATTGACACCTTGCGAGCCCCGTCGCGGGGCATACCAGGCCCTTAGGTCTGGTATGGATTATAAAGGGAACCCCCTACGCCGAAAAAACGGCGTGGGGTCCCCCCTAAAATCCATACCAGACCCCGATCCGAGCACGCAGCCTGGCCGGTCAGGAAAGGGGGTGGGGACGAGCGAGCGCCCCCCCCCCTCCTGAACCGTACCAGGCCGCATGCCCTCAACATGGGGGGTGGGTGCTTTGGGGGAGGGGGGCGCCCTGCGGGGCCCCCCCACCCCAAAGCACCTTGTCCCCATGTTGATGAGGACAAGGGCCTCTTCCCGACAACCCTGGCCGTTGGTTGTCGGGGTCTGCGGGCGGGGGCTTATCGGAATCTGGGAGCCCCCTTTAATAAGGGGGCCCCCAGATCCCGGCCCCCCACCCTATGTGAATGAGTATGGGGTACATGGTACCCCTACCCATTCACCTAGGGAAAAAGTGTAAGTAATAAAACACACTACACAGGTTTTTAAAATATTTTATTAAACAGCTCGGGGGGGGGGGATCTTCCTCCGGCTTCGGGGGTCTTCTTCCGGCTTCGGGGGTCCCTCCGCTTCATCTTCTCCCGGCGTCCGGTTGGTTCTTCTCCGCTCTCTTCTCCCGGTGTTCCTGTTCTTCGGCCGGCTCCTCTGCTGTCTTCAAGTAGCTCTCTTGCCAGCAGAGGTCCGGACTTCTGGGCTTCTGGGCTTCTGGGCTTCTGGGCTTCTGGGCTTCTCTTCCCCAGATGTTGACACGACGTTCTCTCCTGCTGGACTGCTCTCCGAGGGCTGCGTTGTGACTTATATAGGCGGAGACCCCGCCCCCTTTTGATGTCACAGTCCCTGGGCATGCTGGGACTGTGACGTTTTAGGGGGCGTGGTCAACATCACCCAGTGACCACGCCCCCTAAAACGTCACAGTCCCAGCATGCCCAGGGACTGTGACATCAAAAGGGGGCGGGGTCTCCACCTATATAAGTCACAACGCAGCCCTCGGAGAGCAGTCCAGCAGGAGAGAGCGTCGTGTCAACATCTGGGGAAGAGAAGCCCAGAAGCCCAGAAGCCCAGAAGCCCAGAAGTCCGGACCTCTGCTGGCAAGAGAGCTACTTGAAGACAGCAGAGGAGCCGGCCGAAGAACAGGAACACCGGGAGAAGAGAGCGGAGAAGAACCAACCGGACGCCGGGAGAAGATGAAGCGGAGGGACCCCCGAAGCCGGAAGAAGACCCCCGAAGCCGGAGGAAGATCCCCCCCCCGGAGCTGTTTAATAAAATATTTTAAAAACCTGTGTAGTGTGTTTTATTACTTACACTTTTTCCCTAGGTGAATGGGTAGGGGTACCATGTACCCCATACTCATTCACATAGGGTGGGGGGCCGGGATCTGGGGGCCCCCTTATTAAAGGGGGCTCCCAGATTCCAATAAGCCCCCGCCCGCAGACCCCAACAACCAACGGCCAGGGTTGTCGGGAAGAGGCCCTTGTCCTCATCAACATGGGGACAAGGTGCTTTGGGGGAGGGGGGGGCCCCGCAGGGCGCCCCCCTCCCCCAAAGCACCCACCCCCCATGTTGAGGGCATGCGGCCTGGTACGGTTCAGGAGGGGGGGGGGCGCTCGCTCGTCCCCACCCCCTTTCCTGACCGGCCAGGCTGCGTGCTCGGATCGGGGTCTGGTATGGATTTTAGGGGGGACCCCACGCCGTTTTTTCGGCGTAGGGGTTCCCTTTATAATCCATACCAGACCTAAGGGCCTGGCATGCACCGCGCTCACCGCAATAGGAAAATTTGTTTTTCCTATTGCAGAGAGCGCGAGATGCAATACCCTGCCCTCGCGTCGTATCTGGTCCGTCGGACCAGCCTACACACGAGCGGGCTTTCCGTCGGACCAGCACACACACGAGCGGACTTTCCGCCCGAAACTGAGTCCTACGGAAAGATTTAAAACTTGTTTCAAATCTAGGTCCGGCGGGCTTTTGGGAAGAAGTCCGCCGGAAAAGTCCGCCGCCGCCCACACACGGGCGGATTGTCCGGCACACTCTGGTCCGCCGGACCAAGTATGCCGGAAAGTCCGACCGTGTGTACGCGGCATAACAGCTGATAGCAGAGCTCTGACACCAACTCAACCGGTCCAACTGCAAACCTTCTGCAAGTCGTTGTTAAGTTTTCTAAAACTGAGCTTTTGCACAAACGTAATTGATTTTTATCGCAACCCATGTCCTCATTAGTATGATTTCTCTTCATTTTCTCTCCCCATTGGAACGAAATAAAACAAAAAAAACAATAAAAATCTGACTAAGGTTTTAACTCTTGCCAACTCTACAAAAAAAGTGTAAGTATATGAACTGTTGTCTGTGTCGTAAATATATGAATTGCTGTCTGTGTCCCCTTTGGACTGATTCATCCTTATTGTCTGTCCACAAGGGGACACAGAAAGAAAGAATTGACCTTCCTTTGCAAAAAAAAAAGTTTTATTGTGGTTGGATGGAGGTGGTCTCCTGTTTGCAGGCATGAATTAGGGTCAGTACACAAGACCTTTCCATGCAATCACAATTTGTTAAAACTCAGTAGTGACGGGGCTGAGTACAAAATCTATAGTAAACTCTACACTACTCCCAATCACATTATAATAGGCAGCAGTGGCGGCTGGTGTTCAAAATTTTTGGGGGCGCAAACAAACTGAAAAAATATTGAAAAAATAAACATCAATTGCAGCCACTGTGCCATCAAATTCAGCCACTGTGCCCATCAAACGCAGCCACTGTGCCATCAAACGCAGCCACTGTGCCCATCAAACACAGCCATACACTTTGTGGAGCATGCTCAGTTCATTTCACATTTGTACAGGCATGTGAGCAGACATGGACACAAAGCTCTGAATGTCTGAGTGTAAGAAATCGCCATGCTAATGCACTAACACCGGATAAAATTGTTCATATTTTGTAGCAATTGCTTGTCAGGCTGAGTTCACACTGATGAGGTGCAGAAACCGCATCAGAATCGCAGTCAGTTCACACTGTACTCTGCGCACTGCTGTGGGTGTCAATAGAAAGTTAATGACACCCCCAAATCAGTTTGCAGAATGCAGTGCAAACTGTGGAATTGGATCACATGGGTCTGAACACCCATGCGATCCGATTCCAGTGCAGACAAAAAAAAGTGTCCTGCACCTTTTTGGTGCGGATCCAGTGCAAATTGTTAGACCTAGAAGTGACTTTAAATCCTAGAAGTCCATGGTAAAGATTACACCATGAGCTGTAAACCCAGAAGACTGTGGTAAAGAGTACACCATGAGTTGAAAACCCAGAAGACCAAGGTACAGAGTACACCATGAGTTGAAAACCCAGAAGATCAAGGTACAGAGTACACCATGAGTTGAAAACCCAGAAGACCAATGTACAGAGTACACCATGAGCTGTAAACCCAGAAGATCAAGGTAAAGAGTACACCATGAGCTGAAGACTTTAAATAGAGTTAGAAGTATATTTTCCAAGAAGTCTCCTCTCCACTTCATGCACACAAACATGACCCATTGGCAAACTTCTTGAAAAAGGCTCTTGTGATGTTTACACTCTTAATGATCCTGCCAAGCTGTTTGGAAATCAAAGAATGCATATTACAGCTGTTGATCTTCAAGGAGGTCCATAACACTTTTAAAAATATGGTAAGTTTCATTGAGGATTCTTGCAGCTTGTCATGCCACTTTGGGCTCCCTTGTTAGTGCAATTCCCCCTTTATACTGTGCACACATTCTTATGCAAGTCATACTGGTGGTTTGCAGTGAGGAGGGGGTCTGTACTGAGGAGGTGGTCTATACTGGGGGTCTGTGTTGAGGAGGTGGACTGCACTGGGTGTCTGTACTGAGGAGGTGGTCTGTACTGGGGGAGGTGGTATGTACTGAGGAGGTGGTCTGTACTGGGGGTCTGTACTGAGGAGGTGGTCTGTACTAAGGAGGTGGTCTATACTGGGGTCTGTACTGGGGTCCGTACTGAGGAGGTGGTCTGTACTGGGGGTCTGTACTGAGGAGTTGGTCTGTACTGGGGTCTGTACTGAGGAGGTGGTCTGTACTGGGGGTATGTACTGAGGAGGTGGTCCATACTGGGGGTCTGTACTGAGAAGGTGGTCCGTACTGGTGGTCTGAACTGAGGAGGTGGTCTGTACTGAGGAGGTGGTCTGTACTGAGGAGGTGGTCTACACTGGGGGTCTGTACTGAGAAGGTGGCCTGTACTGGGGGTCTGTACTGAGGAGGTGGTCTGTACGGGGGTATTTACTGAGGAGGTGGTCTGTACTGAGGGTCTTTATTAAGGAGGTGGTCTGTACTGGGGAGTTGATCTGTACTGAGGAGGTGGTCTGTACTGAGGGGGTGGTCTATCCTGGGGGTCTGTACTAATGTGGTGGTCTGTACTGGTCAGATGGTCTGTACTGAAGTGGTGGTTTATACTGGAGGTCTGTACTGAGGAGTTGGTCTGTACTGAGGAGGTGGTCTGCACTGAGGAGGTGGTCTGTACTGGGGGTCTGTACTGAGAAGATGGTCTGTACTGGGGTATATACTGAGGAGGTAGTCTGTACTGGGGTATGTACTGAGGAGGTGGTCTGTACTGAGGAGCTGATCTGTTCTAAGGAGATGGTCTGTACTGAGGAGGTGGTCTGCACGAGGGGTTGATCTTTACTGTCTACTCCTCACCTCACTCCTTCAGTCTCCTCTCGCATTACTAGCTTACTAACTGACATATCATCATGGATGTCGCACCACTTCCTTAAACTAAGTCTTTCTAAAACTGAGCTATTGATAAGCCTAAGTAGACCTAGAACTCTGTGGTAAACCTAGAAGTGACTTTAAATAGACCTAGAAGTCTGTGGTAAACCGCCCGTGGTAGACCTAGAAGTCTGTGGTAAACCGTCCGTGGTAGACCTAGAAGTCCATGGTAAGGCTAAACCGTGTGTGGTAGACCTAGAAGTCTATGGTAATACTAAACTGTGCGTGGTAGACCTAGAAGTCAGTGGCAAAGACTACACTGTGAGCTGTAAACCTAGAAGTCCGTGGTAAAGACTACACCATGAGCTGAAAACCCAGAAGACCGTGGTAAAGAGTACACCATGAGCTGTAAACCCAGAAGACCGTGGTAAAGAGTACACCATGAGCTGTAGACTTTAAATAGACCTAGAAGTGTCTTTTTCTAGAAGTCTCCTCTCCACTTCATGCACACAAACATGACCCATTGGGTGAACTTCTTGAAAAAGGCTCTTGTGATGTTTACACTCTTAATGCTCCTGCCAAGCTGTTTGGAAACCAAAGAATGCAGATTACAGCTGTTGATCTTCATGGAGGTCCACAACACTTTTAAAAATATGGTAAATTTCATTGTGGATTCTTGCAGCTTGTCATGCCACTTTGGGCTCCCTTGTTAGTGCAATTCCCCCTTTATACTGTGCACAAATTCTTATGCAAGTCATACTGGTGGTTTGCAGTGAGGAGGGGGTCTGTACTGAGGAGGTGGTCTATACTGGGGGTCTGTACTGAGGAGGTGGCCTGTACTGGGGTCTGTATTGAGGAGGTGGCCTGCACTGGGGGTCTGTACTGAGGGGTTGGTCTGTACTGGGAAGGTGGTCTGTACTGAGGAGGTGGTCTGTACTGAGGAGGTGGTCTGTACTGGGGGTCTGTACTAAGGAGGTGGTCTTTACTGGGATCTGTACTGGGGAGGTGGTCTGTACTGGGGTGCGTACTGAGGAGGTGGTCTGTAAAGGGGGTCTGTACTGAGGAGGTGGTCTGTACTGGGGTCTGTACTGAGGAGGTGGTCTGTACTGGGGGTCTGTACTGAGGAGGTGGTCTGTACTGAGGAGGTGGTCTGTACTGAGGTATATACTGAGGAGGTAGTCTGTACTGGGGTATGTACTGAGGAGGTGGTCTGTACTGAGGAGTTAATCTGTACTAAGGAGATGGTCTGTTCTGAGGAGGTGGTGTGTACTGAGGAGGTGGTCTGCACGAGGGGTTGATCTATACTGTCTACTCCTCACCTCACTCCTTCAGTCTCCTCTCGCATTACTAACTTACTAACTGACATATTAGCATGGATCACCACTTTCTTAAACTAAATCTCTCTAAAACTGAGCTATTAATATCCCCCTCCTCCCCACCCGTGCGCCCCTCCATGACTTTTCCATCAAAATCAACAATGCAACTATCAGTCCCTCCCCTCATGCCAGGGTACTAGGTGTAATCCTAGACTCTGACTTGTCATTTCAGCCCCAAGTCCAATCGTTGTCAAAATTTTGTAGAATTCACCTCCATAACATGTCTAAAATTTGCCCCTTTTTATCAAATGAAACCACCAAGCTCCTCATTCACTCCCTTCTTATCTCTCGCCTTGACTATGCAACTCCCTTCTCATTGGCCTGCCTCTCCATAGGCTATCCCCTCTTCAGTCTATCATGAATACTGCTGCCAGACTTATACACCTTACCAACCACTCAGTGTCTGCCATGACTTTTCCATCAAAATCAACAATGCAACTATCAGTCCCTCCCCTCATGCCAGGGTACTCCTCCAATCCCTACACTGGCTCTCAATCACCCAGCGAATTAATTTCAAAATACTAACCACAACATACAAAGCCATTCACAACTCTTCCCTGAGCTACATCACCAATCTTGTCTCCAAATATCACCCAAATCGTCCTCTCTGCTCTTCTCAAGACCTCCTTCTCACAAGCCCTCTCATCTCCTCCTCCCATGCTCGTCTCCAGGATTTCTCCAGAGCCTCTCCCATCCTCTAGAACTCACTACCTCCACCGATCCGGCTATCCCCTACTCTTGCTACCTTCAGGTGATCCCTGAAAACTCATCTCTTCAGGAAAGCCTATCACGTCTCCAACTAATCTTCTACCACTTCCATCAGCTCATTCACCACAATTACAACCTTTTGTACTACCTGCCCTAACCTATTAGATTGTAAGCTCTTCTAAGCAGGGCCCTCTTAATCCTCTTGTATTTTATTGTATTATAACTGTATTGTCCCTTTTTTATATTGTAAAGCACTGCGTAAACTGTTGGCGTTATTTAAATCCTATATAATAATAATAATAATACTGGGGGTCAATATTAAGCGGTGGTCTGTACTGGTAAAACGGTTTGTACTGAGGAGGTGGTCTCTACTGGAGGTCTGTATTGAGGTGGTGGTCTGTGCTGGGGGATCTGTACTGAGGAGGTGGTCTATATTAAAGAGGCGTTCTCCAGTTCTATTTATGTTTGTTTACAACACAATGTTGCCATTCTGTCGCATTCAAATATATGTTTTTAACGCATTTGCAGAATTAAAGAGGAGTTCAGGTTTAAAAAAAAAAAACATTTATACTCACCTCGGTGGATGTAGCATCAGTGAGAAACTACATCTGCATCAAAGACCAAGTACTGAACGATCAAAGACCACTGATGGCTTAGTTCTCGGTCTTCAGTGAGCAGAGAGCCGGTGACTGTCAGCGGGCTGTGGGGGGTTTGTCGTTTTTGTAGAAATGGTTTAATAAATTTAGAAATAACAACTAGCAGTTTGTTTTCAATGCAGGTTTATTTATTTTTTTTTTCTCACCATTAAACTAATTCTGAATTATAAATCATACATTGAGGAGAAGTTAGAGATCTCCGAGGCTCCCAGTACGGGTAGTAAGCTGTGTTCTATATTCTCCTCCCAGCACTCGGTGTGTCTCCTTCAAGCACAGCGTTCTTTGCTGCAGGAAAGAGTCATTGCACCTGCACATGAAATATGTTCTCTCCTTCCAGTAAATTCTTCTGTAGAGTTCAGTTCAACTGCCCCGTGTTCACAGTCTTCAGAGCTCCACCGGTGTGAAGCTTCAGTCTACAAGCTCCATTCTTTTATATAGGGGGCGGGGAAATTCCTTCTTTATACAATGTAGAGACTAAGCCAGAAACTTTGTGGAGCATGCTCAGTTCATTTCACATTTGTACAGGCATGTGAGCAGACATGGACACAAAGCTCTGTATGTCTGAGTGTAAGAAATCGCCATGCTGATGCACAGACACCGGTTTAAATTGTTCATATTTTGTAGCAATTGCTTGTCAGGCTGGGTTCACACTAGGGTTGCCACCTGTCCGGGATTCACCCGGGTTTTGAATCATGTGTGGCAGCAATAAAAGTGATCAGATTTTTTTTAAATGGACAATATAAAAAAAGAAATAAAATAAATAAGAAACATTTTTTTTTTAAAGCGCCCCTGTCCCCGCAATCTCGCGCAACAAAGAAAACGCATACATAAGTTGCGGCCGCAAATGTAAACGGTGTTCAAATCACACATGTGAGGTATCGCCGTGATCATCAGAGCGAGAGCAATGATTCTAGCAAAAGACTTCCTCTGTAACTCTAACCTGGTTAGACTGTTAAATTTTTTTAAATCGTTGCCTATGGAGATTTGTAGGTACCGTAGTTTGTCGCCATTCCACAAGTGTGCGCAATTTCTAAGCATGACATGTTGGGTATATATTTACTCAGCGTAAAATTATCTTTCACATTATAAAAAACGATTAGGCTAACCTTACTGTTTCGTTTTTTTAATTCATGAAAGTGACTTTTTTCCCCAAAAAATTAGTTTGAAAGACCGATGCGCAAATACCGTGTGACATAAAATCGCAGTGGTGTAGACCAAGCCTTAACTAAACAGAGCAGCAGCAGCGTGGGGATTTAAAAAAAAAAATATTCAGTTCATTAAACAAGCAATGTATCACTTACATCAGTCTTTCTCAACCAGGGTTTCATGGAACTCTAGGTTTCCTTCTGGGGTAGCTAATGGTTCCTTGAGCTGTGGTTTACTGACTTCACATGTGATGGTGCCTTCATAGGTTCAGGTCCAACACTACTTGGCACAGCCAGAGCCATGTCTATATAGGTGGCATTCAATGAAGGAGCATTCCTCTCATTGATCACCACCAAAGGAAGGGGCATTTTCCAATGCGTCTTGTGTATTGCAGCTATTTGAAATAATCATGTGTGGATAGAGCCTAAATAGACCTAGAAGTTTGTGGTATGCTCTTCATGGTAAACCTAGAAGTGACTTTAAAAAGACCTAAAAGTCTTTGGTAAACTGTCCATGGTAGACTAAACTGTGTGTGGTATAACTAAAGTGTGTGTGGTAAGACTAATGCCGCGTACACACGAGTGGACTTTACGGCAGACTTTGCTCGGCGGACTTTTCGACAGACTTTGCGACGGACTTTCTGAATGAACGGACTTGCCTACACACAATCCACCAAAGTCCGTCGAATTCGTACGTGATGACGTACGACCAAACTAAAACAAGGAAGTTGATAGCCAGTAGCCAATAGCTGCCCTAGCGTGGCTTTTTGTCCGTCGAACTAGCATACAGACGACCGGACTAGATTTCGACGGATTGATTTAAAACATGTTTCAAATCTAAGTCCGTCCAACTTTTGAGAAAACAAAGTCCGCTGGAGCCCACACACGATCGAATTGTCTAACGAAATCCCGTCCGCCGGGCAAAGTCTGCCGTAAAGTCCGCTCGTGTGTACGTGGCATAAAGTGTGTGTGGTAAGAATAAAGTGTCCGTGGTAAGAATAAAGTGTACGTGGTAAGACTAAACATTTATACTCACCTCGGTGGATGTAGCATCAGTGAGAAACTACATCTGCATCAAAGACCAAATACTGAACGATCAAAGACCACTGATGGCTCAGTTCTCGGTCTTCAGTGAGCAGAGAGCGGGTGACTGTCAGCGGGCTGTGGGGGGTTTGCCGTTTTTGTAGAAATGGTTTAATAAATTTAGAAATAATAACTAGCAGTTTGTTTTCAATGCAGGTTTATTTTTTTATTTTTCTCACCATTAACTGCTTGCTGACCGCTGGCTGTCAATTGACGGGCAGGCGGTGCAACTGTCGTGGCGGGCGGGCGTCATATGATGGGCTCGCTTTCCCAGCCCACCAAGGGGTGCGCGCGCGCCGCCGACGTCGATCACGCGCGCCCGCCGTGTCACTGGGCACCCGGTGCGCATGCCTGGCGGCCGCGATGTCCGCCGGGCACCCGCGATTACCGGTAACACAGCAGGACCGTGGATCTGTGTGTGTAAACACACAGATCCACGGTCCTGTCAGAGGAGAGGAGACCGATAGTGTGTTCCCAATACAGAGGAACATCGATTGGTCTCCTTCCCTAGTGAGTCCTCACCCCCTACAGTTAGAATCACTCCCTAGCAAACACAGTTAACCCCTCGATCACCACCTAGTGTTATCCCCTTCCCTGCCTGTCACATTTATACAGTAATCAATGCATTTTTATAGCACGGATCGCTGTATAAATGTGAATGGTCCCAAATATGTTTCAAAAGTGTCCGATATGTCCGCCGCAATATCGCAGTCACGATAAAAATCGCAGATCGCCGCCATTACTAGTAAAAAAATTTAAAAAGATAAAAATGTTATAAATCTATCCTCTATTTTGTAGATGCTATAACTTTTGCGCAAACCAATCTATATACGCTTATTGCGATTTTTTTACCAAAAATATGTACAAGAATACATATCGGCCTAAACTGAGAAAAAATTTGTTTTAAAGAAAAAAAAATTGGATATTTATTATCGCAAAAGGTAAAAATTATTGTGTTTTTTTTTTAAACTTGTCACTCTTCTTTTGTTTATAGCGCAAAAAATAAAATGCGCAGAGGTGATCAAATACCACTAAAAGAAGGCTCTATTTGTGGGGAAAAAATTATAACAATTTCATTTGGGTACAGTGTTGTATGACCGCGCAATTGTCATTCAAAATGTGACAGCGCTGAAAGCTGAAAAATGGCCTGGGCAGGAAGGGGGCGAAAATGCCCTGTATTGAGGAGAAGTCAGAGATCTCCGAGGCTCCCAGTACGGGTAGTAAGCTGTGTTCTGTATTCTCCTCCCAGCACTCGGTGTGTCTCCTTCAAGCACAGCGTTCTTTGCTGCAGGAAAGAGTCATTTCACCTGCACATGAAATATATTCTCTCCTTCCAGTAAATTCTTCCGTAGAGTTCAGTTCAGCTGCCTCGTGTTCACAGTCTTCAGAGCTCCACCGGTGTGAAGCTTCAGTCTACGAGCTCCATTCTTTTATATAGGGGGCGGGGAAATCCCTTCTTTATACAATGTAGAGACTAAGTCAGAAACTTTGTGGAGCATGCTCAGTTCATTTCACATTTGTACAGGCATGTGAGCAGACATGGACACAAAGCTCTGTATGTCTGAGTGTAAGAAATCGCCATGCTGATGCACTGATACCGGTTTAAAATTGTTCATATTTTGTAGCAATTGCTTGTCAGGCTGAGTTCACGCTAGGGTTGCCACCTGTCCGGGATTCACCCGGGTCATGTGTGGCAGCAATAAAAGTGATCAGATTTTTTTTTTAAATGGACAATGTAAAAAAAGAAATAAAATAAATAAGAAACATTTGGAGAACCCGTATTCACAGCAAGTCCTGACAAGAGAAAGTTACTAAAAAATTATTTTTCCTCGCACATTATTCCATGACTTCACCTTATTTATTAACTTTCTTGTCCTTTAGTAAATCAAAATCAATGTCTCAGATTTCAGGGATGGAACCTTCTTACATACCGGAGTAAAATGATCTAAGCGTACTCCAAACTCTGACATGACTCCAAAAGTGATTGGCTGTCTCAACTCACGCCATATGGTGTGATTTACTCTCAGCTTCTGTCATTTGTCAATTGATTGGGCGATGATGGGCTGGGTGACTCCCTATTTCCTTATAAGAAGGGCAGTCGGCTGAAAGACGGAAGCTGCATTTCACCAGCTATGAAGAGTGAACGCCGCAGAGCTGATCCCAACACCTGAGAACGATCTTCAAGGAAGCATTACCTGACCGGGGAAGAGTACTGACACATTACTACATCGATGAGCGCAGCACAAGATTGGACACGTCCATCACTCTGAGACCCGAGGAAAATGATCTACACATACTCCAACTCCTGACACGGCTCGAAAAGCTACTAACGCTCCATGATGTCATAGGGTTCAGCTGCCGAGCTGACCCCGCTACATGAGAACGGTCTTCAGCGAAGACTTACCTGACCGAAGAGGAGTACTGACCCATTGATGTGTCAAGACTGATGAGCGTTCCACAAGATTGGACACATCCAGCACTCTGAGAGAGCAGAGTATGCAAAGAATGGCTGAGAAGACGCTCAGTGACTAACAGCTGATAGCAGAGCTCTGACACCAACTCAACCGATCCAAATGCAAACCTACTGCAAGTCATTGTTAAGTTTTCTAAAACTGAGCTTTTGCACAAACGTAATTGATTTTTATCGCAACCCATGTCCTTATTAGTATGATTTCCCTTCATTTTCTCTCCACATTGAAACGAAAAAAAACAATAAAAATCTGACTAAGGTTTTAACTCTTGCCAACTCTACAAAAAAAGTGTAAGTATATGAACTGCTGTTGGGGGGCGTGGCCGGATGTGAGCAAGGCAGCAAGCTATTCTCAGAGGCTCCGTCTATCCTGATCTAATCCGCGATATAGGAGCACTTAATCCGCCTTTCCAAGATCACCATCCCACAGAGGAAGTTGCCAGGGTCGGAACGATTCATTCCTCGGCTTCCAAGAAGCAGCAGAAAGCTGCAAATGAACAGCGCCATACACGCTCCAGGAAGGATGGGATGAAAGACTCCGCCCCCGCCCCGCCATCTTGTCGGCACAGAGTTCAGCAAAGCGCGCCACACAGACAACAGGGAAGATGGCGACGGAAAGAGATGCTGCAGAGCTGGAGGCAGACGCTGAACAAGTGGAGGAATCACAGGGGGCTGTGGATACTGATGCCATAATCAGACCGATCCTAGAAGCCATTAATGCCAGTAAGTCAGAACTTATGGGTAGGATTGACCATCTATCGTCTTAATGTACTCTGATAAGGCATGATCTTGATAAGATCAGGGGGCAGCTCAATACTGTGGAATCAAGGGTCTCTGATGTGGAAGACACCACTCACTCTCAGGGGGCAAATCTAGCTGAACTGAAAGATATGGTGCTCTCCCTGCAGCGCAGAGCAATTGATGCTGAAGACCGACAGAGGAGGAACAATATCAGAGTGGTGGGCCTGCCTGAGGGTGCAGAAGGGGACAAGCCTGTCCTATTTGCTGAGAGTTTTTTTCAAACAACTACTGTCGCTGAAAGATTTACCCCCCACCTACGTTGTAGAAAGAGCACACAGAGTACCCACAGGTCGCAGACCGCCAGGAGCGTTCCCCAGGCCCCTGTTAGTCTGATTCCTGAACTATAGGGACCGTAATATGATCCTGGCCAAGTCTAGACAAATACCTGAGCTGAAGTATGAAAATGCTAGAGTAATGTTTTTCCCAGACTTCTCAGTGGCTACGTAACAACAACGCAGGTCCTTCAACGAAATACGCAAGCGACTGAGAGATAAAGAGATCCAGTACAGTATGCTGTACCTAGAGCAAGCTTAGGATCCAATATAAGGGCAGTGTGAGATTCTTTGAAGACCCTGGAGAGGCCAGTGACTGGCTTGACAAGGAACTATCCTGAATTTGTTTTGAACCGGAGATCAATCTCACCTGGAATTAATGTTGCACCTGTTGTGCTTTGTTTCAAGGCTCAGGATCTTATCCTAACATTCAGGTGTCCGTGGACTGCCGAGAGCGGACATTTGTGATTACTTAGGATTGAAAAGATGGAAGGTCTCATGGCCATTCTTTGAGTATCCGGGCGTTTCACCAAAAGGTCAAGAACATGCAGCGATGGAGGTCTGACTGACCGAGAATCCGACGTATGTGAGGACCCACAGCAGATGAGACGGTGAACTGAGGTCATACTTTAAACAACCATCCATTAACTCCAAACTGAGGATGCCTCCAGTGGAGCTTACTATACATTCACAGTTGTCCGTAACAAATTTTGCAATGGAGGTTTTTTTTTTTTTGTTCAAAGAGGAATGTCTCTTTCCTCAATTTGTGCTAAGGTACATTTTTTTGTTAATCTCTTTTTTTTTTCCGGATGCTCCGTTGGTTTATGAACTGGAGTGATGAGAATACATGTGGATTCGACACAGAGCTGCAGAACTGTTGATCGCAAAGACCAGATCTCAAAAGAATTTTTTGTTGTTGTTTTTGGGATGAAGCTACATACCGGAACTGTTTTTGTGTTTTGTTGGGGACTTTTCTCTGGTATAATAGCAGGTGGGGAAGGTATAACTGTCACAGCCCAAATATCTGAGACTTTAGTCTGGTGTAAGAATCTTCTAATGTTATTGAGTGAGGATGACACCGCTGGGGGGGAACAGGTAGGTCCCCTGGCATTTCATAATATTAGTCCTAAGGACCGAGAAGGTCATGAATGGATAAAATTAATATTGTGTCCTGGAATGTCAGGGGACTTAACAACAAATTCAAAAGGGCCTCGGTCTTTCACTATTTAAAGCATTATAAACCACACCTAGTTGTTCTACAAGAAACTCACTTAGAGGGTAGTAAAGTTATGGCTTTGCGCAAACAGTGGATCCAAAAAGCTGTTCACTTTACTAATTCCATGTTTGTGAGAGGAGTATCCATTCTTATTAGCAGATCTGTTCCGTGTACTATTCACCACGTAATCACAGACCCAGAGGGCAGGTATGCTGCAGTTATACTAGATATACTTAACAGTCGCATGTTGTTAATTAATGTATATGTGCCCCCACCCTTCCAGGTTCAAATTCTGTATGACATGTTGACAAGATTGGCACAATTTCTACATTTACCCCTTTTCGTGTTGGGAGACTTCAACGCTGTGCTGGATGCGGCATTGGACTCCTCCAACCTGGGCAGGACAAGCTCTGCTGATTTGCGGAGTTGGGCCTCCACGGCTGGAGTGGTGGAATTATGGCGGTGGAAGCATCCGACGGATAGATGCTTCTCCCACATATCGACAGCTCATGGTTCCTCAGCAAGAATAGACCTAGCTTTTGGCAATAATCTTATGCTACAGTATGTGGCAAGTATTGATTATCTGGCGGGGGGTCTGTCGGATCATAATCCTCTGTTTCTCACTCTGGCCGTCAGGTCAGGGGGGGAGAGGGGGGGTTGGCATCTATCTCCTTGTTGGTTGCAGCATGAACAGGTTGCTGCTCAGCTGGAGGAGGCTATTGAAAACTATTGGACGTCCAATGTTGGTGCGGCAGGGCCCCCGGTAGTCTGGGATGCCTTCAAGGCGGTCGCCAGAGGGGAATGCATATCGGCCATTAAGACCGCCCGGGTAAATGAGAACAAGGAATATAAAAACCTGCAACAGGAAGAGAGAGAACAGGCCAGGGCACATGCGGAATCCCCATGGAGGGTCTCGTATGAATGCCTCGTATGTGATGTAGGAAAAAATTTGATAAGTTATGGCAGGCATGGTATGGAGCAGACAATACGGTGGGATAGACACTCTAGTACAATGTTTAAGTTTTAACAGGAAAAAGTTAAAATATAAATGTCTGAGAAATCAATTTAACTGAAGGTAATGGAGGGTTGAAAGGATGGTGGTAGATTGAGGAGGGGGGGTGGGAGAGAGTTGGGGGGGGGTTTCACTGGAGGGGTTTTTAGTATTTTAGGCCCTGCAAGGCCAAAGTCAGAACTCTGCCATGTTGGCGGCCCGGTGGTTGCTGTATGTATGAAAAAATTTGAATAAAAAGAATTTTCAAAAGAAAAGTATATGAACTGCTGTCTGTGTCATAAATATATGAATTACTGCCTGTGTCCCCTTTGGACTGATTCATCCTTATTGTCTGTCCACAAGGGGACACAGAAAGAAAGATCTAACCTTCCTTTGCAAAAAAAAAAGTTTTATTGCGGTTGGATGGAGGTGGTCTCCTGTTTGCAAGCATGACTTAGGGTCAGTGCACAAGACCTTTCCATGCAATCACAATTTGTAAAAAACCCAGTAGTGACGGGGCTGAGTACAAAATCTATAGTAAACTCTACACTACTCCCAATCACATTATAATAGGCAGCAGTGGCGGCTGGTGTTCAAAAATTTTAGGGGCGCAAACAAACTGAAAAAATATTGAAAAAATAAACATCAATTGCAGCCACTGTGCCCATCAAACACAGCCATACACTTTGTGGAGCATGCTCAGTTCATTTCACATTTGTACAGGCATGTGAGCAGACATGGACACAAAGTTCTGTAGGTCTGAGTGTAAGAAATCGCCATGCTAATGCACTAACACCGGTTTAAAATTGTTCATATTTTGTAGCAATTGCTTGTCAGGCACTGATGAGGTGCAGAAACCGCATCAGAATCGCAGTCAGTTCACACTGTACTCTGCGCACTGCTGTGGGTCTCAATAGAAAGTTAATGACCCCCCCAATTCAGTTTGCAGAATGCAGTGCAAACTGTAGAATTGGATCACATGGGTCTGAACACCCATGCGATCCGATTCCAGTGTGGACAAAAAAAAGTGTCCTGCACCTTTTTGGTGCGGATCCAGTGCGAATTGATGGTCCACTGGAACCCTTTTTGTTAGACCTAGAAGTGACTTTAAATCCTAGAAGTCCATGATAAAGATTACACCATGAGCTGTAAACCCAGAAGACTGTGGTAAAGAGTACACCATGAGCTGAAAACCCAGAAGACCAAGGTACAGAGTACACCATGAGCTGAAAACCCAGAAGACCAAGGTAAAGAGTACACCATGAGATGAAAACCCAGAAGACCAAGGTACAGAGTACACCATGAGCTGTAAACCCAGAAGATCAAGGTAAAGAGTACACCATGAGCTGTAGACTTTAAATAGAGTTAGAAGTGTCTTTTCCAAGAAGTCTCCTCTCCACTTCATGCACACAAACATGACCCATTGGGCGAACTTCTTGAAAAAGGCTCTTGTGATGTTTACACTCTTAATGATCCTGCCAAGCTGTTTGGAAACCAAAGAATGCACATTACCGCTGTTGATCTTCAAGGAGGTCCACAACACTTTTAAAAATATGGTAAGTTTCATTGAGGATTCTTGCAGCTTGTCATGCCACTTTGGGCTCCCTTGTTAGTGCAATTCCCCCTTTATACTGTGCACACATTCTTATGCAAGTCATACTGGTGGTTTTCAGTGAGGAGGGGGTCTGTACTGAGGAGGTGGTCTATACTGGGGGTCTGTGTTGAGGAGGTGGTCTGCACTGGAGGTCTGTACTGAGGAGGTGGTCTGTACTGGGGGAGGTGGTCTGTACTAAGGAGGTGGTCTGTACTGGGGGTCTGTACTAAGGAGGTGGTCTGTACTAAGGAGGTGGTCTATACTGGGGTCTGTACTGGGGTCCATACTGAGGAGGTGGTCTGTACTGGGGGTCTGTACTGAGGAGTTGGTCTGTATTGGGGTCTGTACTGAGGAGGTGGTCTGTACTGGGGGTATGTACTGAGGAGGTGATCCATACTGGGGGTCTGTACTGAGAAGGAGGTCCATACTGGGGGTCTGAACTGAGGAGGTGGTCTGTACTGAGGAGGTGGTCTGTACTGAGGAGGTGGCCTGTACTGGGGGTCTGTACTGAGGAGGTGGTCTGTACGGGGGTATTTGCTGAGGAGGTGGTCTGTACTGAGGGTCTTTATTAAGGAGGTGGTCTGTACTGGGGAATTGATCTGTACTGAGGAGGTGGTCTGTACTGAGGGGGTGGTCTGTACTGGTCAGATGGTCTGTACTGAAGTGGTGGTCTATACTGGAGGTCTGTACTGAGGACTTGGTCTGTACTGAGGAGGTGGTCTGCACTGAGGAGGTGGTCTGCACTGAGGAGGTGGTCTGCACTGGGGTATATACTGAGGAGGTAGTCTGTACTGGGGTATGTACTGAGGAGGTGGTCTGTACTGAGGAGCTGATCTGTTTTAAGGAGATGGTCTGTACTGAGGAGGAGGTCTGTACTGAGGAGGTGGTCTGCATGAGGGGTTGATCTATACTGTCTACTCCTCACCTCACTCCTTCAGTCTCATCTTGCATTACTAACTTACTAACTGACATATCATCATGGATGTCGCACCACTTCCTTAAACTAAATCTCTCTAAAACTGAGCTATTAATCAGCCTAAATAGACCTAGAAGTCTGTGGTAAACCTAGAAGTGACTTTAAATAGACCTAGAAGTCTGTGGTAAACCGCCCGTGGTAGACCTAGAAGTCTGTGGTAAACCGTCCGTGGTAGACCTAGAAGTCCATGGTAAGGCTAAACCGTGCGTGGTAGACCTAGAAGTCCTTGGTAAGACTAAACCGTGCGTGGTAGACCTAGAAGTCAGTGGCAAAGACTACACTGTGAGCTGTAAACCTAGAAGTCTGTGGTAAAGACTACACCATGAGCTGTAAACCCAGAAGACCGTGGTAAAGAGTACACCATGAGCTGTAAACCCAGAAGACTGTGGTAAAAAGTACACCATGAGCTGTAAACCCAGAAGACCGTGGTAAAGAGTACACCATGAGCTGTAAACCCAGAAGACCGTGGTAAAGAGTACACAATGAGACTTTAAATAGACCTAGAAGTGTCTTTTTCTAGAAGTGTCTTTTTCTCCACTTCACTTCAAGTGTCTTTTTCTCCACTTCATGCACACAAACATGACCCATTGGGTGAACTTCTTGAAAAAGGCTCTTGTGATGTTTACACTCTTAATGATCCTGCCAAGCTGTTTGGAAACCAAAGAATGCACATTACAGCTGTTGATCTTCAAGGAGGTCCACAACACTTATAAAGGAGGTCCACAACACTTATAAAAAATAATAAAAAATATGGTAAATTTCATTGAGGATTCTTGCAGCTTGTCATGCCACTTTGGGCTCCCTTGTTAGTGCAATTCCCCCTTTATACTGTCCACACATTCTTATGCAAGTCATACTGGTGGTTTGCAATGAGGAGGGGGTCTGTACTGAAGAGGTGTTCTATGCTGGGGGTCTGTACTGAGGAGGTGGACTGTACTGGGGTCTGTATTGAGGAGGTGATCTGCACTGGGGGTGTGTACTGAGGGGGGTGGTCTGTACTGGGAAGGTGGTCTGTACTGAGGAGGTGGTCTGTACTGGGGGTCTGTACTAAGGAGGTGGTCTTTACTGGGATCTGTACTGGGGAGGTGGTCTGTACTGGAGTGTGTACTGAGGAGGTGGTCTGTACAGGGGGTCTGTACTGAGGAGGTGGTCTGTACTGGGGTCTGTACTGAGGAGGTGGTCTGTACTGGGGGTCTGTACTGAGGTGGTTGTCTGTACTGAGGAGGTGGTCTGTACTGAGGTATATACTGAGGAGGTAGTCTGTACTGGGGTATGTACTGAGGAGGTGGTCTGTACTGAGGAGTTGATCTGTACTAAGGAGATGGTCTGTACTGAGGAGGTGGTGTGTACTGAGGAGGTGGTTTGCACGAGGGGTTGATCTATACTGTCTTCTCCTCACCTCACTCCTTCAGTCTCCTCTCGCATTACTAACTTACTAACTGACATATTAGCATGGATCACCACTTCCTTAAACTAAATCTCTCGAAAACTGAGCTATTAATACCCCCCCCCCCCCCCCGCCCGTGCCCTCCTCCATGACTTTTTCATCAAAATCAACAATGCAACTATCAGTCCCTCCCCTCATGCCAGGGTACTAGATATCTGACATCCTAGACTCTGACTTGTCATTTCAGCCCCAAGTCCAATCGTTGTCAAAATTTTGTAGAATTCACCTCCATAACATCTCTAAAATTTGCCCCTTTTTATCAAATGAAACCACCAAGCTCCTCATTCACTCCCTTCTTATCTCTCGCCTTGACTATTGCAACTCCCTTCTCGTTGGCCTGCCTCTCCATAGGCTATCCCCTCTTCAGTCTATCATGAATGCTGCTGCCAGACTTATACACCTTACCAACCGCTCTGTGTCTGCCAACCCTCTCCTCCAATCCCTACACTGGCTCCCAATCACCCAGCGAAATAATTTCAAAATACTAACCACAACATACAAAGCCATTCACAGCTCTTCCCTGAGCTACATCACCAATCTTGTCTCCAAATATCACCCAAATCGTCCTCTCTGCTCTTCTCAAGACCTCCTGCTCTCAAGATCTCTCGTCTCCTACTCCCATGCTCGTCTCCAGGATTTCTCCAGAGCCTCTCCCATCCTCTAGAACTCGCTACCTCCACCGGTCCGGCTATCCCCTACTCTTGCTACCTTCAGGTGATCCCTAAAAACTCATCTCTTCAGGAAAGCCTATCACGTCTCCAACTAATCTTCTACCACTTCCATCAGCTCATTCACCACAATTACAACCTTTTGTACCACCTGCCCAACCCTATTAGATTGTAAGCTCTTCTGAGCAGGGCCCTCTTAATCCTCTTGTATTTTATTGTATTATAACTGTATTGTCTCCTTTTTATATTGTAAAGCACTGCGTAAACTGTTGGCGTTATATAAATCCTATATAATAATAATAATACTCGGGGTCAATATTAAGTGGTGGTCTGTACTGGTAAGACGGTTTGTACTGAGTAGGTGGTATCTACTGGAGGTCTGTATTGAGGTGGTGGTCTGTGCTGGGGGATCTGTACTGAGGAGGTGGTCTATATTAAAGAGGTGTTGTCCAGTTCTATTTATGTTTGTTTACAACACAATGTTGCCATTCTGTCGCATTCAAATATATGTTTTTAACGCGTTTGCAGAATTAAAGAGGAGTTTAGGTTTAAAAAAAAAAACATTTATACTCACCTCGGTGGATGTAGCATCAGTGAGAAACTACACCTGCATCAAAGACCAAGTACTGAACGATCAAAAACTACTGATGGCTCAGTTCTCGGTCTTCAGTGAGCAGAGAGCCGGTGACTGTCAGCGGGCTGTGGGGGGTTTGCCGTTTTTGTAGAAATGGTTTAATACATTTAGAAATAACAACTAGCAGTTTGTTTTCAATGCAGGTTTATTTTTTTCTTTTTCTCACCATTAACTGCTTGCTGACCGCCGGCTGTCAATTGACGGCCAGGAGGTGCAGCTCTCGTGGTGGGCGGGCGTCATATGATGTGCTCGCTTTCCCAGCCCACCAAGGGGCGCGCGCGTGCGCCGCCGACGGTGATCACGCACGCCAGCCGTGTCACTGGGCACCGGGTGTGCGTGTCCGGCGGCCGCGATGTCCGCCGGGCACCCGCGATTACCGGTAACACAGCAGGACCGTGGATCTGTGTGTGTAAACACACAGATCCACGGTCCTGTCAGAGGAGAGGAGACCGATAGTGTGTTCCCAGTACAGAGGAACACCGATCGGTCTCCTCCCCTAGTGATTCCCCACCCCCTACAGTTAGAATCACTCCCTAGCAAACACAGTTAACCCCTCGATCACCACCTAGTGTTAACCCCTTCCCTGCCTGTCACATTTATACAGTAATCAATGCATTTTTATAGCACAGATCGCTGTATAGATGTGAATGGTCCCAAATATGTGTCAAAAGTGTCCGATATGTCCGCCGCAATATCGCAGTCACGATAAAAATCGCAGATCGCCGCCATTACTAGTAAAAAAATGAAAAAAAATAACAATGTTATAAATCTATCCCCTATTTTGTAGATGCTATAACTTTTGCGCAAACCAATCTATATACGCTTATTGCGATTTTTTTACCAAAAATATGTACAAGAATACATATCGGCCTAAACTGAGAAAAAATTTGTTGTAAAAAAAAAAAAATTGGATATTTATTATCGCAAAAGGTAAAATTATTGTGTTTTTTTTTTTAAACTTGTCACTCTTCTTTTGTTTATAGCGCAAAAAATAAAAACCGCAGTGGTGATCAAATACCACTAAAAGAAAGCTCTATTTGTGGGGAAAAAATGATAACAATTTCATTTGGGTACAGTGTTGTATGACCGCGCAATTGTCATTCAAAATGTGACAGCGCTGAAAGATGAAAAATGGCTTGTGCAGGAAGGGGGAGAAAATGCCCTGTATTGAGGAGAAGTCAGAGATCTCCGAGGCTCCCAGTACAGGTAGTAAGTTGTGTTCTGTATTCTCCTCCCAGCACTCGGTGTGTCTCCTTCAAGCACAGCGTTCTTTGCTGCAGGAAAGAGTCATTTCACCTGCACATGAAATATATTCTCTCCTTCCAGTAAATTCTTCCGTAGAGTTCAGTTCAGCTGCCTCGTGTTCACAGTCTTCAGAGCTCCACCGGTGTGAAGCTTCAGTCTCAGGGCCGGATTTGCCACAAGGCCACCGAGGCCAGGCCTCGGGGCGGCAGTGGTGCAGGGGTGGCGCCGCTCCTGCGGTGACTTCGCGGCCGCCCCCCCCTTCAGGCTGCCCGCTAAAGTCGATTAAGGGCACTGGTGCCCTTAGAAATGATGGCCGCGAGCCGCCCACTACTGCGCATGCGCCGTTCCGAAGCCGGCCGGGCTCGGGAAAGCTCGTATGCGCTCGGCTGGGCGGCGCATGCGCAGTAGTGTGATTGCGCTGCCCGGCGCCATTTTTTAAAAGATCGACGAGTAATGTCAGCGGTGCGGCGGCGGGGGGAGAGAGATGACATCTCTCATTGCCCGCACCGCTGTTCCACCCTCCTCCATCTGGTGGCAGCCAGGCAGCGTGGCAAGTGACATCAACATGTGGTGGCTGCAAGGCAGCGTGGCAAGTGACATCTCCATCTGGTGGCAGCGTGGCAAGTGACATCTCCATCTGCTGGCAGCGTGGCAAGTGACATCTCCATCTGGTGGCAGCGTGGCAAGTGACATCTCCATCTGGTGGCAGGCAGGCAGTGTGGCAAGTGACATCTCCATCTGGTGGCAGCATGGCAAGTGACATCTCCATCTGGTGGCAGCGTGGCAAGTGACATCTCCATCTGGTGGCAGGCAGTGTGGCAAGTGACATCTCCATCTGGTGACAGTGTGGCAAGTGACATCTCCATCTGGTGGCAGCGTGGCAAGTGACATCTCCATCTGGTGGCAGCATGGCAAGTGACATCTCCATCTGGTGGCAGCGTGGCAAGTGACATCTCCATCTGGTGGCAGCGTGGCAAGTGACATCTCCATCTGGTGGCAGTGTGGCAAGTGACATCTCCATCTGGTGGCAGCGTGGCAAGTGACATCTCCATCTGGTGGCAAGCAGGCAGTGTGGCAAGTGACATCTCCATCTGGTGGCAGCGTGGCAAGTGACATCTCCATCTGGTGGCAGCGTGGCAAGTGACATCTCCATCTGGTGGCAAACAGGCAGTGTGGCAAGTGACATCTCCATCTGGTGGCAGTGTGGCAAGTGACATCTCCATCTGGTGGCAGCGTGGCAAGTGACATCTCCATCTGGTGGCAGGCAGGCAGTGTGGCAAGTGACATCTCCATCTGGTGGCAGTGTGGCAAGTGACATCTCCATCTGGTGGCAGTGTGGCAAGTGACATCTCCATCTGGTGGCAGGCAGGCAGTGTGGCAAGTGACATCTCCATCTGGTGGCAGGCATAGTGGCAAGTGACATCTCCATCTGGTGGCAGGCATAGTGGCAAGTGACACGCTCAGGGCTCCCGATGATTCTGCATTATGATGAGTTGAACTATTTCATTTTACATTACAATGTAAAGATAGAAGTAATGTGTTTCAATCATCCTGACACCATAACAACCATGGTGCTGGGGATGAATGAAGCACTAACAACAGCCATTGCCCTGAAAAATTGCCCGCAAAAAATCCTTACCCCTCGCGCGCTTACCCTGAAGTATTTTTAGTCTGTACAATTAAAGTCAGTTATTTTCAGTGTTCTTGTGTGTGGAGATATGTTTTTAACTGATCTATTGTAGAAGTCATCGATAAAGGACAAGACTGGTGGTGTGTGTGTGTGTGGGGGGGGGGGGGGCGGCATTGAAGGACCCGGCCTTGGGGCGGCAAAGGGAGTAAATCCGGGCCTGTTCAGTCTACGAGCTCCATTCTTTTATATAGGGGGCGGGGAAATCCCTTCTTTATACAATGTAGAGACTAAGTCAGAAACTTTGTGGAGCATGCTCAGTTCATTTCACATTTGTACAGGCATGTGAGCAGACATGGACACAAAGCTCTGTATGTCTGAGTGTAAGAAATCGCCATGCTGATGCACTGACACCGGTTTAAATTTGTTCATATTTTGTAGCAATTGCTTGTCAGGCTGAGTTCACACTAGGGTTGCCACCTGTCCGGGATTCACCCGGGTCATGTGTGGCAGCAATAAAAGTGATCAGATTTTTTTTTTTTAAATGGACAATGTAAAAAAAGAAATAAAATAAATAAGAAACATTTTTTTTTAAAGCGCCCTGTCCCCGCGATCTCGCGCAACAAAGAAAACGCATACATAAGTTGCGGCCGCAAATGTAAACGGTGTTCAAATCACACATGTGAGGTATCGCCGCGATCGTCAGAGCGAGAGCAATAATTCTAGTAAAAGACTTCCTCTGTAACTCTAACCTGGTTAGACTGGTACATTTTTTTAAATCGTTGTCTATAGAGATTTGTAGGTACCGTAGTTTGTCGCCATTCCACAAGTGTGCGCAATTTCTAAGCATGACATGTTGGGTATATATTTACTCAGCGTAACATTATCTTTCACATTATACAAAACGATTAAGCTAACCTTACTGTTTCATTTTTTTAATTCATGAAAGTGACTTTTTTCCCCAAAAAATTAGTTTGAAAGACCGATGCGCAAATACCGTGTGACATAAAATCGCAGTGGTGTAGACCAAGCCTTAACTAAACAGAGCAGCAGCAGCGTGGGGATTTAAAAAAAAAAATATTCAGTTCATTAAACAAGCAATGTATCACTTACATCAGTCTTTCTCAACCAGGGTTTCATGGAACCCTAGGTTTCCTTCTGGGGTAGCTAATGGTTCCTTGAGCTGTGGTTTACTGACTTCACATGTGATGGTGCCTTCATAGGTTCAGGTCCAACACCACTTGGCACAGCCAGAGCCATGTCTATATAGGTGGCATTCAATGAAGGAGCATTCCTCTCATTGATCACCACCAATTGAAGGGGGATTTTCCAATGCGTCTTGTGTATTGCAGCCATTTGAAATAATCATGTGTGGATGAAGCCTAAATAGACCTAGAAGTTTGTGGTATGCTCTTCATGGTAAACCTAGAAGTGACTTTAAAAAGACCTAAAAGTCTGTGGTAAACTGTCCATGGTAGACTAAACTGTGTGTGGTATAACTAAAGTGTGTGTGGTAAGAATAAAGTGTGCGTGGTAAGAGTAAAGTGTGCATGGTAAGACTAAAGTGTGTGTGGTAAGAATAAAGTGTCCGTGGTAAGAGTAAAGTGTGCATGGCAGTGGCGGCTGGTGCTCAAAATTCTTTGGGGGGCGCAAACAAACTGAAAACATTATGAAAAAATTGCAGCCACTGTGCCCATCAAACGCAGCCACTGTGCCCATCAAACACAGCCACTGTGCCACCAAATGCAACCACTGTGCCCAATAAAACGCAGCCACTGTGCCATAAAACGCAGCCACTGTGCCCATCAAACGCAGCCACTCTGCCATCAAATGCAGCCACTGTGCCCATCAAACGCAGCCACTGTGCCCATCAAACGCAGCCACTATGACCATGAAATGCAGCCAATGTACCATCAAATGCAGCCACTGTGCCCATCAAACGCAGTCACTGTGCCATCAAACGCAACCACTGCGCCCATCAAATTCTACCACTGTGCAATCAAACGCAGCCACTGTGCCATCAAATGCAGCTACTGTGCCAAACTCTGCCACTGTGCCCATCAAATGCTGCCAGTGTGCCCTTCATATGCTGCCAGTGTGCCCATCAAACGCTGCCAGTGTACCCAACTGCCCATCAAATGCTGCCAGTGTGCCCAACTTCCCATCAAATGCTGCCAGTGTGCTCATGTCACACAAGTGGGTGGGCTCTGCACCCCGAGCCCACCTTTTTTTAAAGCCAATTAGAGCCTCAGGCTCTAATCATGTTCTTCTTCAAAATAAAAACCCCATTGAAATCTATGCGTCCCTCACCCTGCATGGAGATTAGGGGCCAGGTGCATGGATTAGAGGGGGGTGCAAACAAACTGAAAACATTATGAAAAAAAAAACATCAATTGCAGCCACTGTGCCCATCAAACGCAGCCACTGTGCCGATCAAACACTGCCACTGTGCCATCAAATGCAGCCACTGTGCCCATCAAACACAGCCACTGTGCCATCAAATGCAGCCACTGTGCCCTTCAAATGCAGCCACTGTGCCATCAAATGCAGCCACTGTGCCCATTAAAAGCAGCCACTGTGTCATCAAATGCAGCCACTGTGCCCATCAAACGCAGCCACTGTGCCCATCAAACGCAGCCACTATACACATCAAACGCAGCCAATGTGCCATCAAATGCAGCCACTGTGCCATCAAATGCAGCCACTGTGCCATCAAACGCAACCACTGCGCCCATCAAACGCTGCCACTGAGCAATCAAACGCAGCCACTGTGCCATCAACTGCAGCTACTGTGCCAAACGCTGCCACTGTGCCCATCAAATGCTGCCAGTGTGCCCATCATATGCTGCCAGTGTGCCCATCAAAGGCTGCTCGTGTGTCCAACTGCCCATCAAATGCTTTCTGAAGCCAATTAGAGCCTCAGGCTCTAATCATGTTCTTCTTCAAAATAAAAACCCCATTGAAATCTATGCGTCCCTCACCCTGCATGGAGATTAGGGGTTAGGCGCAAGGATTAGAGGGGCGGTGCCCCTGCGCCCGTTATGAGCAGCCACCACTGTATGGAAGTTATGTCATGGTCTGATCTGTCTATGTGCACTTTTAGAGATGTGATGGCTCCAGTATTGCAGTGCACTTGTAGTGCAGAGTGGATTTGCCTTTAGTAAATCAACCCCAGAGTGTATTTTTATGTCTTATTATCATTGATTTACTAAAGGAGTAGAGGCTGGGTATAAATATGGAGAACTCGTATTCACAGCAAGTCGTGACAAGAGAAAGATACTAAAAAATTATTTTTCCTCGTACATTATTCCATGACTTCACCTTATTTATTAACTTTCTTGTCCTTTAGTTAATCAAAATCAATGTCTCAGATTGCAGGAATGGAACCTTCTTACATACCGGAGTAAAATGATCTAAGCGTCCTCCAACCTCTGACACGACTCCAAAAGTGATTGGCTGTCTCAACTCACGCCATATGGTGTGATTTACTCTCAGCTTCTGTCATTTGTCAATTGATTGGGCAATGATGGGCTGGGTGACTCCCTATTTCCATATAAGAAGGGCAGTCGGCTGAAAGACAGAAGCTGCATTTCAGCAGCTATGAAGAGTGAACGCCGCAGAGCAGATCCCAACACCTGAGAACGATCCTCAAGGAAGCATTACCTGACCGGGGAAGAGTACTGACACATTACTACATGGATGAGCGCAGCACAAGATTGGACACATCCATCACTCTGAGACCCGAGGAAAACGATCTACACATACTCCAACTCCTGACACAGCTCCAAAAGCTACTAACGCTCCATGATGTCATAGGGTCTGCTTCCGAGCTGACCCCACTACATGAGAACGGTCTTCAGCGAAGACTTACCTGACCGAAAAGGAGTACTGACCCATTGATGTGTCAAGACTGATTAGCGTTCCACAAGATTGGACACATCCAGCACTCTGAGAGAGCAGAGTATGCAAAGAATGGCTGAGAAGACGCTCAGTGACTAACAGCTGATAGCAGAGCTCTGACACCAACTCAACCGATCCAAATGCAAACCTACTGCAAGTCGTTGTTAAGTTTTCTAAAACTGAGCTTTTGCACAAACGTAATTGATTTTTATCGTAACCCATGTCCTTATTAGTATGATTTCCCTTCATTTTCTCTCCCCATTGAAACGAAAAAAAACAATAAAAATCTGACTAAGGTTTTAACTCTTGCCAACTCTACAAAAAAAGTGTAAGTATATGAACTGCTGTTGGGGGGCGTGGCCGGATGTGAGCAAGGCAGCAAGCTATTCTCAGAGGCTCCGTCTATCCTGATCTAATCTGCGATATAGGAGCACTTAATCCGCCTTTCCAAGATCACCATCCCACAGAGGAAGTTGCCAGGGTCAGAACGATTCATTCCTCTGCTTCCAAGAAGCAGCAGAAAGCTGCAAATGAACAGCGCCATACACGCTCCACGAAGGATGGGATGAAAGACTCCGCCCCCGCCCCGCCATCTTGTCAGCACAGAGTTCAGCAAAGCGCGCCACACAGACAACAGGGAAGATGGCGACGGAAAGAGATGCTGCAGAGCTGGAGGCAGACGCTGAACAAGTGGAGGAATCACAGGGGGCTGTGGATACTGATTCCATAATCAGACTGATCCTAGAAGCCATTAATGCCAGTAAGTCAGAACTTATGGGTAGGATTGACCACCTATCGTCTGAATGTACTCTTATAAGGCATGATCTTGATAAGATCAGGGGGCGGCTGAATACTGTGGAATCAAGGGTCTCTGATGTGGAAGACACCACTCACTCTCAGGGGGCAAATCTAGCTGAACTGAAAGATATGGTGCTCTCCCTGCAGCGCAGAGCAATTGATGCTGAAGACCGACAGAGGAGGAACAATATCAGAGTGGTGGGCCTGCCTGAGGGTGTAGAAGGGGACAAGCCTGTCCTATTTGCTGAGAGTTTTTTTCAAACAACTACTGTTGCTGAAAGATTTACCCCCCACCTACGTTGTAGAAAGAGCACACAGAGTACCCACAGGTCGCAGACCGCCAGGAGCGTTCCCCAGGCCCCTGTTAGTCCGGTTCCTGAACTATAGGGACCGTGATATGATCCTGGCCAAGTCTAGACAAATACCTGAGCTGAAGTATGAAAATGCTAGAGTAATGTTTTTCCCAGACTTCTCGGCGGCTACGCAACAACAACGCAGGTCCTTCAACGAAATACGCAAGCGACTGAGAGATAAAGAGATCCAGTACAGTATGCTGTACCTAGAGCAAGCTTAGGATCCAATATAAGGGCAGTGTGAGATTCTTTGAAGACCCTGGAGAGGCCAGTGACTGGCTTGACAAGGAACTATCCTGAATTTGTTTTGAACCGGAGATCAATCTCACCTGGAATTAATGTTGCACCTGTTGTGCTTTGTTTCAAGGCTCAGAATCTTATCCTAACCTTCAGGTGTCCGTGGACTGCCGAGAGTGGACATTTGTGATTACTTAGGATTGAAAAGATGGAAGGTCTCATGGCCATTCTTTGAGTATCCGGGCGTTTCACCAAAAGGTCAAGAACATGCAGCGATGGAGGTCTGACTGACCGAGAATCCGACGTATGTGAGGACCCACAGCAGATGAGACGGTGAACTGAGGTCATACTTTAAACAACCATCCATTAACTCCAAACTGAGGATGCCTCCAGTGGAGCTTACTATACATTCACAGTTGTCCGTAACAAATTTTGCAATGGAGGTGTTTTTTTTTTTTTTGTTCAAAGAGGAATGTTGAAGACCCCTAGGTCGAAACGCGTCGGGTACATACACCACTCTCTTTGTTGCCCATTTGTTTTTATCCACCGTGATCACGCTTTTATTTGTGTATGGTTGTTTTTGTCAATAAAAACACCCTTTTTTATCTGCACCATGTGGAGGCACATTCTTTTTGTTTCCACATTTACCACATGAGATCCAGTCCCTCCAACTGCTCCTTTCGGGGGACCGTTTGTGAAACTTCTGATGCACGCTGGGACGGTTCGGTGTGAGGACGGTTCGTTGTGAGGACCCATCCGGTTGCCGGCCGAGATCCATACAGACCACAATCCAAGAGATTGGCGATTCCTGAGCTCCCATTCCACGTCATTTGTGACAAACTGCGCATGCGATTCCCTGTCGCTGACATGGGAATCCACAGGATCTGACTTTTCCATTTCTGAGTCCCCCCCTTTGAGATTGGGATAGTTGGACCATCCCGGCCATACGGAAGTCGGCGGTACACGCTGCCAAGACCAGGAGACTAACAGCTGGTCCCTGCAGAGGGCGAAATCTGCAAGCTGATAAGACCTTGCCACAGGGGAGGTCCATCTTTTGGGGTAAGCGCACATCTATTACTTCCTTCACCGCTACCAATGCACATCTGATCTGAAGTATCTTGGTGTACCAATCCTTAGTGTGTGGCGATGAAACACATGAAGTGGACTTTTTGTTTTCTGGTCAAAATGATTCATATTATTATGGACGGATTATGAGTGGCTTTTTACCTATGATCACTGATTTTTAATATATTTTCTCCACCTTTGTATAAGCACTTTATGCACTTATTGTTTATACACATATTGTGTTCTCTAAGCACTTTTAATTTATTTTTTACTAAGGAAAAGTTTTTTTTGCTAGCGCAATTTAGTTTATTTACATAACTGACATATTAGCATGGATCACCACTTCCTTAAACTAAATCTCTCTAAAACTGAGCTATTAATATCCCCCTCCCCGCCCGTGCCCCCCTCCATGACTTTTCCATCAAAATCAACAATGCAACTATCAGTCCCTCCCCTCATGCCAGGGTACTAGACATCTGACATCCTAGACTCTGACTTGTCATTTCAGCCCCAAGTCCAATCGTTGTCAAAATTTTGTAGAATTCACCTCCATAACATCTCTAAAATGTGCCCCTTTTTATCAAATGAAACCACCAAGCTCCTCATTCACTCCCTTCTTATCTCTCGCCTTGACTATTGAAACTCCCTTCTCATTGGCCTGCCTCTCCATAGGCTATCCCCTCTTCAGTCTATCATGAATGCTGCTGCCAGACTTATACACCTTACCAACCGCTCAGTGTCTGCCAACCCTCTACTCCAATCCCTACACTGGCTCCCAATCACCCAGCGAATTAATTTCAAAATACTAACCACAACATACAAAGCCATTCACAACTCTTCCCTGAGCTACATCACCAATCTTGTCTCCAAATATCACCCAAATCGTCCTCTCTGCTCTTCTCAAGACCTCCTACTCTCAAGATCTCTCGTCTCCTCCTCCCATGCTCGTCTCCAGGATTTCTCCAGAGCCTCTCCCATCCTCTAGAACTCGCTACCTCCACCGGTCCGGCTATCCCCTACTCTTGCTACCTTCAGGTGATCCCTGAAAACTCATCTCTTCAGGAAAGCCTATCACGTCTCCAACTAGTCTTCTACCACTTCCATCCGCTCATTCACCACAGTTACAACCTTTTGTACCACCTGCCCCACCCTATTAGATTGTAAGCTCTTCTGAGCAGGGCCCTCTTAATCCTCTTGTATTTTATTGTATTATAACTGTATTGTCTCCTTTTTATATTGTAAAGCACTGCGTAAACTGTTGGCGTTATATAAATCCTATATAATAATAATACTGGGGGTCAATATTAAGTGGTGGTCTGTACTGGTAAGACGGTTTGTACTGAGGAGGTGGTCTCTACTGGAGGTCTGTATTGAGGTGGTGGTCTGTGCTGTGTGATCTGTACTGAGGAGGTGGTCTATATTAAAGAGGTGTTCTCCAGTTCTATTTATGTTTGTTTACAACACAATGTTGCCATTCTGTCGCATTCAAATATATGTTTTTAACACGTTTGCAAAATTAAAGAGGAGTTCAGGTTTAAAAAAAACAAAACATTTATACTCACCTCGGTGGATGTAGCATCAGTGAGAAACTACATCTGCATCAAAGACCAAGTACTGAACGATCAAAGACCACTGATGGCTCAGTTCTCGGTCTTCAGTGAGCAGAGAGCCGGTGACTGTCACCGGGCTGTGGGGGGTTTGTCGTTTTTGTAGAAATGGTTTAATACATTTAGAAATAACAACTAGCAGTTTGTTTTCAATGCAGGTTTATTTTTTTATTTTTCTCACCATTAACTGCTTGCTGACCGCCGGCTGTCAATTGACGGCCAGGCGGCGCAGCTCTCGTTGCGGGCGGGCGTCATATGACGGCCTCGCTTTCCCAGCCCACCAGGGGGCGCGCACGCGCCGCCGACGGCGATCATGCGCGCCTTCCATGTCACTGGGCACCCGCGATTACCGGTAACACAGCAGGACCGTGGATCTGTGTGTGTAAACACACAGATCCATGGTCCTGTCAGAGGAGAGGAGACCAATAGTGTGTTCCCAGTACAGAGGAACACCGATCGGTCTCCTCCCCTAGTGAGTCCCCACCCCCTACAGTTAGAATCACTCCCTAGCAAACACAGTTAACCCCTCGATCACCACCTAGTGTTAACCCCTTCCCTGCCTGTCACATTTATACAGTAATCAATGCATTTTTATAGCACGGATCGCTGTATAAATGTGAATGGTCCCAAATATGTGTCAATAGTGTCCGATATGTCCGCCGCAATATCGCAGTCACGATAAAAATCGCAGATCGTCGCCATTACTAGTAAAAAAATTTAAAAAAATTAAAATGTTATAAATCTATCCCCTATTTTGTAGACGCTATAACTTTTGCGCAAAGCAATCTATATACGCTTATTGCGATTTTTTTTACCAAGAATATGTACAAGAATACATATCGGCCTAAACTGAGAAAAAATTTGTTTTAAAGGGAAAAAATGGATATTTATTATTGCAAAAGGTAAAAATTATTGTGTTTTTTTTTTTACTTGTCACTCTTCTTTTGTTTATAGCGCAAAAAATAAAAACCGCAGAGGTGATCAAATACCACTAAAAGAAAGCTCTATTTGTGGGGAAAAAATGATAACAATTTCATTTGGGTACAGTGTTGTATGACCGCGCAATTGTCATTCAAAATGTGACAGCGCTGAAAGCTGAAAAATGGCTTGGGCAGGAAGGGGGCGAAAATGCCCTGTATTGAGGAGAAGTCAGAGATCTCCGAGGCTCCCAGTACAGGTAGTAAGTTGTGTTCTGTATTCTCCTCCCAGCACTCGGTGTGTCTCCTTCAAGTACAGCGTTCTTTGCTGCAGGAAAGAGTCATTTCACCTGCACATGAAATATGTTCTCTCCTTCCAGTAAATTCTTCTGTAGAGTTCAGTTCAGCTGCCTCGTGTTCACAGTCTTCAGAGCTCCACCGGTGTGAAGCTTCAGTCTACAAGCTCCATTCTTTTATATAGGGGGCGGGGAAATCCCTTCTTCATACAATGTAGAGACTAAGTCAGAAACTTTGTGGAGCATGCTCAGTTCATTTCACATTTGTACAGGCATGTGAGCAGACATGGACACAAAGCTCTGTATGTCTGAGAGTAAGAAATCGCCATGCTGATGCACTGACACCGGTTTAAAATTGTTCATATTTTGTAGCAATTGCTTGTCAGGCTGGGTTCACACTAGGGTTGCCACCTGTCCGGGATTCACCCGGGTCATGTGTGGCAGCAATAAAAGTTATCAGATTTTTTTTTAAATGGACAATGTACAAAAAGAAATAAAATAAATAAGAAACATTTTTTTTAAAGCGCCTCTGTCCCCGCGATTTCGCGCAACAAAGAAAACGCATACATAAGTTGCGGCCGCAAATGTAAACAGTGTTCAAATCACACATGTGAGGTATCGCCGCGATCGTCAGAGCGAGAGCAATAATTCTAGCAAAAGACTTCCTCTGTAACTCTAACCTGGTTAGACTGTTAAATTATTTTAAATCATTGCCTATGAAGATTTGTAGGTACCGTAGTTTGTCGCCATTCCACAAGTGTGCGCAATTTCTAAGCATGACATGTTGGGTATATATTTACTCAGCGTAACATTATCTTTCACATTATACAAAACTATTAGGCTAACCTTACTGTTTTGTTTTTTTAATTCATGAAAGTGACTTTTTTCCCAAAAAAATTAGTTTGAAAGACCGATGCGCAAATACCGTGTGACATAAAATCGCAGTGGTGTAGACCAAGCCTTAACTAAACAGAGCAGCAGCAGCGTGGGGATTTTCAAAAAAAAATATTCAGTTCATTAAACAAGCAATGTATCACTTACATCAGTCTTTCTCAACCAGGGTTTCATGGAACCCTAGGTTTCCTTCTGGGGTAGCTAATGGTTCCTTGAGCTGTGGTTTACTGACTTCACATGTGATGGTGCCTTCATAGGTTCAGGTCCAACACCACTTGGCACAGCCAGAGCCATGTCTATATAGGTGGCATTCAATGAAGGAGCATTCCTCTCATTGATCACCACCAATAGAAGGGGCATTTTCCAATGCGTCTTGTGTATTGCAGCTATTTGAAATAATCATGTGTGGATAGAGCCTAAATAGACCTAGAAGTTTGTGGTATGCTCTTCATGGTAAACCTAGAAGTGACTTTAAAAAGACCTAAAAGTCTGTGGTAAACTGTCCATGGTAGACTAAACTGTGTATGGTACAACTAAAGTGTGTGTGGTAAGAATAAAGTGTCCACGGTAAGAGTAAAGTGTGCATGGCAGTGGCGGATGGTGCTCAAAATTCTTTGGGGGGCGCAAACTGAAAACATTATGAAAAAAACCATCAATTGCAGCCACTGTGCCCATCAAACACAGCCACTGTGCCCATCAAATGCAGCCACTGTGCCCATCAAACAAAACCACTGTGCCCAATAAAACGCAGCCACTGTGCCCATCAAACGCAGCCACTGTGCCCATTAAACGCAGTCACTATGCCCATGAAATGCAGCCAATGTGCCATCAAATGCAGCCACTGTGCCCATCAAACGCAGTCACTGTGCCATCAAATGCAGCCACTGTGCCATCAAATGCAGCCATTGTGTCATCAAATGCAGCCACTGTGCCATCAAATGCAACCACTGCTCCCATCAAATGCTGCCACTGTGCAATCAAACGCAGCCACTGTGCCATCAAATGCAGCTACTGTGCCAAACGCTGCCACTGTGAGCATCAAATGCTGCCAGTGTGCCCATCATATGCTGCCAGTGTGCCCATCAAATGCTGCCAGTGTGCCCATCATATGCTGCCAGTGTGCTAAGGTTACACAAGTGGGTGGGCTCTGCACCCCGAGCCCACCCTTTTTAAAGCCAATTAGAGCCTCAGGCTCTAATCATGTTCTTCTTCAAAATAAAAACCCCATTGAAATCTATGCGTCCCTCACCCTGCATGGAGATTAGGGGCCAGGTGCATGGATTAGAGGGGGGGTACAAACAAACTGAAAACATCATGAAAAAAAAAACATCAATTGCAGCCACTGTGCCCTTCAAACACAGCCACTGTGCCCATCAAACGCAGCCACTGTGCCATCAAATGCAGCCACTGTGCCCATCAAATGCAGCCACTGTGCCATCAAACACAGCCACTGTGTCCATCAAAAGCAGCCACTGTGCCATCAAATGCAGCCACTGTGCCCATCAAACGCAGCCACTGTGCCCATCAAATGCAGCCACTATACCCATCAAACGCAGCCAATGTGCCATCAAATGCAACCACTTTGCCCATCAAACGCAGTCACTGTGCCATCAAACGCAGCCACTGTGCCATCAAATGCAGCCACTGTGCCATCAAACGCAACCACTGCGCCCATCAAACGCTGCCAATGAGCAATCAAACTCAGCCACTGTGCCATCAAATGCAGCTACTGTGCCAAACGCTGCCACTGTGCCCATCAAATGCTGCCAGTGTGCCCATCATATGCTGCCAGTGTGCCCACCAAACGCTGCCAGTGTGCCCAACTGCCCATCATATGCTGCCAGTGTGCTAATGTCACACAAGTGGGTGGGCTCTGCACCCCAAGCCCACCCTTTCTGAAGCCAATTAGAGCCTCAGGCTCTAATCATGTTCTTCTTCAAAATATAAACTCCATTGAAATCTATGCGTCCCTCACCCTGCATGGAGATTAGGGGTTAGGCGCAAGGATTAGAGGGGCGGTGCCCCTGCGCCCGTTATGAGCAGCCACCACTGTATGGAAGTTATGTCATGGTCTGATCTGTCTATGTGCACTTTTAGAGATGTGATGGCTCAAGTATTGCAGTACACTTGTAGTGCAGAGTGGATTTGCCTTTAGTAAATCAACCCCAGAGTGTATTTTTATGTTGGACTTATTAGGGTTGATTTACTCAAGGAGTAGAGGCTGGGTATAAATATGGAGAACCCATGTTCACAGCAAGTCGTGACAAGAGAAAGTTACTAAAAAATTATTTTTCCTCGCACATTATTCCATGACTTCACCTTATTTATTAACTTTCTTTTACTTTAGTAAATCAAAATCAATGTCACAGATTTCAGGGATGGAACCTTTTTACATACCAGAATAAAATGATCTAAGCGTACTCCAACCTCTGGACACGACTCCAAAAGTGATTGGCTGTCTCAACTCACGTCATATGGTGTGATTTACTCCCAGCTTCTGTCATTTGTCAATTGATTGGTCGATGATGGGCTGGGTGACTCCCTATTTCCATATAAGAAGGGCAGTCGGCTGAAAGACAGAAGCTTCATTTCAGCAGCTATGAAGAGTGAACGTCGCAGAGCAGATCCCAACACCTGAGAACGATCTTCAAGGAAGCATTACCTGACCGGGGAAGAGTACTGACACATTACTACATCGATGAGTGCAGCACAAGACTGGACACATCCATCACTCTGAGACCCGAGGAAAACGATCTACACATACTCCAACTCCTGACACGGCTCGAAAAGGTACTAACGCTCCATGATGTCACAGGGTTCAGCTGCCGAGCTGACCCCGCTACATGAGAACGGTCTTCAAGGAAGCATTACCTGACCGGAGAAGAGTGCTGACACATTACTACATCAATAAGCGCAGCACAAGGTTGGACACATCCATCACCTTGAGACCCGAGGAAAACGATCTACACATACTCCAACTCCTGACACGGCTCGAAAAGCTACTAACGATCCATGATGTCATAGGGTTCAGCTGCCGAGCTGACCCCGCTACATGAGAACGGTCTTCAGCGAAGACTTACCTGACCGAAGAGGAGTACTGACCCATTAATGTGTCAAGACTGATGAGCGTTCCACAAGATTGGACACATCCAGCACTCTGAGAGAGCAGAGTATGCAAAGAATGGCTGAAAAGACGCTCAGTGACTAACAGCTGATAGCAGAGCTCTGACACCAACTCAACCGGTCCAACTGCAAACCTACTGCAAGTCATTGTTAAATTTTCTAAAACTGTGCTTTTGCCCAAACGTAATTGATTTTTATCGCAACCCATGTCCTCATTAGTATGATTTCCCTTCATTTTCTCTCCCCATTGGAACAAAATAAAACAAAAAAACAATAAAAATCTGACTAAGGTTTTAACTCTTGCCAACAAAAAAAGTGTAAGTATATGAACTGTTGTCTGTGTCGTAAATATATGAATTACTGTCTGTGTCCCCTTTGGACTGATTCATCCTTATTGTCTGTCCACAAGGGACACAGAAAGAAAGAATCGACCTTCCTTTGCAAAAAAAAAAGTTTTATTGTGGTTGGATGGAGGTGGTCTCCTGTTTGCAAGCATGAATTAGGGTCAGTACACAAGACCTTTCCATGCAATCACAATTTGTTAAAACCCTGTAGTGACGGGGCTGAGTACAAAATCTATAGTAAACCCTACACTACTCCAAATCACATTATAATAAGCAGCAGTGGCGGCTGGTGTTCAAAATTTTTTGGGGCCCAAACAAACTGATAAAATATTGAAAAAATAAACATCAATTGCAGCCACTGTGCCCATCAAATGCAGCCACTGTGCCCATCAAACACAGCCATACACTTTGTGGAGCATGCTCAGTTCATTTCACATTTGTACAGGCATGTGAGCAGACATGGACACAAAGCTCTGTATGTCTGAGTGTAAGAAATCGCCATGCTGATGCACTAACACCGGTTTAAAATTGTTCATATTTTGTAGCAATTGCTTGTCAGGCTGAGTTCACACTGATGAGGTGCAGAAACCGCATCAGAATCGCAGTCAGTTCACACTGTACTCTGCGCACTGCTGTGGGTGTCAATTGAAAGTTAATGACCCCCCAAATCAGTTTGCAGAATGCAGTGCAAACTGTGGAATTGGATCACATGGGTCTGAATACCCATGCAATCCGATTTCAGTGCAGACAAAAAAAAGTGTCCTGCACCTTTTTGGTGCGGATCCAGTGCGAATTGATGGTCCACTGGAACTCTTTTTGTTAGACCTAGAAGTGACTTTAAAACCTAGAAGTCCATGGTAAAGATTACACCATGAGCTGTAAAAGCAGAAGACCGTGGTAAAGAGTACACCATGAGCTGAAAACCCAGAAGACCAAGGTAAAGAGTACACCATGAGCTGTAAACCCAGAAGACCAAGGTACAGAGTACACCATGAGCTGTAAACCCAGAAGACCAAGGTAACGAATACACCATGAACTGTAGACTTTAAATAGAGTTAGAAGGGTCTTTTCCAAGAAGTCTCCTCTCCACTTCATGCACACAAACATGACCCATTGGGTGAACTTCTTGAAAAAGAATCTTGTGATGTTTACACTCTTAATGATCCTGCCAAGCTGTTTGGAAACCAAAGAATGCACATTACCGCTGTTGATCTTCAATGAGGTCCACAACACTTTTAAAAATATGGTAAGTTTCATTGAGGATTCTTGCAGCTTGTCATGCCACTTTGGGCTCCCTTGTTAGTGCAATTCCCCCTTTATACTGTGCACACATTCTTATGCAAGTCATACTGGTGTTTTGCAGTGAGGAGGGGGTCTGTACTGAGGAGGTGGTCTATACTGGGGGTCTGTATTGAGGAGGTGGTCTGCACTGGTGGTCTGTACTGAGGAGGTGGTCTGTACTGGGGGAGGTGGTCTGTACTGGGGGAGGTGGTCTGTACTGGGGTATATACTGAGGAGGTAGTCTGTACTGGGGTATGTACTGAGGAGGTGGTTTGTACTGATGAGTTGATCTGTACTAAGGAGATGGTCTGTACTGAGGAGGTGGTGTGTGCTGAGGAGGTGGTCTGCAGGAGGGGTTGATCTATACTGTCTACTCCTCACCTCACTCCTTCAGTCTCCTCTCGCATTACTAACTTACTAACTGACATATCAGCATGGATGTCGCATCACTTCCTTAAACTAAATCTCTCTAAAACTGAGCTATTAATATCCCCCCCACCCCCACCCGTGCTCCCCTCCATGACTTTTCCATCAAAATCAACAATGCAACTATCAGTCCCTCCCCTCATGCCAGGGTACTAGGTGTAATCCTAGACTCTGACATGTCATTTCAGCCCCAAGTCCAATCGTTGTCAAAATTTTGTAGAATTCACCTCCGTAACATCTCTAAAATGTTGTCGTTTGTCGTTTTTGTAGAAATGGTTTTATTATTTAGAAATAACAACTAGCAGTTTGTTTCCAATGCAGGTTTATTTTTTTATTTTTCTCACCATTAAACTAATTCTGAACTATAAACCAAACATTGAGGAGAAGTCAGAGATCTCCGAAGCTCCCAGTACAGGTAGTAAGCTGTGTTCTGTATTCTCCTCCCAGCACTCGGTGTGTCTCCTTCAAGCACAGCGTTCTTTGCTGCAGGAAAGAGTCATTTCACCTGCACATGAAATATGTTCTCTCCTTCCAGTAAATTCTTCTATAGAGTTCAGTTCAGCTGCCTCGTGTTCACAGTCTTCAGAGCTCCACAGGTGTGAAGCTTCAGTCTACGTGCTCCATTCTTTTATATAGGGGGCGGGGAAATTCCTTCTTTATACAATGTAGAGACTAAGCCATACACTTTGTGGAGCATGCTCAGTTCATTTCACATTTGTACAGGCATGTGAGCAGACATGGACACAAAGCTTTGTATGTCTGAGTGTAAGATATCGCCATGCTGATGCACTGACACCGGTTTAAAATTGTTCATATTTTGTAGCAATTGCTTGTCAGGCTGGGTTCACACTAGGGTTGCCACCTGTCCGGGATTCACCCGGACAGTCCTGGTTTTGAATCATGTGTCCGGATTTCAGTCCCCCACAAACCCGGACACATTTTTTCAGACATGAATGTAGTTCGGAACAGGGCCTGACAGGATGGTGAGGGGGAACTATGCACGCTGCATTACTATTCTCTTTGGAGTGCCCAAAGGTGTCCCAGGTCTGTAATCCTATAGAGCAGGGGTCTCCAAACTAAAAAAAAAAGGGCCAGTTTATTGTCCTTCAGACTTTATGGGCACCGGACTGTGGCAGGAGTGTATATTTTCCTGGCATTAGTGGGAGTAAACATCACCACAATTGGTATTAGAGGGCGGAATAGTGCCCCTTTGTTGGTATCATTGGCAGGAATTGTATTGTGTTGGTGTCAGTGGGAGAAATGGTGCCCCATTATTGGTGTCAGTTGGCAGAATAGTGTCTCGTATCATTGGGAGGAATAGTGCTCCAAGGGCTGGATAAAGAAATCCAGTGCGAATTGAGCCATACATAATGTATAGCTCAATTCGCACTGCACCTGTGCGATTCCTGTACAAATGATATGCGATGCATTACACCGCATCATTATGAACCCAGCCTCAGTATTGTCACACTCACACCAAATTCCAATGCTGACCATACACACGTCAGTTTTATTTTCTGATCGATGGGCTATTTGATCAAAACGCTGGAATCGATAAACTATTGAAAAGCGATAACTATGCTTTAGGACTGAAACAACTAATCAACATAATCGATTATAATTGATTATGAAAATAGTTGTCAATTATTTTCATAATCGATTAGTTGGTTTGCAGATTAGTTGGCCTGCATGCAGAATGCACTATTTGTTTATACAATCACTTTAAGGGCTTTGTGAATGGAAGATCAGTATCTGAACCCAGAGAAGGTGGAGGCTGATAGACTGGAGGTAATATAAGACATTACAATTACGTTTAAAGTAAAAGTTTACCAGTATTATGTATTATATTTAAAATGATTATAACCATGAGAAAAAGTGTCAGCCTTTAGTATTACTTTATTATAACGGATTTATATTCCCCCACCACCCTTCATATCATGTCTGACCTCCAGTTAAAACATCCTGTATATCCTACTTCTGGGTGTATTTATTATTATATATATGATCTAAGTTTCTGACGCAAATGACATACACTGTCCAAAAATTCCTCCGATCGAGAAACGTTTTCTATTCGGCCCCTTTGGATTTTCCCGTCACTGTGGCCAAAAATAAACATCGATTTGACCCCATTAATGATTAGAAAATTGAACCTTAATTGTTCTTAAAACGAAAATTTGCGAAGGAAAAAATGTGTTTGTATATGGCCAGCATAAGTGACAGCAGGTGCAGATAGCAAGGGAGTCTGTCATGCAAAATATTATATTACAAACCTTTCTACAAATCTGCAAAACAGTGTTTTAGATCTTTTTAATTTTTTTTCTTTTAAATAAAAATTTTGATCTCTGAGTTCAATTATATGTACCAGATTCAACCTCTAATAGTAGATATATATATATATATATATATATATATATCTTCTGTCAGTTATTCTCAGAGTGGATTTGATATTTTGTTCCCTAACCTAGCTGGTTATTTATATTTTGGGCTGCGATTATTTTCATAATTGATTAGTTGGCCGATTATTGTTTCGATTAATCGGATCAAACCCTAAAATAAAAAGTGTGGTGTATAATTTAGTTAATATGCAAAGTTTAAAAAAAGACAATTTATTCTTGAATATCTCTATGCAGTGATAAATATAAAAACCCAATTATATGGTTAGGGAGCAAAATCTCTAATCTACTCTGAGAATAACTGACAGAAGAGATACAGTATATATACAATTAGAGGTTGAATCTGGAACATATCATTGGACTCAGAGATCAAAATTTTTATCAAAAATATTAAAAAAAAAAAAGATCTAAAACACTGTTTTGCAGATTTGTAGGAAGGATTGTAATAGAATATTCTGCATGACAGACTCCCTTGCTATCTGCACCTGCTGTCACTTATGCTGGCCATATACAAACACATTTTTTCTTCAAGAATTTTTGTTTTAAGAACATTGGTTCATTTGTCTGGTCATTAATGGGGTCAAGTCGACGTTCATTTTTGGCCACAGTGACAAGAAAATCCAAAGGGGCCGAATAGAAAACTTTTCTCGATCTAAAAAATTTTTGGACAGTGTATTTAATTTTCGTTTAGAAACTTAGATCATATATATAATAATAAATACACCCAGAAGTAGGATATATGGGTATTTTAACTGGAAGTCAGACATGAAGCTATATGAAGGTTGGAAGGGAGATATAAATCCTTTAAAATAAAGTAATACTAAAAGCTGATACTTTTTTGCATGGATATAATCATTTTAAATATAATGCATGATACTGGTAAACGTTTACTTTAAATGTAATTGTAATGTCTTATATTACCTCCAGTCTATCAGCCTCCACCTTCTCTGGGTTCAGATGCTGATCTTCCCTGCACAGAGCCCTTAAAGTGATTGTAAACGTTGGATTTTTTTTAAACAACAAACTTGTCTTACTTACCTGTTCTGTGTAATAGTTTTGCACAGAGTAGTCCTGATCCTCCTCTTCTGAGGTTCCCTCACTGGAACTTCTGGGTCCTCCTGCCTTCAGAGTGCCCCCGAAACAAGCTACAAAGTATAGTATAGAGTGTCCATATAGCAAGGTTAAAAAAACCTTCTGCCTTTAGAATCAGGCACTTCCTTCTTCTGCCAGGGACTCCGTGGCTCACAAGGTCTTGCTCCTCATACATTCTGACATGTATGAATGGTGCTGTATGTGTGCTGCACTGTATTTTCTGATATATAAACAAATACTGCATTCTGTATGCAGGCCAACTAATCCGCTAACCAACTAAACAATTATGAAAATTGTTGACAACTATTTTCATAATCGATAAAAAATTGATTATGTTGATTAGTTGTTTCAGTCCTATTTATATTTACCACTGCATATAGATATTCAAGAATGAATAGTCTTTTTTTTAAACTTTGCATATTAACTAAATAAAATTATACCCTCTAGGGGGTCTCTGATCTGTAGTGCCACGCTCTCATCATATAGCTATGTCTGTAAGTACTTTAGACTGTGGGGGCTTTTATGGGTTTAATCTTTAATTTTACTTCTCATTACCAAAACCTTTTCCTTGGCAGGGTCAGACCATATAGATATTTCCACTACCAGATACTACATTTTCTAAGTCACGTGCATGCTCCTGAAGATTGGATCAATCCATGAAACGAGTAGAGATATCAAATGCCCTGTCTCTACTCACCATACTTTTCATACGTGCATTATGCAATATCAAATACCCATTTTTTATGTGATTACTTGTTTCTACTACATGCAAACTTGTGTATATATATTAACTGTATTGATTCCATTATACATCATGATTATTACTATGTACCAGATTATTTTTACTATTATCATTATTAAACTACTTTTGTATACCTATGTGCTTCATTTAAAGTCCCACCGCCCCTTCCCCATTTTCATTTAAATAAAATTATACATCACATTTTTTTTTAGGTTTTTATCTAATGAATTGATTAATCAAAACAATAATCAATTATGAAAATTATCATTAGTTGCAGCCCTACTATGCTTTTAAGCTAGCAAGAATTGATTTAGATCGGATTTGAGAAAAAGAGTTGGTTGGCCAGGGAGGAAAATCTTGTTGCATCTATCAGCGCGCTACAATGCTATTGGTCTTGAGAGATATACTGTATGGTAGGGAGCTGTGAGAGTGCCATCATCCCGAATTACATAAAACAAGAAAATACTCTCCAAGCCAAGGGACTATTATAGGCACATCAGACAAATAATTTCTAAGTCACACATATGTATGTAGCAGTACCCCTGTAGGGACTGTTAAGTGATGTGGCCCACCTGTCACCTTGCCCAGCCCGGCATTCACTTCCAAAACACTCCAAGACAATGAGTCCATAAGCTTTTTTTTTGTATTTCTTTGAGGGAATTGAACTTGGATGAGGTAAGGGAAATATGGGATGCCCAATAGAAATAGTAGAAATTGACTTGGGACAAACTATATACAGTCCGGCAGAATCACTCCATTTCTCCTCCTGCACATCGCTTCCTCTCTAATGTTCCAGGCACAGCTAGCACAACGTGGTTAGGCCTGACACTGAATCAGCCAGACCTTTAGCAATTGCCTTTTGCAGGCAGGGACCAGGGGCCACAATAGTGTAGCAATAGAAAAGTTCCTGGTGCTAGCTGTCCTATCTTTGGCTACTGAACCCAGCAACCCATCTTCAGGCCTTGCCAGCCATCCTGGCTGCAGCTTCCCTTCTCCATTGCCCATGACACCAAAGTCCACTCCACTGGCTCTGCAACCATCCCAGACTGCATGCTCCCAGTCCTCTCAGTCGTGTCTCCCCAGTCCTCCTGACTGCGCATATCACTCACCAGCCCTCCTAGCTGCGACCAGTTGTTCCTTTCCCTGGAGTCTTGCTCGGCAACGCTCTTTCCTGTTGTCCTCTCTTGTTCCTCCTGTGCCTCCTGTCCAGAACACCTTCACGATTTCTTGAAGGGTCTCCGTCCGCATCCGACCCCAGACCCAAGGTCACACCCCCCAGACTGGGGGGCTCCCTCAAAGGCCCTGACAGCCTAACATTACATCTCCAAGCTCTGAACAACTCTAACTCCTCCCCAGCTGGGCTGACCCTGGGTACTTAAGGAGGCCTGCCCCCTGCCAATCCAAGGTGGGGATTGGTCAGGGCTCTTTAGAGTACTCCAGGCAGCTCCACCTCTCCTCCTCTCTTTCCAGTACTTTCCAGAAAGCTCTAGAAAGAGGGAGTTCTCGGTGATGCTGCCTGTGAGTCACCAGCTGCTAACCTGAGCCACTCCCAGCCCAGACTAGATCAAAACAAACAGGCCTGGCTGCGAGCCAGGCCTGCTTAAATTTGCCTACCCTACAAAATATTATACTCTAGCACCTACCTACCTAGATGGTGCTACATGTAAAAAAGTATACATTTATTGAATAACAAGATAAAAAGTTAAAAAAAAGGGGAAGAACTGGGCTTATATGCATAATACCAGCACAAAGGTCAGCAAAGAACCTTGAACATAAACTTAGAAGATGAGACATCCAAGGAGCATCTTCTATGTTTATGTTCAAGGTTTTTCACTGACCTTTGTGCTGTTATTATGCATATAAGCCCTGTTCTTCCCTTCTTCTCCTCTGTTTTTTTCTTAATTAACAAACCCCCGATGTGATAGCATGAGGTGACAGTTCCTCTTTATGGAGACATTAGAAGGCTATTAGACCACCAATGTCTCCCTTGCCCTCCACTGCAATTAACCAAGCACACACCTTGCTTGAAAGCGATCACCGACTTCTAAAAGCCGATCACTGGCTCTAAAAATCCATACCAAGCTCATGGCTTGTTTTGGATTTAAAATGTAAGAAAGCTTTCAAACAAGCATTTTTTGAATGTTTTGTTACCTCCCCCTCCCACTGTGCTAATCCATACCACCTTCCCTCATCTGAAAACTTCCTGAGTTTTGGTATCGGGTAGCCCAGGGTTCCACCATGGCTGGATGCCCACTTATCCTGATTCCTGCGTATGCACAGTCAAACCCTATTTGCTTCTATGGGGCAGGGAAACAGATGCTATTTCCCTGCTCTATAGAAATTAATGGGAATCTAATGGCACACACGGGCAGTGGAGGAAGCAGTTTGAGATAAGCTGAACTGCTCTTGATTCAGTGCATACTTTAAAGAAGTATGAATGCTAAACCCAAACCTTATTGAAGCTTACAGACCCCTCCAAGGGTGTGCTATGTATTTTGGGGGGGTCTTTAAAAAAAAGCTGGAAATGAAATGCCGTTTGCAATGCAGCCCACCACTCTTGAACCATACCAGGCCACATGCCCTCAACTAACTATAGACAATATAGTCTTATAGACACATATAAGTATGACAATGAAATCAAGAAATAGAGCAGGAAAATTCTTGTTCTTTATTGTATACTATTTTAAAACTCTTTATAATGTGGTAAATCCACTATTGACATATTATTTACAAACAATATTATTTAGATCTACATGGCTATACATCCAGTACATAACATATGTGGTAAGTATGCCCCATACCCAGACCAGACTTATAGAATAAATTGTAGAAAAGCCCATGTCCTGATAAACCCAACGGGTTTCAAAGTATTATCCACTTTTTTCTTCTTGCTCAGTGGTGGGGTATTACTGTACATAAGTATTAATGACAACCATATATACCTGATGGCCCTCCATTGGGTCACATGAAGAGCTATGTCTTCAACCCACCATCTAATGCCCTGTACACACGATTGGAAATGCCGCCAGCATGCCGCCAGAGCTATGTCTTCAACCCACCATCTAATGCCCTGTACACACGATTGGAAATGCCGCCAGCAAAACTCCGATGAGAGCTTTTTGTCGGAAAATGCGACTGTGTATGTGCTCCATTGGTCTTTTGCTGGCGGAATTCCAGCCAGCAAAAGATTGGGAGCATGTTCTCTATTTTTCGGTCGGGAAAACTTCCTATCCGAAAATGCGATCGTCTGTATGCAATTCGGACGCGCAAAAAATCACACGTGCTCTGAAACAATTTGACGCATGCTCGGAAGCAGTGAACTTAATTTTCTCGTCGTGGTGTTGTACGTCACCGCGTTCTTGACGGTCGAAAGTTCAGGGAACTTTTGTGTGACCGTGTGTATGCAAGGCAAGCTTGAGCGGAATTCCGTTGGAAAAACCATCCAAGTTTTTTCTGACAGAAATTCCGCTCCTGTGTACGTGGCATTAGAGTCCTACAAGGACCACACAGGCCCTCACAACCCTAAAAAATGCAATAGATTTTCAAAATTAGGTGAGATTCAGTTGTGCAGCTAATTAATCATCAAAATTTTTAAAATCCATGGCATTTTTCCAGGTTGTTTTGACTGTGTGGTCCTTGTGGGACTCTGAAATAATGACTTGGAGACATAGCTCTTCCTGTAACCCAGTGGATGGACATCTGGATTTTTAACATTTTCTGACCATCTCTTGTATCATGTTTGCAGTTTTTGACCATCCCTTCTATCAAGTCCGCATTCTCTGACCATCTCTTGTATCATGTCTGCAGTCTCTGACCATGTCCTATATCATGTCTGCAAACTCTGACCATCTCTTGTATCATGTCTGCATTCTCTGACCATCTCTTCTATCATATGTGCAGTTTCTGACCATCTCTTATATCATGTCTGCAATCTCTGACCATCCCCTGTATCATTTCTGCAATCTCTGACCATCCCTTATATCATGTCTGCAATCTCTGACCATCTCTGTACCAAGTCTGCAATCTCTGACCATCTCTGTACCAAGTCTGCAATCTCTGACCATCTCTGTACCAAGTCTGCAATCTCTGACCATCTCTTCTATCAGGTCTGCAATCTCTGACCATCTCTTCTAATATGTTTTCAGTCTTTGACCGTCCCTTATATCATGTCTGCGGTCTCTGACCATCCCTTGTATCATGTCTGCAGTCTCTGAACATCTCCTGTACTATGTCTACTGTCTTTGACAATTTCTTATACCATGTCTGCAGACTCCGGCCATGTGCTGTACCATGTCTGCAGTCACTGGCTATCATCTGTACCATGTCTGCAATCTCTTTTTTTTTTTTAAAGATATGTTTATTGCATTTTCTTAACATACAGACATATAAGGACAATACAAAAAGGACCTAACAAGATCCAACATAAAAAAGAAAAACAAAAATACAAAATGCTCCTATGTGAGTCTAGAACAGAAATAGTTTTGCACATCCATTAAGCAATATGCTAGAAAAACAAATTAGATCATTCACAGTATCAAACTCCATAGACAAGCATTATAACCCTAGTTAGAAAAATTGCAGAAGAGTGTAATCGTGGTACAAGGCAGGTTGCCCCAGGTTTACTCTGATCACGGCAGTATAGGAGAAAGGGTCAGGGGGCTAGCCAGCCACCTGCCCCAGATTTTTTTAAATGCTTTTTTTCTCTTACGGATATCAAAAGTGAGTTTATAAAGTGGAAGAGCTTCATTAACCAGTTTAAACCATATTCCCTTAGTTGGGGTTGCCGTTCCCTTCTAGGTCAGTAAAATGGATTTCGTAACATAAAAACATAGGTTGGAGGCCTTGATTCTCGGGGCATCCAACAAACTAGGGGTCCATACGGGGCCAAGTGGGGAGAGGAGGGGGAGGGGGGGTGGACGGGGGGGGGGAGTACGAGTGGGGAGGAGGGGGGGTACATTGTGCAAATGCCATGACAGAAAAAGGAATAACTCGAGATAGGCTAGAGGTACAAAAATTGGCAAGAATAGAGGGAAAATGACAACACTCAAATTCCTATCCTATAATGTAAAGGGGTTAAATTCAACTTTGAAAAGACACAAAATCTTAAAGGAACTACAGACCTATGGGGCAGAGGTGGTGTCCTTACAGGAGACCCATTTAACATATGAATCAAATATTAGATTATGGTCGAGAGAATTCCCAATTTGGTATTACGGAGACGCAATATCAAAAAGAGCTAGGGGAGTGGCGATAGGGTTGTCAAAAGGGGTACATTTTAAACTAGGAGGTATGATGCAGGACCCAGAGGGGAGATTTCTATTCATCAAAGGGATACTCAGGGAAATAGAATGCACCCTAGCCAATATATATGCCCCAAATAAAAATCCAACAAAATTCCTGAAGGACACATTGGAGAAATTAATGGATTTCAAGAGTGGGGAATTAGTTGTAATGGGGGACCTTAATATGTGTTTAGACCCAGAGATCGATAGTACGTCAGGGGCACAGGGGACGAATAACGGTCAGACGAGGAAGATAAAACAGGAATTGCATAAAAATCAACTGGTAGACATATGGAGGGTTTTGAATGGTAAAACACGAGACTACACGTTCTACTCCCATGTGCACCGGACGTATTCTAGGATCGACTATATTTTAGTAGACCATAGACTTTTGGACAGGATAGTAGGCTCAAAAATAGGAATTATTACAATATCAGATCACGCCCCTATTGAAATAGAGATGCAGATCTCCAGGGCCCAAGGAAAACAGTTATTATGGAGATTAAATAAAGATCTACTACAAAATGAAGATACCTGTAACAAGGTAGAGAGAGAGCTAAAACATTACTTTGCAATAAACGAAACAGGAGACATATCGGGGTCGGTGATATGGGAAGCACATAAAGCCTACATAAGGGGAATAATAATACAAGAGAGAACAAGGAGATAGAAGGAAAGGAAAAATAAAATGGGAAATCTTATAACAGAAATCTTTAACTTAGAACAAGAACACAAAAAACACAGAGGACACCACCAAACAACATACCTAGCATTGATAAATAAACGAGATGAACTAAAAAAGTTGATGGAGCAAGAAACAAAGGAAAAATTCAATCAAATATCTAAAGAAAGATACCAGTGGGGAAATAAGGCGGGAAAACATTTAGCTAGAATAATCAGGAAAAAAAACCCCTAAACTTTATAGGAAAGATACAGGATAAACAAGGAAAGATGGTATATGAAACTAAAGAGATTGGTGAAGTATTTAAAAACTATTATAGCGAACTGTATACGGGGGAGATGAGCGGAGGCCAGATAAGTGAGGAAATTAAAAATAGGAAGACAAAGGAATTCTTAAAGTTAGCCAAATTAACCAAGATTACGGAAAATTCTAGAGAGGCCCTGGAAAAACCAATAACAGAAGAGGAGATTTTTAGAGCAATAGCGGAAAGTGCACAGGGGAAAAGCCCAGGTCCGGATGGGTTCACCACATATTATTATAAGAAATTTAAAGATATCCTAGTACTGAAAATGTGTAAGTATATGAATGGGTTGGGAAGCGAGTTTGAACTAAGTAGTGAGGCGCTTTTTGCCACAATTACTGTGATCCCAAAAGAGGCCAAAGATGGGACTCTATGCGCTAGCTACAGACCAATATCATTACTTAACGTAGACACAAAAATATACTCAAAGGTATTAGCTACGAGGATGAAAGAATTAATGAGTGAGGTGATCCATCCAGACCAAGTGGGCTTTATAGCAGGAAGGGAGGGAAGAGACAATGGGGTGAGAACCCTACTATTGCTTCAGAAGAGAAGGGAGGAGGGACCCCCAGGTCTGCTCTTGTCAAGTGACGCCGAAAAGGCATTTGACAGGGTAGACTGGGGGTTCCTGTTTCAAACCCTAGAAACAATAGGAGTAGGCCCAAAGATGATAGGACGGATCAAAACACTGTACAGAAAACCTAAGGCAGCCATTAAGATCAACGGAACCCTGTCATCACCCTTCGAGATGTCCCCTGTCCCCCCTTCTCTTCGTGTTGGCCCTAGAACCTCTCCTTGCAACAATTAGAAGTAACCCCGATATTGAGGGATTCAACGTGGGAGAAGAAGAGCACAAACTGGCCGCATTTGCGGACGACGTGCTCTTTTATATAAGTAATCCCGGAAATACAATGCCAAGACTGGTTAAATTATTAAAACAATACGGCGAAATAACCAACTTTAAGATCAATATGGGGAAATCGGAAATTTTGAATATAAGTGTGAGTAAAGTAGAGGAGGAAAAATTGAAGAAAATTGAATTGGAAAAAAGAGATCAAATACCTGGGAGTAAGGCTTGCAAACTCCCCGGAAAAGATATACAGGAAAAACTATATCCCTCTCTTGGATGAAATAAAGAGGGAGGGGAAAAAGCTTCAGACAAAACCACTTTCTTGGATGGGGCGTATTAATGTCATAAAAATGACCCTTCTCCCAAAGATCACGTACAAATTCCAAATGTTACCTATTAAATTACCACAGGAATACATTAGAAAAATAAAATTAATAATATCTAACATAATATGGAAAAATAAAAAATCAAGACTATCCTTAAAGACCCTAAAACAAGATAAAGATAAAGGGGGTCTCGCGGTCCCAGATATCCTAAAATACTACAAAGCAATAATTCTATCAAGAGCAATAGAATGGGCTAGGGACAACCAAGAAAAAAGATGGGTGAACATAGAAAAATTTTATAGTAAAACACGTTTAGGATCTATTATTTGGAACCCTCCGAATCACAGAATAGTAGATGAGAATACGCACTGTTTGACAAAAATAGTTTTAAAGACATGGGATGTAGTACATAAGCAACTGGATAAGGTTTACAATTCTCCCCTGATAGAATTAAAGGAGAATGAATATTTTGCACCAGGGAAAATAAATATAGGTGGGAATTGGATAAAAAAAGATAAAGTACAACTTAGAGAAATACTAAAAAAAGGGAAAATAGTCACAATTATAGAGTTGAAACAAAACACTGACACATGGGTGATAGATGAATGGAGGTTTAGAAAGTTTTGTGAAAAATTTATCTCAACCGTTAAGATCAGGAGAAAATTTGACGGCTTTAGAAAAACTATGTATTTCGGAAAAAACAAAAAACACCATATCTAAGCTGTATACATTATTACTGAAAGAAGAAGAAGCAGAGGTACCTGCATTCATCAAAAAATGGGAAAAGGAATTGGGAACACAAAAAAACATAAGCACGATTAAAAAAATGTTAACCCTAGCCCATAGCTCAGCGGCAGATATAAAAACGGCCGAGATGAATTATAAATGTTTGGCGAGGTGGTACGCAACGCCAGATAAGACTAGCAAATTCCAGCATGGGAAACTGGCAGACTGCTGGCGGGGCTGTGGAGGGGTGGGCACTATGGCTCACTTATGGTGGAACTGCCCGACATTTAAAAAATTTTGGGAAAAAATCTTGGCTTTGATTAAGGATATTACTAAAGTAGAGGTGAAAGAAGATCCGTGGACAGTTCTCTTCCACGGCACAGAAGGGAATGTGAATCAATATAGAACATCCCTAGTTCCGCACCTACTAAACGCAGCAAAAAGACTAATCCCTAAAAATTGGTGGAAAAAAGAAAGCCCCGAGATTTGGGACTGGATAAATGCCGTGGAGGAGACCTACACCATGGAGCAGATTTATTATAACAAAGAGGAAAAGATAGAAGTAGACAAATGGAAATGTTGGAGGGAGTTTAAAAAATCATGGAGCTATGCAGAAAAAATTAGGATTTAAACTAGCCATCAAGTAGATCATAGGGATTGCACAAGGGTTGGGGAGGGGGAAGGGAGGGAGGGGGGTTTATATATATATGTTTGTATACAAATATGTAAATGTAAAATGGAGAGACTTATAAATAAAGATAAAATTCTAGAGAGTAAAGGAGGAAGGGGAACTAAGGGTTGAGCTTTGTTAGGCTGTGTGAGTTTTTGTATTACTATTCCCTTGTAAACCCCTGTTGTTTCTCTTTTCATTTTTCTGAAAATGAAATATATGCCACAGTGATGAAGAGATGAGAAGAGACATGTATGAGCGAGTAAGCTGAATTAGTCTCTCTAGGAACTTTCTGAGGTGGCAAAAAAAAAAAAAAACATAGGATACGAAGGAGTCATTTGACCTGGGAGAGGACAGCTAAGTCACCAAATATACCTAGAAGGCAGTTCTTGGGGTTGATTATGTTGGAGAGCCCAAGCACTGAGGAGAGAAAAGAGCGTACGCTCCGCCAGAAGTCCTGTACTATGGGGCAATTCCAAAAGCGATGAAGGAAATCTGCCATGTGTCCACGTCTCCGAAAGCACTCAGCAGAGGATAACATGCCCATTTTGTGCATTTTAGCCGGTGTGAGGTGCGATTGGTGAAAGATCTTAAGCTGAATTACCTTGTCCCTGGAGGATATAACAGAAGTCTTAAACATAACACAGAATTCCGACCAGTCATCTTCCGTGATGGAGATTCCCACTTCTGTTGCGCCACTTTGAACCTAGGGTTAGAGTATGTCGCCAGAGCTGAATAGTAAGTAGAAATACGTTTTGTCTGGTTCCGAGGATCTTAGGAGTTTTTCCAGGTCAGGGGTTTTAAGCGGATTGTCCAAGGAACCAAACTGCGCTCACACAGCATGTCTAAGCTGGTGATAAAAGAACAAATAGGTACATGATTAGTCAAAGTCCAATCTCATCTGAGAGAAAGATTTAAAGCCCTGAGGGGTGTATAAGTGACATAAGTATTTGATCCCCCGGGAAGTCCATCTTTGAGGATTGGGTAAGGAGTTTAGTTCCGGAAGCATAGGATTAAACCAAAGTGGACTATTGGGGGAGGTTAACCACGAGTCAGAGGTATGCTTAAGTGTCACAGTTTTAAACAAATATAGGGAGGTAAGTAGGATAGTCATTCCAGGTCCTGGAGGCGCTCACCCTCGATAGATGATATTATGTAGTGTTTCAAATGAGGAAACTATAGCACCTTCAGTGGTGGTACATGCATTGTTTGAGTCAGGGTGCAGCCAGTCATGAATATTGACCAATTGAGATGCCTGATAGAGCTGGGCGATTTTCTCCAAAAAAAAAAAAATCTGCGATTTTTAAAAAGAAAACTCGATTCACGTTTCGAATCGAGGTTTTTTTTTTTTTTTGGACACCGCACCGGTCCTGAGGAGCTGCGGGCAGGAGTTTTTAGGCAAGGCCGCGGCTTTGGCCTAATCTGTGGTGTCCGGCCTCATGGACTAGGCCAATGCCTCACCTAAAAACTCCTGCCCGCGGCTCCTCAGGACCGGCGCGGTGTCATCGCCGGTCCTGGTGATAAAAAAAAATCTAAAAAAAACTATTTGCTTAAATTTTGAATAGATTTGACCTCTCAACTCGATTCAAGATTCAAACTGATTTTTTCCCCAGCCCTACCTGATAGTAGAGATAAAAGTCAGGGAAAGCTAACCCCGACAAGTGAAATGGAAGACAAAGTGTACTCTAGGGGGTCTGCCATTCCAGAGGAACGTAATACATATAGAATCAATGCTCTTGAAAATCGTTTTGGGGTTTTTTACAGGGGGAGTTAGCCAGGACATACAACAGTTTAGGCAGGTATATCATTTTGAGGACATTGGCTCGTCCCATCAAGTCCAGGCGTAGTACTCCATTGTTTGGTTTGGGTCTGTAATTGAAGCAGTAGTGGGCCCAGGTTATTGGCTATATAGAGGGATAGTGGCATTTGAACCACAACTCCTAGGTACCTAAAAGAAGTGGCTATTTGTAGTCTAGAGTCCGAGTGGGTCTGTAAAGTAAGGGCTTGGTCTAAGGGGAAGAGGATAGACTTGTCCCAATTCACTCAGAATCCAGAGAAGTCACCAAAGGTAGTTACAGCAGTTAACAGGTTGGTGAGTGAGTCCTGAGGGTCTGCTAAGTAAACTAGCGTATTATCCGCATAGAGAGAAATTTGTTCCTTTATGCCATTTATGGGTAATCCGCGAATTAATGGGGAGCTACAGATCTGAATAGCTAGGGGCTCCATGGCCAACGCGAACAGGAGGGGCGATAAAGGGCAGCCTGGAGCAAGGAGAGGTCCTCTTTGTTCTTTGGTGTGGGTCTTTTAGATACGCTTGCCAACGACTGCATGGCAGGTCAACATATGTCTGGTCAAGCATGTGGTGCCCAAGCGGGAGATGTTTTGGCCACGCGAGATACGCTTGAGACATATGTTGCAAATAGCAGCGGTGCGATCTGATGCACTCATCTCAAAAAAGGCCCACACCAAAGAACTTTTGGAATAACGCGCAGAGACAGCAGCGCCCTGCACATGCGGAGCTTTGGGGTGTGATGCAGTGTGCTGCCCTTAGGCTGGTCCCTGGAGGGCATCCTGCCTCGTTGATGATGTGCCTCCTCCTCCTCCTCCTCTTTCCTATCAGGCACCCACGTTGAGTCAGTGACCTCATCATCCCCTCCCTCCTCATCACTGGAGCAAACCTGGCAGTATGCTGCAGCAGGGGGAGCATGACTGCCAGATTGCTGTCCTTCTTGGGCACCCCCTCTGTCCATGCTCACGTTACTGCCTTCATCTAGCTCAGTATCATCATCAGAGCCTTCTAAACGCTGGGCATCCTCCTGGAGCATGTACCCAACACTGTGGCCAAACAGTTCGAGGGACTCCTCAGGAGGACATGGAGGGGCTAGGGAAGGAGTCACTGATGCCATTGAGCCGAGGGAAGAGTCTGTGTTGGCAGCTGCTTTGCCAGACAAAGTACCCTGAGCATGGGTGAGAGAGGATGAGGAGGATGAGGACGGCTCGGTCATCCACTCGACCAAGTCTTCTGCATGTTGCGGCTCAACGCGGCCAACTGCTGAAAAAAAGGCCAAGCGTGTCCCACGGCCACGTGCTGATGAGGATGCACCGTCTCCACGACCAGCACTGTTGCCTCTAGACACAGAGCCTGCTTGCCCTCTTTTATTGGCTTGTGACTGTCTGCCTCTCCTTGTTGGCCTTCCAGACATACTAATGGCCTGTAGCTGCACTAAGCTGGGATATATATATATATATATATATATATATATATATATATATATATATATACTGATACTGCAGCTAGTAAAATCAACTGCCTGCCTGTAGTATGAGAACACCACCAACCTTCTACAGGTAGCTTTAGCTGAACACTGTGCAAAGCTCGCACTACACTAACTTGTAGTTTTAGCTGAACACTGTGCAGAGCTTGCAAAAAACTAACTTGTAGCTTATTTAGCTGCCTGCGGTAGTGATAGGATCAGGAAAACACCACCAACCTTCTACAGGTAGCTTTAGCTGAACACTGTGCAGAGCTCGCACTACACTAACTTGTAGTTTTAGCTGAACACTGTGCAGAGCTCGCAAAAAACTAACTTGTAGCTTATTTAGCTGCCTGCGGTAGTGATAGGATCAGGAAAACACCACCAACCTTCTACAGGTAGCTTTAGGTGAACACTGTGCAGAGCTCGCAAAAAACTAACTTGTAGCTTATTTAGCTGCCTGCAGTAGTGATAGGATCAGGAAAACACCACCAACCTTCTACAGGTAGCTTTAGCTGAACACTATGCAGAGCTCACAAAAAACTAACTTGTAGTTTTAACTGAACATTATGAGGAGGACGCACTACACTAACTTGTAGCTTTAGCTGAACACTGTGAGGAGGATGCACTACCCTAACTTGTAGCTTTACTTGAACACTGTGCAGAGGTCACACTAAACTAACTTGTAGCTTTAGCTGAACACTGTGAGGAGGACGCACTACACTAACTTATAGTTTTAGCTGAACACTGTGCAGAGGTCGCACTACACTAACTTGTAGCTTTAGCTGAACACTGTGAGGAGGACGCACTACACTAACTTGTAGTTTTAGCTGAACACTGTGCAGAAGTCACACTAAACTAACTTGTAGCTTTAACTGAACACTGTGAGGAGGACGCACTACACTAACTGTAAATAGTCTAGCTGCCTGACTGTGGTACTAATAGGATCAAAAGAACACCAGCAATTTTCTTCAGGTAGCTGTAAATACTGTAACAAGACAAGCCTGCCTGTCAGTAGGAAGATAACAGGAACGGATCTAGCTAAACGATATACAGTGTATATATATATATATATATAGAACACCTGGGATGCATATATATATACACAATACACTGTAAGTGCAGCTAACTCACCGACTGTCCTGCCTAATCTATCTAACTCAAATGAAATGACACTGTCTCTCTCTCTATCTAAGCATGTGCAGGCGGCCTTATATAGTGTGGGGCGTGTTCTAAACCCCCTGAGCCATAATTGGCCAAAGCCACCCTGGCTTTGGCCAATTACAGCTCTCTCTTATGGCGCTGTGATTGGCCAAGCATGTGGGTCATAGTGCATGCTTGGCCAATCATCAGCCAGCAATGCACTGCGATGCCGCAGTGAATTATGGGCCGTGACGCGCCACACGAATTTGGCGTGAAAGGGCCCATATCGTTGGTAATTCGGCGAACGATCGAACAGACGATGTTCGACTCGAACGCGAAGCTCATCCCTACAGCTGAATTGAGCTGGAATAATGAGGCCCTAGTTGCTACCTTTTTACGAGGCCTCTCTGATAGAGTGAAGGATGAATTAGCAGAAAGATCCCTTCCTGCTAATCTGGACGGTGTCATCACCTTGTGTAACCAGATCGATATTCGCTTTCAGGAGAGGGCCACGGAAAAAAGACGCCAGCACTCCCCATTCCTTGGGCAGCCTGAGCTCCCAGTGTCTTCTCTTCGATTCGAGGAGCACCCCCTGCCTGCTGAGGAACCTATGCAGCTGGGCAGGACCAAGTTGTCTCCTGAAGAACGTGCTAGGCGCAGAATTCTGGGCCTGTGCCTCTATTGTGGGGCCAAAAAAAATGATTTTGCATTTTTCTGCATCTTCCATGAGACTTGCCCTTTTGCCCCTTTCAACGCCATTGGTGGTCTTGGCGATTGATGGCACTGTTCTCCCAGGGGGTCCTATCCACTTCCAGACCCTTCCTTTTAAGATGTCGGTAGGGACACTCCACCAGGAGTGGATATACTTCCTTGTCTTACCTAAGGCTTCATCTCCTCTCATATTAGGTCTTCCTTGGTTACGGTTCCATTCTCCACACATTGACTGGACTGCTGGACGGATCCTGGCTTGGGGTTCCTCCTGTTCCTTTTCCTGCCTACTCAAGGTTACCCCAAAAGAGAAACTTCCTGTTGCCACCATCCCAGCATCTTCTGCTCTTCCCACTGCATATAGCAATTTCTGGAATGTCTCCTGCAATAGTCGGGCTGAGACACTCTCTGGGTCATGTGGCACTCTGGATAAGGAGCCCAACTGTGAACTCGAGCCGATCATTCACTCCAGTTTGCATGGTCATTTACCTTTGCCTGTTCCTGGACCCCCTTGGACGCACACCCAGGCTGACTCGTCCACCAGTTCCACAATCGCTACACCCTGTGATGCGATTCTGGTGGTCGCTGCACCTGGCAATGCTGTTCAGTCGGCCTCTGCACCAGTTCAGCCTATGCCCAGTGAAGCTATCCAGTTTGACTTCTGTGACACATCACTTTCTAACCAACCTGGTCTCAGGGATCCACTGACTTCTGCCCAGCCTGATGATCCTGTGCTGGATGTCAAGCTCATCTTTAAGGGTCTGGGGGACCCTGCTCAGACTCCTGATGATCTTCTTATGCCTTTACTATTCCTAAGAAGCCTTTAGCCCTCAATAAGTCCTCTCGTCCTCCCCCTACCTCGGTTTCGGTCTCTGAGGATAATCTTAAGTACGAGGTTAGTCAAGTTCTGGATTCCCGGCGCCATAGAGGCATTCTTCAGTACCTCGTACATTGGGAAGGGTTTGGTCCTGAGGAGAGGTCTTGGATCACTGCATCTGAGATCTTTGCGCCTCATCTGTTGAGGAGGTTTCATCTGGAGTTTCCCTTTAAGCCAGGGCCCAGGCGGGGGAGGGGGAGGCCTCACAAGAGGGGGGGTACTGTCATGGTTATGCAGTAATCTTTCTCTGTCAGCTTACCTTCTCCACATGTGTTCAAACTAAAAGGCCAGCCACTCACACCGGGCTGGTTTTATAACCTCTCCTCTAAGCATGGCCCCACCCCAGGCCCTATCAGGGAACCCTATATTAACCTGCGCACTGCAAGCCAGCAGTGCTGATCAACCATTGTTTGTTAGCCTTTGTGTGTTTTGGCTTCCTGTTCCTGCCTGCCGTGTGCTCTATGTTTGTTCCTGTTACCGACCTTGTCGTGTTCTCAACTATTCCTGTCTGCTCGTGACCCTAACCTTTGGCGTGTCCCCAACTATCCCTATTGTCTGTAACCCTGAACCTTGGCGTGAACTCTGTTGTCCTTGTCTGCTTGTGGCCCTGACCTTGGCTTATTCCCTTACTATCCCTATCCTCCTGTTGCCTACTGTGGGTGTGAGCTGGGGGACCCTGGGGGTCGCGACCTAGAGCCAGTTGCAGCCCAGTCCATCCTCACCACTAGAGGCTCTGGTGAACACCTGCTGGCTCTCAGACTCCGTGCCCCAGGGAATCTTACGCTCTAACCCTGGTGGGATCCGTGTTGGTGTTCCAGCGGCCCTGCCTTCTTTACCACCCTGACTCTCATCCGCAGCAGTCAGCCGTAGGGTCCACTACCTTGCGGTTCACTCCTGATCCCAACAGTGTGCATCTGTCACCTAGCCTCAAGGTGACCTGACAACCATTTAGCGGGCAGCGGCCGACAAAGAAGAGGGAGAAGAAACACCGGAGGAAGAAGACACGAACAAAGGACTTGTCAAAAACCATCTCTTTTACACTTCTACACTTGATACACTTCCAGATTCCGATAAGCCCCACGCCCGCAGACTCCGACAACTACAGCCCAGGGTTGTGTCAGGAAGAGCCCCCCCACCCCAAAGTACCCACCCCCCCATGTTCAGGGCATGTGGCCTGGTATGGTTCAGGAGGGGGGAGGTGCTCACTCCCCCCCCTTTCCTGACCTGCTGGGATGCATGCTTGGATAAGGGTCTGGTATGGATTTTGGGGGGCCCCACGCCGTTTTTTTTTATTTTGGCATGGGGTTCCCCTTAAAATCCATACCAGTCCCTAAGGGCCTGGCATGGACTGGGTGGGGGACCTCACGCTATTATTTTTGCATAATTTTTAATTGTCTGCTTTTTTTTTACATTCAGCTGTGAGCGGGAAGCCCGCTGACACTGACAATTGATGAGTCATTGGTTGTTAAGGACACGGCGGCCGGCTTTCCGGCCCTCTCCTTAGCAACCAGCTATTTGTCATGAAACAGCCAGGAGGCCCCCCAACCCCCAGGTTGTTTTTTGACAAATACCGCATGTGATGCTGCCAGCTAAACCCTGGTGGTAATTATCGCATGTTTTTTAATGCTCTGGTCCGTTTGTGAATTGAATTTAAGAGCTTTTTATGCAGTTTATGCACTTTTTTTTTTCTGTAAATACTGCATAAACTTTTTTTTTTTTTTGGGTGAATTGGAATTACTTTACCACATGCAATAATTTATGCAAATGAGTAATGTGATACCCTTATCTCATGCGGTAAAGCTTTTTGAATTGTCCCCTATGCATCCGGCGCCCTGCAAGGATATTAGAGATTAGGGGGTGGCGCTCCTATGCCCCTTATGGATGGGCCGTCGCTACTTGAACCTCTGTTGGGGGTTTATTGCTGGAGGCTTATTGCTTTTCATTAATCAATTAGAGAGATTTCTCCTCGTCTACTATCTCGGTGACAACAATTTTACAAGACTTGGAAGGAATTGAGGGAAAATCTTCAACAGAGATACAGACAACAATAAGGATTGTAGCTTTCTCCTATATTACATAGAAAAAAAAACATCTTATTCTGGGCTCAATACAAAACTTTATTTTTAAATTTTTTTTATTTATTTTTTTTATTTATTTATTTTTTTACATTATTTATTTATAACAGGGAAAAGACCCACAGGGGTCGACATGTTACAGGGTATCTATTTAAAGATGAACAAAGAAAAATTCCTACGAGCCAAAATGAACCTAGTGCTAAAAGTAAGCACTACACAGCCGCATACATGAATCACGCCTTGTAATGCGTGTGAAATATTAAATAAATAAATAAATATGATGCGCTAGAGTGTGCTAACCGTGCCCTAATCCTGGCACACAGATATACAGTGCATATACAACAGAGTATAAAATAATTTAACCCCGGGGGGCAGGAGGCGGAGCCTAGCAGAACAGACATGCATTGTTAGAGCTCCACACCGCTGAGGAGAGAAGAGAAGGACAAAGCGGAGCCTGCAGGCTCAAAAGGTATCCATTTGAACATTTTTGCCCCAGGGAACAAACTGTGAAAGTTTGGGCAGGAAATATGGTACTGGGAGGAAACCGTGGCAGAAATAAAAATCACCTCACAAAGAGCTCACAGGCACTCACTGCAGCTGAAGCAGCTCCAGTCACCTCACAAGATACAGCATCAGGGCGCTCTCACAGACAAAAAATGTCACAGCAAGACTCTCCATTTGAGTCAGATACAGAACAAATCCTCTCACAAACTTCTCCACAAGCCTCCTCAGTATCCCCAGTAATATTATTACAATTTGAAAAGATGCTTCATAAGGCTTTAAAACAAACCTCAGACCAAATAACAAAAAGCCTAACCAAAGAAATAAGAGAGCTGGGAAACCGCACCGCAGCCTTAGAAATAAAAATGGATGAAATTGAAATTACAACCCAAGAAAATATAACAGAATTGGAACAATTAAAAAAAGAGAATTTAATACTTCAAACTAAGCTCGAAGATTACGAAAATAGAGCCAGACGTTCAAACTTGCGCATAAGGGGAATACCTGAAACTGTGACAGACCTGCAATCTACTATTACTGCTCTATTACAAGAACTAAAGCCAGATATCCCTATTGAACGTTTAGAACTGGACAGAGTACACAGAGCCCTCACAGCCAAAAAGAAAGATGGACCCCCACGTGATATAATCACAAAATTTCATTATTACAGAACGAAAGAACAAATACTAATTGCTGCAAGAGAAAAAAAAGAACTTAATTTTCAAGGACACAATTATCAAATTTTTGCTGACCTATCCCAACTTACTATTACTAAAAGACGATCCATGAAACCCCAACTAATGGAACTGCAACGCCACAACATTACGTATCAATGGGGCTTCCCCTTTTCAGTCAGATTTAACTACCAAGGTACAATTTACAGAAGCAGATCAGCAGATGAACTACAACAAACCCTTTTAAAATTAAATCTGACAGAACCCACAAGCAGCAACACTCCCACACGCAGAAGAATGGCATCATCTTCACCTTCAGGCAGCACCCAGAAAATTTCAGAACAAAATGGGAATCATCATTCTCACAAAAGAGGCCGTTATGCCACATCATCCATGGACCAAGAAGATTCAATGGACTGACATCCTAATTCCTGATATCTCTTCATTTATTATACTAAGAGATGGTCCTCTATAAAAAAACCTATATTTATAACTGAATGTAACTGATAGTCACACACTGTGTGGGATCATGTTACATTCCAGTTATATTTCTTATTACTTCTGATTCATATAGCCTTAGAATATATAAGTGAAATAAGGAAATTCTTGTTCAGTTATATATTATCAGGTAATAACAATAGATTTATTACTTTTTAGGACAAATATGTTCAATAATCCAGAAGTAATGGAAGCTTTTTCTTTCTTTTCTTAAAACAAATATATTATTACCTAACTAGTTCCTAGAATTATGTTTTTGTTTATTCTAATCTGAAGCAATACAACCTCAATTTTATGAGTTAACATATCTAAACAGTTACATATGAATAAAATATGTAATTGTTTACTCTAAAAGGGTTAAAATCCCAAAATAATTCAAACTATCTTCATCAATACCAAAGTTATTAACAGTACCTTTCTAACTGAATTATTTAGCCTAGGGCAAGACTAACCATATACAACCACCCTGGAATAAATAATTTCAACAAAAACTATATTCTGCACTCCAATTAATGAAACATCATTTTGATGTCTTTTGACATAGCACTTCTCTCCTGTAAGCGGAAGATCCGTGTACCCCCATTAGCCCTCCTCATTCTCCCAACCATATTATGTGGGAGTGTGACGAAGGCACTTATTCCCCTGAGAGAGATATTTATTCTCTTTCACGGGTAAATTGTGATTACTTGCAAAAAATAATTTATACAATGTATCATCTAATCTCATATGTTTTTTGTTTACTCTTTACTCCAGAATTCACTGGTTTCTTTTCTATCTATTCATCTCTTCAGTCCACACAGGTTGATATGCGCAGTCAGCTCTGCATAACAAAAAGTAAGTCAAAACTATTTGATCTATTGCCATGGCACCACTGAATATACTTTCCCTGAATGTTCAGGGAATAAATGTCCCTCAAAAAAGGACCAAAGCCTTCCGTACTTTCCATAACAAGAAGGCTCACATAGTATGCCTCCAAGAAACACACTTCACCAAAGATTCTACTCCAAAATATATTTCTCCTTTTTATCAACAAATTTACACGGCTTCTGCCTGTACCAAGCAAAGGGGAACTCTAATTGCATTTCACCGATCCACACCATTCACCTTATCATCAGAAATTAAAGACCCAGAAGGTAGATACCTGATACTCATGGGTTATATAATGGATACAGCAATCACGGTGATTTCCTACTACGCTCCTAACAAACAACCTACACCATTCCTCTCACATATATTACAAGTGATTAATACACACAAAATAGGAACAGTGATAATGTGTGGGGATTCAAACCAGGTCCTCCTCCCATTTCTAGATAAATCACCTTTTACACCATCCAAAATAACCTCTAGATTACCTTTTTCTCAACTTCTTTCCAAATACAATCTGGTAGATTCATGGAGAGAAAGTAACCCAATGAAAAAGAAATTCACTTATTTCTCGCACCCTCATCAAACCTTCACCAGAATAGATCATATTTTTCTAACAATAGGAATGATACCAGAAATTATTGCATCAGATATAATTCCGATTCCGTGGTCTGACCATAATGCAGTATACACTACTATAGCCTCAGCCATACCAAAAGCGCATGACCCAACGTGGTACTTACCGGACATAATGCTCAAACATCCACTACATCAGATGGCCATTGAACAAGCTTTAAAGGAATACATATCAATTAATAATACAACAGACATCTCCCCAATAACACTGTGGGAAGCTCATAAGCCTGTCTTGCGTGGTACAATACAAAGACAAATGGCACTATTTAAACGGGAACGCAAAAATCTAGCAAAAAAACTAGAACTCAATTTTAATGCAGCCTACATATCATTTCAAGATAATCCATCTCAGAGTACAAAATCTCATCTGGAAAAATCTAGATTGGAATACGATCTATTTCTCACTGAGTCAGTTGATAAATCCCTGAAACGCTCCAAACACAATTTCTACATGAATACAAACAAACCAGGTACATATTTGGCTCGGGCATTAAATTCAACTAACAAATCTTTCAAACCAATACGTTTGAAATTATCAAAAAATGTTTACACTTGTAATCCAGTTAAAATAGTCCATAAATTTCACTCACATCTCGCAACTTTATACAAGACAAACAATGAATTTAATCCTACAGAAGCTGAATCCTTCTTCTCAAAAATAACCTTACCTGAGTTATCTCAGAATCAAAAAAGCAGTTTGGATGAGCCTATAACTATAGATGAAGTTGCTAACGCCATAAAAGACCTAAAACTTAACAAAAGACCAGGCCCAGACGGCTACTCGGCTTTATACTATAAAACATTCTCAGAAATACTCTCTCCCATTCTCACTGAAACTTTTAACAAACTTCTAGATGGACATTCTTTTCGGCAAGAAACACTAATGGCAATTGTTTGTATGATCCCAAAACCCCTTTCTGATGATACTTCCTGTGTGAATTATCGGCCTATCTCTCTGTTAAACCTCGATATTAAATTATTAGCAAAAATAATAGCAAAACGCCTCAATAGCATTATAGGAAAATTAATACATAGAGATCAAGTAGGCTTCATGCCAAATAGACAGGCAGGCGATAATATACGCAGGGCAGTGTTATTGGCACATATTGCTAAAAAACGGAAAATCCCTTTATGTTTTCTATCTCTCGATATTAAGAGGGCATTTGACACAGTATCCTGGCAATATATGCAATATTCATTACAAAAATGGGGTTTTGGACCCCACTTTTTAACATGGATCAAAGCATTATATAATAAACCCAAAGCCTATATAAAATATGCTGGATACAAATCTGAAGCCTTTAATATCGAAAGAGGTACCCGACAGGGTTGCCCATTATCTCCCTTATTATTTGCCCTTATACTCGAACCCATGGCCCAATACATCAGAACAAACCAAACTATAACTGGCATTGAAGTAGGAAATATTACACACAAATTATGTATATTTGCAGACGATATATTACTTTTTCTATCATCACCACAGGTCTCTGGTCCTAACTTAATACCAGCTCTTGATGGATTTGCAGCCTTATCCGGCCTTATGATTAATCCTAAGAAATGCCTAGTGCTTAATATTTCACTCACAAACATGGAATTGATCCCGGCTAGGGCTGCACTCCCATTCACATGGGCAGAAAAATCAATCCCATATCTTGGAATTCATTTAACAGCATCTCATTCTGACTTATTCTCAACCAATTATCCTCCTGTATTAAGACAGATCACAAATCTAATAAAACAATGGTCGCAACTTCCTTTATCCTGGATAGGGAAGATTAATGCAATCAAAATGACTATTCTACCCAAATTGCTTTATCTATTCAGAGTCCTCCCTATTCCAATTCCTTCCTATTTTTTGAGAATAGTACAAAAAAGAGCAACTTCGTTTATATGGGGCTCTTCTAAACCACGTATACCTATACACACACTACATCTTCCCAAAAATAAAGGAGGCCTGGGATACCCTAATTTTACTAACTACTACAGAGCAGCACATTTGGCCAGTCTGTCCAAATACCATGCAAAACAGGAAATCCCATTATGGGTATTTATAGAGGCTTCAGAAAATGACCCTCTATTAATATCAAATTTATTATGGCTTGATCCTAAAGACCGCTTTAAAATTCATAATCCCATAACTAAACACTTCTTATCTCTCTGGGATAAACTAAAAACCAAATATCAGTTACAATCTCCACACAATCCTCTCCTTTCTTTTATCAGAAATCCGGCCTTTTATCCGGCATGGATCTACCCAAATTCTTTTAAAGCTTGGACAACATCAGGCATTCAGACACTAAATGACTTCATAGCATCTAAATCATTCCTTTCATTCCCATCGCTTAGAGAAAAATATGATCTACCAAACTCTGAGATATTTAGATATCTCCAAATCAAAAATTTCTATACACCATTCCTAAAGGGGGATACACCATTATCCCAATTATCCATTTTTGAATCAATCTGTACAAAAGATCCATTTGCTAAAGGTACAATTTCATCACTTTATAATCAATTATATGGAGTAGCAAATCTTAATAGACCCTCTTACGTTCAGAGGTGGGAGGAGGACCTGGGACGAACTTTAGAAGACACGGACTGGTCTAATATATGGCTCACATCTAAGTCATCTTCACCCAACATCTTGGCACTAGAGACAAATTATAAAGTCCTAACTCGCTGGTACCTTGTACCCGCTAGAGTGGCAAAATATTCACCTAATACCTCAACTCTTTGTTTTCGAGGATGCCCAGAAATAGGCACATATTTACACATATGGTGGACGTGCCCAGTAATCCAAACCTTCTGGAAGGAAGTCTTCGTGATTGCATCTAAAATATTTAAAAAAATAATACAACCAGATCCATATTTAACTTTACTTAATCTAAAACCGGAATGGTTAACACTCTCTCAATTCAAACTTATGATCCAACTAATAACGGCTGCAAAACAAACAGTGGCCAAGGCATGGAAATCTCCTACATTGGTACTAGCAGAAACAATTCACAGAATGAATAATACAATGTCCCATGCTAAGATGGTAGCCATCGATCAAAATCAAATTCCAAAATTTGAAAAACTTTGGCATCCTTGGGTAAAACAACAGTTCCTGTCAAATTTCAATGACTCTGTCCTGTTGCCATGGTAACAGATTAAATGACTTACAGAGACACCCATTCTAAGGCTTCAAAGAGAACTAAAAAGAATAATAAACTGACGAGCGGGACAACCTTGTGGACCATACCTCTACCTTTCAACCCTTTTTCTTCTTTCTCTTTCTTTTTCTCCACCTTACGATTAAAGCTCATTATCAGAACTTATTTGACCTATATACACTCTACTTGTAAACAATATGTATAGTAGGTATAAATCATTTAAATACCTACAAAAGTAACTAAGGAAATGATATATATCTTTAATTTAGGTTTACGTGAACCCAATGTTAAATATTTGAAATTTCATGATATTTACCTATATAAACCCTACTGTAAAACAATGAGCTTACTTTATAGATCCTTGTAAACTTACTTTATGTATATTTATGTATCTTTATAACATTGTATACTCAATAAACTTCTTTTGACAAGAAAATAATTTAACCCCAATATGTGCTATATCCCTCAAGATAAACAAACTTAATGTGCACAAATAAACAGTGCAGTGAGCATGTGAAATGGTAATATCAACAAAATGCTCCAAACTGAATCAGTGCAAACCAGGTGCTAAAAGTGCAATAAACAAATAAATAATAAAATAAATAACGTTAATTCATAAATGATTCATATATGCAAACAAAAGCTGAAAAATGACATGTGCCAGCCAAAAATGCAGAGTGTCACACAATACATATACTTAATCGTCCATCATAAAATAGACATATATTAAACACAAAAGTCCTTAATGAAAGTGATGACAACTGTGCTTCAGTGATGATGTTTTCAAACGTGCTGCGATTCCATGTGCCACATATCATGCGATGGTGAAACAAAAGGTGACCCCCCCAAGGTAAAGCGCTTACCTTAGGGAATGTGACTAAGTCGCTAGACAGAGTCAGGAAACGCTTATGAGCCACCCAGGGCTCAGTGTGGATCACAGGAAAACAGGCTCCAGCATAGGCTCAAATCATAGGTAAAAAGAGAAAGGAACCATATGGTGTGATAACATTTAAAAAGTGTTTATTAACAAGGTCAGATAAAAAACTCTCCCCCAGAAGGGGGTACTCACATTTTGAGGGTGCGTCAGTGCACCACTCAGAAGAGGCATAAAATCTGGATAAAACAATGAGGTAATAGATGTAGCAGTGAGGTTATGGGGACCGTCCCAGCACAGACAGCTGCTGCTGCCTAACACTCCGTCCTGGCCCCTCCCCTACGCGTCTTTGACACAGGGCATACGTGTCATCATCAGGGGGAATGTGATTGGACGGTAATTGTGTCAGTCAAATATATATGTAGCGTGCTGGCGGCCATCTTGCCGTAGACCGTGGACACTCTAGTGCTGGATATGAATGAAAACAATGACAATGCTTGAAAATAACATGTAGCTAATCAAACTACATCAATATGTGTGTGTGATGAATCCCATTACTCCTCTTATACACTAGAAAAGAGTGTAATACATATAAAAGCAGATAGAGAGTGAATGGATATTAAACCATATCACTAAGTGAATATATGGTGTGTCGGCGGCCATCTTGCCGTAGATCGCGGACACTCTAGTACTGAATGTAAATGAAACAATAATGATGCTCGAAAGTAAACATATAACTACTCATATTCCATAAGTCTATGTGTGTAATGGATCTCATTGGCACACTAACAAATAAGGGAGAGGAGTGATATGAAGGAAAAAATATATATATATAAAAACAACCTATATAACACTAATGCAGATCGGAGGTTAGCGGACATATCACCATATCGCTCACTGAAACATATACCATAATATGCAACAAAAGGATACAGCATATCAATAATATAAATCATGCTAATTATCACTAATGTATCCATCAAATAAAAACTTATTAAACAACATAATATGTCTGCCAATGATATAATATAGTTAAATGAAGTAATGACCCAATATCTAATTAATCTGAGGTAATAATACAAAATACATGGAACCCCACATCCATATTGAATGTAAATAAACCCCAAAATAGACAATATATAAATGAATAATAAATAATAAAAATAAACAATAAAATATTTAAAAAAAAATATTAAAAATATTAAATCTAATAAAAATTAAAATTAAAATTGCAATAAATGCACTAAGGTGCAGCTCCGTCCTACCCCTCCCCGACGCGTATTCGGCACAGGGATCACATGCCGAATATGCGTCGGGGAGGGGTAGGACAGAGCTGTCAGCAACAGAGGTAGATGAGGAACGACACACCGCACTCCCATACAAACGCTTGTTTTATACAAACACTCTCTGGAAAAATTGGTGCACTCACGCAGCTACATATTGTGAGTACCCTTCTGGAGGGAAGTTTTAATGTATTTTAAATAAACCCCTACTGTATCACACTATGGAGCTTTTTCTTTCTTGTATGTGAGACTATCTGATGACATCTGAGAGTGGTGGAGTTTATACCAGCATACCCTGTATGAGCCCAAGGGGTGGCTCCAATGCGTGTTTAGACACCGTTTAATTACCGTGTCACACGCTCAGAGGTGAGCGCAAGCACAAGTGGGGGGTCACAGGAGAGCACTGAAGCATGCTGGATTGTGAACACCATTAAGGAGGAGCATGAGGAACACTGTTTTTTGTGGACACTGCTTACTTGCACTTTATGTGTTGATATCAATGAATTGAACTTTTTAAATGTGGACACTTGATTTTGCACTTTGATCTTATATTTATAACCACATATATATATTGTTTTCTTGCATGTTGCACTTTATGGGATACTTTTATATAAGGATTGTATTCATTCTATAATTTATATATTACTAGCATTTTTTTTTTTTTTTTTTTATATTGAAATTTTGTAGTATAGTTTTACACTATATATGCACCTCCCAACTATTGGGATATATATGTTTTTTCAGCGCAGGCACGTTTATTTATATTTTGTGCAAAAAGGACTACAGCTCAAACGTACTAAGAAGTCTCTATATAGGATATCCACATAATCATCATAATAGAGATACCCCAAATATTCTGTGCCGAAGAAAAACAATTTAATGATTGCTCAGGAAACAACCCAAGTCGAATTCCTTATTTAACCCCCCCCCCCGGAACAAAGAGCCCAATTGGTGTATCCACCAAGATTCACGTCGACTAATCTCTCTGGTATAATTGCAACCCCTCCAATGTCGTTTAGGTGCCTCTAGGCCCCAAAATTGCATCCCCTTGGTGCTCTGACCATGAACACCCCTAAAATGTATGTACAAATAGTGCTTGTCAAAACCTTTTTGTATATTTCTGACATGCTCTTCCATCCGGTTCTTCAGCGTTCGGATGGTACGACCAATGTACAATAAATTGCAGGGGGATTTCACCGCATAAACAACCCCTATGGTGTCACAAGAAATAAAATCTTTAATAGCGTATGTTTGATTGGTACGGGGGTTTGTGAATTCCTTAGCTCTCCTCAAATTAGTTGGAACTCTTACACAACTGTAACATCTACCACAGCTGAAAAACCCCTTGGTATCCCAAAACATTTTTGGTTCCAAAGGGGGTTGCTCCACAACATTATGAACCAGTCGCGTAAGTTGGGTGCTCGTCTGTAAACAATCCTTGGCTTATCAGGTAGACATTCTTTGAGATGGATATCTTGTCTCAATATGTTCCAATATTTGTGTATAGTCCTGTCCACCTCTTTATTTTGTATACTATAATCCAATACTAGACAGGTACCTCTATCTTCATCCACACCCCTATTATCACGTCTATCCTTTAGCAAATTTTCCCTATTGTAATCTCTTACCCTACTGATTTCTTTATCCAAAAATTCTCTATGATAACCTTTGCTCATGAACATCTCCCTAAACTTATTGGTTTGATCCTCAAAATCCTCATCCAATGTACAATTCTTCCTAATCCTCATGAACTGACCATGAGGTATGTTGTTTAGCCATGGTCTATAATGACAACTGTTAGTAGGAATATACGAATTCCGGTCCGTTGTTTTAAAAAAACGTTCTGGTGATGATACCTTGTGTGTAGTTACATATTTCAAGGTCAAGAAAATGTATTTTATTTTTGCTGATCTCCCAAGTGAGAGTTATATTACGATTGTTATTATTCATGAACGTCAATAATTGCGTAAGAGATTCCATACTTTGGTTCCAGATGATCAATAAATCATCTATGAATCTTCGGTACAGTACAATACCAGTGTAGGAACCATTAAGAACCTCCTCTGCCTCCCACTTGGCCATATACAGGTTCGCTACACTAGGGGCGAATTTAGCGCCCATAGCGACACCCTTAATTTGCAAATAACATTTCTTATCATACCAGAAAAAATTATTTTGTAAACAAAATTCCAAGTACTTTAAAATGAATATGCATAGCCCCTCATCGGTCCTATTGTCATCATTCTGAAGGGCCCATCTAACCGCATCCATGGCTCCCTTGTGGTCAATATTGGTGTACAGACTTGCTACATCACCAGTGACCATAACAGTATCCTCGTTTATTGCACATTCCCTCAATAATTGTGTGTTTAGTGTCCATGAGGAAAGCTGGGTTCTTTCTGTCTAAGGGTTGCAAATGAAGATCAATGTATTCCCCCAACCTGGACGTCAATGATTCAATCCCACTTACTATTGGTCTTCCGGGGGGATTGATGCTGTTTTTGTGAATTTTTGGTAAGTAATAGATTACCGGAATTTTACTGACGGTAGGGATTAAATATTCGGCTTCATTTTTGCTGAGCAGTTGGTTATCGATACCATATTTGATAATTCGTTCAAGTTCCTCCCTAACACTCTTGGAGGGATTGGAAGTTAGCAGCCTGTAAGCGTCGCTGTCTTCTAGTAGCCTGTTCATTTCTCCCTTATATTGGTCCAAAGAGAGCACTACAATACTCCCCCCTTTGTCAGCTGGACGAATCACTATATCGGTCCTATTCTTCAGTGTTTCAAGGTCTCTTCTTAAATCCCTTTGTTCATATACCTTCTTAATAGGTGATTGTTCCAACTCGGTAGTGACAAGCTTCTTAAAGAGATCCACATGCTTATTATTAGTTATGTGGGGATTGAACACCGAATTATTCCTAAGGTTGGTAAACCTGTTGTTGGTAGCGCTTCTCTCGACTGGGTTAAGAGCATAATATTTTTTTAAGTTTAATTTTCTAATGAATTTTTGTACACCTATATAGGTGTCAAATTTGTTGAGTCCCTTCTTGGGTGCAAACTTTATACCCTTATCCAGGGTTACTAATTCTTCTCTTGATAATTCAATGCCACTCATATTGTAGATACCCTCAAAATGTGAGTACCCCCTTCTGGGGGAGAGTTTTTTATCTGACCTTGTTAATAAACACTTTTTAAACGTTATCACACCATAAGGTTCCTTTCTCTTTTTACCTATGATTTGAGCCTATGCTGGAGCCTGTTTTCCTGTGATCCACACTGAACCCTGGGTGGCTCATAAGCGTTTCCTGACTCTGTCTAGCAACTTAGTCACATTCCCTAAGGTAAGCGCTTTACCTTGGGGGGGTCACCTTTTGTTTCACCATCACATGATATGTGGCACATGGAATCTCAGCACGTTTGAAAACATCATCACTGAAGCACAGTTGTCATCACTTTCATTAAGGACTTTTGTGTTTAATATATGTCTATTTTATGATGGACGATTAAGTATATGTATTGTGTGACACTCTGCACTTTTTGGCTGGCACATGTCATTTTTCAGCTTTTGTTTGCATATATGAATCATTTATGAATTAACGTTATTTATTTTATTATTTATTTGTTTATTGCACTTTTAGCACCTGGTTTGCACTGATTCAGTTTGGAGCATTTTGTTGATATTACCATTTCACATGCTCACTGCACTGTTTATTTGTGCACATTAAGTTTGTTTATCTTGGGGGATATAGCACATATTGGGGTTAAATTATTTTATACTCTGTTGTATATGCACTGTATCTCTGTAATCACTGTGTGCCAGGATTAGGGCACGGTTAGCACACTCTAGTGCATCTTATTTATTTCTTTATCTATTTAAAGATACAAAGATTAATATCTGTAATATCATATCAAACTGAACAACATTTATAACCTCATGGTACAACGTGGTAGGCACAAGCATTATAATGTGTCTGAGAGGCGTCTCATGTGTCCCTGGTAATTTCCAGGGCATCTCGTCTGCTACTGAGTATGCAATGGTACCAGAGAAGTCTCTTTCCTAGAGGAGATTGCTTGTGTGTCGGTTTTATAGTGAAGTGTGATGTTGGGGGTCCATGTTTGTCTAATCCCTTCATTTTCTCTTGTATTAAAGAAGGCCCCCACGTATGGGGGAATAGAAAACTGTAAAGAGTGGTTAGGTTGAAATTAGAGGAAGGATAAGGAGGAGGTGGTCAAAGGATAAAGGGAAAGGGGGTAGGGGGGGTAGGATGGTGCGGGGTAAGGTCCCATGAACATGGAGTGTCAAGAGGGCTGTCCTGTTTAGCGTTTATGTTGTTATGTGTTTTCGCTGTCACATAGCGGGAGGGGTCAAACAGATTAGGTCATATTCATACATCCACAGTGGGTGCTTGTCCCTCAGCCGAGTATATGAAAATGGTCCACAGTTGCTAAGTCTTAGAAAAAGTTTCTTGTCTATTCTGCGCTGTGAGAATGAGGTCTTCCATATGTCTAGTTTCTTCCACCTTTGTAAGCCATGAGGCAATTGTCGGTGGGGATATAGATTTCCAATGAAGTGGGATGCGTGCTCTGGCTGCATCTAGTAGATGTCTAATCACTGAATTTTTGTACTCTTTCTCAGGGATGTTGGACGCATGAAGGAGAAAGAATGCAGGGTCGTCTGGTATGGTGCGTTCTGTGAATTTCTGAGCGACCTCTAGTATCACTCGTCAAAGTGGTTTAAGATGGGGCAGGACCACAAAATGTGTATCAGTGTTCCCTCATCTGCCCCGCAATGCCAGCAAAGATCAGGCGGCGCTGGGAAGAATTTGTGGAGTAGTGCTGGGGTCCTGTACCATCTCGACAGGAGTTCGTAGTTGGTCGCCTGGATTTTGGCACATATGAAGGATTTGAGTATAAATCCAAGTATACGTTGGCGTTTAGCTGTGTTAAAATGACAGTTTAGTTCCCGTTCCCATTTAAGCAATCCCGGGGGTATAAAGTCTGCCTGTGGTGTATTTAGAAGGTTGTAGGCTAGAGAGAGCGTGTGCGTTATATCCAATGTTGTGAGGGATTGGTCATTGTCGGAAGGTGGTTTCAAGGAGTGAAAAAAATGGCCTAGCTGACGGGATCTCAGGAAGTCCAGGCAAAACGGGCCTGTAGGGTCAGATAATTCCGCTATGGTATGCCACCGTCCTCCACTACTAAAGTGGGAGGCCTGATGTATGCCCGTCTCACCTAGCCTCCGAAAGACCACATCTTGTATACCTGGCGAGAACCCAGGATTTCCCAGGATGGGATATAGGGGTGAGTTGGGGGAGGATATAGATGCCTTAGAAATTAGTCGGTACAAACTCTTGTTGTGTTACCTATCAATGGGTGTCGCTTGGTTTCTGTCGAGAGGGATGTATAGCACCAGGGGGCCCTGTTGAGGGGGATCTCGCTTTGATTTTGTTCCAGTTGTGTCCACAACTTGGACTCCTGGTGGCGGCACCAGTCTATGAGCCTCCCCAGGTGTACTGCCTGATGGTATGCGCGAATATCCGGCAGTGCCAGACCACCATGGTATTTGGGTAGAACTAGAAGTTTGTGTGGGAGTCGGGGTCTTTTCTTGGCCCATATGAATTCTGTAAATGTGGATTGTATCTGTTTGAAATAGGATACAGGGATATGGATAGGTAACGCTTGCATGAGGTAGAGAAATTTCGGGAGGATCGTCATTTTTAAAATGTTACAGTGGCCTTTCCAGGAGTGTAGGACCGTGTGCCATTTGGTTAGCAGTGTTTTAATTGTTTTCAATAGGGGTGGGAAGTTGAGGTTCAGAACGGAAAGGAGCCGGCATCCCTGTGAGGTGATCCGGCTCCGATAAGTATGCCGGCGTAGTTGTCCGTGATGCTGCGGAGTTCGGCTCCATGCGGGACTCACATGGCGCGGCAACAATGGTGCCTGGTGACTGTCTCTGTGGGGCTCTGAAGTAGCGGCGGATGTTCGGTTGTGAGGTATGATGTCGGGTCCCTCTGGCTGCCGAATGTGTCCTGTATCGGTTAGGGGTGTTCATGCCGTGCCCACATGAAATAAAAGCTGTTTGGAGGCCACTGTAGATCGGGTTAGGCCGGGAGTTTCTCCAGTGCACGTCTTTACTCGGCCATTGCTAAGCCATGCCCGCCCTATTTTTTTTTTTTTTTTTTAGGATAAAACTATTATTTTTTTAAAACAGATAAAGAGAAAAAAATGGTTTAAATGTAGCTTCTCAAAGTCATGCGACAGCTTAGTTGTTCCATCTGTTCTGCATATGTTATAGGTTTATCTTTCTTTCAAAAATCTTTATTGATCTCAGATGTTTTCACAGGAGTGTTCTTTCCTAGGAATTGTGCTTTTATGTAATTTGCTCTACCACACGTGAGTATCATTAAGTAAATATTTAGCACTGATCAGTAATTTTGTTTTCTTTTATTTTTAGACTAACTTTAACGAAAATCCACCAAATTCCAACTGTGGTGCCCCAGAGTTCATAGATAATAAATTCTTCCATGTTTCAGTAAGTTCTGTTTCATTAACAGTTACAGTATATTTACAAACTACAATATAGAGTGCCTTATAGTGCTCTGGGCTTAGTTCACTAAATAAGTGTTATCATTTTGATAAATTTGTTTTTACACGATTCTCAATGGGATAAGGTACTGTATATGTGGTCCAGAGTGCTCTGCACTCCCCCTTTGATGTATGGCTGCCCAACACCACAGCTAGCAAGGAGATGGCTGCTTTGTTTTGTAGCTCCTGTCTCCAACTCCCAGCACTTGCCTTAGACAAGCACTGGCAAGGGGAATGTAGATGGAAGTAAGGTGTGTTATTCCTTTAAATAACATGCCTGGGAATGTACCTAACTTGCCTGTAAAGTGGTGCATCTGTAGAATATCAGTGGTAGCTAGTGCTCCATTATTTGGGGGGGGAAGCGGCAAACAAACCACCCGATAACCCCCCCTCGTTCAGTCGGTCGTTCATCGAACCCCCTCCCCGTTGTTTGGTCGATCCGTGAACCCTCCCCCCGTCGCTCGCCCCTCCGCCCACCAGCCTCGCACTCACCCCATCCAGGTCGCAGGCATCTTTGGCGGCTTCCCCCTGTGTCTCCTCCTCGACGGCTTCCCTCCTGCTTCTGCTCCCTGGCCAACATGGCCGCTTCTCCTCTCAGCCAATCGGGTCTTAAGACCTGCTTCCTGATTGGCCGGCAGGAGAAGCAGGAAGACAATAGCGAATATTAATTTGCTATTGTCACACAACTGGGTGAGCCCACCCTTTTTGAAGCCAAATAGAGCCTCAGGCTCTAATCATGTGTTTAAAAAAAAAAATAAAAACCCCATTGACATCCATGCATGTTGTGAACAAGCACAGTTCTTTTCGTGTGAAACGCGTCAACTGATCATCATTGTAATTTTGTCTGGCTCATGACAATAAAGAAATCTCTACAGCATCTTTTGGATTCAAGTGTGAGATCAATCGTTTCTTCTCTTCCTGACATCCAGGCATCCGGGCCCTGCATGTAGATTAGGGGCCAGGCACATGGATTAGGGGGGCGGCGCCCCCCATCCACCACTGGATAGTAAACAACCTACTTCAGCAATGCTGATGTTTACAAAGAAAAAAGTTTTTAAAGTGGAAATCCAACTTACACCTAACTAGTCTTAAAATTGTCCCCTCCCCCCAGCTAACACCTGTGCTAACTAACCTGTGTAAGGAAGATGTATATCTTTACCTATTTTCAGATTACTCCGATCTGGTCATGTGATCCAGCTCCCTGTGTCAGCCAGCTGCAGCTTCGGGGGAGAGGAGGGAGTGCTGGCAACATTTGAGCCCTAGAAACCTGTGGGTGATGTTACCAGTCCCGGCTTTTCTAGCCATTATTGGAGCACTTTCTCCTCTCCCCTGCAACCACAGTTGACTGACACAGGGGAGATCATATGATCGGACCACATCGGGCTAAAATAGATAAGTAAATACATCATTCTTACCCAGGTTGGTTAGCATAGAAGTTAGGAGGAGAAAGGAGACAGTTTTAGGGGTCATGCACACAGGACGTTTTTGCAGCTGCTTTTAGGGGCATCTGGTGTTTTTTTACTGCTTCTGAACACTCCTCAATGTTAGTCCATAGCTCCCAGCTGTCCCTGATCTGCATCCGCATTAGATGTCCGCATCTAAATCCCAAAACTGATTGCAGAGTGTATGTTAAGGTAACGACACCCCACAATCAGTTTTCAAAACGCAGTGTGATTTGCAGAATCGTATCGCATTGGGTGTGAACACTCATGCGATCCAATTCTGATGCGGACCAAAAAAAGGTTCCTGAACGAGTTTGGTCCGAATGCGCTGCAAATTCAGCCATACAGTTTGTATGGTTGAATTTGCATCGCACAGACATGGCATGTGATCTGCACAGCATTGCAGTGCAAATCACATGCAATGTTTGGCATTGCACTAGTGTGAACAGGTCCTAAATCCCCTTCCTTTTATTTGGGTATTCTTTGCAAAATGCAATACCACATCCAAGTGAAAATTCTCTTGCTAAGTGCAAAACTCACAGTGACTTTTTCTACTTCTCTGATGTTCAGAAAGCTACTATAGAGCTATTTAATTCAAATCTATATATGAAATAAGACATTGGGGTTGAATAAAAAAAGAATAGTAAGTGAATAAATGAAAGGCTGTATTCACTTCAGTCATCTAATCACATACAAGTTAAAATCTTACTGTATATTTGAATTTGTGAGCACACGATTGGGTATTCAAAGTGGACACTGAGATACCTTATTCACTAAGATAAGTGAAGATTAACATAGCAAAGTGAACATTTTCTGTACCTTTAGATAAAATAAATGTAAAGGTCCCATAAAGTTTAAAATTGTAATGAAAGGCAAAACATTTGTGTATAGATATAAAGCAAATTATAAATAAACATTTTCTCCCTTATAAATGATCACATAACCAAGTTCTCAGCTGTATAGAGAGGTGAGGGAGGATAATCAGCAGCACACTGGACTTCCCAGTGAATGGCTGTGCAAGGGAGGGGGGGCGTGTCAACACAAGTCTGATCATTGGAGGAGAGCAGACTGAATTACCAGCACAGATAGAGAACTGACCACAATGTGCTCTCATGTCTAGAGTGGTCAGTTTTTAGTAGGAAAGAAGTGGGACTGGCAGGTACACCAGTGATTTCACACAAAGGAAGCATTACAAAGAGAAAAGGATACTTTCTCATACAAGTACATGGTACAGCAGGCACATATCAGGAATATGATATTTTGGGTTTACATATTCTTTAATTAACCTCAATGAGATCATGACATGCTGGAAATAGATAAAATATTACCCTCTTGTAGTAAACAAGATCCGGAGTTGAAAAACATATTTCTCCATCACACGTAGAAAACGTTGAATCCATTCATATGGCTGTGTCCTCTGTTTTCAGGGGAAGAATGCAAGTATCGTTATTGAAGAAGCTAGAAATCAAACGAATGAATTTCTTCTTGAAAACCACAGAGGACTCCACTATGGACAGGAGGGATACAGGAAGATGATGGAATTTTTAGATGTCTACACCAACATAATTGCTAAATGTGTAAGTCTACCAGCTCGCATCTCTTAACTGAATTCAAACTGTAGTCCTTCCTCCTGGTTTGGCCCAAGTTGAGGTTCTCCAATTAAATGGTGAATGGTTTGTGGAGAATCTGATTCACTCAATGAATTAGGTCCAAAGGACCACTTACTGGTTATTTTCTAGCCCCAGTAGAACGTTTCATGGAACTACCCAACAAAAATCCCTATTTGTGAGATTGCTGCCCATTAGTATTAAGATAACACCTAATAAATAAACGTACTAGTTTCTTATTAACAGAAAACTGACTTTTAAGGTTGCCACTATAATCCCAATAGGAAAAGAAAGGGTCTCACGTTATGGTAAAATATCAAAATTTATTATATCACAATAAAAACATGTAAAAAAGGGAGTACATAGACATGTCTGATTGGTGCAAGGTCCCACGAATATAATATAGGCTGAACATATGCAACCGTGTAGATGGCCTATAGAGTGTTGACAATGTAGTCTAAGAAGATCCCTTTTGATTGAAGGCTGAACTACCGGATTCGCAGTGTCAGCACCAATGGATCACTACGCGTTTCACCAATGGCTTCTTCAGGGGATGCTATTGGTACTAAGGGGTACATTTTAATTAATATTTTTGTCCATGTACTATCTATACATAATTGTAACTAATTATTACATATTATTGAACACCATTAATGCAGCAATATGATCAATTAATTTTAGAAATTTGTACAAAGTTCGAGAAATAGTATTATCCACATTACTTTAAAGAAAGAATGCATAGACATTGGAAAAAAAAACATAAACAATAAACAATGATTCACAATTTATTTCAGATTGCTAATATACATACCATGGCTAAAAAAGCCTCCAGGGAACACAAGGTATCCAATTTGTGGCAAAATGCACCATTGAGAGAAAAAAAAGCAAAGGTCATTCAGCCTAATTGAGGGGCCTTAGCCATTGATGATAGCTTGGAAAGTTGTCCGAATAGAAGTCAGTACACGCATGTGTAGCATTCATACAATCTGCTAGACCACAAGAGCTAACAAGAATCGTGGCCCCTGCATTCAAAATTTGCACAAACACCGGTCCTGCTCTGTGTCAAATGTCCCAGAACGTGTACGGCGTACCTTCTCTCCATGGTGCTTTTTGCCATGAATTGGATGCCTTCCTGTTTCCTGGAGGCTTTTTTAGCCATGGTATGTATATTAGCAATCTGAAATAGATTGTGAATCATTGTTTATTGTTTGTTTTCTTCCAATGTCTATGCTTTCTTTCTTTAAAGTAATGTGGTTAATGCTATTTCTCAAATTTTGTACAAAGTTCCAATATTGATCATATTGCTGTATTATTGGTCTCCAATAATATGTAATAATTAGTTACAATTATGTATAGATAGTACATGGACATACATATTAATTACAATGTACCCCTTAGTACCAATAGGATACCCTGATGAAGCTATTGGCGAAACGCGTTCTGATCCATTGGTGCTGACACTGCGAATCCGGGAGTTTGACCTTCAAGTCAGAAGGGATCTTCTTAGACTACATTGACAATACTCTATAGGTCATCTACATGGCTGCATATATTCAGCCTATCCTATATTCATGGGATATTGCACCAATCAGACGTATCTATGTACTCCCCTTTTTTACATGTTTTTAATGTGATATAATACATTTTGATATTTTATCATAATGTGAGACCCTTTCTTTTCTTATTGGGATTAAAAAGGGAACCTTAAAAGTCAGTTTTCTTTTTTCTTTTTTTCCTCTTTTTTGTATTAAGAGGGAGATCCCTTGAATCCTGCCACTGGGAGCTTGTTCTCTCAATCAGCAGGTCCTGCTATTTGGGGAAGATGAACATAGCGAACGGCTATGTCTTTTATCAGTTTTCTGATACGACCTGGTCAGTTGAATTTTTTCTGGAAGGGTAAACTAGGGGTCCACCTTGCTGAATCACCAAGAGGAGATTTTCATTTTCTAACCCATCTCTATTCAGCACCAATACATTTGGACCTTTGTGCACTGGTCCAAATCATTTGGTGGAGGGGAGATTATGGTGTGGAGTTGTTTTTCAGGGGTTGGGCTTGGCCCCTTAGTTCCAGTGAATAGAACTCTTAAGGTGTCAGCATACCAAGACATTTAGGACAATTTCATGCTCCCAACTTTGTGGGAACAGTTTGGGGATGACCCCTTCTTGTTCTAACATGACTGCACACCAGTGTACAAAGCAAGGTCCATAAAGACATGGATGAGTGAGTTTGGGATATAGGAACTGCACGAGTCCTGACCTCAACCCGATAGAACACATCTTCAGTGTTGGGGCAGTGGAGCGGGGGTACAGAGGTGGGGCAGATGTGTAGAGGGGTGCAGAGGAGAAAAGAGGTAGATCGGTGGAACATATGAGCAGGGGGTTACAGTGGTGAGGCAGAAGAGCAGGGGGAACAGAGGTGGGACAGATGTGCAGGAGGTACAGTCATGGGGCAGATGAGAAAGATGGTTACAGTGGTGGGGCAGATGAGCAGATAAGTTCAGTGTTAGGACAGATGAGAAGATGGTTCAGTGGTGGAGCAGATGTGCATGGAGGTACAGTGGTGGGGCAGATGAGCAGAGGGTTACAGTGGTGGGACAGATGAGCAGGGGGTACAGAGGTGGGGCAGATGTGCAGGGTAGTACAGTGGTGGGGCAGATGTGCAGAGTAGTACAGTGGTGGGGCAGATGTGCAGGGTAGTACAGTGGTGGGGCAGATGTGCAGGGGGTTACAGTGGTGGGGCAGATGTGCAGGGGGTACAGAGGTGGGGCAGATGTGCAGGGGGTTACAGTGGTGGGGCAGATGAGAAAGGGGATACATTGGTGGGGCAGATGAGCAGGGTGGTACAGTGGTGGGGCAGATGTACAGGGGGATACAGTGGTGGAGCAGATGAGCTGGGGGGTACAGTGGTGGGGCAGTACTGCAGGGGGTTACAGTGGTGGGGCAGATGACCAGGGGGGTACAATGGTGAAACACATTTGCAGGGGGGACAGTGATCTGAGGTGTGAAGGGGCATGAATTGGGGCTGATCTGAGGTGTGGAGTTGCAGGAATTGGGGCTGAACTGAGGCGTGAGAGTGCAGGATGTTAATTTCTCATTACTAAAGTAGTTTACAGCATTTACTTTAAAAAAAATCCTTTTTGTGATTGAGAGTGTGAAGCTGACTTTTTTTGTTATAAAATCGGCACGCTCAATTTCTTTGAAAACATTTTTCGGCACACTGTACTCAAAAGGTTGCCTTCCCCTGATATAGACAATTGACGGCCGGGCGGGTGCTTTCCCATCCTGACTGGATGTCGTATGACGTCCTGTCATGAAATGCTGATCGAGCGGCTGCAGGGCCGCGCAGGTGGCGCGATCTGTCACCGGCTGAGTCCATGGGACACAGCTGTTGACTGATCAGTGTGCCAACTCGCTGCCAGTACCGTGTGACCACAGTCATCAATCACAGCAGGTCACACGACGGTTGTACACAATGGATGGCTTCCTTTCATGACATCCATTGTGTACAATTGTGTTGCTAGCGAATCACAGCCCATCTGTACCATGTGATTAGCTTTGACCAATCACAGCTAATCACAACAAAACAAACTGAATTATTCAGTTTTATTTAGTAATATGCAATGCAACTCACTGCTATAAGCAAACATAATGTGTAAAAAAAAAAAAAACCCTGATCACTTCCCCAGAGAAGTACAATGTTACTATGGTAACAATTATATTGCTCTCGGCACAGTGTGTTAAAAAAAAAAAATCATTAAAAAAAAGAAAAAAAATGTAATAAAAATATAGATAAAAAAAAAATAGTTTTTTTTTTGTACTGTCACCAGTCAGCATCCCTGATTACCGCCACACCATTTATATGATGACCAGTTATATGATGGCGCTGTACTGCACTGGTGACAGTATGTAAAATTTTCAGATATGTATGTATGTAAAATTTTCAGATATACCCCATAGTTTGTGGACTCTATAATTTTCCTACAGACTAAATAATATATGATAATACTGATTTGGGTTACTTTCACCAAAGAAATGTAACAGAATACATTTTGGCCTAAATTTATGAAGAAAGATTATTTATTTGTAAAATTTTATAACAGAAACAAAGAAAACTGCGTTATATTTTTTCAAAATTTTCAGTCTGTTTCAGTTTATTTAGCAAAAAATAAAAAAGCCTGTGGCAATAAAATACCACCAAAAGAAAGCTCTAGTTGTGTGAACAAAATGGAAAAAATTTGCCATTCAAAGTGCAACAGCGCTGAAAGCTGAAAATTGGCCTGGGCAGGAAGATGGTAAAAGTGCCCGTTATTGAACATTTTTTATTGAAATAACCTAAAATAATACATATTCTAATAAAGGATCCTGCCCAGCTTTCCTATAGTAGAAAACTATAAGGAGAAACATTTCAAACTGTAATATTCAATAAAACTAACAACCACAGCAGCTAGTAGATCAGCTGTCTGTTCTATAAAGGTAATAGGAAAATTGTATATTTGTGAATGGTTTTAATAATTTTTTTGTTCCTTCGTTGTTAGGTCGTTTTTTTACTTATTGAGCTATTCATTTATTATTTTTAATTACATGTTAGGTACCAAAAAACAATTTCAACCATTCCTGGCAAGATGACATTGCAGATTACTTCAAGAAGTTATGGACCATGGTGGACGAGGAGGTAATTTATAGATGAACAGAACAGGATGGTTAGCAGAGTGCTGGTTTTGAAATTTGATTAGATTGTGAACCGACAATAGCTCGGGGATGGAAGAAAACAATTCACATTCTTTTTTTGAAGTTGGGAATCGCATTGATGCCTTCTTTGTCACTGAAAAACTGACTAGTATCCTCATAAATACATATAACAAATTTCTTAAAGTATAACTAAAGGCAAATGGATAGAGTGGAGATGGATTATGATTATTATTATTATAATAAAGGAATTCTATTTTTGCCAACAGTTTGCGCAGCGCTTTACAACACGTGGGCAGACAGCACAGTTACAATACAATTCAATACAGGAGGAATCAGAGGGCCCTGCTCGTTAGAGCTTACAATCTAGGTTAGAACCCCTGTCAGTTTTTATTGCTGCCCCCCCATGAGGGAGATACTCCCTCTCTATTTGTCCTGTTTACCGTTATTGTCAAAAGTGAAAGTAAAAGGAAATCCCACATTTTGGGTTGTTCCCAGAAAAGTAATAGGGAAAATCTTCCAATGGGGACGCTAGTTCTGGTGACATGGGGGTCCCCAACGATTCCTTTCATTTTCAAATATTTCCTCTCACTTCCTGTTTTGGCGATGGGACAGGAAGTGAAGATAAATCTCCTCTTTGGGACAAAAAAACCTTATAGGGGTTATAATCCCCCCCCCCCCCTTACTCTATCCAAAATGAAAAAAAAAAGTTTTGCCTATAGCTCCACTTTAAGGTATGGGACCCATGGGTTAAATATCACCATCCAACTCTCCACATAGGGGGTCTGATGGCTTTATAAGTAACCCATTATGGAAACCAGAACCTCTTGCACCATGCTTCTCCTAACCTACTCCTTACTTCCGCACCCACCTACCAATCTTTTCTCTTCTCTTCATTTCCCTCCTATCCTTGTATATCCATATCAGGACCATAGCCCCCCACAGAATGTCTCTTTTTTAAAATTTCTTCCTATGCTTGAATGTTTCTCAGCCTGGGAATAGAAAGCTTAACAATGGCAAAACAAATTCAATACCCACTCCTAGTCCACTCCTAGTCCACTCCTAATCCACTCCTAGTCCACTCCTAGTCCACTCCCTACTCCCCCTTTCCCAAACCTACCCTTTCCTTTACTCCTTCCCATTTCCCTCTTCCCCAGCAGATCCTGGGAATACTGAGTTCTACAATGAAAGTGAATGTGTTGTGTGAATATTTCCTGTTTAAAAAGTTGTGCACAACCTGATTTAACTCATTTGAACATCACATAGAATACTGACATATAGGGCTGGTTCACATCTGTGCAGTGCATGCTCGGGCATTGCATATTAGGCACATTTTACATGTGTGCCAGGCATGCTACCCTTTTCATAAAAAGTGCATCAAAGTTGCAGCATCCAGGACTTTTTGAACTCGCTGCACTTAAAATGCACAGATGTGAATGGGGCCTAAAAGGACTTAAAGATGTTGTAACCCTAACAAAAAACAAACAAAAAAAAGATCCTGTTCCTTTAAAGCATGTTAAACTGTATAGCATAGGCAAGATACATGATATGAGGGATACTGGTGCTGCACACTCCAAATGAATACAAAACGGGAAAGGTTCCACCAGGGGAGGGGGGTTTTAGCAGCAAAGTTAATAATATCAAGGAATTCATGAATTAGGATTAAAGGATTCTTTATTGAAAAGTTAGCATTGATGTAGACACGTAACAGTTAAAATATGAGCTCTGGTGAGGGAATATGATATCATTTCAAATACAAAAAATGCAAACACAAGATTATAGACAGCATCACATATTAGAAGATCTGTAGTACAAAATTCCTGACGCGTTTCCACCTACATGGTCACGGTCTTCCTCAGGGGATAGGTTTGCTGTTTAGAAAATTATATTTTAACATTTCAAGTGTCAACAAGCAGTTAATAGACAGTTTCTTTTTAAAAAAAAAAAAACATAGAGTATATTTACCAATGGGGGGAGTGAATGGTCAAATCTCCTAACCAGAATCCCTTTAAAAATCAATCAGATGATCCCATGTGTCCTATGGCCACTCCCACTCCAAAGAGGGATAACATTCCGCCCTGTATGGCTTGCAAGGAGTCACAGTGGGAGACACCCTCTGGGGGCACGTGTGGGTGGGGGGTCCGCACCTGCAGCAAAATCCCAGAGCTATCATGATATCATAAGTTTAGGAAATACTGATTCATTTCAAAATTAGCAGTTAACGGTCAGAGTCAATTACCAATGCTCACTATACATGTATATCTGTTTGGTATTAATTTATTACTATCAAAATAGAGGAGTCCTTATTGTATATGTCTTATTTAATGTGTGGGTGCACAAGCACTATAAACTGTATAGTGCTTGTGCGGTGCCATTTGTCCCTTTCTATTTTTGTAATATAGAAATGGAAAAATGGTGTATATCATGCTAACACCCAAAGATCTAACGGATAGCAGCCAGCACAACACTAGAACAAGTGTAAACCAAACTAAATATAAAGATAAAACTATGTGCGGCGCTGAAAAGGTTTGTACTACTACAAACTCATATGTGTAGAAGCCAATATATAAATAATGTGAAATAACCACAACAATAAAAAAAATGGCGAAAAAGTGATGTAAAAATCACAAAACTCAAATAATTCATGAATAAATAAGTCCATAAGTAAATAGTGATGAAAAATAAACATTATAGCAAGGAAGGTGTTCCACGTGCCGTCAGTGTTGAATAGAAAAACAACAATGAAACCACCACCGGTTGTGTGAAGGCTTACCGGAGTGTAGGGACTCAAGTGGGCATACGCTGAATGACTCAACAAGGCTTGTGGTGTGACCTCCAATGTATGGAACCTTTACGCCTGTAATCCAGATCAGATTAGAAGATGGTTCATCCATTCAGGAAATGGCTCAGAAAAGCTTGAGGCTAGCCCTGCTGATGTCATTACATTGCCTAGACTGTTTATTTCAAGCGCTTCATCTACTTACCAAATGTGAGTGTTCCCAATTTTATTAAGCTTTCAATATTTTTACGGATTCGTACTATGTGGAGTATTTTCTTTTCTGGTTACATTGTTTTGACTACATGAGAAGATCCAGTCCATCACGCTGGCCATTTCTGAGGACTGCTTTTCTGAGCCATTTCCTGAACGGATGAACCATCTTCTATTCCGATCTGGATTACAGGTGTAAAGGTTCCATACATTGGTGGTCACACCACAAGCCTTGTTGACTCATTGAGCAAACAGTCAGATCCATAAATATTGGGACATCGACACAATTCTAATCTTTTTGGCTCTATACACCACCACAATGGATTTGAAATGAAACTAACAAGATGTGCTTTAACTGCAGACTTTCAGCTTTAATTTGAGGGTATTTACATCCAAATCAGGTGAACGGTGTAGGAATTACAACAGTTTATATATGTGCCTCCCACTTTTTAAGGGACCAAAAGTAATGGGACAGATTAACAATCATCCATCAAACTTTCACTTTTTAATACTTGGTTGCAAATTCTTTGCAGTCAATTACAGCCTGAAGTCTGGAATGCATGGACATCTCCAGACGCTGGGTTTCATCCCTGATGATGCTCTGCCAGGCCTCTACTGCAACTCTCTTCAGTTCCTGCTTGTTCTTGGGGCATTTTCCCTTCAGTTTTGTCTTCAGCAAGTGAAATGCATGCTCAATCGGATTCAGGTCAGGTGATTGACTTGGCCATTGTAGAACATTCCACTTCTTTCCCTTTAAAAACTCTTTGGTTGCTTTCGCAGTATGCTTCGGGTCATTGTCCATCTGCACTGTGAAGCGCCGTCCAATGAGTTCTGAAGTATTTTGCTGAATATGAGCAGATAATATTGCTCGAAACATTTCAGAATTCATTTTGCTGCTTTTGTCAGCAGTGACATCTTCAATAAATACAAGAGAACCAGTTCCATTGGCAGCCATACATGACCACGCCATGACACTACCACCACCATGCTTCACTGATGAGGTGGTATGCTTTGGATCATGAGCAGGCCTTTCCTTCTCCATACTCTTGTCTTCCCATCACTCTGGTACAAGTTGATCTTGGTCTCATCTGTCCATAGGATGTTGTTCCAGAACTGTGAAGGCTTTTTTAGATGTTGTTTGGCAAACTCTAATCTGGCCTTCCTGTTTGTGAGGCTCACCATTGGTTTACATCTTGTGGTGAACCCTCTGTATTCACTCTGGTGAAGTCTTCTCTTGGTTGTTGACTTTGACACAAATACATCTACCTCCTTGAGAGTGTTCTTGATCTGGCCAACTGTTGTGAAGGGTGTTTTCTTCACCAGGGAAAGAATTCTTTGGTCATCCACAACAGTTGTTTTCCGTGGTCTTCCAGGTCTTTTGGTGTTGCTGAGCTCACTGGTGCGTTCTTTCTTTTTAAGGATGTTCCAAACAGTTGATTTGGCCACACAAAATGTTTTTGCTATCTCTATGATGGGTTTGTCTTGTTTTTTTAGCCTAATGATGGCTTGCTTCACTGATAGTGACAGCTCTTTGGATCTCATATTGAGAGTTGACAGCAACAGATTCCAAATGCAAATAGCACACTTGAAATGAACTCTGGACTTTTATCTGCTCCTTGTAAATGGGATAATGAGGGAATAAAACACACCTGGCCATTGAACAGCTGAGCAGCCAATTGTCCCATTACTTTTAGTCCCTTAAAAAGTGGGAAGCACATATACAAATTGTTGTAATTCCTACACCGTTCACCTGATTTGTATGTAAATACCCTCAAATTAAAGCTGAAAGTCTGCAGTTAAAGCACATCTTATTCGTTTCATTTCAAATCCATTGTGGTGGTGTATAGAGCCAAAAAGATTAGAATTGTGTCGATGTCCCAATATTTATGGACCTGACTGTATGCCCACTTGAGTCCCTGCACTCTGGTAAGCCTTCACACAACCGGTGGTGGTTTCATTGTTGTTTTTCCATTCAACACTGATGGCACGTGGAACACCTTCCTTGCTATAGAGTTTATTTTTCCTCACCATTTACTTATGGACTATTTCATTCACGTTTTATCAATTCCTATATGGCAGTATATGGATTTATAGATTATTTGAGTTTTGTGATTTTTACATCACTTTTTTTACTGTTTTGCCATTTTTTATTGTTGTGGTTGTTTCACATAATATATGTATTGGCTTCTACACATATGAGTTTGTAGTAGTACAAACCTTTTAAGCGCTGCACATCATTTTATCTCTATGTTGTAATATACCTGGTTGATCCTGCCTGTTCCCGTCTCCCCCTAGGTGTGTTGACCACGGTAATCATGGCGGCTAATCCATAATACCATGGTCAGTTTAAGCGCCTACATCATTCTGCTGCTCTATCTCTCACCCAATCTCCCCCCCTGACTGTCAGCTCGAAGTCTGTGTGTGAGCCACCTCCTCCACCCCTCTGTAATGACAAGATGTACTACACAGTGTTTTTTATTCTGCAGCTAAATACCTTTTTTTCACATCGCTGACGTGGCGGGCGGTCACGTGTCCGCACATCGGCGATTTGAAAAAAGGTATTTAGCTGCAGAATTTTTTTTAAAAACAAACACTGTGTAGTACATCTTGTCATTACAGAGGGGCTGGTAGGAATTGGAATAACTGACTTTACAACCACTTTAAGGCCTCATGCACACGGGATGTTAAAATAACGTTACGAAAACGCCAGTATCTTTGCAGTGATTTTTTTTTACTTTTTCAGCTTTTTTCAACGTTTTTTGCAATAGCATTTTTTAGCCTTTTTTAACGTTTTTCCGCGTTAGCGTTTTTTAGCAGTTTTTTTTTTCCCAATTTTTTTTTTTTTTTTTCAATGGATCAAAAACGTTAAAAAACGTTGGTGAATGGCATTTTTGAGCGTTTATCAGTGTTAGAGCGTTTTTACAGCTGAAAAACGTCTCTCAGAACCCACTGGTCCTGGGTTTTTTTTACAGCTTAAAAACGCCTATGCCATTTGCAGCTCAAAAACGCCTATGTGGGCATGAAGCCATAGACTAACATAGACAGGCCTTTTTGAGCTGCAAAAAATGCTCAAAAAAGCGGCTGTAAAAACGTCCATGTGCATGAGGCCTAAGGCTCATGTACACAGGGCAGTTGAAAACCTTTTCTGAACACTGGAAACTTTATGGCAGCAGCTTTATGGCAGCAGCTAACTGCCATAGCCCAGTTATTTTTCTATACAGCAGGCGATCCGGCGTCCAATAAAAGTGGTCCCAGCGGCAGATTCAGCACAGGATCACTTTTATAGGTGCCCGCCGCCTTCCCCATTTACCGGAGCCGTCGGTAAAGGGGGAAAGGATCCTAACCCCTGGAGCGATGGGCAGGAAGTTGAGTGAGGGCAAGATGGCCCCCACTTGACTCTATGCCCTTTGGAGGACTGGAGCGACGTCAAAAGTCACTTCCGTCCTCCGGCCTTAAAAGGCCCTTTTTTTTTTTTTTTTTTTTTTAGTACAATGACATTTTTTTTCTTTTCTTTTGCTTTTAAGTATAAATGTGGGATCTGAGGTCTTTTTGACCACATTAAAAAGGCCCTGTCCTGCTTATTTCTATTACAAGGGATGTTTATATTCTTTGAAATAGGAATAAAAAAAGATAAAAAAAATTTTTTTTAAAGGCACAGTGTAAAAATAAAAAATAAAAAGTAAAATAAATAGGAATTTTTTTTTAAAGCGCCCCATCCCTCTGAGCTCACGCGCAGAAGCGAACGCATACACAAGTCGTGCCCACATATGTAAACGGTGTTTAAACCACACGTGTGAGGTATCGCCACGATCGTTAGAGCGAGAGCAATAATTCTACCACTAGACTCCCTCTGTACCTCTAAACAGGTAACCTGTAAAAAAATTTAAAGCATCGCCGTAGTTTGTCGCCATTCCAGGAGCGTGCGCAATTTTAAAGCATGACCTGTTAGGTATCAATTTACTTGGCGTACCATCAGCTTTCACATTATACAAAACAATTTGGAATAACTGTACTGTTTTCTTATATTTTTATTCAAAAAAAGTGTATTTTTTCCAGGAATATTGCATTTTTAAGACCACTGCGCAAATACGGTGTGACATAAAGTATTGCAACTATCTCCATTTTATTCTCTAGGGTCTCTGCTAAAAAAAATATATATATATATAATTTTTGGGGTTTCTAATTAATTTTCTAGCAAAAAAAAAAAAGAGGTCCAGACTATATTCCACTAAAAGTTCCCTTTCTTTAGAGTTTGGTTGCCAAACCAGCTGCTGACAAGGCCTCAGCTTGTAACCACATTGGCAGAAATAACATAAGACCCCTTTCACACCGGGGAGCTTTGCAGGCGCTACAGCGCTAAAAATAGCGCCTGCAAAGCGCCCTGAAAGAGCCGCTCCTGTCACTCCAATGTGAAAGCCCCGAGGGCTTTCACAATGGAGCGGTGCGCTGGCAGGACGCTAAAAAAAAGTCCTGCTAGCAGCATCTTTGGAGCGGTGAAGGAGTATACACCGCTCCTGCCCATTGAAATGAATGGGGCAGCGCGGCTATACCGCCGGCATAGCGATGCTGCAGCAGTGCTTTGCGGTGGTTTTAACCCTTTCTCACCCCTCTACCGGGGGGGGGGGTAAAAACGCCCCGCTAGCGGCCGAATAGCGCTGCAAAATCCGCAATAAATTCGCCGCTAAATATAGCAGTGCTTTACCGCCGACGCCCCCACCGCCTCAGTGTGAAAGGGGCCTTAAAGGTCCGGTTCACTTCTAGTCCATTCATATTGTTTTTAATCAAGCCCTGATGAAGGTGGCATTTTTAGACCCCCAAAATGCATTGGATACTCTTTGGATTGTCCCCCTGTCTTATTGGAATAAAGTTGTATCTTGGCCTCTTAGCAGTGGTGTGACAATTCAATTTGCATTTTTGTTACATTATATTATATTATATTATATTATATTATATTACAATCCAAGGAGATTGTGAAGATGGGTGTAGAAGCCGCATGCCCAACCAGATTATTTATACCAATGTCAATACTTTAAAGTGTTACTAAACCCACAACAGTAAAATCAGTCTGTATATGCAGTAAAGAATGCTTGTTATACTCCCTGTGGAACCTAAAGAGTTAATCATCCTCTGTAAAAAGGCTGTTTAATCCTGTCTGCTCTGATCCTCCCCTTCTTTTACTGTCCCCAATCCATCTGCTGATAGAATAGAGCCTTGGGGGCACTCTGCACATACTGTACTCAGTTTGGTGTGTATTGCTAGAGAGTTTTTGTTTTTTCCTTGTGATCAGCACAGGGCCAATCAGCACTGTCCAGACAGAGGGTCAGGGGTCCTGCAGTCTCATAGGACAGTCAGAGGAGAATGAAAACTCCTCCTACAAGCTTTAACCAGACACTGATAGAAGTCAGAAGACCTCTATATACTGCTGATGTGAAAAAGTATTTACTGTAGCAGTTTATATTTACTAAAATAATTGCATTTCCATGTTCTGTGTACTGTGGGGGACCAGATTTAGTGAATGCAGGGTCCTGGGTTTAGTAACACTTTAAGATACCAATACCAGTGAGATAACATTATGGGGCCACTGCTAGCTTTTTACTTTCTTTGATTGCATTTCTACCCGACAACATTTTGAAGAGTTCTCCCTGGTGTCAGTTGTATCTTGGGTCAGTGACACATAACTCTGTTAGTATTTTCTTTCTTGTCACTTTTAATCCGAATCTCTGTATCTTTTGTAGGGTTATACTGAGTGCACCATATGGAAGATTACAGTCGGGCTGGAGAAAATTCTTCGATTGATTTCACACCTGAACTCACATATAAGGGCAAAAACCACCATCTTCTGATCAGGAAACAGAAGATTTTTAGGCATTTACTATTCAAAACCGTTTTATGTCTTTTCTCTGGTTATTGGACATTTTTTCTACTTTGCACTATTTCAAGTCTATGTGTAAATTGCACTATTTTTCCAGATTTGCCAAAGGTTCCTATTAGGACAGATGATACGTCATTTGTCACCTATGCTGCTAACTTCTCATTATGATTTTGGTAAATGTTTAGCATGGCATAGTTCTTGGTTATGTGAATTTCAACCGCTAAATTGCACAAAATGGAGTTGTGAACAATGTGCCAGTTGTAGAATTGGGAAACTGGGTACATATGGCAAATGTAGGAGATATATTACCCCCTTCCTGCCAACAGTATGCATATATACGGCCTCATGGAAGTGGGCCTTTATCTGTGAGGCTGCATACAGTATCTCACAAAAGTAAGTACACCCCTCACATTTTTGTAGATATTTTATTCTATCTTTTCATGTGACAACACTGAAGAAATGACACTTTGCTACAATGTAAAGTAGTGAGTGTACAGCTTGTATAACAGTGTAAATTTTCTGTCCCCTCAAAATAACTCAACACACAGCCATTAATGTCTAAACCGCTGGCAACAAAAGTGAGTACACCCCTAAGTGAAAATGTCCAAATTGGGCCCAATTAGCCATTTTTCCTCCCCGGTGTCATGTGACTCATTAGTGTTTCAAGGTCTCAGGTGTGAATGGGGAGCAAGTTTGTTAAATTTGGTGTTATCGCTCTCACTCTCTCATACTGGTCACTGGATATCCACCTCTTTGGTTTAAAAGAAAGTCTGGAAACGCTAGATAAGATAATCCTGGAGCGAGTGAGATGGGGATAAATCAGGAAACTTCTGGACTGTAATCTCTCCACCACGGTTGCCCATAGGGGATGAAAGACAAGAGGGAAACCAATAGCATAATACTGCTTTATTTAAAAAGATTGATAAAACATACAAATGCCTGCTTACATTGTTCAGTGCCTTGTCCCGGCACTAGGCTGATGGGGACGCACACCGCTCTGCTCACGCTGTGTGATCGGCGTGCGTTCCACTGCCACAGAGAGACAAACGGAAGCTCAGGCCTGCAACTGACGTGACCGGAAGGCACCTCGACGTACGTTTTGTATTGCTATGTCATCAGAAAGCTTAAGATAAACTTATTTGCTTCAGATGGTGTCATGCATGTGTGGCGGCAACCAGGTGAGGAGTACAAAGCAGTGTCGGCCTGTCTATTAGGGTTGCCCGGGCGCCGCCCCCTCTCTCCATGCCACCCCCTATATGCAATTGATAGATTCATGCATAGCATGAATCTATCCATTGCCGCCGCGGCCACCCCCTATTAATGAATCTGGCCCCTTTCAGGGCATCGGGTGCATGAATTACAGTGGCTGCGGGTTTTTTTAAGCACCTGATTAGAGCCAGAGGCTCTAATAGGCTTCTATACGCGTATCTATCTTTATGCTTGAAACGTGCCGCAAAGCTCGCTCCCAGCACAGAGACTGGGCTCTCACGGGGAGCCACGGGTCCCACACTAATGACTGGGACCCAGGACTCCCGGTTTTGGGTCACCTGATTGCTGTGATAGCTTCTGATTGGCTATTATGGTTAACAGTCACTGCGCAGCCCCCTTTCTGTTTTCTTTTTCTCTGAATGGAGAGAGAGACATTGTATCTTTCCCTGCTTGCAGGGAGAACGATGAAAATAACAGATTAGAAGAATAGCTTTGCATATACTCTAAAGCCTCGTACGCACGATTGGATTGTTGGCCAACAAAACCGTGGAATTTTGGCCAAAGGGTGTTGGCCCAAACTTGTCTTGCATACACACAGCCACACAATTGTTGGCCAACAATTACGAACGTAATGACGTACTACGTGTTTTTTTCAGCTCTTTAGCCCCACCCTTTGGGCCCCTTCTGTTAATTTCGTGTTAGTAGAAGTTTGGTGAGTGTTGATTCGCGCTTTTCTTTTCCCGCTTTTCATTTCTCACTTTTCAGTTCGTTTCTGAACGGCCGTTCGTCAACCAGACATGTTGCGGAGTCAGAGGAGATAACGTGTTATTTATTATTTGCCTTGAAGTTATTGCTTTCACATTATTTTTTTGGTTGAATAATGATTTGATTTGTTATATTTTCTATATTTTTGGATGCATAGAATGCACTTTTTGGTTAAGTTCTATTGGCAGATAATATGTCTAATTTTATTTGTTTTATTTTTTTAATGCACAATAAAAAAATTGTGTAGAATAATACTTGGCTATGTGTTTTACTTCAAATGACATTTTGGTCTTAGGCAGTTACATTTAAAAAAAATACAATGTAAAATTAACAAGGGACACCAACATAGTTGTATCTTTGATCTTAAAAACTACAGGATAATGGTGTTGTGGTAACTTGCCCAAATAAAAAAAAAAAACATATTAATATTATTCTTGATATCACTAGAAAAAAAAAGCCTTTGAAAATTAGTTTGCAATAACTCCATCAGTATCACCAGCAAAGCAGCTTCATTATTATCCCATTAAAGAAGAAGAGAATTGTGCGCTTTATTTCCAGATTTCATAATTTGCCACGTCACGAATGTTAATTCTCCATTACGAACGCTAGTTTACAAGACCGACCGCTTCTGCTTCCGAGCATGCATGTTTGTACTTTGGACTTTTGTCCGAGGGACTTGTGTACACACGATCGGAAAATTCGACAACACATATTTGTCTGCGGAAAATTTTAAAACCTGCCATCCAACATTTGTCCACGGAAAATCCGACAACAATTGTCTGACGGAGCGTACACACGGTCGGATTTACCGCCAACAGCCTGTCCTCACAAATTTCTCGTTGGAAAATCCGATCGTGTGTATGAGGCTTTAGGGCCCTTTCACACTTGTACGACTTGTCCCACGATTTTGTACTGCAAAATCGTATGACAAGTCATTCTCCATGATTTTCAATGACTACCATTCATATTGGCACGACTTTAAGTCGTGCCGACTTCAAAGTAGTCCCTGCACTACTTTGGTCCAACTTCCATACGATTTCTACTCCATAGACCTCAATGTTAAACCCTCAAGTAGCATGCAAATCGTACCTGAGTAATATAGACACGATTTCAGCACTACTTTGTAAGCACAAGACGAGAATGGTTAATGCCAAAGTTGTGGCAAAGTCGTACTGCTCCCAAATCGCGGCAAAATCGCAGCAAAATAGCGGCCGCGAAACCGCGGCAAAATCGCACGACTTTGAAGTTGTATAAGTGTGAAAGGGGCCTTAGTCTTTCATATAGCATAAACCTTATTGCACACTGTGAATCTGTTGCAGACAGACATGAATGTACTTAGAGCCCTTTCACACTGGGATGGTGTGCAGGCGCTATTGCGCTAATAATAGCGCCTGCAAACCGACCTGAAAGTGCCGCTGCTTTCATTCCAGTGTGAAAGCCCCGAGGGCTTTCACACTGGAGCGATGCGCTGGCAGGACGGTAAAAAAAGTCCTGCTAGCAGCATCTTCGGAGCGGTGAAGGAGCGGAGTGTATACCGCTCCTTTACCGTTCCTACCCATTGAAATCAATGGGACGGCGCAGCTATACCGCCGGCAAAGCGCCTCTGCAGAGGCGCTTTGCGGTGGTATTTAACCCTTTCTCGCCCGCTAGCGGGGGGTAAAACCGCCCACTAGCGGCCGAATACCGACGGTAAAACGCCGCTAATAATAGCGGCGTTTTACCGCCGACGCCGCCCCCGCCCCAGTGTGAAAGGGCTCTTAGAATGAGCCGGTGATGTTTTATCAACACGTTAGGATACCAAAAATCAAAATAAACAAAAGCGTCTAGAAAAAAATAAATAAATAGAAATGAAAGAAAAAATAATTAGATCAAGGTTTGATCTAGGTCAGTGCCAGGGTTAGTGTTTGGGTCAGGTAAGGGTCAAAGCTCAAGGCCATGGCCAAATGGCAGGATCAAATGTTATGGTCAGTATATTTTGGGCAATTTAAAAAAAAAAAAAAACATTTTTTAAATTAGTATTAGTGTCAGTGTCTTTTTTAGGTAGGATAAAAAAAAGTGCAATATTGTTTCTCGCAGACATGGGGGTAAGTCACACATGTGCAAGTCACAATCAAGTCTTAAGTCTTAACCTTCAAGTCACTAGCAAGTCCCAAGTCACTGTGGCGAAAAGCAAGCAAGTCAAGTCGAGTCCCTGCTAGAAGTCAAGCAAGTCAAGTCATTTATTTTGGTCAAGTCACAAATTAAGTCAAAATACTGATCTACCCCATTCCCATCCTTTAAATGAGTTAAAAGTCAGTTTTCAGGAAAGGTTTTGTTTTATTTTCAACATTAACAAAACTGCTTAGTGTTTTTTTCTTGGCATATTAAAGAAACACTTTGAATGCCCAAACAGCAGACAAGGAGCAGAACACTCAGCAATTAAATGGCCAACAAGCCTGAAAAAAATGTAGTCCTTGCCGAGGGGGGAAATAACTAAGCTCAAAGTTTGAACTTGACATAATGCCAATATCTGGACACTTGAATGGTGATGAGAAGAATAATAGTATTCCCATCACCATTCTTCAAGTGTCCAGATATTGGCAATTTGGCATTGTGTCAAGTTCAAACTTTGAGCTTAGTTATTAGAATAGAAAAAAGAGGGAGAAACACCCGCGCAATGGGATGCATGCAATGGAATAAAAATTTAAAAATTAAAGAATGTTGTTGGAACTGCTGCCACTACCGATTACTTCCACTAGGTGGAGTAAGATAAAAGGAATAGAAGTAGATAGCGCTGTTTCCAAGCCTGGTGAATTCAAATGTGTTATAAAGGTCCTGGATGTGCATAAGTCAAGTTGGTTGTCTGACTTAATAAAGTGCAGTGTGTGCTCTAAAAAAGATATAACTTAATCCGTATAAATATAATATATCCATATATAAATGAACCCTATTTTTAAATTAAAAATATTTGTGCAAAATTATGTGATCCATAACGTAAATCGATAATGTACATATGAAGTGAACAAACAAATATATATAATCAAGTGCTTTCAGTGCTGCTAGGATCTGGTGAGTGCAATCAATCACTATTAGAACACGGATTAAGGCACGCACTGAAAGGTTTACTCATTGGAATATCCATCAGAATCCAGGGGTTTTTTTTGTAGCAGCACTGAAAGCACTTGATTATATATATTTGTTTGTTCACTACATATGTACATTATCGATTACGTTATGGATCACATAATTTTGCACAAATATTTTTAATTTAAAAATAGGGTTCATTTATATATGGATATATTATATTTATACGGATTAAGTTATATCTTTTTTAGAGCACACACTGCACTTTATTAAGTCAGACAACCAACTTGACTTATGCACATCCAGGACCTTTATAGTAATTCCACGGGATAAACATTCACTGAATACTATAGGCAATATCTTTACAATCTTTCCCACTCCATACACTAAGGGAATAACACATTTGAATTCACCAGGCTTGGAAACAGCGCCTATCTACTTCTATTCCTTTTTTCTTAGTTATTAGAATAGCCACTTAAAATGCATTGCATTTGCAAAAAATAGTATTCTCACTTCTCAGAATAGCCACCTAAAATGCATTGCATTTGCAAAAAATTAAATTTGAAAGTACTTTCTCACTCAGTTGTGAGCGATGGGGTCGCATTATCACCCCACCATGGCTGAACACACGTTCAACAGGTGCGCTTGATGCAGGGACTGACATTACTCTTACCGCTACCCTGAACAAAGAGGGGAGCATGTGCCTGTTCATGGCCCAAAACTGAAGGCAGCTCTGTCCATCACAAATGTCTAAATACTGGTTCAGCTGAATTTGGGGACTGGAACATGAATCTCTCTTCTGTTTTTTGCGGTATGCTGTGAACAGCCCAGATTGACTCTCTGACTCTGCCACTGGCATTTGCTCGTCTTCATCGGTGGTTGTTGGGGTGGGCTTGCAGTCCTCTTTGAGAATCAAGTCTGAAAAACACAAGCATAAAAGAGTGACTCAATGCACTCAGGTGTTATTACTGCAAACGGGTTATTACCAAAAACATAACATACTTTTTATCATTGCAGACACAGCCTCCTTGACATTTTCGGTAGCCAAAACATCATGGGTCAACCACATGGTGCCAAATGAAGGATCCAGCAGAGCAGCTTTTAGGTATAGAGGGTCAGAGAAGGGTAAGGTTGCTACATCATTCTGTTCATCTGCCATCCTCACATTGACAAAGATCCCTTCGAATCGTCTTTGGAGTGATTCTTGCAGGCTACGGATCAAGCCACCAAGGTAGCGCACGCTCTCTTTATGATTTTCCAAGTGGTGATTCAGAGAAAGGATACAGGGTACAACAGCACTTATTGTCACAAGTTTTTCTCCCTGTGAGAGGTCTGTGGCTTCTCCAAAAAGTTGAAGGACATCCACGAGTTCCTTAATCTGATTCCACTCTCTAGCTGTGAATACAGTCTCTTTGTGTCCCCCTTCTTCAAGCATTCTAGTCAGTTTCAGCTGGTCACAGCTGACCACTGATTTCAATTGCCTCAGTGTGGAATTCCAGCGTGTGGTAACAGAGGCAGGGATTCCACGCTGTCCAAACTCCTCCTCAAATTTTTCCTTGAAAGAGGTGCTTGTGTGTAACAAGGAGCTCAACCTGGAAGCTTTGGCGAGAGCTGCATTGACTAATTTAGTCTCTTTAAGTCCATCACCTATTACCAATTGAAGCGTGTGTGCAAAACATTGAAGTCTAGTCTGGGTTTTTGCACTCAAATAATTGTCAAACATCTCCTGTTCTTCCACTGACAGGTCATTGCAAATGTCTGAATCATCAAGGTCATCGTCTTCATCTAGCTGTCCTGGAAAACGTAGTGAATGCTTTTTTCATGTTTGCGGCGTTGTCACAGATGATGTGGTCTACCTTTTTTTTAATCTTGTACTCTTCACATATATGCTCAAATTCCTCACAAATTCTTTCCCCTGTATGGGGACCTTTGAAGCGGTTGCACGCAAGCAACTGTGATTTTAACTGAAGACGGTCATCCTCAATGTTGATCCAGTGCACTGTGACTCCAAGAAAGCCTCTCATCCTGCGGTCTGACCATATATCTACAGTCACTGACAGATGATCTACCACTTTGAGTTCATTTTTCAGCTTCATTTTCCTATCTGCCACCAGATTGTCAAGCTTGCCAGTAATTGTTCTTCTACTTACTGGAGAGTATTTGTTGTCTACTGTTGACAAAAAGCGACGAAAGCTTTGATGTTCAATGATGGACAGTGGCATGTTGCAGTTTATAATGAGGTCTGACAGGATTGAGTTTGTAATTGCCTTTTGCTGCTGGTGGTTGCAGTGGTATAGCTGCACAGTCCCCTGTGTGATGAATTGTGAGATTTGAGGCTGGGTATCATCAAAAGTCCCTTTGGTGTGGATGTACTCTTCATATCTATAGAGTAAACAGAAGAGAGATAGAAAAAAAAGTTAGCTATGTGATTTATTGATTTGAACAACAATACACTCTGCTCCCACCTAAAGTGGGATGTAGGCCTAATTTGCATACATATATATATATATACATACACGTGACGTTACTGTACCTACTTTTCTTTGTGGGTTTTGTAGTGACGGATGAAGTTGGATGTTGTGGTGGACGTGTCTCTTATTTTTGAGTTGCAGACCTTGCATATCGCCGTTCTCTTCTTTTCACCAACATCTAAAACATAATCCTTAAATCCAAATTTAATTATTTTTGGAATCGCTCCCTCCATTATAGCTGCCTTGTGCGTTGATCTGTCAGGGGTGGATCCAGAGTTTGCTGTCGGGATGGCCCGGGCACTGCCAGAAAATAAAGTGTTGCTGCTTAGTACACTAGTACTTACAGAACTATTTTTAATGTATTATATATATACGGTCCTAACCTAACCTTGTTTAAAACAGTGACACGTTTATCATTCCAGATTAGAATATTACATTAGTGACTCATAGTGACACTTTTTGGGCACCAGTGACACCAATACAGTGACCAGTGCTAAAGTTTGCATTGATTTCAGCATGCATGGAGCACTGCAGTACATGAACTTTCACTGGATGTGGACTGTTTAATGAGTTTGTAGTACGCATGGAGAACTTAATTCAGCAATATGATTTATATGTAATATTCACGTTGAGCACTTTGTACTTCGCACAAGTAATAGTTAATTAGTGAAGGACTCAGGGAGGAACTGGTCTGGGACTGAGGGTCAGTGCAGTGGCCATCGCAGCGCAGGAGAAAAAAAGCACAGAGCCGAGGAGGAGGAGAAAACAAGGAAAGAAGGTTTGTACCTACCTAGGTTTCATAGTTTTAGCATGTGCAATGATATTGATGATTGATTGCATCTGCAATCATATCTGCATCCTGCAATCATCAGTACAGGCCACTGGCCAGGGCCCTGCTAGCTGCTACATCACTAGTGCAGATTTGCAGAAGCTGCAGGTCTGTTTGATGCAGTGCCAAGCAAGCTAATGCTTCCCTGCAAAGTTTTCAGGGAAGTTTTCAGGGAAGCATTTGCTTGGCACTGCATCAAACAAACCTGCAAATCTGTTTCCTCCTCCTTGGCTCCGGGCTCTGTGCTTTTTCTTCTGTGCTGCAACGACCACTGCACTGACCCCCATTCTCAGACCAGTTCCTCCCTGAGTCGTGTGACTGTCCCTGCTCCAGTGCCCCCTCAGTAGAAGAATAATAGTCTGCCATGACTTACTCTATGGCTGCTGGACTGGACTCCACTCAGATTCAGTCAGTCGGCTAGGCTTGGCTGGCTCCTTGGGCAACTTCCAGTTCCTTCTTCCTCCCCCACCGTGAAGCCCGCGACTCACGCTGCTGGCTCTGCACACTTGCACAGAAGCCCAGCCCTTCCCTCAGAGATCACTCCGCAGCAGGAAGGGGGCGGCGCCGCGGCCTGGCCGGACGGAATACAGAGACCTGTACAGCCTATGAGGAGAGACTGCAGCGCAGTCATCATCAAATAAAAAAAAAGTCTGCGGCGGCCGCGAACACTGCAAGCGCCGCTCGCGGACACCTATGCGATCCCCGCCCACAATGTTAGCAAGCTGTATTTGTGCGGGCAGAAGCCGGGACTCGGGGGAGCTTTCTTTTGTGGGGGGGCGGCTTTTGCCTAGGCCAAGACACAGCACTGGTGGTGCCAAGTCATTGCAAGTCATTGCAAGTCAAAAAGCCCAAGTCAAAGTCAAGTCGCAAGTCATTAGTGGCAAGTCAAAGTCAAGTCGAGTCATTTATTTAATTTTGTCAAGCAAGTCGCAAGTCCTCAATCAGGTGACTCGAGTCCGACTTGTCCAATTTGTCCTGAAAAAAAACAAGCCATCTGGACGCACAAAGTAGTAGCAATGATATGTAGTAAAAACTTACACGTCAAAGTTGCAAATTGTGTTTAGACATTAATGTGTTACTAAACCCACAACAGTATAATCAGTCTGGATATGCAGTAGACATGTGCATTTGTTTTCGTCCGAATGCATTTTCGTCCGAATTTCAGGTATTTTCGTTATCGTTTTAACAAACGATAACGAAAGTGCAGAGTCCGAAAAACGAAAGATCCGACATAAACAAATGCTTTATTTTCATTTTCGTTGCTACAACAGTTCGATATAGATAGGAGATTCGACATGATGATGACAGTAACAATCTGTCCATCAAACCTGTGGTCGAATGTGCCTAACCTTAGCTCTATTAGTCCAAGATTATTCTACACAGAGAGAAAAGATTCGACGTAGAGAGAAAAGATTCGACGTAGGGGAGGAAAGATTCGACGTAGGGGAGGAAAGATTCGACGTAGGGGAGGAAAGATTCGACGTAGGGGAGGAAAGATAAATAAAAATAATGATGATGATGAATGTTATTGGCTGATTGTAACCAAAGAGGAGGAGCAGTAAAATAGCTGTGGGGGGGCAGATGAACTATTTTCATATTACTGGGTTTGGTAACACTTTAATATTTGTTTGACCCTCGGTCACTAGGGGGTTAAAAAAACGATTAGAAGAATAGCTTTGCATATACTCAAAGTCTTTCATATAGCATAAGACTTCTTGCCAGTGATGTTTTCTCAACACATTAAGATACTTCAAATGAACTAAGGCATCACATAGAAGATTATTTTTGTCAAACCCACCCTCAACATGAAATCTCTTATACAGTCTCTCAAGAAAGTTCAGAACTCAATATTTCGCTTACAATTTTCTATGATCCATGAAACCAATAGGTGAAACCCTGTGAGCTGCCACACTAAACCTAAATAACCTCAATAAACACAAAAAATATATTAAAATCAGCTGCCCACAGGCTGCTTACATAGCGGGCGTGTATAGTGTATGGACGGAGATAGATTGAGCTAGATTAGGCAGGCAGGTTAGTGGCGTGCAGGCAGTGTATTTAATATATATATATGTATATACAGTCTAGTATATACTGTATATACTCTGCATTCAGTGTAGATTAGATATTCAGTGGAGACTATATACACAGTCATTGCAGGCAGTGTAGATAACACAGTGTATTGAAGTGGTTAAGGGGAACCCCACGCCAAAATTTTTTAAAAATGGCGTGGGGGTCCCCCCCAAAATCCATACTAGGCCCTTCAGGTCTGGTATGGATTTTAAGGGAAACCCCACAATTTAAAAAAAATGGCGTGGGGGTCCCCCCTAAATCCATACCAGACACTTCTCTGAGCATGCAACCTGACAGGTCAGGATAGGGGGGTCGAGTAAGCGCCCCCCTCCTAAACCATACCAGGCCGCATGCCCTCAACATGTTGAGGGTGCTTTGGGGGTCCCCCCCACAGCACCTTGTTCCCATGTTACCCCCCTCCAAAGCGCATCAAATTGTGGGTGTGGTCAAATTCCATTAACAATGGGAGGGTCTTAAAGGGGCAGGATGTGGGGAGATCATCAAGTGGGGGTGTCGGCATCTGCACTGTACCCTGAGCACCTGCATCCCCCTTGCTACCATCTTGCACTCAGTGGGAGCCATTGGGAGACAAACTGTCACTTGTAAACACAGAAGCCAGTCTTCTATGTTTAAAAGTGATAGAGGTGAACAGGAAGCAGAGAGCCTGAGCCAGAGGTGGCGGAACTGAGTTCCACCAAGTTCCAGCTGAAAAAAAGCCCTGATTACACCAAATATTGATTTGATTTGGATTTCTCTTCTGTTCATTTACTTTCACTTTTTACTTCCATTTTGTTAATTGATAAAAATAAACTATTAACATTTCTATTTCTGAAAGCTGAAAGCATTTTTAATTTACAGCATTTTTTCACACTTGCCTAAAACTTTTGCACAGTACTGTATACTTATTTTAGTTTTTTTATATTCAAGTCAATGAGTCAGGGGCTAGGTGGAGGGGCCAGGTAGACCCTACTAGACCATGGTTGGGAGGAAGATCAGAAAAGGTACTTATGTTTTGAAGAGGGTTTCCCCCATCTCCCACTTGTCTCTTGCTTCCTTTTTTTTTGTGGTTTTTGGGGAAGAAGTGTGATATAAAGTGGGGACGGAAAGTATTTAGACCCCCTTAAATTTTTCACTCTTTGTTATATTGCAGCCATTTGCTAAAATCATTTAAGTTCATTTTTCTCCTCATTAATGTACACACAGCACCCCATATTGACAGAAAAACACAGAATTGTTGATATTTTTGCAGATTTATTAAAAAAGAAAAACTGAAATATCACACGGTCCTAAGTATTCAGACCCTTTGCTGTGACACTCATATATTTAGGTGCTGTCCATTTCTTCTGATCATCCTTAACATGGTTCTACACCTTCATTTGAGTCCGGCTGTGTTTGATTATACTGTTTGGACTTGATTAGGAAAGCCACACACCTGTCTATATAAGACCTTACAGCTCACAGTGCATGCCAGAGCAAATGAGAATCATGAGGTCAAAGGAACGGCCTGAAGAGCTCAGAGACAGAATTGTGGCAAGGCACAGATCTGGCCAAGGTTACAAAAAAAATTCTGCTGCACTTAAGGTTCCTAAGAGCACAGTGGCCTCCATAATCCTTAAATGGAAGACGTTCGGGACGACCAGAACCTTTCCTAGAGGTGGCCGTCCGGTCAACCTGGAGCCTTGGTGAGAGAGGTAAAGAAGAACCCAAAGATCACTGTGGCTGAGCTCCAGAGATGCAGTCGGAAGATGGGAGGAAGTTGTAGAAAGTCAACCATCACTGTAGCCCTCCACCAGTCGGGGCTTTATGGCAGAGTGGCCCCACGGAAGCCTCTCCTCAGTGCAAGACATGAAAGCCTGCATGGAGTTTGCTAAAAAAACACCTGAAGGACTCCAAGATGGTGAGAAATAAGATTCTCTGGTCTGATGAGACCAAGATAGAACTTTTTGGCCTTAATTTTAAGCAGTATGTGTGGAGAAAAACAGGCACTGCTCATCACCTGTCCAATACAGTCCCAACAGTGAAGCATGGTGGTGGCAGCATCATGCTGTGGGGGTGTTTTTCAGCTGCAGGGACATGACGACTGGTTGCAATTGAGGGAAAGGTGAATGCGGCCAAGTACAGGGATATCCTGGACGAAAACCTTCTCCAGAGTGCTTAGGACCTCAGAGTGAGCCGAAGGCTTACCTTCCAACAAGACAATGGCCCTAAGCACACACCTAAAATAACGAAGGAGTGGCTTCACAACAACTCCGTGACTGTTCTTGAATGGCCCAGCCAAGGCCCTGACTTAAACCCAATTGAGCATCTCTGGAGAGACCTAAAAATGGCTGCCCACCAACGTTTACCATCCAACCTGACAGAACTGGAGAGGATCTGCAAGGAGGAATGGCAGAGGATCCCCAAATCCAGGTGTGAAAAACTTGTTGCATCTTTCCCAAAAAGACTCATTTATTAGATCAAAAGGGCGCTTCTACTAAATACTGAGCAAAGGGTCTGAATACTTAGGACCATGTGATATTTCAGTTTTTCTTTTTTAATAAATCTGCAAAAATGTCAGCAATTCTGTGTTTTTCTGTCAATATGGGGTGCTGTGTGTACATTAATGTGGAAAAAAAATGAACTTAAATGATTTTAGCAAATGGCTGCAATATAACAAAGAGTGAAATTTAAGGGGGTCTGAATACTTTCCGTCCCCACTGTATATGGATGTAAGGATATGCTTCTAGGAGATAAACCTTGTATTTTATATTTTTTTATATGTTTGTAAATATATATATATATATATATATATATATATATATATATATATAGCACTCAAAAATTTCACTCGCCTGCTTGCATTTTGGATTTTGGATTTTGAAGTCTCTATACATCGATCCCACATCAGGCAGGCATTGAAGCTGTGATTGAACTGATTAGAAATTGTCAAGAAACAGGGTGGACTGGGGATTCATGAGGGGGACCTTAGAAGGAATGGGGATAGGTACTAGGATGATGGATTGGATACAAGTGTCCTACGAGAGACCCACCGCATCCATAAGGGTTAATGGAGTATTATCTGGCCCTTTTAGGATGCATAGGGGAACGAGACAAGGATGTCCGTTGTCCACGCTTTTATTTGTGCTGGCACTGAAACCACTATTGGCAACAGTGAGGGGTAACTTCGATATAGGGGGCGTGGAGGTGGGAGGGGAGACTCATGAGTTGGCTGCGTTTGCAGAAGATATTTTGTTTTATGTCTCTAACCCTCGTTTTTCCATGCATAACCTATTAAAAACACTTAAGGACTATGGGGAATTATCCAATTTTAAGATCAATCCGAGCAAATCGGAGGTCTTGAATATAAATATAAACTCAGAAGAAGAACAGAGTTTACAGCAGGAATTCCAGTTCCCATGGAAGAAGATGGAAATTAAGTACCATGGGATAAAATTGACAGCATTGCTTGGGAAAATTTATCAGGCAAACTATATTTCATTGTTGGAGGAACTAAAAATAGAATTAAGGCCAATAGCAGCACAACCCCTGTCTTGGATTGGGAGGATCAATGCACTAAAAATGGTTATTTTACCCAAAATATTGTATAAGTTTCAGATGCTCCCTGTTTATATACCCCCAGCGTACTTTAGAATTATTAAAACTTTAATGACGAGATTAATCTGGCATAATAGGAAACCCAGAATAGCCCTCTCTACTCTTCTGAAAGCGAAAGCACAGGGCGGATTAGATGTGCCAGATTTCAAAAAGTATTACGAAGCTGTCCTTTTATCACGCTTGGTTGAATGGGTCAAGATGAAGAGTGAGAAAAGGTGGGTAAAAATAGAGCACACAATGGCAGACACAAACTTAGGGAGGAATATTTGGACACCACCACGTTATAGAGCACTAGGAGGTAATACACACAAATTGACACATAATGTATTAAGGGTATGGGATATGTTGCACAAGCAAAGTAAATGGGAATATAATTCCCCATTAATATCACTAAAAAATAATAACTATTTTGAACCAGGCAAGGATTCGATGGGAGGGAAATGGATAAAAAAAGACAGTGCACAATTGCGACACATACCGTATATACTCGAGTATAAGTCGATCCAAGTATAAGTCGAGGCCCTAATTTACCACAAAAAAATGGGAAAAACTTCGTGACCCGAGTATAAGACGAGGGTGAGAAATGCACAGCTACTGTAAGTGGAAAAGAGGGTCAACAATGCCCATTTGCATGCCTCACTGTGCCCATTTGCAGCCATAGGTCCCCTGAACTTCAAACTCGGTAGTTAAGGGTTCCTAGATGTCCCCTAGCTGCAGCCAAAATTTTGGGTCTCTGAACCCAAAGGGTCCTGAAAAGACATTGCTGCAGATGGACACAGTTGACCAACTTTGGGGCCCCGTATCTCAGGGCCACTTAGTGCTAGGAACCCCAAATTTGGTGTGCCAGTGGAACTAGCAACATAAAATATCCAAAGCTGGGATTTCTAGCACCAAGTGGCCCCGAGATACAGGGCCCCAAAAATCAGTTCAGAAAATGTCAAGGACTTCTGCAGCATAGAATAACATTTTCCGAACCGATTTTGGGGCCCCATATCTCGGGGCCACTTGATGCTAGGAACCCCAAATTTGGATATGTTGTGGCACCAGTTCCACTGGGTTTGCACACCAAATTTGGGGCACCTAAGCACCAAGTGGCCCTGAGATACGGGGCCCCAGATTCGGTTCGGAAAATGACATTTTTTGCTGCAGAAAAGTGCTTGACTCGAGTATAAGTCGAGGGGGGCACTTTCAGCACAAAAAAATGTGCTGAAAAACTCAACTTATACTCGAGTATATACAGTAATACAAAAGGGAAAAATTCACTCACTGCATGAATTAAAATTGAAAAAAGATTTATTTGAAATTAATGAATGCCGGTACTTCCAACTTAAACACTTCGTATCATCCCTTCCACAGCCGGTGAGGAGCGGGGAAGATTTGACAGCTCTGGAGCGTTTGTGTGATATGGAAACAGTACGGGGAGGTATTTCAAGGATATATAAAATCCTTAATGAAGGAAAAGAGGGGGAGGTCCCGCTGTTCATTAAAAGTTGGGAGAGGGAATTAGGACAGCGGGGAATGAATCAAGGGGTGGGAAAAATGATGAGACTGGTACATGAGTCGTCAGTAAACATCAGAGTAGCTTAAATGAATTATAAGTGCATAACTAGGTGGTACAGAACCCCGGATAGAATAGCAAAATACCAAAAAGGGAGAACAATGGAATGTTGGAGGGGTTGTAAACAAACTGGGACCATGGCCCATATTTGGTGGAGTTGCCGTAAAATAAAAGCATATTGGCAGGAAATAATAAAATATATTAAGGCGATCACTGGGATAGAGGTGCCCGAGGATCCCTGGGTATGTCTATTCCACAGGGGTAGATATCCCACTAAAAGAATATAAAAAATCAACGGTGATACACCTGATTAACGCTGCTTAAAGCTTGACCCCGAAAAATTGGAAGGAAGTGGATGGCCCAAGTATAAGAGATTGGTTTGAGAAAGTCGAGGAGATATATGGGTTGGAAGGGCTTAGGCACAGTGAAGAGGGAGGTAGGGAGGACTTCAACAAAAGGTGGGAAAAGTGGAAAAAGTTCAAACAAACGAAGGAGTATAGCGAAGTGAAAAGGTTGTAGAGAGGGGGTAGTGGGGACCAGGGTGGGGTGGGTGGGGGGACAAAGGGTAGGGTTTTGTAGGGGTGGAGAGGGAGGAGATGAGGGAGTTCTCCGTATGACAGTTTTATAGTAACGGATACTGTCATAATGTAGGATGGGGGTGCATGACGTTTGTAACATTTTATAATTCCTTCGTTTTCTGTTTTTCTGAGTTTGTTCTCTCTTTATTACCTGGTGTATGAGAATTTTGAAAAATAAAGAATAAAAAAAAAAAAGAAATTGTCAAGAATACTCTGAAGCTCAGATCCTACTTTTTGAAAAGTTATTTTATGTCGTGCTGCATAACAACTATTTCCTGTTTAAAGAACAGTTCTATGTACAGTTAAATGGAGTTGCGATGGGCTCCAATGTTGCCCCGCCACACTCGTGCTCATTTATGAATGAATTTGAACATAGATACATTTTCATCAATGACATTTTTCAGAGGTATTGCGCCACCTGGTAGCGCTATATAGATGACATCTTTGCGATATGGCGGGGCAACATTGAATCCTTGAAAATGTTTGATGAGGTTCTGAATGGGTTTTCTCCAAATATCCAATTCAAAATGCATATTGCTGGTGATTCTGTTCCTTTCTTGGACACAAGGATCTATGTTGATCATGGCCAGATTGAGACTGATCTGTATACTAAACCCACTGATACTAATCAACTTCTATTATTTGATAGTTATCATCCTCCCCATGTTTTTAAATCTATCATGAGGAGTCAACTGCTTAGGGTTGTACGTAATGTCAGTAATGACACGATTAGGAACACCAGACTAAGGGAAATGTGTCAGAGGTTTAGAGAGTGAGGATACCCAGAGAGACTTATCCAACAGGAATTTAATAAGATTCAGCAAGCAGATGTAATTTGTGGTTCCAGAAAACATAAACAGGTGAAACCGAGGATACCCTTTGTATTTCAGTTTCACAGTTATAGCGAAAAAATCTTCAATATTGTGAAAAAACATTGGTCCCTTTTGAAGCGATCCTACCCTCAAATAGATGAGTTTCAACAGATCCCCATGAGAGCCTATCGGCGAAATAAAACATTGAGGGACTCATTGGTACGATCAGAATTTAGGGGTAATATCCAGGAAACTAAACTGACATTCCTTGGCAAAAAAAGAAAGGGATTCTTTCCCTGTTTAAACTGCATCCAATGCAACCTCCTATTGACCCTAGTAGTAGGGAGAAAATAATGATCAATGGTTTCCATACTTGCCAGTCTTCATATGTGGTATATATCCTCATATGTCCTTGCAGCCTCATATATGTTGGTGAGACCACCCAAAAAAATCTAGGATCGAATAGCCCAACATTGCAGCACGATTAACATTTACAGCCCGGTTTACCGGTATCAAGACATTTTTTGGAGAAGGGACATAAAGAGTCAGAACTACGCTTTATGGTGTTGGAGGAGGTTTTTCGTGATAAAAGAGGGGATGACAGAATTTTGTTCTGTGGTGGAACAGAGACTATGACCTATACTTATTTTTATAATGTACATGATAGGGGTGTTTTGAATATATACATGTGTATATTTAATAATCAAATATATATGCGTATATGTAGTTGTTCCTTTAGATTCAATGGATATGTTCCGTCACTTTGAATGTTCGCACTCTGTAAAATACTTTGGAATGAAATTGAAACAAAGAATTGTCAGATTGAAAACAGGGGAAGTATGCTGGAGAATAACCCGTTGGAAACATTTTAATATGATGATAAAATGCAGATAAGAATTGATTGATATTGTTTCAAGTTTAGGCAGGAATATTCCTTCTATATGTATATAGTAATTGTATATATTTAATTGTTTCGGTTGGTTTTTGGTATTCATCAATCAATGGTTTATATATATAGTGGGATGGGGTTAATTTTAGCTTCATGTCTTGCAACTAATTAAGGTAATTGGGTCTTACACCTGTGTGGTACATCTTGGGGTTTGGATAAACGCACGATTTTCTATCAGTGTATCACACACAGCCAGAAAAGCCTGATGAAGAGCAGTGATGCTCAATACTGTACAGTGGCTTGCACGCCTGCACTGTCTGTATTGATTTTTGAAAAATCTGGAAGTAAAGAAGAATTGCATTGAAGCATTGGACCCGTCTCTTTCTTCTAAGTAATTATCGGTGGAGGATTGGGAGTCCACCCTGACCGTGCTTTGACACCACAGAACTTAAAGAAAGGAAGGTAACCCACCAATTGATTGTGTATATATATATATATATATAGATATATATATATATATAGATATAGATACTGTATATATATATATATATATATATATATATATATATATATATATATATATACTGTATCTATATCTATATAGATACAGTATATATATATATATATATATATATATATATATATATATATATATATTTATATTGTGGTGTATATGAAACCCTTTGGGCTTCTTAATGTTTTTTCTTTTGCTTATTTTAGGAATACTACCTGTGTTTTTGATTGTCTTGTATCGTTTACTTAATTGGATAAAAATAATTGAACACATAACCTTTGTTCTCCTTACAGCAGTACCTCCAACACACCATGAGGTGGCAGAATGGAGCATTTTAATTATTTTTGGTAGAAATGTTTTCCAAGAATATAACTTTTGATATATTTTTAAAGGCAAAAATATATTTATGATCGATTATCCTGACATTATTTCAAATAACAAGCACAGCAAGTTTACATACAAATGACATAAATGAAATTCAAATGAAATTACTTACAAATTAAACAAATACATACATTATTAAATATATAATTTTACATTTTGCATGTGCAATTTAATTTAAATAAAAATAAAAGACAAAAAAAATAGAAACAAAATTTTTCATTTACGCAATATAAATATATTTATTAAAATTTGGCAGTTTTTTATTGCAAGCAATATACAATGTTCTTTAATATTTGTCAATATTTGTCAGTATAAAACATATTTTAAAAATGTGGCAATAAAAATTAAGGAGAGAAGGAAGAGGGAGGAGTTTATTAGGATGAGCTAAAAATCACAGGGTAGTTACTTCTGGAAAAAAGTGGATTTTTTTTTTAACCATTAAGTAGCAGATGATTTGTGTACAGAAATGTTATATTGTACAATGTAATTAGATTCACATTAGAGATGCAGCTTTTAGAATAGTTTATGAAGTATGTTTAATTTCATTGCTGACAAGCATTTGCTTTTAGAAATAACATTCAGTTATTTCGGTTAAAGCGGGATACCGTCATAAAAATTTTTTTTTAAAAGTCAGCAGCTACAAACACTGTAGCTGCTGACTTTAAATAAGTACTTACCTGTCCTAGTTGCCCGTGATGTCGGCCGCCCGAGGCCGACCCGTCCCTCGGCTCTTGGGTCCCGGCACCGCCATCCTAGGTAAGGGAAACAGGCAGTGGAGCCTTGCGGCTTCATTGCCAGTTTCCTACTGCGCATGCACGAGCGGCGCGATGCTTTGTGAATGGGACGCGATGTGTTGTGGGACACACACAGTTCCCATAACACACCGCGTCCCATTCCCCAGAAGACAATGCGGGGAGCAGAAGACTGAAGATCACCGTGGTGTAGGAAGAGGCAGATTAGGAAGACTGCCTAGCAACAGCCATTTCACATAAGTAAAAAAATTTTTTTTTCTTTTCCTCCATTTTTTTAGGTATTTTTTGGTGCATTTTTTTTCAGGGTGGACCTCAACTTTAAGACAAATATTCCAAATTAACAGATTCATTACATCCTAGGGAGGATTTTGTACCCAATTCATATCAGAATTGTTAAATATAAATCTGTAGAATACTTTTCTCTAAAACACAGAGGGGTTGATTTACTGACTGCAAAATCTGATGCAGCTGTGCATGATAGCCAATTAGCTGCTAACTTCAGCTTGTTCACTTAAAGTGATTGTAAAGGGTCGTTTTTTTTTTTTAAATAACAAACATGTCATACTTATCTCCACTGTGCAGCTCGTTTTGCATAGAGTGGCCCCGAACATTCTCTTCTGGGGTCTCTCGACGGCTCTCTCGGCTCCCTGCATCAAAAAAACCCCTAGGAGAAGCGCTCTCCCAGGGGGGTTACCTTGTGGGTGCTCTCCCGAGTCCAGCATTTGCGTCCACAGACACGAATGACGGACTCGGCCCCACCCCCCCAGCACCCGCATCATTGGATTTGATTGACAGCAGCAGGAGTCAATGGCTGCGCTGCTATCAATCTATCCAATCAAGAGCCGGGACCCCATGCATAGAGGGAGAGCGTGTCTCCACCGAGAGAAATACGGTTCTCAGGTAAGTAAAACGGGGGGCTGGGGGGCCGGTCACTACCAGGTGTTTTTTCACTTTAATGTACAGGATGCATTAAGGTGAAAAAACAGGAGGGTTTACAACCCCTTTTAAGCTTTGACAGAAAAACTGGAAGTTGATTGGTTTCTATGCAGAGCTGCACCAGATTTTGCACTTTCCAGTTTTGGTAAATAAACTCCTCTGTTTATAAAGTTTGTACTGCTAACAGTCCTGTCAACACACCACAAGGTGGCGCAATGAAGCACTCTAAGAATATTTCCTCTAGTATATTTCTATTCTCTTGGACACATATACATTTCTAGCAGATATAACATTTTTTCTATCAACTGTAAATATTTTTTTAAAAAAGTAAATATTAAAAAAGTGTAACTCTGCCACCTATAGAATATCAGGAAAGTACCAAATATATATATATCACTCCAGTATTATATGTAATATGACAGGAACTGCTAAATAGAGAGACCCTTAGATGTAAAGATAAAACAGCTCTGGAGCTGACTGGTTAATTACTTAAAACGGAACTTTAAATAATATTAGTTTCTATGTAAAGTGCTTACGTCTCAGTTTGTCTCAACAATTCTTCAAACGTCTCCAAAATATATTCATTTTTATCTACATTTTTTTTTTTTAAATAAACTAAAGGCACCGGGGTAAAAAAAGGAAAACATGCATTTTTTGCTGTTTTAGTGATAATGAACAAATACTAATTTTGTTCCTCAGTTAGCCATGTTTTTATTATAATAAAATGTTCCTGGTAAAAAGCTTGGCTTTTACATACAAATAAAAGGAAAATAAAGAGACAAGCAAGTAAGGTAAGTATATCATTTTCATGCATTTTAATTTTACATGTGTAATATAATTACAGCACACAACAGGCCAAATGACCAGGAAAAAAACAAAAGAAAAAAAATAATTATAGACATAAGAATATTTAAATAAAACAATAAAAAAAATTACACACTTCACATATTTTAAAATAATATTAGTTTGTATGTAAATTGCTCACTTTTCAGTTTGTTTCACTTGTGTATTTAGCAATGTATTCTTTTAAACTTCTCTAATATATCTTCATTTTTATCTACACTTTTTTAAGTAAATTAAAGGCACCACCAGGTTACAAAAAAAAAAAAAAAGGAAAACATGCATTTTTGTAGTTTTAGTGGTAATGAATAAATACTAATTTTGTTCCTCAGTTAGCCATGTTTTTAGTGCAATAAAATGTTTCTGGTAAAAAGCTTGGCTTTTACATTTGGATAAAATAAATAAGAGTAAAATATAGAAACTTGCAAGTAAGGTAAGTAATTCATTTTCATGCATTTTAATTTTATATGTGTAATATAATTACAACACACAACAGACCAAAGGACCAGAAGAAACAAAAGCAAAAAAAAAAAAATAATAATAATTATAAAACATAAGAATATATAAATAAAACATTTTGAAAAAAGATACAAACATTTTGGCAATATGAACTTTGTCTGAGAGAAGAAAAGGGAAGCAGTTGATAATGAATAGTTAGAGATGTCAAGGGGTTTTAAATGGAATAAAGAGAAAAAGATTTTATTTGAAAAAAAAATGTGTTTTGTTTGTTTGTTAGAATTAGGTACAATTAGATTTAAGTGAGTTCCAGCATCCAGACAAGCGAGAATGTAGTACACAGTGTATGCAGTCCTTAGCTATTTAAGCAAGTTTATAATGCAGTCTACTTTCTGTTTCGTAGAGCTACTGTGACACGACACTGATCGCTGCTCCCGATGAGAGGGAGCAGACGATCAGTGTCCTGTCACTAGGCAGAACGGGGAGATGCCTTGTTTACACTGGCCTCTCCCCATTCTGCAGCTCTGTGACCCGATCGCGGGACACCGGCGGACATCGAGTCCGTGGGTCCCGTGGGCACAGTCACGGAGCTCGCGCGTCGGCAGTGCGCGTACGCCCGCACGCCACGAAATTCAAAGTAACGTTACTTTGCGCAGCCGTGCCCTTCTGCCGACGTATAAATGCAGGACATGGTCGGAAAGCAGTTAAATAATTAAACATTAAAAACCATGACTAATATGGGGGGGAAAAAGAGCACAAAAAAAAGGAATAAGAAAGGAAGGTAGAGAAAAAAAAAAAAATTTTAGGGTCAGATGGAGAAGTCCTAGGATAATAAGGATGCAAAGTCAGGGTCTTTCATAAAGGATATCCAGGGAATCATATGTCCTGGAAATTAGAATATCAGTCGTGTAATTGCGCCGATAGTTCCTTCATCCTCATAAGCTTGTTTAACTTGGTTATCCATTCTGTTATTAAAGGAGTGTTGGGATTTCCAGTATCTCGGAATTATTGCCCTGGCAGGCACTAAGAAGAAACAGAAAACCCCCTTCTTGGCTTTTGGAACAGATTTTGCAAACATAGATAATTGTTCTATTTGGGGCGTTTGGGGTGTTGTCTCTTGGGCAAAAGCACTTTATATTTTAAAAATGTTATCCCAAAATGGGCACAATGCAGGATGGTTTGTAAATGGTTCCTGAGGGTTATGGAAGCCTCTTTTAACTATCTTGGGTCTGTTTCCTTTGCCAGAAAATAAAAAGTGAAAGCTAGTACACAAGTAACTATTAAATAAACAAAAAACACAAATATAATGAACAAGTTAATGAAACAAAGTCAGCTACTCCAAATCCCCCACCCCCACCTTCAAAAAATTCATCATAGAATAAAAAAAATATTTACTTTTCAAGCAAGTGTTTCCTAAGCAGCTAAATGAGCAAAACTGAGAGTTTCCACATCACTTATGGCGAACTTGAAAATTTTTTGGCAAAACATGTTTTATCAAAATCACTCTGCTCATCCCTAGAGAGGAAAAAAAATCAATGATTTCGCTGTATTAGGCTGCAAATCCAAGTCTCATCTTCAAAACTTTATAGCATTGGAGAACAATCTACCTGCAACATGTTTGTTCTATTGAATAGAATTTCCTGAATTTCTAGAGTTTTTGTTAAGACATTATGTGGCTGATTTACTAGAACTGGAGGGTGCAAAACCTGTTTTTTTTCTTTTTTTGTTTGTTTGTTGTCAAAGCTACATTGAAAAGGCTGAAGTTGGAAGCTGATTGGCTACCTTGCACAGCTGCACCAGATTTTGCTCTCCCCAAACTGGGAGTTTGAATTTCAAACTTTTTTTATATATAAATGTACATAATTTTAAAATATAAACATTTGTATACCTTGTGTGTTATTTTTCATAAATATTTTAGGTTAGGAAACTAAGTTAAACAACTCAAAGGCAGACATTCCTAAAACATAATTGTGTATTTAATTTATTTTTTTTTATCGATTGAAAATCATACTATGATATGTATTAGGTGTGAAAACACACTCAAGGTCTTTATAAAACTACATTGATTAAGAAAAAAAAATAGGTTTAAATATTATTTTAGTAAATAAATATTTTAAAAAATGGGAGTTTAAAATTCAAACTTTTTTTTGATAAAAATGTAGAATCAAATTTTTTTTTAAATCAGATCATTTTTATTGAACTTTTTTTCACAAAAAGCAGGTCTACACGTCTTCTTGTTGTTACACTGAAATAACATTGGTTAAGAAACAATGTAGTATATTGCAAACAACACACATAGTTTAACAACTCCAAAAGGCCATGAACATATGGAGTGTTACAGAGATACTGTAATCTGTGTCAAACCTATTGCCCCATTTAAGCAATGCAGTAACAGAAGTAATTGGACTTGATAATAGACCCAATAATAGACCTAAAAAACAAACAAGAAAAAACAAAAAAAACCTTAAAAAATTATAAAGTCTTTAATAATAACTGGAAAAAAGAGGAAAATAAAAATGCACATCCACTGCTTAAAACTACAGGTTTTGTTGGGCAACTTCTGTGTTTGTAGACCAATTTTTAATAAGGGTGTCATTAACCACCTGAACCCACACAGCATGAAAAGGGGGAGTTATAGAAAGCCATTTCCAAGCTATGAGAAAATCCAATTTTAATTAATATAACAATAAGTAAAGAATTATAAAACATTTAAATATTTTTTAAACCTTGTGTGTTATTTTTGGGTTAGGGTTATTATCGGGTTATTATTTTGGGTTAGGAAACCTAAGTTAAATAATTCAAAGGCAGATAAAACATAATACGCTATTCAATGTATATATTTTTTATCGACTTAAAATAATACTATGATGTGTATTAGGTATGAAAACACATTCAGGGTCATTATAAAACTACATTGTTAAAGAAAAAATAGGTTCAGGTATTATTTTATGAAATAAATCATCATTTTTTAAAATAGAGTCAATAGTTCAAACTTTTCTTTTTTTCATAAAAATTTAAAATCCAATTTTAATTATATTCAGAACAATAAGTAAAGAATTATAAAACATTTAAACCTTTTTATATCTTGTGTGTTATTTTTCTTTAAATATTTTGGGTTAGGAAAGTAAGTTAAATAATTCAAAGACAGATATTCCTAAACCATAATCATGTATTTATTGTATATATTTTTCAGTGATTGAAAATCACAGTATTATATGTTTGCATATATTAGATATGAAAACAAACTCGGGAGTTATTTACTTAAGCTGGAGAGTGCAAAATCTGGAGCAGCTCTGCATAGAAACCAATCAGCTTCTAGGTTTTATTGCCAAAAAAGCTGAAGTTACAAGCCAATTGCTTACCGTGCACAGCTGCATCAAAATTGTAAGTGCACCAGTTTTGGTAAAACTACATTTTTAAAGAAAAAAATAGGTTAAGATATTATTATATGGAATAAATCATTATTTTTAAAAATAGGAGTTTGAATTTTAAAATCATTTTTCATAAAAATGTAAATTTAAATTTTATTAATTTCATACAAATAAGTAAAGAATTATAAAACATTTAAACATTTTTATACCCTGTGTGTTATTTTTCATTAAAATATTTTGGTTTTGGAAACTAAGTTAAATAATTCAAAGGTAGGTATTTCTAAAACGTAATGATGTATTTAATGTATATATTTTGTTATTGATTGGAAATCATACTATGACATGTTTACATATATTGGGTATGAAAACACACTCAGGGTCATTAAAAAACTACATTGTGAAATAAAAAAAATTGGGGTTGGGTATTATTTTATAAAATAAATCATTATTTTTAAAAATGGCAGTTTTTTTCATAAAAATGTAAAATCCAATTTTAATTAATTTCAAAACAATAGGTAATTATTTATAACATTTTGTATGAAATGTATATATTTTTTACTGATTGAAAAACATAGTATGATATGTTTACATATATTAGGTATGAAAACACACTCAGGGCCATTATAAAACTACATTATTTAAAAACAAATATTGGTTTAGGTAATACATAATAAAATTGTTAATTTAACATTTAATGGTTTCTTTGGTTTCTTTTTTATATCCTAGATGCATTTTTTTTTATTGAAATGGTTCCTATAGCAGTTACCTGCATCAAAATAAAATTCAAACAAACATTGTTTTTAGGAAAATTAAGGACTAAAACATTAATGCATTGTCAATGAGCAATTATGCCATGGCATGCGTGATGAAGAACCCGTAGCCTCCAAAAAGCTTTTTTTTTTCTTCTTCTTCTTTAGTCATAGCAAGTTGTTACTTGCTTTTAGGCTTTTTACCGCTCAAGAGTATTTTATATAACATTCTTGAGGAATTACCATTTCTGCTCTTCTTTTATTGGATGATATTGATCTTGTTCATTTGAAAAAATTGGTTGTTGTCAAAGCTCCATTTGCAGTTACTTATCGGGGCGTCTTTTCCTGTGTGTTATGTCTCTCGTAGTGCCAAATATGTTCTCCCCGTTGCTTTTTTCTTCAATCCAGTGAAAATTCAGAATATGTCCCTTCAGGAAATGTATCTCTATGACATGCTCTCTAGTCCAGCAGATCTGTCCTCACTCTACGTTCAGATAAAGCAATAAGCAGCCACTGTCTGTCTATAGCATGCATGTCTTTTATAGGCGGTGGCACAATGTTCCTACCCATAAAGAAAAGAACCAATGATTGCAATGTATATGTAAGCTTTTTTTTTCTTTTTTTTTTACAAAATGTATATGTAAGCTTGGGGTGTGCGCGGTGAGGCAGCCAATTGCAGTTGGGGGGCGTGCCAGTCATTTGAACATGCTCAGTTCATTTTACTTTGGTACGGCCATGGGAGCGAACTCCCTCCCAGCTCTCGGATATCCAAGATACTTTTCACCTATTTATGTCTCTAGGTATGTGTGAAGATTTGTATGTTGGTAGTGTGACAAAAAATCCAGTTATTCGGCATTCATTAGTACTACTTACACTGCAGTTGCCAACCCATCTTAAGTTCACATGTCAATCATTCAAGAATATTTTTAAAGTACCTCTTGCGCTTTTAATCGGTTTTTATTTACAGAATAAGATAAGTAATACGTAAAAAAAAATCATCCACCAACAAAAGTAAAAAAGCTTTGCGCCATCAAGGAGGGCAATGCTGGGGAGATCTTTAGATGTTGAGAATGGATATGGTCTCCCCCTTATTTATTAAACATTTTTTATTTATTTTTTTGTAATTTGGGTTATATACTTTGAAACATCATGATAGTTAACTTAGTTACTAAGTGTTATATCTGTGTGGTTCATGCTACCTTTCTGCTACCTTTCTGGTGGGCCATATAAATATCTCTGCATCATGGCTGAAATTGCAGACCATCAAAGGCTGGCTACTGCTACTACCGACTATTACTACCGACTAATACTACTACTACAATTATGGCAAAATTATTACAAATTATTCTTGAGCTATTTTTATGTTCGACGACTCTAGCAAAAGTTCCGGAAACCAAAGAGTGCACAATTAGTCTCGCCGAGGCCAAGACCATGAACAGCATTTTCAAGAATATGGTATGCTCCTTTCTCTTTTCATCTCAGTTGGAACCCGACAGACTACCTTTTGTGTCCTCAAGGGGACAGGAAATGAGGCCAAATCACTTTAAAGAGGACACAGAAAGCAATGTGTATACATAGGTACTGTATAGGTATGGGTGTTTTATACATACCTAAAATGCTTAGCATTTTCTGAATGAATGCAAAGCATTGCCTGGACAAGGTTGCGAGGCGGGGCAGTGAAATTATGCTCTCTACCTTGTTCAATCAGTGAACAATTTGCATTCATTCAGAAACATGCAAAGCATTCTCTGAAAGGCACCCGTGCTGATTGGCTGAGCTCCTGTGTTCAGTCGGTAGAATGCAGCTGCTTGTTGCTAGACCCGGAGGTAAGAGGAGATCACTGGAACAGCAATGTCTACTTCAGTGATTTCCAGCTTCCAGGCGCATCAACCAGGTATGGTATGTACAGTACATAGATAAGCTGGACCAATTTTTTATTTTTTATTTTACTGTTATTATGTTCTGAAGCCTAACCCCAGACAATTATTTTCTAGCTTTGAGTGGGGTCAAGAAAAGTTAAAATTACTTTCAGCTTGTTTTTTTTTTTTTGTCTTTACAATTAGAAAATGTTTTTTTGATTTAGCTTTTTATTTCTTTCTGTACCTATTAACTTGCTAATTCAGGGCAGGACCCTTGAAACTTTCAGCTTGTTTTTCTTTTTTAATTTTTTTTTTTTCTTACTGTTATTATGCTTTAAAGTCTAACTCCAGACAATTATTTTCTAGCTTAAATGGGGTCAAGAAAAGTTAAAATGACTTTCAGCTTGTTTGTTTCATTTTTTTGTTTTTACAATTAGAAAATGTTTTTTATTTAGCTTTTTATTTCTATCTGTACGTATTATCTTGCTTATTCAGGGCAGGACCCTTGAAACCTTCAGCTTGTTTTTATTTTTATTTTGCTGTTATTATGCTTTAAAGTCTAAGGGTCGGTTCACACTAGGAGGACTTGTCAGGCGACCTAGCCGCCTGACAAGTAGCGTCCCGTTCTGTACAATGGAACCGTTCTAATCGGAGCGAAGCAAGTCGCTCCGACTTAGAAAAAGGTTCCTGTACTACTTTGGGGGCGACTTGAGGCGACTTGCATAGACTTCTATATAGAAGTCGTTTTGCAAGTCGCCGCCCCTGTCGTGTCCAGGTCACCTGAGGCAGTCGCGCTGTGTGAACCGGGGCTTACTCCAGACAATTATTTTGTAGCTTTAAATGGGGTCAAGAAAAGTTAAAATTACTTTCAGCTTGTTTTTTTTTTTTTGGGGGGGGGGGGTTTTTACAATTAGAAAATGTTTTTTATTTAGATTTTTATTTCTATCTGTACCTATTATCTTGCTTATTCAGGGCAGGATCCTTGAAACCTGCAGCTTGTTTTTTTCTTTTGTTTCAATTTTGCTTTTATTATGTTTTAAAGTCTAACTCCAGGCAATTATTTTCTAGCATTGAATGGGGTCAAAAAAAGTTAAAATTACTTTCAGCTTGTTTTTTTTTGTTTTTTTTTTTTATAATTAGAATATGTATTTTATTTAGCTTTTTATTTCTATCTCTACCTATTATATTGCTTATTCAGGGCAGGACCCTTGAAACGTTCAGCTTGTTTTTACAATTAGAAATAAAAAGCTAAATAAAAAACATTTTCTAATAGAAAAAAAAAAAAAAAACAAGCTGAAGGTTTCAAGGGTCCTGCCCTGTATAAGCAAGATAATTAGGTACAGATAATTAGGTAGATAGGTACAGATAGAAATAAAAAGCTAAATGAAAAAACATTTTCTAATTGTAAAGACAAAAAAAAACAAGCTGAAAGTAATTTTAACTTTTCTTGACCCCACTCAAAGCTAGAAAATAATTGTCTGGGGTTAGGCTTCAGAACATAATAATATTATCTTGCTTATTCAGGGCAGGACCCTTGAAACATTCACTTTTTTTTTTTTTTTTTATTTTTTTTTTTTTTATTTTGCTGTTATTATGCAGTCTTACTCCAGACAATTATTTTCTGGCTTTGAATGGGGGTCAAGAAAAGTTAAAATTAATTTCAGCTTGTTTTTTCTTAACAATTAGAAAATGTTTTTTATTTAGCTTTTCATTTCTATCTGTACCTGGTATCTTGCTTATTCAGGGCAGGACCCTTGATACTCACCTTAAATGTACAGTTATATTTTGTACTAGATCATTCAGCTCATAATAGAAAGGCCTTGATGCTATGTACTGTACTTTGTGTAATAATGCCATAAAGTGATCCCCTCTAACTTTACTATACTCGACTACCCCATACACATAAAACAATATGCTATAAAAAATGTAATTAGTTTTTTTTTTGTAATTTGGGTTATGCACTTTGAGCAGTATTCTAGTGGGTTTGGTTCTTTTTAAATTATTATTATTATACAGGATTTATATAGCGCCAACAGTTTGTGCATCGCTTTACAAATACAAATGTATATGTGTATTTAACTTTTACCTTTTTGGTGGGACAAATACAGTTACAAATATCTCTGCATAATCGCTCATGATGCAGACAAAAAGAAAGGATAGAATATTACTACTATGACTACCACTACTACTACAATTATGGCGACATTATAAAAAATAGTTTATATTTTTTATTTTTGATGATGCTGGCAAACTTTTTGGAAGCCAAGAAGGGTACATTTAGTGTTGCCAAGATTATCAAATTGTTCTAGGTTTGGGGGTAAAGAAAAGTTAAAATTATTTTCTGTTTTTTATTTTAGTCTGCACCTATTATCTTGCTTATTTTGGGCAAAAACTTACTCACCTTAGATTTATACCTTGTTTTATTACTATTATTATTTTCTAGCTTTGAATGGGGTCAAGAAAAGTTAAATTTATTTCAGCTTTTTTTTGTTTCTTGTTTTATTTATTTTTTTACAATTAGAAATTGTTAATTGAGGAAAAGATCAGTCAGACCTTTTCAGCTTTTTTTTTTTTTCTATGTGTACCTATTATCTTGCTTATGATACTCACCTTAAATGTTCAGTTATATTTTGTACTAGGTCATTCAGCCTTTATGTTTTTTTTTTTGTAATTATGCTTTAAAGCTCTAACTTTAAATACTACTATACTTGTCTAAACCAATTTACTATGAAAAAAAAACATAGAATTATAAAATCTGAAATTTCAGGAAATTTTTTTTCTTTTTTTTCAAACTTAAGCATTTTTATTGAGTTTTAATAGCATTACAAAATGCAAGGAAATGAACAGCATATCTGATTGCATATAAGAAATTATAGAGGCATTATGTAAATTTGAGTTTTCAAATCTCATCAAAATGTAACTAGGTCTAGCGAAATCTTAGAGAAAAGCGAAAAATCACGTTTAGTGTTGAGCTTATAAAGTTTTCGTACATATGATAACAAATGTAAAACAGTATTTCATTTCAAACTGTAGCTAAGTGGAATATACAGTGGTAAGTGCAAAGGAATCAGAGTTTAGGTGAGAACCCAGCATGAACAAGACCACAGGTGTAAAATAATGTGTTTGAGAGGAGCTTTAGGAAAGGTTGGTCAATATAAGCTCACCAGGACCTTTCAGGTGTAGAAGCCACGATTTCCAATTCTTTGTGAAAAATTCGATTTTTACATTTGCCTTGGCATAGGCATATTCAAGCAGGCAGTTTTCATTCAGTATGCGAATAACTTCAACCAATGTTGGAGGTAGAGTTGCCACCTCATCCTTTTAAACCCGAACACCATTGAATTACACAGGTTCTGAGGCTAATAAATGCAGATAAGGCACCGAGTGAGTTTAATTACCACCTTAATCAGCCACAGAAGCTGTGTAATTAATATGTGTTCCGGTTTAAAGGGATGAGGTGGCAGCCATGGTTGGAGGTTGGGTGCATTTCCATTTTCTTGCTGTGGCTAAGCGAATGGAAATGAAGATATTGTGTTATTAGGGTATTAAGATTAGAAGGCCAAAGGCGAGGGTCTAAAATCTGGAATTTCAGGAAACTTAGTAGCGGCTTGCCGTATGTTGCCCTGTTCAGCTGAACCAGTTTGGTTGGTGTCAGAGCTCCGCTACTAGTTGGTGGTCACTGGAGGAGATTTACTAAAACTAGTGCACTCAGAATCTGGTGCAGCTGTGCATGTTAGCCCATCAGCTTCTAACTTCAGATTGTTCAATTAGGCTTTGACAATAAAACCTGGAAGCTGATTGGTTTCTATAGAAGTGAGCCTGGATTTGCACTCTCCAGCTTTAGTAAATAAACCCCAATGAATCTGTTTAAAGGAACTCACCCTGTACTTTGCCTTCTATAAGTGCTGAATGTGTCTGATGTATCAGTACTCTTCCCCGAGAAAATTCACCCCGAACTTTATCCTTCTCATGTCCTATCTAGAGCAGTGCTCATTCCTCCAGTACTCTTCCCCGGTCAGGTAATGCTTCACCGAAGATCGTTCTCTGGTGTTGGGTTCACCTCCGTGGCCTTCACTCTTCTTAGCTGCAGAAATGCAGCTTCTGTCTTTCAGCCTGCTGCCCTTTTTGTAAGGAAATAGGGAGTCACCGCACTTATCATCAGCCCATCAACTGACAAATGACAGAAGCTGCGGGTACATAACATTATGTGGCGTGAGTTGAGGCAGCCAGTCACTTTTGGAGTCGTGTCAGAGGTTGGAGTACACTTAGATCATTTTACTCTGGTATGTAGGAAGGTTCCAACCCTGAGACCTGATACATAGATTTTGATTTACTAAAAGAAGTAACATTTACTTGAAAAACTCCTTTTTTTTTAACTCTTTAGCACATGATTTGGTGTGAACACATTTTCACTTTACTTACTCACATTCACTTTGCTATAACAGCCTCTACTCCTTTAGTAAATCAACTCCAATGATCTTTGTTTTAAAACTGATTCAGTACCGAGCACATTATAACTCCCAACACTTTTCATGTATAGAATAGGTATAGCAATTTTGTATCCGGTATATTTAATTTTATATATTTTCATTATACAGTAAAAGCTTGGATTGCGAGCAGAATTCGTTCTGGAAACGTGCTTGTAATCCAAAGCACTCGTATATCAAAGGGAATTTGCCCATAAGATATAATAAAAAACTCAGATGATTCGTTCCACAACCATTTTTTCTTCTTAAGGCTGCATTTACACTTCAGCAATTTGAATGCTGTATCGTTGGTCGAGCGATCAGTCGATTCTCTAACCGTGTATTCGTGCTATAAGGCTGCATTCACACTATAGCGTTTTTGAATCGCGGGCAGATTTGCCGCAAATCTGTCTGCGATTGACAGCGCCGATGTGTGAATGACAAATCGTGGGACTCGCATTTGAGATGCCATTCTTTTAAATGACACCTGAAATCGCGGTGCGGGTCTGCCGCGAATGTCACGCGATAATCCGCATCGCAGGAAGCATGTCGCCCAAAAAAAGTTCAGGAGTTACTTTGGGGCGACATGCTTCCCGCGATGCGGATTGCCGCGATTGCAATGCAAATTATCGCGCGACAATCGCGTCAGACCCGCACCACGATTTGAGGTGTCATTCAAATGAATGGCATCTCAAGTCCTGCAACTTGTCATTCACACATCAGCGCTGTCAAATCGCGGACAGATTCGCAGCAAATATGCCCGCGATTCAAAAACGCTGTAGTGTGAATGCAGCCTTATAGCAGGAATACACGGTTAGAAAATCGACCGATCGCTCAACCGCCGACCAACGAAACAGCGTGGGGTCGTCTACTAGTTCCGCTCATGCGTGATAATGTTTAAGAGATGTTTTACGGACGACCTTCACACCAATGAATAGAATATCAGTCATTCGCAAACGATACGACACAATTTTTTAATTTTTTCATTCGTTCTTTTTCTTTTACAATAGCAATATCGGGTATTATTTGCTGGGCATCAACGAGTAGAAAATTGGCCGAACTGAAATTTTCGCCCAATTTTCTTATCGTGTATTCCTGCCATTAGTCCTTCAGTCACTAGTCCATAAATGTAACCATATTGCTACAATAAGGCCCCTTCCCACTGCCGCAACTTGAAAGTCGCATGATTTTACCACGATTTTGCGGCCACAATTTTGACGCAATTTCAGGGAACGCCTGTGTAAACATCAAAGTCGGACCAAAGTAGTACAGGGACTACTTTGAAGTTTGTGCACAGATATGAATGGGTATCATTGGGAATCATGGGGTATGACTTGTTATGCAACTTTGATGTCCAAAGTCGCAGGAAAAGTCATACAAGTGTGAAAGAGGCCTAAGTGCTACTTTACCAGGCAACTTCGGCGCGACTTCAGTGTGACTTTGAAGCAACTTCAGGGAAACTTCCTGTAATGTCGGATCCAAATCACCTCAATTAGGATGAGGATCCGACTTGGCGGCAACTTCCATTAAAGTCTATGGGCACAAGTCAGATAGAAGTCGCCTTGAAGTAGTACAGGAACCGTTTCTAAAGTCAGAGCGACTTTAGTAGTGCTAATTAAGACAGCTCTCTCTAAAATGGGATTACATGTCACGTGACTTGGAGTCTCACACGTCGGATCACTCGTATTGTAAGACCTCGCTCGTTTAAAAATTTAAATAAATTTATATAAAAAAAATTGCACGTCTTATAAAACACTGACAGACCAAGTTACTCTCAATCCAAGGTTTTACTGTATTTCATTTTTTATTTCTCATGATCAAGACTAAAAAAATGTAAAGCTATCTTTCTTTCTTTTTTTTTTTTTTTTTTTTTTTTTGAGTCAAGTAAATGTTATGGTGTTGATTTACTAAAAGAGCAGAGCATGTACACTCTGAGGCGAAGCTATGTTAAAATTCACTTTGCAAAGGATACCTAATAATGTACAGGAGGTATTTGGAAGAACTGGATTTCAAGCATATTTGGCACTTTTACATAGGTGACCAGGGGGTGGTTGAACTAGTTGGCCTTGTGTCTTTTGAAGTGTATCTAAAGCCAAAACGTTTTTTTTTTTGGTTTTTTTTTTAAGAGTTTTAATGAGGGTTAGGACCTCCGTCAGATTTCTATTACCACCAATAGTATACTATAGCAATAACACAATTTTATTGAAGTAATTTTGTAATAGTGGACCACTTTTTTTAAAACAGTGGTCCACCAGGGCCCTGAAATGTCTATGTATCATGGTTTGTTTTGTGCATTTGTATATTACTATTTTAAAATGACCTGCTGGCCTTCTCTCTTACTGATTATTTAGCGTGTCATCATTAGCTGTGCACTCCAGACATGCAGTGCCTTGCAAAAGTGTTCACCCTCCTTGGCTTTTTACCTATTTTGCTACATTACAGCCTTTAGTTCAATGTTTTTTTTAATCTGTTAATTATATGTGATGGATCAGAACACGATAGTCTAAGTTGGTGAAATAAAATTAGAAAAACATATACGTAAAACTATTTTTCAGAAATAAAAAATTTGATAATAGGCATGTGCGTAAGTATTCACCCCCTTTGTTATGAAGCCCATAAAAAGCTCTGGTGCAACCAATTACCTTCAGAAGTCAAATAATTAGTGAAATGATGTCCACCTGTGTGCAATCTAAGTGTCACATGATCTGTCATTACATATACACACCTTTTTGAAAGGCCCCAGAGGCTGCAACACCTAAGCAAGAGGCACCACTAACCAAACACTGACATGAAGACCAAGGAACTCTCCAAACAAGTAAGGGACAATGTTGTCGAGAAGTACAAGTCAGGGTTAGGTTATAAAAAAATATCCAAATCTTTGATGATCCCTAGGAGCACCATCAAATCTATCATAACCAAATGGAAAGAACGTGGCACAACAGCAAACCTGCCAAGAGACGGCCGCACACCAAAACTCACGGACCGGGCAAGGAGGGCATTAATCAGAGAGGCAGCACAGAGACCTAAGGTAACCCTGGAGGAGCTGCAGAGTTCCACAGCAGAGACTGGAGTATCTGTACATAGGACGACAATAAGCCGTATGCTCCATAGAGTTGGGCTTTATGGCAGAGTGGCCAGAAGAAAGCCATTACTTTCAGCAAAAAACAAAATGGCACGTTTTGAGTTTGCGAAAAGGCATGTGGGAGACTCCCAAAATGTATGGAGGAAGGTGCTCTGGTCTGATGAGACTAAAATTGAACTTTTTGGCCATCAAAGAAAACGCTATGTCTGGTGCAAACCCAGCACATCACATCGCCAAAGAACACCATCCCCACTGTGAAACATGGTGGTGGCAGCATCATGCTGTGGGGATGTTTTTCAGCAGTCGGGACTGGGAAACTGGTTAGAGTTGAGGGAAAGATGGATGGTGCTAAATATAGGAATATTCTTGAGCAAAACCTGTACCACTCTGTGTATGATTTGAGGCTAGGACGGAGGTTCACCTTCCGGCAGGACAATGACCCCAAACACACTGCTAAAGCAACACTTGAGTGGTTTAAGGGGAAACATGCAAATGTGTTGGAATGGCCAAGTCAAAGCCCAGACCTCAATCCAATAGAAAATCTGTGGTCAGACTTAAAGGTTGCTGTTCACAAGCGCAAAGCATCCAACTCGAAGGAGCTGGAGAAATTTTGCAAGGAGGAATGGGCAAAAATCCCAGTGGTAAGATGTGGCAAGCTCATAAAGACTAATCCAAAGCGAATTGGAGCTGTGATAGCCACAAAAGGTGGCTCTACAAAGTATTGACTTTAGGGGGGTGAATAGTTATGCACATTTACTTTTTTCTGTAATTTTGTCCTATTTGTTGTTTGCTTCACAATAATAAAAAAAAAAAATCTTCAAAGTTGTGGGCATGTTCTGTAAATTAAATGATGCAAACCCTCAAACAATCCATGTTAATTCCAGGTTGTGAGGCAACAAAACATGAAAAATGCCAAGGGGGTGAATACTTTTGCAAGGCACTGTAGGAAACTAAGTTGCTGGATGGATTTGTTACAAGGTTTCTATTACTGTCACTCTCTTTTTTAGTCCTGGTTGTTTAGCACAAGATGTAATGTCTTAACGCTTTACACTTTAGATCAGTATTTCTCAACCAGGATTCCTCCAGAGGTTGCTAGGGGTTCCTTGAGCAATGAGCCCAGATAAGTTCCCCCGACACCAATTACTGTATCCTTCGGAAAAAATCCTAGGATTTTGTTGTCGGAATGTCCAAACAAAGTCCGACCGTGTGTACGGGGCAATAGAACGATTCTTGATTAGATTATGCAAACTAGGAGGGCGGTGCCCCTGCACCCCTTATGACCGCTCGCCACTGATGATGATACCTGAATTTTGTAATAATAATTGGTGGATTTTAATATGAGAAGGGAAAGCCATACTCAGATTTTAGCAGCACCCTGTATATTTTTAGATTTTTTTTTTTTTTATAATACATAATTGCATAATGACCAGTTCAAATAATTTTATACAATTTCACTTTCAGTCATTTTTTTTTATATGAACCATATTTGTTTAGACCTCAGTGGCAGCTCACCTGTCTAAGCCTGATTTTATGTTGACTGAGCTCATACCCTCCCTCTTGTAGTAGCAATACAATTTTTTTTACAGCTCTATATCCAAAACATGATTGGTGTGCATTTTTCTTGAGGGTTCTGAGTGGTGCACATTTTTTTTTCTTCTTTTGAGAGTTCTGAATTTTCAGAATATATAGGTAAAAAACGTTCCTGCTCCATAAGTTTCAGTGATTAACTATTTCTCTCCTAGCACGTTTTTTTTTTTTCATTCTTTTGTGCAAAAAAAAAAATGTTTAAAAAAATTATTTCCTGACAGGCTCCATGGCAGCATACGTGTGGGTAGGCTCCGCCTCCATAACTACCCAATAGGACCCCTCTCCCATAAATCTTTGCTCTAGGCTGCTATCCATGTTCCTTTTTTGTCCTCCTCCGTAGGACCAGGTGTTGGTTCTCCTACCTGAAGATAAACCTCCCTACGATCGATTCAGCCGAGTGCCAAAGATTCCTCCGATAGGCCCTGACTGTTAAGCAGGGTATGGAGTGTATAGCAGAGTAGCGCTGAAGATTGGATCAGTTCATCTATGTGCGCACGGTCTGTTTGCCTAATGTTTCAGGCGACCATTATCTGCTGCCAAGTCCGGTGTGTGTGTGTATGGATGGCGGTTTCTCGGCCCAGGTGATCGTAGGTGGAGGGGTAAGTTCTTATTCATTTGCTTATGGCAGCAGTGTTTATGTGTTGTTTACCTCTGTTTGTTCCCCTGCTTTACTGGTGTCCTAATCGGCGCTGACGCTCCATGCGTTCCAGCAGCCGCTCTCTCTGTTACTTCCGGGTACCGGCGTGCGCGCTGCGCATGCGCGGACCCGATACGAAGTTGAGGCTTGGTTCGCGCATGCGCACGAGCGTCTCGTGTCTGACGACGGCGATGACGTCACGGGCGCCACTTTTAAAAGCTGAGGAAAGCTTACAGAGCCCCGGGAATGATCGTGAGGGATACGGCGACTTCCCGGGGCAACTATCTTGGCGATTCAAGGTAAGACAATCTCTATTGTCTGGGGGTGGAGGTCTGTTGTCAGCCAGCTGAATGTGTGAATCTATCTCTGCAGCTTCCTATTGTGTTGACACCATGGACTCCTCAGTGCCCCCTAGTGGCCAGCCCCCTTGTAGCAGGTATGTTTGCAGTTATGCTTTTCTGCCTGTACAAGGATTGAGAGTAGGATTTTAGGACACTAGCTGATTTCTTTCTCTATCTTCTCTGTGTTTCTTTCCTCACAGCCCTCCTAGGTCTGATCCACACCGTAGTTCCCATAAAGGAAGTGGATCATCAAAATCACACCACCGGCAATCTTCCTCCAGGTCTAGCCATCATAGATCTCCTTCCAGATCTGAACAGCGCAATAAAAATCCTTCTCACCCCCCTTCATCTCACTCTAGAGAGAGAGATCAGGAAAATCATGCTGGGGATGCAGGATGCCTGTTCCAACAGACAAATCTCTCTGTGATCACTGCTTCTCTAAAGCTGCAGATGAGAGGGATGGTGCAGACCAGCGTTTGGAATCTATGGTGAGGCGGGTTGTGAAAAAATCTCTACAGGAAAGAGAGGCTCAACAGCCCCGTGATTCCCCATCAGACCCATTATGCTCTCCAGTGGGAGAAGGTTCTGTGCATGAGACATGGGAGTCTTCCCAGCCAAGTCACCCTTCTGCTCCTGTTTCAGATAGCGAATCGGATCTATATAAATAAGGAGCAACAGTATTTTCCTTTTCTCTCTGAGCTGGGCGATGTCATTTCTGAGGAATGGAGCAAGATGGACAAGAAAAGTTCCATGCAGTCAAAGGTCTTGAAACTATATCTTTTAAGGAAGAGGAAGTAAATCACCTTGAATCAGCTCCATTAGTGGATGCAGCACTGATGAGACTAGCAAGATATGTAATGCTTCCCTTAGAAGATACTGTATTTTTTAAAGATCCTTTGGAGAGGCGAATTGATTCAGATTTAAAAAGGATCTACCTGACGTCAGGAATGGCATGTAAGCCAGTACTTGCGATAGCTGCAGTCTCCAAAGCTTTGGAATCTTGGTCTGATAATGTGGATGGGTTCCTAAGAGGTATCTCTACCGAAACAGCGAAAGATTCTCCTATCCAGGAGATCAGGCTGGCATCAGCCTTTCTTGGGGAGGCATCTATTGATGTCATCCGCCTGATGTCCCGGGTTATGTTGGCGGCTGTTTCAGCTCGTCGTGCCTTATGGCTCCATCCGTGGTTGGCGGATCCAGCTTCCAAGCAAGCTTGGTGCCGAATTCCGTTTGAAGGTTCTTCATTGTTCTGCAATAAGCTCGATAGTGCCATAACCCGGGCCACAGGTGGGAAGTCTGGTTTCCTCCCTCAAGACAGACGTCTACAAAATCAGAAACGCAGTTTTCCTAGAAGACAAAACTCTGATCGCGCTAGGGATGCGCGCAGCTACAGACCTGGTCGGGAGTTTTCAAGATCCTGGAAATCCAGGCAGTCCTCTTTTAAAAAACCCGCAAAAGAGGGTTCCTCTGGCAACCAGGACTCCACGAAGTCCTTTTGAGATTGGGCCCGCTCAGGCATGCCAGGTGGGGGCTCGTCTTCGTCACTTCGGTCAAAGACAGGTATCCTGTCCCTCTCCCCCCCCCCCCGAAAGGTGCCAATTGTGGCACCGGAGGAGGGGAGGAGACAAATGGGCGGAAGTTCTGCTTTAAATTCCCCCCCCCCCAGATATTATATATTTACTGACAGCAGAGATCCTAGAGAATATAATGGTAGCAGTTTAATTTTTTTTTATGTTACACAATATTAGTGCAGTGGTTTATCAAACAGAAAATGTCAGTAAAAAATTTTAGGGCACAAAACACAATATGCTATCCAATTTTGGGTATAATATAAAAGATGAGGTTGCACCAAGTAAATAGGTACCCAAGCCTTAAAATTGCGTGCTCCTGTGAATGGGTGACAAACTTTGATAACCTAAAATTTCCATAGACAATGCTTTTAAAGTCCCTACAGGTCAGTTTAGAATTAACCATGAAAAATGGGCGTAGAGGTATTGCGTTTCATGTGTAGGCATGATTACATTCGTATATGTGTGTTCGTAGGAGAAACTCAAAACATTTTTTGGGGGGGTGGGGGGGGAGTATTAAAGAGGAACTGCAGTCTGCTCACATAATTTGGAATAAAAACATCTTTGCCATTCTGAAGCTTCCCTCCAACCACTTTGCATATTATTTTATATATACTGTGATTCTGTACTTGCCAAATATGCTGCAGAAATCTCCCTCCACGAAGTCTGGCTACCGCCATTTTAACTGTGGGCAGCTGAAGCTGCTGCCTGTTCACTTCCTGGATTTACACAGACACACACCTCCAGCTCTGCAGCTCTCATTGGCTCTCTTATGACTCATCCCCCTCCCTTCCTGGCAAACTCTCACAAGAGAGAGAGAGAGGGAGCTGTGCATGATGTCATAAACCTAGGCTTTTTACCAGACAAGAAAAAGGAAGTGGGCTGTATAAGGTATTTACTGGCAGTAAAAAAATGTTTTACTATCCAAAGTTAAAACAACAAGGGCAGAAGATTTAATAGATCGAAAATATGAAAAAAATTACTGAAGTTCCGCCCTTAATGCTTGGGTGTAACTTTTTTTTGTACACATTTTATTTTTTTTTTAAACATTATTTTTATTACATAGGAGACCAAGAGTTCTGTGTTATTTTGCTCAGGCAGGTTCTCTTTCATAAGATACCAGGAGTCTTTTAGACTTCTGATGTCTCATCTGCCTTCCATTGAAGCTAATGGGTCACAGATCACGCTCCATTAGCTTCTTCTCCACACACAGCAGCCAGGGAAAGTGACAGTAAAACCCAGAAGTGATGTAATGCATATCTGTGATGGAACCATCCAGCACCCAGCTTGGGTGCCTCCGTCAAAATATATAGCTTCCTCCAGTCTGGACCCAGGAGCCAGGTATTATAACTGAATATTGCATCCAAGATCGTAGACAACACTAGCTTAGGTGCATACTGAAACTTGAACTCTTTATTGTAAATTCACACAATATATACCAAGAAAGATCAGATAAGAGTTTGATCACATTACCCTAACTGTACAAACTGTAAACAGAAATATAGATGACATAGCTAAGGAATATTCAACATAAACAGTATGCTAATCTGCATCTAGCAACTAATAGCTGACAGTGATCTAATTAACATGAAATAATTAACAACAAGCCACCTTAACAAGCCAAGGTACCCATCCCACAACCCTGGATACACAAAGTACATTACACATTATCCTTGGCATAAACACATAACATCCCACAATGGTTTGATAACAAGGTAAAGTGGACACAATATTAATCAGATCTCAGAGAGATGATCAGACAGACAGAAACAATAGGTGACTCAATTAACAATGGAAATGCACACCTGGGAGGCACACAATGGGAGAGATATACCTAACAATAAATACTTAAATAACCGCCTAGAGCAGGAGACCCCAGTATTAGGTTGGTTTGAGCTGATCATATTAACATCTGCACTGAGTCTCACAGTCTAAAGCAGTTATTGCTGGTTTGGGCACAAAGGACCCAAATCTGTGTGTTTTGGGGAGGACATGGACCCAAATCCGAGGCAAGCCCACTCGAAGGGACCACCAGGCACACACCTCCCAAAGAGTAGTGCTTCCTTAACCACTTGCCCACTAGCCACCGCAGTTTTACTGCCGCATTTTGGCTCAGCTGGGCAAATCGACGTTACCTTTTGTCTCTTCCCATTGTGGCCACTAGGGGGCACTCGTGTGGCTGCAGCTCGCTTCCGGAGCCGATGCGAGTGCCCGGCGGGCGCGATGACCGCCAGGCACCCGCGATTGCTTGTGACAGAGCGAGAACTGGGATCTGTGTGTGTAAACACACAGATCACTGTTCTTTCAGCGGAGAAGAGACTGAACGTGTGTTCATACTAAGTATGAACAATGATCTGTCATCTCCCCTAGTAAGTCCCATCCCCCTTCAGTTAGAACACAGTGAGGGAACACAGTTAATCCTTGATCGCCCCCTAGTGTTAATCTCTTCCCTACCAGTGACATTTATACAGTAATCAGTGCATTTTTATAGAACTGATCGCTGTATAATTGTCAATGGTCCCAAAAATGTGTCAAAAGTGTCCAATTTGTCCGGCGCAATATCGCAGTCCCGATAAAAATCACAGCTTGCCGCCATTACTAGTAAAAAATAAATAATAATAAAAATGCCATAAATCTATCCCCTATTTTGTAGACGCTATAACTTTTGCGCAAACCGATCAATATACGCTTATTGCGATTTTTATTACCAAAAATATGTAGAAGAATAGCAAAAAGTAAAAGATATAGGGGTTGCTTTACTAAAGACAAATCCGCTTTGCACTACAAGTGCACTTGGAAGTACAGTCGCTGTAGATCTGAGGGGGACATGCAAGGAAAATAAAAAACAGCATTATAGCTTGTACATGATTCAGATCTAAAGTGACTGCACTTCCAAGTGCACTTGTAGTGCAAAGTGGATTTGCCTTTAGTAAATCAACCCCACTGTGTTTTTTTCAAAATTGTTGCTCTTCTTTTGCTTATAGCGCAAAAAATAAAAAACGCAGACGTGATCAAATACCACCAAAAGAAAGCTCTATTTGTGGGGAAAAAAAGGATGAATGTTGCTTGGGTACAATGTTGCACAAGCGTGCAATTGTCAGAAAAAGCGACGCAGTGCCACTAACCATGCCGGTCCCAAGTCCACAGATAGAAGTGCGTATTTACTAAAGGCTGCGCACGTTGCAAAAGAAGGTTACACTTGGCAATGGAATTTTCCCCATATCTTAGTGAATGAGGTAAAGCTCTGCCGACTTCCATCACCCAATTATGTGCAAGCAAAAGTATGTATTTTTTTAAAATATTCCTTCCATGTCATTGGGTATTCTTTGCAAAATTAAACTTTACTGCATTCACTAAGTTATGGGGAAAATTCCCTTGCAAAGTACAACTTCCTCAATGGCGTCCCTAGGGGGGGCCAGAGGGGGCCCTGACCCCCCAACATTACGCTGTGCCCCACCATGTGCCCCCCCCCCCCCCCCCCAATTAGAAATTAGAACTTTTTTTTTTTTTTTTACAAAAAGGCAATGTCTAAGAAGGAGAGCATCCCCAGTCAGCTCCTGCAGTTGATTTCTCCCCACTCCCTCTGCTCGCTGACACTGCATAATGCGAGTGCTCACACAACCACGGCTGCCCAATCTGCTCCTTCCCCTGCATCCTCATTGGCAGGGAGAAGAGCGAGTTGCAGGAAGGACTCCACCAGGACTCTCAGCTACTGAAAAAACAGACTGATTTCTCCCATCCTTAGGACAGGAGAACCAGCCTGTAAATTCCAAGAGATGCCAGACCAGCGCTGTCAATAGCAGGGGCAGGACAGCAAGAGGAGGCTGGGGAACCCCACAGTGGCAGAACACCAGGGCCCGGTGGCAAGACAACCTTTGCAACCCTGATAGTTCTCCCCCTGCTTTGGATCCTGATATTTTCTTGGTATGCTGGTGACATATATCTCTTGTTTTCTGTCACCCTGGGGGGGCCCCAATACAGTAGGAAGGGAGCTCACTGCAGAACACGTGAAAGGGCCGTTGTGGGATTGTAGTAAAGGGCCCCAGGATATATATATATTTATATATATATATAAAATAGCATTTTACAGTTGCCCCCCTACTTTTGTCCCCGTCTCCCCACGTGCCCCCCCTAAATATGAAAGCTGGAGACGCTGCTGCTTCCTATGCAACTTGAGCCTATTTGCCTTTAGAAGAGCAAACCCTGAACTGTGTTATACGCAAGATTACTAGGTGAAAGTAAAGGGTAAAAATCCTAAAAAACAAACAAAAAAAACGAACACAGCCACTACATCTAAGGACTGCAAAGCAATAATTTTATTTTTTGTTTTTAGACACACTTTAACAACTTGCTGCCCAGCAGCCGCAGTTATACTGTGGCAGGTTGGCTGCGCAAATCACCCGCACCAGTACGGCGGTCCCTAATGGCTATAACAATCACGCACACCAGTGGCGCGTCGCTGGAGCTGATGCCCGCCCGGCCACCCACGATCTCTCCACAGAGAGCCAGAACAGGGATCTGTCAATGTAAATAAACAGATCCCCATACTGTCAGGGGAGTAGAGAGAGATCATCTGTTCCTAGTGATCAGGAACAGCGATCTTTCTCTACTCCCTGTCAGTCCCCTCCCCCCACAGTTAGAAACACCTCCCAGGGAACACTTAACCCCTTGATCGCCCCCTAGTGTTAACCCCTTCCCTGACAGTGTAATTTATACAGTAATCAGTGGATATTTTTAGCTGTGATCACTGTAACAATATCCCTGTTATCACTTTTGTCCCAAAAAAGTGTCAAACATGTCCGATCTGTCCACCGCAATGTCGTAGTCCCGCTAAAAATTGCTGATCACCGCCATTACTAGAAAAAATTAAATTATAATAAAAATGCCATAAATATATTCCCTATTTTGTAGACGCTATAACTTTTGCGTAAACCAATCAATATACGCTTATTGTGATTTTTGTACCAAAAATATGTAGAAGAATATATATCGGCCTAAACTGATGAAGACTTTTTTTTTTTGGGGGGGGGGGGGTATTTATTATAGTAAAAAGGAAAAACTTTTATTTTTTTTCAAAATTGTCGCTTTTTTCTTGTTTATAGTGCAAAAAATAAAAACTGCAGGGGTGATCAAATACCACCAAAAGAAAGCTCTATTTGTGGGAAAAAAAGGACCTCAAGTTTGTTTGGGTGCAATGTCACACGCGCAATTGTCAGTTAAAGCGACGCAGTGCCGTATCGCAAAAAATGGCCTGGTCATTAAGGGGGTAAATCCCCTGAAGTGGTTAAATAATGGAGTGAATGGTTAATAATCACCTGCAATTTCATGTCTCTCTATTTTTAGTGCCCTGGCAGCAAATCTTCACCATCCCATAACTGCACTGCACCAGAACTTCCCAGGAAAGAAATGCTCGATGTTTCAGTGAGTTGTGTTTCATTTACAGTTATATTAATTAAGATATGGTTCAGTGTGTATACTATAGCGTTGATTTAATAAAGGCAAATAGACTGTGTACTTTGCAAAGTGGAGTTGCGCCAAAGCTTAGTAAATGAGGTAAAGATTCACTTTGCAAAGAACATGCAAGGAAAATAAAGAAAACATTTTTTGTTTGCACATGATTGGATGATGGAGGTCAGCAGAGCTTTGCCTCACTTACTAAGCTCTGGAGCAAATGTAACTGCAAAGTGCACAGTCTATTTGCCTTTAGTAAATCAATCTCTATATGTCTCCAATTGGTCTATTTATAAAACACTAATTGGACGAATGCCCTCTGCAAGTGCAATTGCTCCAGAGCTTAGTAAATGAGGTAAGGCTTGACTTTGCAAAGAGTACCCAATCCTGTGCAAGGAAAATTAAAAAAACAGCATTTTTGCTTGCACATGATTGGATGGTGGAAGTCAGCAGAGCTTCTCCTCATTTACTAAGCTCTGGAGCAACTGTTCTTGCAGAGGGCAACTGCACTTTGCAAAGTGCACAGTCTTTTTCCCTTTAGTAAATCAACCCCTTTGCTACAATGTAAAGTAGTGAGTGTACAGCTTGTATAACAGTGTAAATTTGCTGTCCCCTCAAAATAACTCAACACACAGCCATTAATGTCTAAACCTTCGGCAACAAAAGTGAGTACACCCCTAAGTAAAAATGTCCAAATTGGGCCCAAAATGTCAATAATTTGTGTGGCCACCAATATTTTCCAGCACTGCCTTAACCCTCTTGGGCATGGAGTTCACCAGAGCTTCACAGGTTTCCACTGGAGTCCTCTTCCACTCCTCCATGATGACATCACAGAGCTGGTGGATGTTAGAGACCTTGTGTTCCTCCACCTTCCGTTTGAGGATGCCCCACAGATGATCAATAGGGTTTATGTCTGGAGACATGCTTGGCCAGTCCATCACCTTTACCTTTCAGCTTCTTTAGCAAGGCAGTGGTCGTCTTGGAGGTGTGTTTGGGGTCGTTATTGTGTTGGAATACTGCCCTGTGGCCCAGTCTCTGAAGGGAGGGGATCATGCTCTGCTTCAGTATGTCACAGTACATGTTGGCATTCATGGTTCCCTCAATGAACTGTAGCTCCCCAGTTCCGGCAGCACTCATGCGGCCCCAGACCATGACACTCCCACCATCATGCTTGACTGTAGGCAAGACACACTTGTCTTTGTACTCCTCACCTGGTTGCTGCCACACACGCTTGACACCATCTGAACCAAATAAGTTTATCTTGGTCTCATCAGACCACAGGACATGGTTCCAGTAATCCATGTCCTTAGTCTGCTTGTCTTCAGCAAACTGTTTGTGGGCTTTCTTGTGCATCATCTTTAGAAGAGGCTTCCTTCTGGGACGACAGCCATGCAGATCAATTTGATGCAGTGTGCAGCGTATGGTCTGAGCACTGACAGGCTGACACCCCCCCCCCCCCCCCCCCTTCAACCTCTGCAGCAAAGCTGGCAGCACTCATACATCTATTTCCCAAAGACAACCTCTGGATATGACGCTGAGCACGTGTACTCAACTTCTTTGGTCGATCCTGGCGAGGCCTGTTCTGAGTGGAACCTGTCCTGTTAAACAGCTGTATGGTCTTGGCCACCGTGCTGCAGCTCAGTTTCAGGGTCTTGGCAATCTTCTTATAGTCTAGGCCAGGGATCCTCAAACTACGGCCCTCCAGCTGTTGCGGAACTACACATCCCATGAGGCATTGTAAAACGCTAACATTCACAGACATGGCTAGGCATGATGGGAATTCTTGAACAACTGGAGGGCCATAGTTTGAAGACCCTTGGTCTAGGCCATCTTTATGTAGAGCAACAATCCTTTTTTTCAGATCCTGAGCGAGTTCTTTGCCATAAAGTGCCATGTTGAACTTCCAGTGACCAGTATGAGAGAGTGAGAGTGATAACCCCAAATTTAACACACCTGCTCCCCATTCACACCTGAGACCTTGTAACACTAACAAGTCACATGACACCCGGGAGGGAAAATGGCTAATTGGGCACAATTTGGACATTTTCACTTAGGGGTGTACTCACTTTTGTTACCAGCGGTTTAGACATTAATGGCTGTGTGTTGAGTTATTTTGAGGGGACAGCAAATTTACACTGTTATACAAGCTGTACACTCACTACTTTACATTGTAGCAAAGTGTCATTTCTTCAGTGTTGTCACATGAAAAGATATAATAAAATATTTACAAAAATGTGAGGGGTGTACTCACTTTTGTGAGATACTGTAAAAAAAAAAAAAAATTACAACTGGCTGGCAGGGTGCATTCTCTGAGGTAAAAAAAGATAATCAGCTCAGAGTACAAGCAATTAATTTTCCTAGTAATTCGGCAAGCACATTACCCAAGCTGCCTGGCTGTCAAACAGCCACTAGAGGGCGCACCTACAATTATATATATGTGGTTGATTTACAAAGAGAGTAATGCATATTCACTTTGCAGGGTAATTTTCACTTATCCTACTGAATGAGTGAAGCTTTATAAATGGCCCCATATACAAGGGGTTAAAGCAAGTTCACACCTGCTGCTGCAGCCATGAGCTTGGGGTGAGTTTTTAAAGCTGACAAAGGGCTTTCAGATATAAATGACCCAGGCAGATCACTTATACGGGCTCTGAAGAAGTGTCCCCCTCAGGGCAACCATCAGAAATTTTGGGGCCCCTTACACAGCTTTAGGCCTGGACCCCCATCCCCCCCATCCTGACCACCAACATTACCCAGAGTCCAGAGCTCAAGACCCCTTTCACACTGGAGCGGTGCACTTGTAGGACATTAGAAAAAGTCCTGCAAGCAGCATCTTTCGGGCGATGCGGGAGCGTTGTATCCACCGCTCATCATTGAAATCAATTGGCACCGCTGCCGATGCACCTGGAAAGCGCTTTGGCAGTGGCGCTTTGGCAGTGGCGCTTTGCGGGCGCTTTTAACACTTTCCTCAGCCGCTAGCGGGTGCTAAAAGCGCCGCCATAACAGTGGTAAAGCGCTGCTAAAATTAGCAGCGCTTTACTGCTAACGACCCCCCACTTTGCAGGCGCTATAACGCTAAAAATAGCACCTGCAAAGCGCCCCGAAAGAGCCGCTGCTGTCTCTCCAATGTGAAATCCCTGAGGGGTGAGTTTTTAAAGCTGACAAAGGGCTTTCAAATATAACTAACCCTGAGGGGCTTTCACACTGGAGCGATGCGCTGGCAGGACGGTAAAAAAAGTCCTGCTAGAAGCATCTTTGGAGCGGTGAAGGAGCGGTGCATATACCGCTCCTCCACCGCTCCTGCCTATTGAAATCGATGGGCACCGCAGCTATACCGCCGACAAAGCGCTGCTGCGGCAGCACCTTGCGGGTGGTTTTAACCCTTTTTCAGCCCCTAGCGGGGGTTAAAAGCACCCCGCTAGCGGGCGAATACCCCCCGCAAATGCAACGGTAAAGCGCCCTAGTGTGAAAGGGGCCTAAGGCATAGTTCACCGTTACCATCAAACTGCCTATGCAGATGAGGGATGTCTGTAAATAAAAAATAAAATGCGTTTGGAGCCAGAGCTGAGGACCAGCACTGTGTGTAAACTGCTGCCTGCTTGTAATCTGTGTCAAAGAGACAGGAACTCAGCTTCACAACACTTAGGCTTACCGCTGAAGAAGATCTACGAGCCGCCTCCTCCTGTGTGTCTTTGCTGGCTCTGGACTGCAGGCTCTGTGTCTCCGCCCCCCCTGGATGCCGGCTGATGATTGGTCCCCTGTCCCCCATGAGGTCGGGATCTCTGCAGCTCTGGAACTCAAGTCTGTCTCCAGACTGTGTCCGCGCTATGGGGGTAGTGAAGGGAGAATTCTTTCTCTATAGCAGCTGGCCGCCGTGGAGGCTAGCGGCGGCACAAAAGGTCGTAGATTTCATGTGCTGCTGTAGGTGGAGCGGGCCCTGGCCAGCCGGGCCCCTTGGGACGCTCGGGCCCCTCACTTGAGTACTGCCTGTACCCAGTAGTGTATTTAGGTTTTGTGCCACCCCTTCCTGTCAAGGCCACACCCCTTGCTGTTTAAGACCCGCCCTGAAATTTTTGAGTGGGGACACTGATTCTGAGGGCCGGGGGGGGGGCAATGGATTTGCTTAATTTGCATAGATTTCCTCTCTCTTCCTGTTTGGCTATGGGGCAGGAAGTGAAGGGAAATCTCTGCAATGGGACAGGGATGGTAAAAAATAAACTGACAGGGGCTATAACCCTCCCTGATTCTATCCAAAATGAGAAAAAAAAGCGTTACCTATAGTTCTACTTTAAGCACAAATTTCTGATAATTTTATGGAGAGGACTAAGAAGATATAACCATGCCAATGGTGCAGCAGAAAACATATAGCACAGTGAGGAAGGTTTGCTGCCCTCAGCCTGGGCCTTGTCGGCCTAGGCCAGGATACAGTGTAGCCTGTACCCCTCTGATGGCGGCCCTGGTCCCCCTCCCTGCACTCGGAAAAGTGGTTCCTGGGCTCTCCAATTCCCCCTGGAGCCCCGGACTGCAGTACATGACTCCTACAATGAAAGCAGGAGGTGACTGGGATACATTCATTCTCCGTTCCCCTGTTTGACTAATGCATCCAGGAGCAACGTGTATTACATTACTTCTGGGTTCACAGATGTCATTCTTCAGCTACTGCACCAGCTAATCAAACATACTCTGTACTTGATTACCTGGAGTGGAGGGCAGGGGAGACATTGAGGGCCTAATAGATCCCTAATATCTCCATAAAGATGGCCTGTCACCTACCCCTGTGATCACATGGCAGGCTTTTAAGCCCCCTTGTGATTGCAATAAAGTGAAATAATGAAAGAAACGTGACTAATAAACGTATAAAATAAATGAAAATAACTAGAAACATTTTTTAACACCCCTATCACCCCCATACACACCCCATTTCAAACGCAAAGCATAGAGCAAGCATGTGCATCTAAACATACATGGCGCCATGTGAGTATTAAGAAAAAAAGACATAGAGGGCTCAGCTAAGTGGAGTATTAGTGTCCTTTAATGATGACAAAAGCAACAAAATGGCCACTCACATTAGTGGGAGAAGATGGGCACACATGAAATATCCTTTCATGGGGACGCCACTCTGCTACAAAAATCAGATCGGAGCTGGCTCTGTGAACAAGCAGGAGAATTGCAGCTGTCAAACGGCACCTCCACAGATCAAACTCTGGTATGTGGAGACCCAGGGGAAGCCTCCTGACGTCACCCAGTAGGAAAAACAAATGCATTTCGGGGTACCACCCCCTTTTTCAAGCTATGTGAGTATGGCCTCTAACAAGTGAGAGCAATAATTCTAGGACCGTAATTCATGGCTAACTCTAAAGTGACAAGTTGGAAAAGCTTTCCAAATGTTGCCTATGGACAAATTGGGTATGCGCAATTTTAAGGCTTGGCATGTTTGGTATCTATTTACTTGAAGCAACCCCACACCATCTTTTATATTTTTTATTTCAATGATTTTTATTAAAGTTTTTCACAGTACAGATAAAAAAGACCTCGGCATCTCTTTGAACATTGTACAGTATTCGTGGTCCATCATACATACAATATACACGAGGAATACACCTCTTGTATCTTCAAGGCCATTTATCAATTCCTGATGTAATCTGTACCTTATTTACTTTAGTATTTGTGGTTTATCTACCATACCATACGGTGGTTCCTCCACCTTACACATTACATCATATTCTGTGGCCTTGTGTATGCTCTATAACATAGGTCTCAGAGTACAAAAAAAATTTGTAACTACCACCATTTTAGTTCCCAGGGTCTCTGCTTTCAAAAAAATAAAAAAAATTGGTGGGGGTGGGGGGGGGGGGTAAAGTAATTTCCAGAAAAAGGTTCTCATTTTAACACGTTTGCAAAAATTAAAAAAATTGCCCCAGCAAACGAGTGGTTAAAAACGATTGCGTGAAAGTGCAAAGTGAATTTTTACTACATTCACTAAGCTACGTAAAAATTCATTTTACAAAGAGAACATACTCTACTCCTTTGGGAAATAAGCCAATGTGAGTTATGTGATACAGCGAATGAAAAAAACTGGAAAAGTCCTGGCAAACATTGTTGATGCTGTGACTTGCTTCTAGTTAAGAGATGGGCGCAACGTCCCCTTTGGCTTGTGTCTGGAATTTCCAATCACCGCCCCCCCCTTTTTTTTTCTCTCTCCTTATTGTACTTCTTCCCTTCCAGTTTTTTTCCATTTTCCCCCTTGTTTCCATATACAACTAAATATAATAATCATACCCACAAGATCATGATAATTCCTCACTTGAGGTGTTTTGTTGTTGGATTGGGAGACTGAAATGTCCTGTAAATTTAATATGTAGCATTCACATGCACCCATTTTCTGCTTGAGCTCCTCAATTTGTTTTATGGAACTGTAGAAGTTATATTTTTTTTTTTTCTGTAATCCATATGTATGGACATGCTCCCATGCTAGACTTGTCCAATTGTTAGTTTATGATTGAAAATTGAAAATATGTAAAAAAAGAATAGTTTTCAGTAAACACAATTTAATAAAAGTCATAAAAACTATTAAATGAATAAATAAACGTTCCCCTATATTTTTACCTTAAAAAGAAAAAAAAAACTAAATCAATAAACCCTGCCCCTCCACCACATAGCAAGGAATACATTAAATTTTATTGTTGTATGTTCTATTTTCAGGGCGAGAATGTGACTATTGTCAATGACGAAGCTGTGTCTCAAATGAAAGACTTTCTTGTAAAGTACCACGAAGAACTCGGCTATATAGTGAAAGAATGTCTGGTGATGGTTGAAATGTTAAAAACTTTCTCCATGAAACTGGCCAAATGCGTAAGTCTACCAACACTGCTTCTTACATGGAGAAATTGTTTTCTACATCTTCATTTATATTTAAATAATTAGTCCATCCTTGATCTAAAGAAAAGAAAAGCAAACTTACAAATTCATTACTAGTGTGAGAGTGAATTGATTTTGAACTTGCAATGTGTAGGGCTTTTTAAGGGACGGTCCGTCCTAATTGTTCGCATGGGAGTGCTTTTGCCACTCTGCAGACCTAGGTTAGAAGGTTCGGGATATATACCCTGTAACAGTGGTGGCTGGTGGCATATTTTTTTTTTTTTGGGGGGGGCAAACATTCCACCCCCCGTCGCTCGGGTCACAGGCAGCCCCCCCAGTTGGTCGGTCAGCAGCCCCACACTTACCCCATCTAGGTTGCGGGTAGCGCTTTCACCGGGCGGCTGGCCCCATCTCTACCTCCTGCTACTTCATGGTGGCTTCTTCTGCGCCTCCTCCCTCCTCCTCCTCGGTGGCCAATAGGATCGCTTCTCCTCTCGGCCAATCGGGTGACGGGTCTCAGGACCCACTTCCTGATTGGTTGGGAGGAGAATCAGGAAGGCAATAGCGGATATTAATTCACTATTGTCACACAACTGGGTGTGCTCGGGGCACAGAGTGCCTCTGGCTCTAATCACGTGCTTCTAAAAAAAAACAAAAAAACCCAATTGGAAACCATGCATCCAGTGCTCCGCATGTAGATTAGGGGGCTGGACACATGGAGGGGGGCAGCGCCCCTGCACCCTGCATTACCGGCCGCCACTGACTTGTATATGTAGGAGGAGGTGTATATTAAATATGTGTAAATAGGTGTATATTAAATATGTATATTAAAAATGCAAGAGGTCGCGAGGGCACCAGTTGGAGAACTGTTTAACATTGGGTATATGGTTGTATATCCTTATTCATATTGAAGAGAATCCACATAGTAAAGGTTTTACATAAAAACTGAAGTTCTAATACAGCTTTTTTTTTTTTTTTTGCATAGTTACATTGGTCCATATTGGACCAATATTAGTATGCACGTACCATACCTATGGGATCCTTAGAGACTCTGAAAATCACTGTAGTAGACACTGAATGCAAAGTCTTCTTTGATTAGACTAGGTGGGGAGGCAGGGTGGTGACATCATGATCTCTGCCTCGTCCAATTTAGAGAACACTTTGTTTTAATTACTTCAGCTCCGGAAGGTTTACTCCCCTTCACGACCAGGCCATTTTTAGCGATAACCCACTGCGTTATTTTAACTGACAATTGCGTGGTCGTGCGACACTACACCAACATTAAATGTGTCCTTTTTTCCCATAAATAGAGCTTTATTTTGGTGGTATTTGATCACCTCTGCAGGTTTTATTTTTTGCACTATAAACAAAAAAAGACCGTCAATTTTGAAAAAAAAATATTTTTTGCTTTCTGCTATGAAACATACCCAATAAAAAAAATGTAAAAAATCTATTTTCTTCATCAATTTAGGCCAATATATATTCTGCTACACATTTTTGGTAAAAGAAAATCCCAATAAGCATATATTGATTGGTTTGCGCAAAAGTTGTAGCGTCTACAAATCGTTGGATTTTTTTTTGTTTCATTTTTGTTTTTACTAGTAATGGTGGCGATATCAGACACCTAACTGACACTTTTGACACTTTTTGGGGACCAGTGACACTAATACAGTGATCAGTGCTATAAAATATGCACTAATGACACTGGCAGAGAAGGGGTTAACATCAGGGCGATCAAAGGGTTAAACGTGTTTCCTGGGAGTGCTTTTCAACTGTGTGGGGATGGTTATATTGTGGAAAGGCAGAGGTCACTGCCTTCCCTTATCATAGAACAGCGGTCAGCCTTGTTTACATAGGCAGACCACCGTTCTGCCTGTCTCCCAAACAATCGGCGTGTCCCGGCGAACATCGCAGCCGCTGGACCCGCTGATTGGCTCCTGCTGTGTCCAATCATAACAGGAGTATCAGGAACCATGAATCAGACCGAGACAGAAGTAAAATGAAATCACACTTGTTTAATAATAAAAATAATAAGGTATACAGAGTAAGCGTAGTCAAAACAAGCCAGAGTTAAGTAATCGCATCGGGTAGTCAGCCAAGCAAATGTCAGAGAGACAGAGATAAACGTAGTAGTACAGCAAGCAGGATCAGGAGCCACAAGGAACGTCAGCCCAGCAAGTCTTAAACAGGAACGCAGGAGAAAGTCTGTGATGTTGACAAGGGCGAAGGCAGAGATCAAGTGAGCTGGACGACTTTAAGTAGGCAGGACTGACGAGCAGAATCAACAACAGCTGGGTAACTTTGGAGAGAGATGGGAGCTGGCAAGCAGCCGACAGCTGAGCGGCCAGCTCAGAGAAGGAAGGGCTGAGCCCAGCTCTGAGAAGGAGTGGGTCCCCAGCACCACACGTACACGCCCCAGACCAGGAAGTGGCAGATCACATACCTAGTACGTGATCTGGGGCAGAGCAGCCGCCCTGCCACAGTATATCTGCATGGGACGGTCGGGAAGAGGTTAATTGAGAAAATGCAAACTGTCCTCTGGATGGCGCCTGTACCAAATGAGTAGCCTCTTGTGTTTACCAAGCAGCAGGGCAGCTGCTTGGCATGGAACCCAGAAGCTAACAACAGTCATCACGGTAGTAGTGGTGCCTACTTCAGCGATTTCCTATTTTTTCCAGGGATTGGCCAGATATGGCACATATATACTTACATTGGTCCAAGCTTGACTAAGTTGAGTGTTAATCCTATGGGTCAAGATACAGACTTAAGAAGTTGGCCTCCAGTGCTTCACAGTGTCATTTGAGCACAGCTTGTTGGTGCTGGTTGGCACACTTACTGGAAAGCTGTGAGTGGATGGGGACAATTGGTCCCTGGGTCTGAAGAGATGACCTGGGATGGTAGAACCAGGTCATCTGACCTCAGACACCTACCAGTCTTACCACTACCCGGTCACTTTGAATTGAACTGTACTAGAGGACGCCATACCAAAGATGAATCCCCACCATTTTACCAATAACACCAGGTTTAGACCCCTGTCAAGGACCCCAAACAGCCAAAGAAAAACAAAAGAGGTATAACAGTACTACCCAAAAAAATAGGGCGGGAGGGACGTTCTTCTGACGATTTCTTCTCACAAGTGAACCTAAACCACTCGTTCCTAGCACTATACTCCCTTTACTCTCTTGCTCCTCCCAACCACCTCATCTACTTGACCAATCAGGTAAGTGTCAGTACTGACCACAAAACTTAATATATTACCCTTCTGCCTGGTTCCCCTTCCACCCAGTCATGTATGCCCTCTGCCTATTTCCTTTCTTCTTAGCTCTGGGCATACCTTCATAAGGGTCTTTGATAAGAATGGCAGTGTGTGCCAACTCACCGTTTCCAAGCAACAGAAAAAAGACATCAAAAGGAAACTCAAAAGGTCTAAAGCCAAAGCATGAGGAATACAAGGAATACCCGACTGGATCAAAAAACACAAATATTCAGAAACCCTTTCCAAATGATTAGAAAATATGTGAAACTCGAGTGAAAGTTGTGTAAAAACATCTATAAATGAACCCCTTAATATTAATATGGTAATGAAATTGAATAAATAACATATTATTTAACATAATCATTTTTTCTTATTATTATTACTATACAGGATTTATATATTGCCAAACAGCTTTACAATCTAAAAGAAGACAATACAGTTACAATACAATAAAATACAAGAGGTTTAAGAGGGCCCTGCACATAAGAGCTTATAATAAAAATCCCTAGAAACTAGATAGAGGACTTTAACTGTACCACTTGAGTAAAATACCGAAAAAAATGTATTTCTACAAAATTTAAAATAATGTAAGCAGTGCAAAAAGACACAATTATTTTTTTGATTACAAAAGTTTTTATTGAAAGATCATAAACATACAATCAATGTGTCAGACAAAGTCCACTATTTAGAATAAGGTATAGTAGTTTTAGACATAGTGAGATGATGAAGTCAAGCAATAGAAAAAGGAGCCACTTCAATTGCATATGCTTTAACCCTTTTGTTTTTATGACAACAAATCAAACCTCTGATAGAATAGTATTTAAGAACAGTTCTAGGTCAGAAAAATACAGTATCCCAGTGTTTCCATTTATTATTATGAATATTCATAATATCATACAGCGTGTGGTGGATGCGTTCGGATAATTTGATTGCTTCCATTCTGGTTAACACTTGTGACCAGGGAAGGGCTGAAGAACGCCAATTTAGTGCTATTACCCAGTATATGGCAATAAAAAGTGTATGAATTAGTTTTTCACAGGGCGTAGGTATGTCTGGAATAGGAATGAAACATAGGCACATCTGTATTGTGAGAGTGATTAAGCGACCTGCAATAGTGGATGCCTTTGAGGCAGCTTTTTGCCAGATGGGCTTGAGGGATTTGCAACTCCAGAAAATATGGGTTAGTGAGCCAAGCTCACCACAGCCCCGGAAACACAGAGGAGACACCGTACGGTAGATTGAATGGATTTTTAAGGGTGTCATGTACCACCTTGTATGTAGTTTGACAGCTGTTTCACGGGTTGAGTGTGACCTGTTGTTTTTGTACATATTGATTAGCATCTCCTCCCATTCATGTGGCTCAAAAGTACAACAGGTGTCCCTCTCCCATTTAAGCATTGGTTTAGTTTTCTCCTTCAAGGAAAATTCATTGAGTAAGCAGTAGAGCTTAGAAATAACCCCCTTATCCCTGGAGGAGTGTACACAAATGTGTTCATACTGTGTGGAATGTGTACGGGAATCCAGGGTGCCTATAATAGAAGTGCTTAATTTGTGTGTATCTATAATGTTCGGAGGTGGGCAAATCGTGTTCTACTTGTAACTGGAGAAAGGTTTTAAAGTGCCGACCTTCCTTGAAGGATTGGAACATCGTTACTCCAGCCGTGCACCTTTGGAGGAATCTACTTCTGTCATGAAATGCTGGAGGGAAACCAGGGTCTCCTAGATAAGAGTATAGGGGAGAGAGGAGTGAGGCTAGATGGAACTTTTTTCATATAGTGACCAGAGGTATACTGAATGATGTACAATTGTGTTTAGAGGGGCGAGTTGACGAGGTTTGATTGAATTAGACCATAATAACCGTGGAAGGTGGAAGGGGAGGATAGCATGAGCTTCGAAGATGAGCCATGGTATATCGGCAGTTGGGGCATGCCATTGTGCGGTTTGTGCTAATCTGGCCGATAAATAGTATCGCCACAGGTCTGGGAGGCCCAGACCTCCAATAGGTTGGGGTCTGTATAGTAATGTTTTGTGGAACCTCGGTTTTTTATGGTGCCATATGAATTTGTTAACATCTCTTTGGATGGAATCGATATAAGACTTAAAGACATAAATTGGGAGGGATCTAAAAAAAATAATAAATTTGGTAAGATTGCCATTGGCTGTGACCCTGCCGAGGAATGAAATATGGTATTTATCCCAAATTTTTAGCAGGGATCTGACGTTGGAAACTATAGGGAGATAATTTGCATGGAATAGCGTCTGAAATGTGGGGGTGAGTTGTATGCCAAGGCAGCGAAATGTTTGAGTGCACCAAGCGAATAGAAAGTGGCTCTGTAGGGAGCTTGCAAGATCATTTGGTATATTTATTGGCATGGCTGAACATTTAGCTAAATTAACACTCAGTTCCGAGATCTCAGAGAATGAGTCCAGCAGAGAGATTAGATTGAGTAAAGCTATCAGTGGGTTCGTTAGGAACAAGAGGACATCGTCCGCATAAAGGCTAAGTTTAAATTCTCTGGGGCCTTTATGATAACCTTTGATGTTCACGCTCTGAGACGGCACGGGAAAAGGGCTCAATAGCCAGGGCAAATAGCAAGGGGGATAAAGGGCAACCCTGCCTAGTGCCTTTCTGTAGTGAAAAAAATTGAGAATTATTCCCTGGTAATTTTATACGAGTTTGGGGGTCTCTGTATAAGGCGTGAAATCCTTGTAAGAATTCGCCCGTAATCCCAAATCTAGATAATAAACGATCAAGGTAGGACCAGCTGACGCTGTCAAACGCTGTCGAGGCTCAGGAGAAGTGTTTGTTTAGAGTGCAAATTGGCATCTTGTATAATGTTAGTGACAAGGCGAATATTGTCTGTTATCTGTCGTCCTGGAATAAACCCAGTTTTGTCTGGGGAGATCAGGGTAGTTATGACTGAGGCCAGTCTGTCTGCTAGCAGTCTGCCAAAGATCTTCACGTCATTGTTAATGACTGAAATTGGACGGAAGTTTTGGGGAAGGGAATGATCCTTGTGAGGTTTGGGGATGAGGAACATGTTAGCCAATAACATTTCAGCAGGGAAAACAAAAAATAAAGAAAATAACAGAAGGTGGGACTTTGGGTGAGGAAGGGGGCCGTACAGATCCCATCCTCCATCCCATATATGTATGTATAAAGGGGTTGAGGGGCGGGACTTTGAGTGAAGCACACGGATGCATTAAAGAAATGAATTTAGAAAATGGTTTATTAATTGAGTCATTTCATAAAACATAGGTTGGGGGTATACAGTTCAGTACATAAATTGTATATCAATACCTCAAATTACATATCACATATAAATGCATTGTCCAACCAAGGTTTAAAACAGTATTTTACAAGTACACGGGTCACGTAATAACATGATTAATTGCATTGCAGGGAATACTCATAAAAGTAGCTTGCGCATTTAAGCGCCATTAGAAATAATAGTAAAGATAAGATAAGTAGGAAAAATAATCTAAAAACATACATAATGACTCTGTTAGGAAATATATGTCAGTATTTTACAGTTGCACGGGTCACTTCAGAGCGTGATTAATTGCAGTGTAAATGATACTGGAAAACAGAAATGGATGCATTAAAGCATCACTTTGGGAAAAAGGAGGAAATATACTTGGTAAAGAGACACGGCCGTGGTAGATTCATGAATGCACTGTTGTAACGGTAGTTGTTAGCTCTACGCGTTTCGGGACCTTAAAGTCACTCGTCAGGAGCAAAACCGTATTGGTTATCTAAAAAGATGAAAAATAGGAACATGGGTGGTTATCTGAAAAAATGCGTGCGAAACTTGCAGAAAATGTGAAAACCCCCACACATATCCATACATTTGTCCCACAAACTTACATGAGCGTGACCGCGCATGGGAGAGATCATCGCCGCACAAGACAAACCGGCCAAGGATGCCACTCAGCAGGGAAGTTGTTGCCTTTCAGAATATGGTTATAAAGGGTCGCTAATTTGGGAGATAGGATATGTGAGAATTTTTTGTAATATGAAGTGGAGTAACCATGTGGGCCTGGTGCGGTAGAAGTTTTGAGTGACTTAATTATGGCTATAATTTCTGTCTCAGTGCAAGAAGCATTTAAAACCTCTAGCTGCTGGGAGGATAGAGTGGGTAATGTTAGGTTTGAAAACCACAAGTTAGTTGATGGGTCACTAGTGGGTTGTGACACTGCAAATAAATTTTTATAGTAATCAACAAATATTTTCATTACATCATTTGGATGTGAAACTTAGGCCCCTTTCACACGAGGCGGACTCCGTTTCTCCATAGGCTAACATGGATCGCCCGTTCAGGTCCGCCGTCAAAACTGACAGGCGGACCTGAATGGTCTGATCGTGTGAAAGGGGCCTAAGACCCCGGTTTGGTTGGGTAGCTTATAAAAGTGGGATGGTTTCATGGCCTGGTTAAGTTTCTGTGCAAACATTGTTGATGCAGAGTTACTGTATAGCATGAATTTGGCTTTAGACCATCTCAGGGCTTTCTCTGTCCTATCTGAAAGCAGGAGATCCAGGGCCTGTTTCTTGTCAGTTATTTGCTGTAGGAGATCCGGGGAGGGGGATTGGTTATACCGGTTATATAGCTTGTCTAGTGTTTTTGTGAGAGAGCAAAGCTCCATAATTTTGGCCCTACTAATTTTGGAGGCTATGTTGATAAGGTGACCCCACATGACAGCTTTATCGGCCATCCAGAGTGTACATGGTGAGGTGTCTGGGAGCTGGTTTTCCGTGAAATAGTCATTGAGTTGTGAGATAAGAGTGTCAACGGTGGAGGGGTTTGTCAATAAGGAGTCGTTAAGCCTCTAGGTATATGTTGTAGGCTTAAGGCCTATTCTAGAAAGAGTGGTGGCTACTATGTGGTGGTCGGACCAGGGGCAGACAGGGATGTCAGCCCTGGATGAGTTCGCTAAGACACATAATTATTATAGACACAGACTTATAAAAAAATTATTGTAGTAATCTATATAAATTTCCTGATCAACTCGACTATAGCCAGGTGATGGGTAGCTTGCTGTGACTTCAACCCAGATGCATTTCACAGGTTGTTGCCCGCTTCTTCAAGAAGAGAACTACAGCCAAGCTCTCAAAATATAAAAGCAGAAACATAAACAGGTTCAATCATATTGATCATCTTACGACCAGCTGTTACCACTCCCTTGATAGATGGATTTGGGCCACATAGGCTTTGTTCCATAGAACATCATAGGCCAACTTGTGCCAAAATTTGTGCTTGAATAGGTGAATATCTGTTGTCTCAATGTAGTTAATAGACGTCAGTACTGTCAATAGGTTCCAATGGTGGGCAGCCGGTGGGAAGTAAAAACAAGGAGGATACCTCTGTGTTTCTTCCTTTATCAAACTGGGGATGGCTCCAGGAAAACTGGAGATGGCTTTCAGGGATCCTTGCTCCTAATTCCTCTTTTCTTTATAATCTAATAGGGTGGGGAAAGTGGCACAAAAGGTTATAACTGTGAGGGATGAAATGATGGAAAAGATAAAAGTTCAGTTGTTAGGTGGGGGTGGGATAGACTTCCCTGAAGAGATGCGTTTTCAGGGATCACCAAAAGGTAGCAAGAGTAGTAGATAGCCGAGCAGCTTGAGGTAGAGAGTTCCAGAGGATGGGAGGAGCTCTGGAGAATTATATCAGGTTCTTGCATTAGTAACATAAAAACCTGTAAGTGAAATGACTTTGATTACAATACAAAAGACTCCTGCCCTATATCATGTGATATCTCTTGTAACTGCATACCTTTTAGTTATTGTTAATTTATTATCTTATAATTATATGTTGGTAGGTTCCTGAAAACAGTTCCAACGATCAAAGACAACCGGTAGTGGAATACTTCAGCAAGTTATCTACCATGATGGAGAACGAGGTAATTTTGTTTACTTATAACTGTAGGAAATGTGAAGTGTGTGCAGGTTTTAAAAACAGTTACAGTGTTGTTTCAATAATTATAAATTGTTATACTACCTGAATTATGCATCACACTCAATACTGAGCTTTAAGCAGAACTAAACCCATGGATTTAACAGGAGAAAAGAACTCAGAAAAGAGTGTGTCCTCTAGAGGGACTTTAAATTGGGTCACTGACAAATGGGTACTAATATATAAAGTAGTAAAATTATAGTTAAAAAAATGTATTTATTGTAGAAAAAGGATAAAACATGATACCTATGACATAACCCAATAAGCATCTAAAATAGATGCACATTCATGGATATGAAAATATGTAACATAGACCAACTCTATTGTATAATAACAAACAATAGACAAAACCCAACGTTTCGAGGTATTTGGGGGTCAACCTCTTATTCAGGGGTAATAAATTTGGTCACTACAAAAGTTTACATCTGTGGTCGGGAAAGAAAAAGGACAACATTTGTAAACATATACAATGCATTGGACAATTTACTGTACTTCCAATATCAACCCTAAAGGATCAGATATATGGTAATCAAATTACACATTATGTGTGTTGATAAGGAGATTTCCAAGAACATCCAAGGCATCCAAAGGGGGATAAATCAGCTGCAGCCCCAAAGAGGCCAAGAGAGGGGCAACGAAGAAAGCTGGGACAAGGAAAAGGCGGGGAAACGGAGAAAAACAGAAAGGGACCAGAGCAGCAGAAGGAGGCCCCAAAGAGCGAACAGAGTCCCCAACCGTCAAAGCAGTTCCACAAAAGGCACCTCCAACGGGGGTAAGACAGGGCCAATTCAAAAGAAATGGTCGACGAGCCTTCTCAGTCACTGAAAAAAATATATATAAGGAAAAATTAGACTATATAAAAAATATAAAAAAGTCTATAGTGGTCGAATTAGCTAGTAAACTCTACTGTGTACATTAAGAGGCATGCACAAATGTGAGAGGTGGTATCTGCAGGTAAAGTAGTACCTACCCAGAATGCCAGCTCTCAGTTGTATATCCACAGAACCAAAAACAGGGGCGATTTAATTGGTCATTATGAAATATAGGGCAGATTAGATCAAAGACCTCCTTCCGGTGTATCAGAGAGGACTTAAGGGTCTGAAAAAGTGAGACACAAGAAGGTATCAAGTGTTGGTTCCAGTTCTCATAGTAAGCCCATACAGGTGGACCTAATAGTAACAGCAGCTGGTCAGGGAATAACTTACTTGGATGCATCTAGTGCCTCAGAGTGTCTGTGGTAGGCTGCAAGCAGAAGGATGCTGGGTGGCGGCTGTTTTTAAGTACATGAGGCATGTCTGAAGTGGCCCAATGATAGGCCAATTGGACTAGGGGGGAGGTGTCAAATACAAGTGTGTTCCCAATGGAGCGGTGCCCCCCCGAGTGCAGCGGCGCCAACTCTGACACGCCACCTGATTGATTGAGGAAGAGTGGCGTCCTGAGAGGGGTGTCACATGGCGTGAATGCGTCACGCTGCTCCGTGGGAGGCGGGGCCAACATGACGTCACGGCGTTGTCACCCCGCATCAAGGTCTTGCGGCGCAGACCCGGCGTGTCCGCCGCCATGGGAACCATGCCAACAGACTGCCGGAAGTAGAGGAGGCCGGGCATGTCAAACAAGGCATGCCGCGGCCCCCCCTGCGCCAAGTGGAAGCTGCGATGACGGCGGGGAGAGAGGATGTGATAGGAAGCAATCCCACCCACCTGGGGAATTCCTGGCCTCTCAGCAGGTGCAACGGATCGATCACCCGGATACCTGGATGGAAGAACAACACAGGATCATAACAGTCATATAAAATTATATACTGACAGTACAATAAAACAAAAAAGGGGTCTGAAATTGCATACATAGTATTACATGCATAGCATATGATCAAGAACAAAATAGCTGAGAAGACATTAGAAAAGAATAGGAAAATATGTATACTGCACAGTTTAGCGAAAGGCAAGGGGCCCAACAAAAAAGTTACATTTGGTCAGATGGAGGCCATGTTATTCAAGGGGTTCCCATTCCGAACCTCCTGAGGAAAAAAAAAGGGCCTAAAAGACATAGTTCCATTCAGGCCGGGTGGTTTAGTCGCATTTAAGCGAAATATCCACCTCTGTTCTGACTGTAAAAGTAGTTTATTTGTATCACGACCTCAAATTCCAGGATGCATCCTATCCAAAATAAGGAAGGATATTTTCGGGGTGACCCCATCATGTAATTCTGTAACGTGCCTGCCCAGTGGAAGACTGGGATTGCACGTTTTCATTGACACAATATGTCGGTAGGCGCGACGCCAGAACTGCTGGATCGTCTTGCCAACATAAAAACAAGAACAGTCACACAGGAGGAGGAAGACCACGCCAGTTGTCTGGCAGTTGGCGTGGAGTTTGGGTAAGTGACATTCTCCATTGGGGAGTATCACATTTCGGGAGGTGTTATAGCGACAGTAGTTGCAGCCACCACAGGTAAAGGTACCTGGGTATTTGCATGGGTCTCACCGTCCTAGGTTGTTGAATTCGCTAGAGACCAAATGGTTTTTCAAGGATCTGGCCCGTTTATAAGTAAATTAAGGATTTTTGCTGACAAATGGACCTATAGTTGGGTCCATGGTGAGGACATGCCAGTACTTGCTGGTAATCTTTTTGAAAGTTTCATGTTGGTTAGAAAACCTAGTTATTATTGAGATGGATTATATAATAGGTCGTTCCTCATTCTTAATAAAGCTCTGTTATAGGCCCTTTTAAAACAGGTTTTAGAGTACCCACGTCGAAGCAGTCTCTCTCTCAGCAGATGAGCCTCATTTTTGAATATAGCATTGTCGGTACAATTTCTGCGTATCCTTAAGTACTGACTATAAGGGATACATGCTGTAAGTGCTTTGGGATGAAAGCTACTGCCATGTAAAATAGTGTTGCCAGATGTTGGTTTTCTATAGACACTATTGCTGATACGACCTATTTCATCCTTATGGACGGTGACATCCAAAAAGGTTAGGGAAGACCTATTCCATGTCATTGTAAATGTTAGGTTGAAGTTGTTATTATTTAGTTGTTTACTCCATGTCCCTGGAGTGGAAAAGTAAAAAATATTAGAAAAAACTCCAGCAGGCATCACAAAGGGCAGGAGAGGGAGATTTTTTTTCACTGCTAAAGATCAGCCTTTCTCAACCTCTTTAACATAGAGGAATCCTTGAAAAACCTTTCTGAGTTCAGGAAGCCCTGCTAATAATTTTATATCGGTAGCCTACAGAACATTAGTGTGAAGGTCACTGTGAAGAATGCTCCTTCCCTCTGTGGTCATTAGGAAGAATTACACCTAACAGATAGCTACAAAGATACCGTATTTATCGGCGTATAACACGCACCCCAATTTAGGAGGGAATTTTAAGGAAAAAAAAACTTTTAGGAGGGAAGTTGAAGGGAAAAAAACTTACATTTAAATGCCCATCATTGCAGCCTTCTCAGTGCAGCCTTGCCCCAGTGCAGCCATGTCAGTGCAGCCTTGTCAGTGCAGCCTTCCCCAGTGCAACCTTCCCCAGTGCAGCCTTGTCAGTGCAGCCTTCCCCAGTGCAGCCTTGTCAGTGCAGCCTTCCCCAGTGCAGCCTTCCCCAGTGCAGCCTTGTCAGTGCAGCCTTCCCCAGTGCAGCCTTCCCCAGTGCAGCCTTGTCAGTGCAGCCTTCCCCAGTGCAGCCTTGCCCCAGTGCAGCCTTCGATCAACGGTCCCTGCTCCCTGTGCTTCAAAATCACCGACCACGATTTGAAAATGGCGCCGCCGGCGCCGAAATACACAGAGCCGGTCCTCGGCTCTTTCCGGCGGCTCTCGTTTACTTTCGGCTCCACTCGTAGTCCCGAAAATTTTGACAGCTCAGGATCGCAGGGTATCGGCGTATAACACGCACCTGCGACTTTCCCCTGATTTTAAGGGGAAAAAAGTGCGTGTTATACGCCGATAAATACGGTAATTGCTGTCAGTGGTTACTCATCTAAGAGGCAGAAGTTGCTCATTGCTCAAGGAACCCCCAGCAACCTCCAGAGGAACCTTAGGTTTACACAGAATCCTGGTTGAGAAAAGCTGCTACAGATGGAAGTCGGATTTGAGCAAAGCTAAAGACATGAAGCTAGACATGTTAAATGCTGAGCGATTAGGTGGCAGGTCCTCTTAAAACCCAACTTTGGCCTTAATTTTCTGATGCTGCAATATTCACGTAGAATTCACGTTCATGTAGAATTGCCATCCCTCCCCCCACAGTACTTTTTTCTGCCACAATGTGTACTCAGTCTTCCGGGTAAAGTGGTGGGCAGCATCATTTAACTTGAAAGACTGAGAACATACAGTGAGTGCAGGGTGCCATCAGTTTACACCACACTCTGCAACTTTGGGGACCACCAACTGTTGAGAGATCTGAAGAGGAAGAGAACCCTTCAAGTTATTGAACCTGCCTAGGGACATCAGCAAAAACTAACTAAAAAAAGCATAAAATACTCATTTTAGGGGGGGTCTCCTGGGGAAGTGGGGAGACGGAACTCAGAGTTTGGAGCTGGGCTCCAAGAAAGCCTAGGGGTGATCTAGAGACAGAAATGAAATGTGCTTTGCAGAGAGAGCTGGAGCATAGAACTGATTCTAAGAGGCTACTCAAGGCGTCTGTATTACAGGATTAGAGGCAAATTCCAATGTTCTGATGGGACTTGATTGAGCTGTTGGGGTGGGTGGAACTTTAGTCAGAAAATTAAGTCTCTCTAGAGCACTTGAGGCTGGCTCCTTTTGCAGGTATAGCTATGTAAAACATTACAAATAAGTGTCTATACTGTTGAAAATCCAGTAATACACTGTCTCCCTCTGCTCTGCACATGCTCAGAATTTGTAGGCGCTGCTGAGTTTGTAGAGTTCGATCTGCTGACAGCCTTAAAGTGGAATTAAACCCTCCTATCCTTTACAGCCAAGGAGTGTTTGTTCTGCAACTGTCATGGTACTGCACATGTAATCAGTTATGACACCAGCCATTTAATGGTTTGACAGTTTGGTTGAGAACACAAGCAAATGTGACAGTTAGCAATCCCGGCATTCCAGGAATGTAACTGTTTTTTGAAACCGTTAAATCCGTGGGTTTAGATTCGCTTTATGCTTCACTGCTGCTCGGATGCTCTGGACTTCAGAAAAATGGCAGCCTCCAGAAAGATGTTGGAGGCAATTTGCAGCACACACTTATTTTGGTAGCATAATTATTAATGTAGAATGCATGTTCCTTGCTAAAGAACATTCTTTTTTTATCAAGTTGTTATGGGTAAAGTTCCACTTTAAGTAGTTGTTTGACTTTCTGATATATTTGTTCCCATCTCATCCTATTCAAGTAACCCTGTGTCCATGTACATCTTTTTTATCTGCCCTCACCTTTAAGGCCCCATGACATTATTACCTAGAAGCATTTTTAAAGACATCCCCCGGTATACGTTTCATTCAGACACATACCCGCCCTCGTATTTTCTGATTTCAGTTAACCCTATTTTCTGATTCTTTTCCAGAAACATACGGTCTCGGAGTGCACCCGATGGAAGATTACAGTTGGGATGAAGACAACACTTCGTTGGATTTTACACCTCAACTCACGCATGAGAAGCCACCAATAGGGTTGCCACCTGTACAGGAATGACCCGGACAGCCCGAACTTTGACAGCTGTGCCCGGGTTTGTTCTCCCGACACCCGGACACAGCAGCAATGCATAGGCTCCGCTGTAGACGAGTCCCAAGCTCCAGATCACCACCCCCGCCTGTGTGTCAGTGTCAGAATAGATTCTCTCTCCGTGCGATCTCTCCCGCCAGCAGACTAACCCCGCCCTCCGGGCCACCACCTTCTGATCAGGAAATTCAGAACTTTTTAGGACTTTTCCGTTCAAAATATTTTTTCTGTTGTTCACACAAGTTTATAATTTGTAGATATCTGATTTATTAAATTAAATAATTAAATCTTTTAAAGGATCACTTTTTTATTTTTATATTAATAAAATACTGAAGTCGTTATGACACTTAACCTGCCTGGCGGTTTTCCCGAGTGTGGCTCGGGGTTAAATTTCAGTACCATTAGCGGTAACCCCGAGCCACACTCGGGATCGCATCTCAGGATCCTGGTCCAGGTTATTTACCTTGTCCCCTGGATCCTGCGATGTCCCCCCGCAGTGTCCGTGGGCAGTGTCCTCCGCCCGATGCCTGTGTGTGCCGGGCTCCGTTCCCTGCGAGTGTCGTGATGCACGGGGGCGGAGCCCAGCGGCAAACTCAAAAAGTAAAAAGTTCATAACACATACAGTACACTGTAATCTTACAGATTACATTACTGTATGAAATCATTTCACATCCCTTTTGTTCCTAGTGGTTTGTCCAATGCCCTGCATGCAGTTTTATATTATATATACTGTTCTTTCTGCCTGGAAACTGGAGATTGTCCATAGCAACTAAAAAGTGTCCCTTTACGTCAAAAGCGTTTTTAGACCAGCTAGAAAACAGCGATAGTAAATTAGAACACTTGCAGAATTGAGCGATAGTGAATCATGGGGAAATTCATTTTATTATTATATTATTATTTTTTATAATTATATTTATTTATTATATTATAATTTATGATTTCGTGTTTCAAAATTAATCATACCCAAGATGTCTACTAGACTCTTGTTTGGACAGATTTAAGTGTGTAATTACTAAGAATTACAGGCCTACAATATAAAACGCCAAATTTCTCTGCAAAACAATTGTAGCTCTTTGAGACGCAAAAATCTGACATAATCATACCGCCAGGGTGGTTACAGTGTTACTAAACCCAGAAGCCTGCATTCACTATATCTGGTCTCCCACAGTATACAGAACATGGAAATGCAATAGTTTAGTAAATATAAACTGCTAAATACCTTTTCTCATCAGCAGTATATAGCAGTCTTGTGACTTCTATCAGTGTCTGGTTAAAGCTTGAAGGAGGAGTTTTCATTACCCTCTGACTGTCCTGTGAGGCTGCAGGACCCCTGACCCTCTGTCAGGCCATGTGAGGCCATCATACTAGCGCCAATTTAGACAGAAGCGAAATAATCTACCATCATGACTTTACTATGTAGGAAGAAAATGGAAGTACCTGGAGGAAACACACACAAGAAGAGACAGAGAGCATGCAAACTCTAAACAGTTTCAATTGACATCAATGGGATTGGATGCACAAAACACTTATGCAGCTACATGCACGCCCCTGTATGGGCTTACATTGAATGAATGTGTTATGAATGATAACACAAAAACATTTCTTTCACTCATGGTTATTATTTGCCTGAAGCCATTTATTATCAATCAACTGTGTTTACTCTTTTTAAATCATCATCGCAACAGAAACTACCCAAATGACCCTGATCAAAAGTTTACATACTCCAGTTCTTAATACCGTGTATTGCCCCCTTTGACATCAATGAAAGCTTGAAGTCTTTTGTGGTATTTGTGGATGAGGCTCTTTATCTTCTCAGATGGTAAAGCTGCCCATTCCTCTTGGCAAAAAGCCTCCAGTTCCTGTAAATTCTTGGGCTGTCTTGCATGAACTGCACGTTTGAGATCTCCCCAGAGTGGCTCAATGATATTGAGGTTAGGAGACTGAGATGGCCACTCCAGAATTTTCACTTTATTCTGCTGTAGCCAATGATTGGCCTTGTGTTTTGGAACATTGTCATGTTGGAATGTCCAAGTATGTCCCATGCGCAGCTTCCTGGCTGATGAATTCAAATGTTCCTCCAGTATTTTTTGATAACATACTGCATTCATCTTGCCATCAATTTTGACCAAATTTCCTGTGCTTTTGTAGCTCACATATCCCAAAACATCAGCGATCCATCTCCATGTTTCACAGTAGGAATGTTGTACCTTTCATCATAGGCCTTGTTGACTCCTCTCCAAATGTAGTGTTTATGATTGTGGCCAAAAAGCTCAATTTTGGTCTCATCACTTCAAATGTCTTTGTGCCAGGTTTGAGGCTTGTCTCTATGCTGTTTGGCATATTGTAAGCGGGATACTATGTGGCATTTGCGTAGTAATGGCTTTCTTCTGGCGACTTGACCATGCAGCCCATCTTTTTTCAAGTGCCTCCTTATTGTGCATTTTGAAACAGCCACACCACATGTTTTCAGAGAGTCCTGTATTTCACCTGAAGTTATTTGTGGGTTTTTCTTTGCATCCCGAACAATTTTGCTGGCAGTTGTGGCTAAAATTTTAGTTGGTCTACCTGACCGTGGTTTGGTTTCAACAGAATCCCTAATTTTCTACTTCTTGATTAGAGTTTGAACACTGCTGATTGGCATTCTCAATTCCTTGGATATCTTTTTATATCCCTTTCCTGTTTTATACAGTTCAACTAACTTTTCCCGCAGATCCTTTGACAATTCTTTTGCTTTCCCCATGACTCAGAATCCAGAGACGTCAGTGCAGCACTGGATGAAAGATGCAAGGGTCTGTCAGGATTCCAGAAACTCATTGACCTTTTATACACCCACACTAATTAGAAGCAAACAGATCACAGGTGAGGATGGTTACCCTTATTAGCCATTCAAACCCCTTTGTGTCAACTTGTGTGCATTTTATCAGGGTATGTAAACTTTTGATCAGGGTCATTTGGGTAGTTTCTGGTGCTCCATTTTTTGGGGGGTGGACGGCAATCAAACCACCTGCCCGCCTGTCTGCCAGCCCCGCACTTACCCCATCCAGTTCGCAGGCGGCTTCCCCAGCTTCTCCTCCCGTCCAATCCGGTCACTTTTTTTTCCGGCCAATCCGGTCTGAGGAGCCGCTTCCTGTCCTGATTGGCCGGGAGGAGAAGCAGGAAGACAATAGCGAATTTTGATTCGCTAATGTCACAAGTGGGTGGGCTCTGTACCCCGAGCCCACCCTTTTTTGAAGCCAATTAGGGCTCAGGCTCTAATCATGTGCTTAAAAAAAAAAAAAAAAGCATAGAAATCCATGCGTCCGGCACCGGCCATTGAGATTAGGGGCTGACGCATAGAAATTAGGGGGGGCGCCCCTGCGTCCCTTATGGACTGGCCGCCGCTGATCCTGACAGTAGGTGGGTGGAAGCAGTGCCAGACTGAATATTTATAGGAAAGGGCAAGATTGGAATACAAATTCAACTGCCTACATCTCTGGATTGGCTTGCAAATAGTTCTAGTTTACTTTAAACTAAATAACAAGGCTCAGGATTTTGATCATTTAGTAAAGTCAGAAGAAATTGTGTTTAAAGCGGAGTTTCACACAAAAATGGAACTTCCGCTTTTCGGAACCCTCCCCCCCTCCGGTGTCACATTTGGCACCTTTCAGGGGGGAGGGGGGTGCAGATACTTGTCTAAGACAGGTATTTGCACCCACTTCCGGCATAGACTCCCATAGGAGTCTATGCCTCTTCCCGTCCCGACCGCGCTGTCTGCTGGGAACACACAGCTCCCAGGAGAGAGCGGGGACCACTAGGGACGCGCAGCGCGACTCGCGCATGCGCAGTAGGGAACCGGGAAGTGAAGCCCCAACGCTTCACTTCCTGATTCCCTCACCTAGGATGGCGGCGGCAGCTGCCGAGAACCGAGCGGGTTCTCGGCGTCGCCTGCCGACATCGCTGGACCCTGGGACAGGTGTGTGGGTATGTATTAAAAGTCAGCAGCTACAGTATTTGTAGCTGCTGGCTTTTAATTTTTTTTTTTTTTTGGCGGTGTGGGTGAACCCCCGCTTTAAATCGCTGATTTTCCTTCAAATATGGGTTTGCTGGAGAAAACATTTGAAGACTTTGTTGCCCTCTGCTGGACAGTTTCTACACCTGCAAGCTTAGTTAAAATGAACCTTTCCATATGCCTCAAGTATGTGAGCGTACTCATAAACTGTTCCAAACTCACACTTAAGCCTCACACGCATAGATTTTTCGGACGACCGAACGTCCGTTTTTTGTGGCATGCTAGTCTCATGTCGAAAGTGAAGAGGTTACTCACAATACGAAAATTTTCGCACGATGAATACAAGAATACAACGTCAGAAGGGACGTAATGTGTTGAATAGTTTTGTATGTATTCTTTTGTTTCTGAGCATGCGTAGACTTGCTCTTACGATTTTATGCATGCGAAAACCGTAGTAACCAAATGCAAAATTGGACGTTGAGTTCACATCTGACAAAAAATTTATAGTCTGCGATACCAGCTTTTGTCTGCCGAAAAAGCGAAATCGGCTGTTGTACTAACGATCCGATAATCAGCAGACAGCTCGTCCTAGGAATTTTTCCATCCCATTTTCGTATCGTGTGTAGGGGCCTTAAGGCTCCGATCCCACCTATGCAGGTGCAACAGTGCCCTCGTCTTTTTGCACGTTTAATTGTGTGGCGCTTAGGGCAGCCCATTCATTTCAATGAGCTGTCCTATGAACGAGACTCGCACAAAAACAGTGCAGCCAATTTTTTTTTTTATTGTGTTGCATTACATCGCATGCCAATAAGTTTCCATACATTGTGGTGTTATTTGTTTGATGCGTTTGGGGTGCCAGAAAATAGCTTGTTCTCATGCACTGCAGCACATAGGTGTGAACGGGGCCCAAAAAGTGCAGCCTAAGCAGAGTAAACAGCATAGCTCCCAACTGTCTCTGATTTCGAGGGACTGTCCCTGATTTGGAGCAATGTCCCTCTGTCCCTCTTTCCTCCTCATTTGTCCCTCATTTTGGTCTGATCTATATATTTGTATATAATATGAACGTTTTATCTTTCAAAAACTGTTTCCCAGCGCTAAATCTTTTATCCAATTTCTGAATTGCCGCATTTGTAAATTTCAGAAGCCAATATAAAGGAAAAATAGTAGTGGTAAAAAAAGCCCTTGTGGGTTTAACTGATCTTTTATTTTTTGTATATTTCTCCTTTAACCACTTCAGCCCCAGAAGATTTGACTGCTGAATGACTGGGCCATTTTTTGCGATTTTTTCACTGCGTCACATCATTATATTTCCCACAAATAAATAGAGTTTTCTTTTGGTGGTATTTGATCATCTCTGCAGTTTTTATTTTTTGCGCTATAAACAAAAAAAGACCGACAATTTTGAAAAAAAAACACAATATTGTGCACTTTTTTGCTATAATAAATATCCCCATTTTTTTAAAAAAAGCATTTTTTTCTCAGTTTAGGCCGATATGTATTCTTCTACATATTTTTGGTTAAAAAAAAAAAATCGCAATAAGCGTATATCGATTGGTTTGCACAAAAGTTATAGCGTCTACAATATAGGGCAGTGATGGCGAACCTTGGCACCCCAGATGTTTTGGAACTACATTTCCCATGATGCTCAATTACACTGCAAAGTGCATGAGCATGATTGGGAAATGTAGATCCAAAACATATGGGGTGCCACTGCCAAGGTTCGCCATCACTGATATAGGAGATAGATTTATAGCATTTTTATTTATTTATTAATTTTTTTTACTAGTAATGGCAGCAATCTGCGATTTTTATCGGGACTGCGACATTACGGCGGACACATCAGACACTTTTGACACATTTTTGGGACCATTGACATTTATACAGCGATCAGTGCTACAAAAATGCACTGATTACTGTAAAAAAGGCACTGGCAGGGAAGGGGTTAACACTAGGGGGCGATCAACTGTGTTAACTGTGTTCCCTGTGTGTGTTCTAACCAGGGCCGGTGCTACCACTAGGCAAACTAGGCAGCTGCCTAGGGCGCACTGCTGCCTAGGGCGCCCGGCCACTGGTGTTCCTACTCTCTTCTCTCTGCAGCAAGCAACTAAGTCTCAGCATCAGCGGGCAACCGCCCCTCCATTTGCACATAGTGGCAGAGGCACAGCGGCAGCAGGGGGCTGTGTCTGTGTCCCGACTCCCGAATGAATGGAAGCAAGCAAACATTCATTGATGGGTGCTGGTAGGCTGCATTGATGGTTGATGGTAGGCTGCATTTAATGGGCGCTGGCAAGGCTGCATTGATGGGCGCTGGTAGGCTGCATTGATGGGCGCTGGTGAGGCTGCATTTAATGGGCGCTGGCAAGGCTGCATTGATGGGCGCTGGTAAGGCTGCATTTGATGGGCGCTGGTGAGGCTGCATTTAATGGGCGCTGGCAAGGCTGCATTTGATGGGCGCTGGTGAGGCTGCATTTGATGGGCGCTGGTGAGGCTGCATTTGATGGGCGCTGGTGGGCTGCATTTGATGGGCGCTGGTGAGGCTGCATTTGATGGGCGCTGGTGAGGCTGCATTTGATGGGCGCTGGTGAGGCTGCATTTGATGGGCGCTGGTGGGCTGCATTTGATGGGCACTTCATTTAAAAGGTGGGGTATACATGGGCAGGGCTAAGGGGTTGGAGCCAAGGGGGGCGGCAAAATGAGGTTTTGCCTAGAGTGTAAAAAATCCTTGCACCAGCCCTGGTTCTAACTGTAGGGGGAGGGGACTGACTAGAGGAAGTGACAGATCATGATTCCTAGCTATTAGGAACTCACAATCTGTCTCTCCTCACAGAACAGAACAGGGATTTGTGTGTTTACCCACACGCGTCCCTGTTCTGCCTCTCGTGCTCGTGATCGCTCGTGGCCGACGGTCATCGCGACCGCCAGGCACGAGCATCGGCACCCCAGCAGTGCAGCAGGTGCGCGCCTGCTATCTCGCTTAAAGGAGCCAACGTATAGCTACAACGGCTCGCTGGATCGTGCCAGCCTGCCGCGATAAAATGACTGCGGCTGGTCGGCAAGCGGGTAAGGGGGCTTGGCAGGGGGGGGTGTCCTATGCCTACATACTTTTGGTAATAGGTGTCCCTCATTCCCATCTCAAAAAGTTGGGAGATATGTAAACAGTACTGTTACTGATGCCAACTATTGTCTTTTTGTCAGAAGTTCAAGTCAGTAGCTAAGCCCTCATTCCTGTCTGTTGCTAAACCCAATGGATGCTGATACTTTTACATAGGGTCCACCACATTTGCACCTTATGTAGGTACTGCTTCCTGCTAAATTACCAAGTAATTAGCGCATATTAACCATTTCAAGGATGGGTAGAGCTCCCTGCTCCAGTGTCTATGCACAGCTTTAGGGTCTGTGTCAAAGGGGTTTTTGGTCCCTTCAAGTAGGTTTTGAATTCCCGTAAATGTCTATAGAACTGAAGAACCTGCCTGAAGCAGGTCAGAAAGAGGTCCACTGCACCAGTCAATTCATTCTGAATGGTCTCAGAAGTGTCTCCAACTGACGTAAAACGAATGCCATCAACACAAGCCCAAAGTTCATCTACAGCGGCTCTTCTACAGATACAGTACCTTAAAAAAGTATTCATACCCCTTGATATTTTCCAAATTGAGTCAGTTTACAACCAAAAAAGTAAATGTGTTTTATTGGGATTTTATGTGATAGACCAACACAAAGTGGCACATAATTGTGAATGGGTGAATATGTGGCTGATAGTGGCTCCTGGGGTAGTGATGTAGTGAGGTAGCTGCCCCTTTAAGAATATAAAATGATATGCATACTGAAACAAAAAAGTAAAGTTGTTGGCGCTATAAATCATGTGGTAAATACAACATAAAAATCAATAGTTATAAATCATGAAATAATCGCAAACATGTGAAAAAGTCCAAATATGACAATCCCAACACCATAAAAATGAATGGATTCTTCTGATTAGAGAGTTCTTCAAAGACTGAAGAGAAGTCTTTGAAGAACTCTCTAATCAGAAGAATCCATTCATTTTTATGGTGTTGGGATTGTCATATTTGGACTTTTTCACATGTTTGCGATTATTTCATGATTTATAACTATTGTTTTTTATGTTGTATTCACCACATGATTTTTAGGGCCAACACCTTTACATAATTGTGAAGTGGAAGGAAAATGATAAATGGTTTTCAAAATGTTTTACAAATAAATATCTGAAAAGTGTGGCCTGAATTTGTATTCAGCCCCCTTTACTCTGATACCCATAACAAAAATCTAGTGGAACCAATTGCCGTCAGAAGCCACCTAATTAGTAAAAAGAGTCCACCTGTGTGTAATTTAATATCTGTATAAATACAGCTGTTCTGTGAAGCCCTCAGAGGTTTGTTGGAGAACCTTAGTGAACAAACAGCATCATGAAGGCCAAGGAACACACCAAACAGGTCCGGGATAAAGTTGTGGAGAAGTTTAAAGCAGGGTTAGGTTATAAGAAAAATATCCAAGCTTTGAACATCTCATGGAGCTCTGTTCAATCCATCATCCGAAAATGGAAAGAGTATGGCACAAAGGGAAAACCTACCAACTTAGACTATAACTCAGGAAAAGTAAGCAACTTCCCTGATACGGGATTTATAATATCATGAAATCAGAAGAGGCTCTTAGCTTACCAAGGGAAAGTTATTTGATGTTCAAGGCTGGAGGGTAAAATTGGATTTCCTACAAAGGAAACCATCTAGGATGCTTTAACCAATAGTTGGAATTAGGCATTACAATACAACCAAACTGACCATAGATGGCGAAAGCTGAGCATTGCTGTTTTTCACCCCGGGAGACCACAACAATGAGTTGGTATATATCGGAGCTAACCAAAAACGCTCAATCTCCATCCATCTATTACATGGACGTACAGTAGACCAAAATGATCCCCTGATGAAGCCACGTGACCCCACGCATAGGGACAGGCACCGCCCACTGTCAGCAGTGTATGAGCTCGCCGCTCGTCTGGATACACTGTACCTTTAGTTTTTTAATGTGTGAGTACCCTGTATGCTGCTAATCTTGAATAAAGTCTGATACATGCTTGAAATACTACACTATATGGTATCTTCATCTCTCCATTTACTATGATGCTCCCCATGGATCTGAGGTCTGATAAATGACAGTCCATTACCTAGGACCCCCCTGCACAGGAGACAAGCGCTGTCTGCTCTATGCTGTAACCTCAGTATAGTGAGGTAAGGGGCCATTATCTACCACTAGAGGATTGTTGCATGGAGGAGATCCTGCTGCACACTTGACATTCACCACTCTTCTGAACAAATGATTTTTAAACTCAGCTGCTATCTACACGACTTAATTGTCTGTTATCACTAAGGAAGCATTGAAGCTGTTTTTTGTTGCACTAAGTCACCTTTAATGGATTGTATTATTTTAAGTTTGAGCACCCCCTGTTGGCGCTGGACACTATATTGCATGATGCACAACTATGAAGATCACTTTGGACATTCAATGTAACTTTCTATCATTTGGCAATTTTTTCTTTTATGTTATTGAGTTTTTAGCCATCTATTTATTTATATGAATCATGGTTCATTGAACTATAATAATTTCCGGATATTAATTCACAGCACTTTGTACTGGCATTTAATGTCTCAGCAGCAATCACTATCTTATTGAAAAAAAATATATATATATTTTTTTTTTTTTTTTAATTTTAGTGTAGATTTCACCATGGTTTTATTTTTATTTGAGCTGAGAGATACATATGTATAGTTTTTTTGGTGGGCTCCACCCTTTATTTATTATTATTTTTTTCTATCATGCACATACTGCCTGCACGTCCATATAGTGCTATATTCCCCATGGTGGTTTAGATCACCATCCTATACCTCAGTAAAGACAAGAGTTGATACCCAGTACACCTAGATATTATAATTTATTGTAGGATTAGCGCAGCACCATCCCCATTTGTCAGTTAGTAGACCAAGATGCCAGATGGCGAAGTTGAGCGGCCAGATATTATTTCCCCTGTCAGGTTTTTATTGCTGTTTGTACCCCGATTTGTCCTGGTGACCATTTTCACCCAGGGTGAAAGTGAAATGAAAATCCCAAATTTTGAGTTGTCACCAGAACAGGAATAGAGGGTAATTCTTCCAGTGGGGATGCTAGTTCTGTTGACAGACATGACTTTCCTAAGTTTTGGAAGGATTTCCTCTCACTTTCTGCTTTGGCTATAGGACAAGAAGTGAAGGGAGGTCTCCCCAATAGGAGATGACAAAAAAAAACTGACAGGGGTTATAACCCTTCCCCTTACACTCTACAAAATGTAAAAAAATGCCTTTAGCTCTCTTTTAATTTTCTCCAGTGCTCAAGCAGTGTTTCTGATTCGGTTGACTGTCAACAAAGTAGACCTCATACTATTAAGCAAAGTCCACTTTAAATTGACAAACAAATGGCCACTGCCCTCACCTAGAACTGGCCTTCGCAGCAAAGAAACACATGGAAGGGCGACATATACAAAACAAAACCAAAGAAAATTCCCAGCTCATCGCCAGCCAGCCTGCTACCAACTGAATTATCCATTCTAACAGTTTGCGTTAAAAACAGGGGTTTAGCACAAATTTGCAAATACCTGTGTAAGCTGCAGAGGCCGCAACAAGGCACCCCAATATTATAGAAACATAGAAAAGTGATGGCAGAAAAAGATAGAATAGTCCATTAAGTCTGCCCATTTTTTTTTTGTTTTGTTTTGAGTATAGATCTAGGTTTGTCCCAAGCATGTTTGAAGCCATTTACTGTTGACTATCTCACTACCTCTGTTGGAAATGTATTCCAAGCACCAACTGCCCTTTCAGTAAATGAATACGTTCTAAGATTAGTTTTGAACTTCCCTCCAGTTAGTTTGAGGTCATGTTCCTGTGTTCTTGATTTTGGTTTCAAATTGAAAAAAATTGCCCTCCTGAACCTATTCACCCCCCTTAATGTATTTAAAGGTTTCAATCATGTCTCCCCTTCCCCTTCTTTCCTCCAGACTGTACATATCAAAGTGATACTAAAGTCTCATTTTTTTTTTTTAAATAATAAACATGTTATACTTACCTGCCCTGTGTAGTGGTTTTGCACAAAACAGCCCGGATCCTCCTCTTCTCGGGTCCCTTTTCGGCTCTCCTGGCTCCTCCCCCCTGCTGAGTGCCCCCCACAGCAAGCAGCTTGCTATAGGGGCACCGAGCCGAGCTGCAGCTCCCTGTGTCCATTCAGACATGGAGCTGTGGCGCGGACCCCGCCCCTCCTGCTCATTGGCTCACTGAATTTGATTGACAACAGCGGGAGCCAAAAGCGCCACGTTGCCGTCTCAGCCAATGAGTCTCAGGCAGCCAAGACACTCCTGCAACATCGCTGGATCGAGATGGGGCTCAAGTAATTATTAGGGGGGCTGCTGCACACAGAAGGCTTTTAGAATAGAATGCATTAATATAAAAAAATAAATAAAAAAAAAAACTTCTGGCTTTACAACCACTTTAAGTTCCTGAATTCGCTCTCGATATGTTTTATCCCAAAAAACTTTCATCATCTTTTGATACCTGTCTCTGGGCTGGTTCTATGTGATCAATATCTTTGTGTATGTAAGGTCTCCAGAACTGGAGTTAGGACTGCACTACACTTTTGAGAGCCTCCACAATGGAAGCACATGCATTATAATGGATAGGCAGAGGGCAGGTGAGCCCGGAGGGAGCCCACCCCTTCCTAAAGGAACAGGGGTGCACTGGACACCCAGCATATAGCACAATGGCAGCACAAAGGCAACTACTTTAACTCCTTTAGATCCACACTATAGCTGAATGAGGGCTACAGCGAGGATCTACTTTGCCGGGAGGCCGTCAATAGACATCCTCCCCTTTGCACGCTCCCCACGAGCTCCCCGATCACTGAGTCACCAAGACTCGGGTGATCACAGCCCCTTACCACGTGATCAGCTGTCAGCCAATGATGTAAACAGAAGATCGGTAATCGTTGACAGCGCGAGGAGAAAAAAAAGCCGATCACCGGCTTCAGTGCAAGGGACAGTGGTCCCGAAGAGGAAGAGGCGAAGCCGCCTCATCTGTGCCCACCAATACAGCCTTCCAGTGCCACCTGCCAGTGCCCACACAGTGCCACGAATCAGTGCCCACCAGTGCATAAGTGCCAGGAATCAATGCCACCTATCAATGCCCACGAGTGCCACCTATCAATGCCCACCAGTGGTGCCAATCAGTGCCTCATCAGTGCCACCCAGCAGTGCTGCCTATCAGTGTCACCTACCAGTCCTGATCAGTGCCCATCACTGCCACCCATCAGTGCCAGCTATCAGTGCCACCTATTAGTGCCCTTCAGTGCCACCTATCAATGCCCTTCAGTGCCACCCATCAGTGCCACTATCAGTGCCCACCAGTGCCCATCAGTGCCGCCTTATCAGTGCCCATCAATACAGCCTATCAGTGCCCATCAGTGCAGCCTCATCAGCGTACATTAATGAAGGAGAAAAAATTAACTGTTTGCAAAATTTATTAACAAAATATAAAACGGTTTTGTTTTTGTTTTTTTAATTTCATTCTTTTAAAAAAAATTTTAACAAATTATAAAAAACCCAGAGGTGATCAAATACCACCAAAAGAAAGCTCTATTTGTGGGAAAAAAATGATAAAAATTTAATTTGGGTACAGTGTTGTATGGCCGCGCAACTGTCATTCAAAGAGTCACAGCACTAAAAGCTGAAAATTGGTCTGGACAGGAGGGGGGTTTAGGTGCCCAGTAAGCAAGTGGTTAAATTGATCATATGCTTCACTAAGGCAGGGCAACGTTTTCTAAGCATTTTATATTTGCACTTTGTATTTGCTTCCACCATGGACTGACAATAAATACATAATCATGCTACTGGCATCCATTTGGAACGAATACTTCAGATTCTTCTTGGGTCCCACATCGGGTCATTGGGGAATTACTATTAGTACACGACTCTACAATGCACAGCATTGCACTATACAGTATGTATGTGGAAATTTACAATGAGTCAGAGGAAGCATTAGACTTGCCATTGATACTCATACACACCGCACACAAAAATATCTTCCCTCTTGCCGGTCAGGGAGTTCAAAGTTTCCTAATTAATTAGTAACATCTCTAATAAAGTCACCGTGCCATTGATTGACAGTGTACATCCATCCACACTGAGAGCTTAGCCCTTGGTGCATGAAATTGCTGTTGTCAGGCACACTGTCTATCCCCATTGCAGGTAGAATGTAAAACTGGATGGTGCACTGAGCATACCTCCCAACATTCTGAGAAGGGAACGAGGGACACCTACTAGCAAAAGCATGTAGGCATAGGACACGCCCCTTATCACACCCCTTAAAGGAGAATTTACCTATAAAAAAGATTAGTTAAACCCACAAGGGTTTTTTTTTTACCACTACTTTTCCTTTATATTGGCTTTGGAAATTTACAAATGCAGCAATTTAGAAATTGGATGAAAGGTTTAGCGCTGGGAAACACTTTTTGAAAGATAAAAAGTGCATTTTATATACAACTATATAGATCAGAGCAAAATGAGGGACAAATGAGGAGGAATGAGGGAAAGAGGGACATTGTTCCAAATCAGGGACAGTCCCTCGAAATCAGGGACAGTCCCTCGAAATCAGGGACAGTTGGGAGCTATGCACTGAGTGGTACCAAAGTTTAGGGCACTATGCAGGATCGTATCTACTGCAATGCAAACAAGGTGGCATTTTTTTGGGGGCAGTGTTTTTTAGAGCTGGCGGTCGGCTTTTTTGTAAGAGAACCATCTCTTACTGGTCACTCGATTGCTATTAGAAGCAATGGGAAGGGACGTCCCCCCCTTCCCCCGCCACCTTCTGCAGCTCTCTCAGGCTCTCCCGTCTCACCAGGAGACCTAAGCGATCAGCCGGCGGGGGATCGGTTTTGATCCACTGTTTGTAACAGTAAACTGGAAGTGATAACATGACATCACATCACTTCCAGTTTACTCTAAAAACCACCTGCGCCAATTTTTTAAAAATCAAAAGCATTAAAAAACACTGATCCTCGCATCCAATTCGCAATAGCAGGAAATTTTGACTGGCTCTCTATGGAGCCGGTTCACATATCTCCGCAGCGGGTCCGGTGTCTCCTTTGGTCTGTTTCAGGTTTGAATTCAGCCCAAAATTCAGGCTGAAATCAGACCTGAAACGGTGAACCGGGACGCACTGGACTCCTGCTGTGAGACGCATGCGGCTCATATGTGAACCGAGCCTAAGTCAACTAATAAAAGGAAGTCTTTGTCTGCAACAATATTTGATAATGTTGTTGCTACATGAAGAAATCTTTAGTAAATCCAAGCAGCACTGTGTTACCAGCATCAGGTGTGTAGCCAAACTCACATTATATAAGACACATACCATAAAACATGCTGCGCTCTCCACATCAAATCCAATTGTTTGTGCCGAGTATCAACTATTTCCCACAGAGTCACCTTTATTCTATAGCAGCGGACTCCAACGTGCGGCCTGCAGGGCAAACGTGGTCCTTTGCTTGCTTTTATCGGGGTGCTAAGGGTGCTATCCCTCCCAATGACACCAACAATGGGGCACTCTTCCTCCCAATGACACTAACAATGGGGCACTCTTCCTCCCAATGACACCAACAATGGGGCACTCTGCCTCTCAATGACACCAACAATGGGGCACTATTCCTCCCAATGACACCAACAATGGGGCACTATTCATTCCAATGACACCAACAATGGGGAACTATTCCTCCCAATGACACCAACAATGGGGCACTATTCATTCCAATGACACCAACAATGGGGAACTATTCCTCCCAATGACACCAACAATGGGACACTATTCCTCCTACCAACACCTACGATGGGGCACTATTATTCCACTGACACCCATAATGGGGCATTATTCCTCCACTGACACCAACAACGGGCACTCTTCCTCCACTGACACGAACAACGGGGCACTCTTCCTCCACTGACACCAACGGGGCATTCTTCCTCCACTGACACCAACAACGGGGCACTCTTCCTCTACTGACACCAACAACGGGGCACTCTTCCTCCCAATGACACCAAAAACCCACACAATGGTAAGGTCAGACATAGCCTTCCCAGAACACTGGGCTATAACACTGCAGCAATCTTCCAAGGGTCCAAGGAACAGGTCTCTCTCCACTCCACAATAATGCGGACTTCCCACTCAGCAAGGGATATGTATAGTGTAATATGCCAAACACTCTCATCTATTATTAACCAAGAAAGATTATTACTCACAAGGAAAGTGCACTCTATATTCCAGTGCACTAGATAAAAGTGCCTGTTTAAAATCCAATGTAGTTGCCTCCTTAAAGTGTTTGTTAACCCAAAAAACCTGATCCTGTTCCCTTAAAGCATGTTATACAGCACAGCGCTTGTGCTGTGTTATTTGGCCCCCTGTATACCCTTAAAACACCTGGCTGATCCGGCCTGGCTATACCCTCCCCCCTGCAAACAGACCACAATAATCATGGCTGCTGAGCCTCTGCTACCATGGTCCGTTTGCGTGATTCCTTCATCCGCAACTCTCCTGTCTGCAGCTCTCCTGTGTCCTCTGTCCTCCTCCCCCCTCCCCGTTCGTACCTGCGCCCGCCCCCCTTGCTCCTGCCCCTCTCGTATCTAATCATAAATCTTCTTATCTCCTCTGTAGCATTAGAGCATCTGTCCCTGTGCCTGTGTAATGTAAAAACTCAGCCGATCTGTACGGCTCCCGGCTCCCAGCTGATTGTCGGCTCTCTCCTCTCTCCCCCTTCTCCACCGGCTGACGTCAGCTGGATGGATCGGCCCTGCCCACTGCAGCTCTGAGCTGGAGAAACAAGGGAGCTGACATGTCAGCTGAGCGCCTGGATGGCAGCTTATACAGGTACAGATCGGCTGATTTTTTACATTACACAGACACAGGGAAAAATGATACAGAAGGGATAACACTATTTTAGTACAGTGGGTTAGCAGCCACTTTAAGCATGGAAATCCGTAGGACAGATATGTTAAAATGGCCGCTCGCCGACGTCTGGGCGTGATGACGTCATGTAGTTAGACCCAACTGACGCATTTCGTCACGTGGTACAGTGACTTCCTTATGAGGAATATATAAGAGTGCACTTACCTTGTGATTAATATTCTTTCTTGGTTAATAATCTATCAGAGTGTTTATCATTTTACACTATGAGAGTCTTTATTTCTTATATCACTTGCTGAGTGGGAAGTCAGTATTAGGGATAAAGTTGTGGAGGAGATTAAAGCAGGGTTAGGTTATAAAAAAATATCCCAAGCTCTGGACATCTCACGGAGCACTGTTCAATCCATCATCCGAAATGGAAAGAGTATGGCACAACTGCAAACCTACCAAGACATGGCCGTCCACCTAAACTGACAGGCCGGGCAAGGAGAACATTAATCAGAGAAGAGCCAAGAGGCCCATGGTAACTCTGAAGGAGATGCAGAGATCCACAGCTCAGGTGGGAGAATCTGTCCACAGGACAACTATTAGTCGTGTTCTCCACAAATCTGACCTTTATGGAAGAGTGGCAAGAAGAAAGCTATTGGTGAAAGAAAGCCATAAGAAGTCCTGTTTGCAGTTTGTGAGAAGTCATGTGAGGGACACAGCAAATATGTGGAAGAAGGTTCTCTGGTCAGATGAGTGCATCACCTGCCACACGTTGCGGATTGTCACTTGCCACGTCACCGCAACAAAATCCCACCCCCCAGCAACAATAGATCCCCCAGCAACAATAGACCACTGCAACAAAATACCCCCCCAGCAACAATAGTTCCCCCAGCAACAATAGACCACCCGCAACAAAATCCCCCCTCCCCAGCAACAATAGAACACCCGCACCAAACCCCCCTCCCCAGCAACAATAGACCACCGCAACAAAATCCCCCCCCAGCAACAATAAACCACCACAACAAACTACCCCCCCCCCCAGCAACAATAGATCCCCCAGCAAAAATAGACCACCCGCAACAAGACCCCCCAGCAACAATAGACCCCTGGCAGCAATAATAGACAGATGTTTTTACCATAACAGAACATGTTAGTGAGTTGCCACATCCCTGGTAAGCATGAAAAATCAAAGTACCCCCTAAACGGAACTTTAAATTGGCAACAACACTGACAATGTATAAAAATTGTTTTTATTGAAAATTCAAGATGAAAACCATCAATCACATGATGATAGTTGCTAAAACACATACAGTTGTGCTCATAAGTTTACATACCCTGGCAGAATTTATGATTTCTTGGCCATTTTTCAGAGAATATGAATGATAACACAAAAACATTTCTTTCGCTCATGGTTAGTGTTTGGCCGAAGCAATTTATTATCAATCAACTGTGTTTACTCTTTTTATATCATAATGGCAACAGAAACTACCCAAATGACCCTGATCATAAGTTTACATACCCTGGTGATTTTGGCCTGATAACATGCACACAAGTTGACACAAAGGGGTTTGAATGGCTATTAAAGGTAACCATCCTCACCTGTGATCTGTTTGGTTGTAATTAGTGTGTGTGTGTATAAAAGGTCAATGCGTTTCTGGACTCCTGACAAACCCTTGCATCTTTCATCCAGTGCTGCACTGACGTTTCTGGATTCTGAGTCATGGGGAATGCAAAAGTTCAACTGCGGGAAGTTAGTTGAACTGTGTAAAACAGGAAAGGGATATAAAAAGATATCCAAGGAATAACAATATAAAAAGATATCCAAGGTGTTCAAACTCTAATCAAGAAGTGGAAAATGAGGGTTTCTGTTGAAACCAAACCACGGTCAAGTAGACCAACTAAAATTTCAGCCACAACTGCCAGGAAAATTGTTCGGGATACAAAGAAAAACCATTCATGTGAAATACAGGACTCTGCAAAAATGTGGTGTGGCTGTTTCAAGATGCACAATAAGGAGGCAATTGAAGAAAGATGGGCTGCATGGTCGAGTCACCAGAAGAAAGCCATTACTATGCAAATGTCACAAAGTATCCCGCTTACAATACACCAAACAGCACAGAGACAAGCCTGAAACCTTCTGGCACAAAGTCATTTGGAGTGATGAGACCAAAATTGAGCTTTTTGGCCACAACCATAAACGCTTCATTTGGAGGAGAGGAGTCAACAAGGCCTATGATGAAAGGTACACCATTCCTACTGTGAAACACGGAGGTGGATCACTGATGTTTTGGGGATGTGTGAGCTACAAAGGCACAAGAAATTTGGTCAAAATTGATGGCAAGATGAATGAAGTATGTTATCAGAAAATACTGGAGGAATATTTGCATTCACCAGCCAGGAAGCTGCGCATGGGACGTACTTGGACATTCCAACATGACAATGATCCAAAACACAAGGCCAAGTCGACCTGTCATTGGCTACAGCAGAATAAAGTGAAGGTTCTGGAGTGGCCATCTCAGTCTTCTGACCTCAATATCATTGAGCCACTCTGGGGAGATCTCAAACGTGTGCAGTTCATGCAGACAGCTAAGAATTTACAGGAACTGGAGGCTTTTTGCCAAGAGGAATGGGCAGCTTTACCATCTGAGAAGATAAAGAGCCTCATCCACAAATACCACAAAAAAACTTCAAGCTGTCATTGATGTTAAAGGGGGCAATACACGGTATTAAGAACTGGGGTATGTAAACTTTTGATCAGTGTCATTTGGGTAGTTTCTGTTGTGATTATGATTTAAAGAGAGTAAACACAGTTGATTGATAATAAATGGCTTCAGCCAAACACTAACTATGAGTGAAAGAAATTTTTTTGTGTTATCTCATATTCTCTGAAAAATGACCAAGAAATCATAAATTCTGCCAGGGTATGTAAAATTATGAGCACACCTGTAAATGTTGACAAACCATACAAAAAAACAAAATATCTTGTAGTAGATTATTGGTACAAATGTCTAATAGTTGCTCTCCAATGTCCGAAAAACCCAAGAGTTTTTCGGATATTGGAGAGCAACTATCAGACAGTTTTTATCTTGAATTTTCAATAAAAAAACGATTTTTATACATTTTCAGTGTTGTTGCCAATTTAAAGTCCCATTTAGGGGGTACTTTGATTTTTCATGGCAGCAATAATAGATCTCCCCGCAGACAGCATCAATAGACCCTCCAGCAGCCAGCTACAATAGACTTCTTCTTCCATAGTAGTTCCCTCCCAGCAACAACTGACCCCCTCTCCAGCAACACATAAGACCCAGCCCAGCAACAATAGACCTCCCCAGCAACAGCAAACCTTCCCCCTTGCAAAAGTAGATTCCTTCCAGAGACAATAGATCCCCCAGCTGCAACAAGAGACCACCCCAGCAACACTAAGCCTTGGTGCAGAAATATATCCCCTCCAGCAACAATAGGTCCCCCAGCAACCAGCATCAATAGACACTGTAGCACAATCCAGCACCCCTTGCCATTACATACATTCAATGTTGGAGGTGCCAGAACTGCGTTCCCCCCGCGTTCTTGCTGAAAATAAGCCCTGCCTGCTGCAATGTAGCTCCAAACGTTCACTACTACACCAGCAAAATTAAAGTTTGAGAAATGTTTTCTCACTTCTCCCGTTTCTAGTGGTCTAAGAGGAATAAAGTACGAATGCACAGCTGGCTAAAATTGATCGTACTTTGGAATTGAAAAGGTTGTATGATGTCACAGCTAGCATACGATAGACTCAAATCAATGAACATGTACATATTTCAGGAACTAAATCACGTTACTATTGCATGATTTATTATCATACTTTGTCAAGGTGGTGATAAGTGTAAAAGACAAATGTCTTTCCAAAGCTTGCCATAGAAGTAAGAGCCCTTTCACACTGCCAGTGCCCGAACGTGAGTGGAGCTTTACCATCGGCCACTAGCGGGATGCTTTTAACCCCAGTTAGAGGCCGAAAAAGCGTTAAAAGCACCCCTGCAGCGACGCTATGCCAGTGCTTCGGCAGCGCTGCCCATTGATTCCAATGGGCAGGGGTGCTTTAGGAGCGGTGTATATAACGCTCCTAAAGCGCCTCAAAGAAGCTGCTTGCAGGACATTTTTTGACGTTCTGCCAGCGCACCGCTCCAGTGTGAATGCACTCGGGCTTTCACATTGGAGTAAAAGGAGAGGCGTTTTACAGGCACTTTGCAGGCACTATTTTTAGCGCTATAGAGCCTATAAAGCGCCTCGGTGTGAAAGGGGTCTCAATGTCTGGTCAGACTTACCCAACAGCCCTCGGGTGTCAGCCTAAAATGAAGACAGACACAGTTTTTGTTTTATCCAGCTGTAGTTACTCAGTGCAACTCATAATATCCAAGTGAAAGACATAACACCAACATGTCAGATTTTTATTAAAAATAAATCAAAAACAGAAACACTGAGTTAGGGAAAAGATTACCCCACCTCCTAAAAATGACTTGTAAACTCAGTAATGTGTAGCTAATCACCTTCTCAATGCCAAACAAAGCCATTTGACTTTAAACTCTGATCTGCTGTGGTCATTTTGATTAGCTCAGCATGAAAAGAGCTATCCTGGAGCATTTTAGTCCCTGTTAGTGCAACTGAAGCAAACAATCAACTATGGGTGTCAAGGCACTGTCACTGGGATCTCCGGGATAAAGTTGTGGACAGGCACAAGTCAGGAGATGGATACAATAAAATGTCAAAGGCTTTATCAATGCCTAGAAGCACAGTGAAGTCTATTATTAAGAAGTGGAAGGTATCTGGTAGAACACAAACCTTCCCTGGATCTGGACGTCACTGCAAACTGGAGGAAAGAGCCAGGAGGATACTGGCCAGAGAGGCTACCAAGAGGCCTACAGCAACTCTGAAGCAGCTGCAGGAATTTATGACAAAGAGTAGTCAGTGTGTGCATGTGACAACAATATCACAAATTCTCCACAAATGGGACTTGTATGGGAGGGCTGCAAGAAAAAAGTCACTCCTCGAGAAAGGCCACACGACTGAGCTTTGCCCGAATGCACTTTGAAGATTCCAAGGCCACATGGAAAAAGGTGTTATGGTCAGATGAGACTAAAATTCAATTATTTGGCCTCAACACCAAACGATATGTCTTGCGGAAATCCATTACAGCTCACCATCCAAATAACACCATTCCTACAGTAAAGCATGAAGGTGGTAATATCCTGTTATGGGGGTGTTTCTCTGCAGCAGGGACTGGAGCACTTGCCAGGATACAAGAAAAAGGGATGGGGCAAAATACCATCATATTCTTGAGGAAAATCTGCTGCCCTTTGCCAGAAAGTTGTCAATGGAAAGAAGGTTTACCTTCCAACATGACAATGACCCAAAGCACACAGCAAAAATGACCACACAGTGGTTGAAGGAGAAAAAGGTTAATGTCCTTGCATGGCCTAGTCAGAGCCCAGACTTAAACCCCATTGAAAATCTGTGGAATGACTTGAAGACTGCTGTCCACAAATGATCACCATCAAATGTAACTGAGCAGTTCTGCAAAGAAGAGCGGTGCAAATATTGCAAGGTCTACATCTGCAAAGTTAGTAGAGACAAATCCTAACCGACTAAAGGCTGGAATTAAAGCAAAAGGTGGGTCAACAAAATACTGACACAAGGGGGGGGGTTGCGGGGGGGGGGGGGGTGATACTTTTTCCAACTCAGTGATTCAATTTTTTAATTTTTTTATTATTCAGTGGAAAAACCTGAACCTAATAATTTGGAGGGATAACTTGTGGGTGGGGCCTAACCAGCATACCTGAAAAGAAGGCGGAGTCAACACACATCGATACTTAAAGTGTTTGTTACCCCAACATTTCATATTCCTGATATGTGGCTGCTGTACCATGTACCATATTTTCCGCACCATAAGACGCACTTTTTTCCCCCAGAAATATGGGGGAAAATGTCTCTGCGTCTTATGGTGCTAATATACGACAGGCACCGCCTCCCATTGCCGCTGGCACTGCCCCCCCTGCCATCAACGGCAACGTTCCCCACCGTTACCGCCGGAAGAGAGACAGGAGAGAGGGGGACAGACATCCATACCCCCCATGGGCGCCAGGCGATCTCCCGGCTGGGCCTGACACTGTTCCTGAAACAAAAGACAGAGCATTTGGCCGCTCGGGCTGCTCTGTCTTCTGTCAGGCAGATGAGATAACATCAGGTCAGCCTGCATTTATGGCAATGGTCAGGCTGCATTTCATGGGCACTGGAAAATATTTTAGTACACCATTTGGTTCAGAATAATTTTTTTCTTGTTTTCCTCCTCTAAAACCTAGGTACGTCTTATGGCCAGGTGCGTCTTATGGAGCAAAAAATACTGTATTTGTATGAGACAGTATCCTGTTCTCTTTGTATTTCTTCCTTTGTGTGAAATCCCTGGTGTTCCTGCCAGTCCCGCTTCTTTCCTAATAAAAATGACCACACTAAGCATGAGCACACACCGTGGTCAGTTCTCTAGCTCTACTGGGAACACAGCCTGCTCTCCTCCAATGGTCAGACTTGTCCTGACATGTCCCCTGTGCACAGCCTTTCACTGGGAAGATCAGTGTACTGCTGTTTCTCCTCTCCTCAGCTCTTATGCAGCTGAGAACAGAGGGAATGTGACCACCTATAAAAAAAGGGTAAAAAAGGTCATTATAATTTTTTTATATGATAAAGTCAGAGGAAGGGAATATGGGGATTATGACGGTGCCAGGAAAAACACAGTATATTTTTTAAAATAAATAATTTTTATTAAGACATATCATGTATAGGAGACGTATCTCTATGATTTGGCCACTCGCCAGGGATGTTACAGGACACCGACGTATCAACCACCACTTGACTGGTGTTATCACTGGCTGCAGGCTTTACTTAGCCCAGCATTTCGCTTTATATCTACTCAATGATAATCTTACAAGTGGCATATAAACTCTTCTCCTGTTTATGCAAATCATAGAGATACGTCTCCTATTGTTGCTTAAAGTTTCTCTCTAAGCTGAAGGACTTATCGGTGTCCTGCCATTCACTTTAAAGAGCACTATTTTATACATACTTGGCCAGGTCCCTTCTTACTGCCCCCTGCAGCTACTCATTGTGATCTTGGCTGGAGGTTTAGTGCTGAGGTGTGTGGGGGCCCCCCCTGGTGACTTGCAGAATTATTGTAGCGTTCTAGGTATTAACAACCTATCCCTGAAGAAGCCAACACTGGCGAAACATGTCGGATAATTAAAATACCTACCCTTCGCATTGGCCGTCACACCCATGAGGCCAAGCCCTGTGAAGTTCACTACAGATATGTTTTTAGCATTTATGCACACCTTGATTTTGTAATCTTTCTGTTTATATTTTTTATATACATGATATGTCTTAATAAAAATTATTTATTTTAAAAAATATACTGTGTTTTTCCTGGCACCGTCATAATCCCCATATTCCCTTCCTCTGACTTTATCATTAGATTTTTGGGATGAGGTGCTGTATCACACTGAGGACCGCCCAGCCACATAGTAATTTTTTTATATATCTATACACAATGTTTTACCTTTCATCTCCATTTTAAACTGAAAGGGTTGTTTTACAAGGTGATCATTTACAACCACTTTAACCACTTAAGCTCTGGAAGATTTTACCCCCGTTATGACTAGGCTATTTTTTGCTATTTGGCACTGCACTGTTTTAACTGGCGATTGCGCAGTCATGCAACGCATTACCCAATCAAAATTTTTATACATTTTTTTCACACAAACAGAGCTTTCTTTTCAGGGTATTCGATCACCACTAGGTTTTTTATTTTTAACGATATAAATAAAAAAAGACCAAAAAATGTTGAAAATTGTTTTTTTTTTTTTTACTTTCTGCTACAAAACACGAAGGAGCCAGGTAAATACCAGTAACTGGGAAGTATATCAGTGGCACACATGTTCAGTATAAAAGATGAGCTTTATTTGTCATGATTAAAAGACTCCATAAATGGTCCCAATCCTAACACATTTCTGCCTTAGTCATCGGTCTTACTATAGTCTTGGCTATGATTAAGGCCTGCACTGGGCAGAAACGCGTTAGCACTGGGACCTTTTATGAAGTCTTTTAATCATGACAAATAAAGCTCACTTTTATATGGAACAAGTGTGCCACAGATATACAGTGCATCTGGAAAGTCACAGCGCTTCACTTTTTCCACATTTTGTTATGTTACAGCCTTATTCCAAAATGGATTAAATTTATTATTTTCCTCAAAATTCTACAAACAATATCCCATAATGACAATGTGAAAGAAGTTTTTTGAAATCTTTGCAAATTTATTAAAAATTAAAAACAAAAAAAAAATCCCATGTACATGTAGCGAGGTTCCAGATCCCTAGAGGCCTAATGGTGACCTCCAGAGTTAGGGACAGCTGACATCCTTCTGTATAGAGTGGGTTGCAAGGCATGGTGGGTGTAGTGTAAAGTAGATTTATGGGCGCCAGACACTTTTAGAATGCAAAGAGATTTATTTTCTCTTGAACAGAACTGTGGGAGAGAGGGCTTATGGCCAGGACACCCTTAGGTAGTTGCCAAGGCTAATTGACAGACTCAGAGACTTCTGTAGTTAGACAGCCATGCAGGGAAAGCCCTTCAGCCGGGCACCATATCTGTATGTGTAGAATTGTTGTCTCCTATGGCAACAGTCTTATAACGGTTTCTAACACAAGTTGTAATGAACTTCTTCACTTCCTTTACTCTCAATTCTTGTAAAATCTTCACTCCACTGAGTTCCCAGTCTCTCTTACTAGACTTACTGATCCACTGCCACTGCATCTCCTGAGCTCTCCAATCTTCACACTTAGTATCTTCCTCAAGCATCACCCCGCTTCCCTGCTGGGTCCCTAGATTGACACCCTGGAAACTTCTCGAGCATCACCCCACTGGCCTGCTTGGTTCCTGGCTTTACCCACAGAGCTGCTCTGCAAGCGTCACCTCCGCTGGCTGGGTCCCTGGCTCGACACCTGCTGAAGTTTCCCGATTCTTCACCGTCCCCGGCTGGTGAGAATACTGCTCCAGTACTTGCTTCAGCTATTCACTGTGGTCCCTGGAATAAGGTGGATGGTCCCTTAGTCGTGACAGCTTCCCCTCTACCTCCGACCACAACAGGTACTCCGCCTAGCAGAACTGTCACTTCTGGCTAGGGTCCCAACCCTATGCTGCTTTCTTGCTTCTGGACAGGCCCTCAGACAGCCTAGCAGGAAGATTTCCCCGGGATAGGCCTCAGACTCCAGCCTAGCAGCCTGGAGCAGCACAATACACGTCCACCCAGACAGCCCTCCAGGTGGCACAGAACACCGATCACCTGACTCCACCCAAATATATAGATTCTCCCAGCAAGCCAAGGGATTGAAGAAAACCCCTGCCCATTGGCTGAGATACCCCATATACCCATAATCTGTCCTTGCTTTGCCCTTGTCTTATCTAGTGTCGCCGGGTACCCGACCTAGCGGCAGAAGAGAGAAGTGCAGCAATTCCAGACTTAGGGTGAAATCAATTGATCCCTAACAATTAGCCAAGGCAACTATACCTGGCAGGCACATTTCAGAGCAACTCTGCCTAAACATCTGGGTGCTGCATACATAAGTATTCACAGCCTTTGCTTAATACTTTGTTGAAGCACCTTTGGCACCAATTACAGCCTCAAGTCTTTTTGAGTATGATGCTACAAGCTTGACACACCTATTTTTGGACAGTTTATCCCCTTCTTCTTTGCAGGACCTCTCAAGATCCATCAGGTTGGATGGAGAGCGTCGGTACACAGCCATTTTCAGATCTCTCCAGAGATGTTCAATCGGTTTCAAGTCTGGGCTCTGGCTGGGCCACTTAACCACTTCCTTACCACCCAATGTGTAGATACGTTGCTGATAGCTGCCATAACTACACACTTTTATGGGCAGCGGGACCACTTTTATGGGCTTTCTGCTGATCCCTGGGATGGATGGGCAGGAAGTCAAATGAGAGTAGGATGGCCCCCACTCGATTCTATGTCCTTGGAGGACCAGAGCGACGTCAAACGTTACTTCTGCCCTCCGGCCTTAAAAGGTCCAGTTTTTTCTATTGCTATTTTTTATTTTTTTTTAATTATTCTTTTTGACCCCAGATCTCACATTAAAGAGGTCCTGTCCTGCTTATTTCTTTTACAAGGGATGTTTACATTCCTTGTAATAGGAATAAAAGTGATCAAAAAATTTTTTGTTAAAGGGACAGTATAAAAATAAAAAATAAGAAAGTAAAATAAATAAGAAAAAAAAAATTTTTAAATGTCGTCTATGGAGATCTTTAACTACCAAAGTTTGTCGCCATTCCACGAGCGGGCGCAATTTTGAAGCATAACATGTTAGGTATCAATTTACTCGGCGGAATATTATCTTTCACATTATAGAAAAAAATTGGGCTAACTTTACTGTTTTCTTATTTTTTTAATTTAAAAAAGTGTATTTTTTTCCCAAAATATTGTGTTTGTAAGAGCGCTGCGCAAATATAGTGTGACATAAAGTATTGCAACAATCTCCATTTTTTTCTCTAGGATCTCTGCTAAATAAATATATATATATATATATATATATATATATATATATATATATATATATAATTATAATGTTTGGGGGTTCCAAGTAATTTTCTAGCAAAAAATACTGATTTTAACTTGTAAACAACAAGTGTCAGAAATAGGCTTGGCCCAAAGTGGTTAAGGACATTCGCAGAGTTGTCCCATAGCCACTCATTTGTTATCTTGGCTGTGTGCTTGGGGTCGCTGTCCTGTTGGAAGATGAACTTTTGCCCCAGTCTGAGGTCCAGAGCGCTGTGGAGAGGGTTTTCATCAAGGATGTCGCTGTACATTGTTACATTCATCTTCCCCTTGATCCTGACTAGTCTCCCAGTTCCTCACACTGAAAAACATCCCGACAGCATGATGCTACCACCACCATGCTTCACTGTAGGGATGGTATAGGTCAGGTAATGAGTGGTCCCTGGTTTCCTCCAGACATTTGCAGACTCTCCAGACGCTTCAGGCCAAAGATTTCAATCTCTGTTTCATTAGACCAGAAAATGTTGCTTCTCATGGCCTGAAAGTCCCTCAAGTGCGTTTTGGCAAATGCTAGGCGGGCTGTCATGTACCTTTTACTGAGGAGTGGCTTCCGTCTGGCCACTCTGCCATACAGAATATAAAAAATAAATAAAGTGCGCTAATTATATGAAAATACACACATAGATGTGAATACATGTGGGTAGTAGTAAAAACCACAATCTACTGAAAGCAAGTAAATGACTCCATGAGTGGTAAAAATATATAAGTGCAAAACATAAAAACTCAAATAAAAAGAAGAAACAAAAAATGTGTACATGTGAAATACAATGATATTAATAGCGTGAAAATCTGAAAATCAAACAAACTCAGTCCATGGGTTCAAATATAAAAAGTTCATCAGTGAAAAAAAGCTTCCATCCACTATACAGCTCAGCAGCAACTAATCCCCCTATGAGTGGATTGACAAAGGAGAGAGATGTGCAGGATGGTGCAAATCCACTGGCGGTGACTCCAATAAGTGAGAAAGTGAGAAAGGTGGACTCTTACCCTCCGTGTTGGACCCCCTCCTTGGCAGGGTCTATCAGGCATGCAGATTTTTGCCCTCTGCAGGGACCATGTAATGAGAAGATCTCCCCAGCAGCTGTTAGGAATGTTGTCTCCGATCCGGGCTGGTCCAAGTGAAACGCCTGGAGAGGGGGGAAGGAAAGCTCTCTTGCTCCCAGTGTGGCAAAGGAAAAAACCACTTCCTTACCACCCACTGTGTAGTTACGTTGCTGATAGCTGCATATTTTTCATGGTATACACAGATATTGGTGTATTTTGTGTGCAGCTTTTACCTTTGACCTTTTTTGCTCTGCAGCGCAGTTTTTCCCTTTTATTTTTGAACTCTGCCATACAGGCCTGATTGGTGGAGTGCAGCAGAGATGGTTGTTCTTCTGGAAGGTTCTCCTCTCTTCACAAAGAAACACTGGAGTTCTGTCAGAGTGACTATCAAGTTCTTGGTCATCTCCCTGACTAAGGCCCTTCTCCCCCGATCGCTCAGTTTGGCTGGGCGGTCCGCTTTAGGAAGAGTGGTGATTCCAAACGTATTCCATTTACGGATGATGGAGGCCATGGTGCTCAATGGGACCTTCAATGCTGCAGAAATTTTTCTGTACCTTACCCCAGATCTGAGCCTCGATACAATCCTGTCTTGGAAGTCTACAGACAATTCCTTGGATTTCATGGCTTGGTTTGTGCTCTGACACGCACTGTTACCTGTGGTCCTTATATAGACAGGTGTGTGCCTTTCCAAATCATGTTTAATAAACTGAATTTACCACAAGTGGACTCCAGTTAAGTTGTAGAAACATCTCAAGGATAATCAGTGGAAAACAGGATGCACCTGAGCTCAATTCTGAGTATCATGGCAAAGGCTGTGAATACTTATGTACATAGGATTTTTTGTTTTTTTATTTTTAATAAATTTGCAAAGATTTCAAACAAACTTCTTTCATATTGTCATTATGGGGTATTGTTTGTAGACTTTTGAGGAAAATAATGAATTTAATTAATTTTGGAATAAGGCTGTAACATAACAAAATGTGGTAAACTGAAGTGCTGTGAATGCTTTCCAGATGCAATGTATTTCCAATTGCAGTCAATGTAGCGTTGCCACCCCATCCCCTTAAAACCAAACACATATAAATTACACAGGTTCTGTGGCTGATTAGGGCAGTAATTAAACTCACTTGGTGCCTTATCTGCATTAAAATAGCCTCAGAACCTGTGTTAGGCTAGATTCACACCTATGCATTTGTTGTGCTTTTTGCATTTTGCAGATTTGCACTACAGTCCATTTACTATGGTTTCCTATGGAACACATTCTGTAGTGCAAATCTGCAAAATGTGAAAAACACTAAAAATGTATAGGTGTGAATCCAGCCTAATTCATATGTGTTTGGGTGTAAAGGGATGAGTTTTCAGTTCCAGTACCTGCTGCCTGGTCTGATGTCTCGGTATCCGCTGTCCAGTCTGATGTGCCCGCTTCCCAGCCTGATGTGCCCACTTTCCAGCCTGATGTGCCAGCTTCCCGGTCTAATGTGCTCACCTTCCAGCCTGATGTCTCGGTGCTTGCTTTCCAGCCTGGTGTCTCGTTGCCTGCCTTCCAGCCTGATGTCTTGAAATTAGTATCTCAGCCTGAAGTTTCGGTACCCGTGTCTCAGCCTGAAGTTTCGTTGCCCATGTCTCAGCCAGAGGTTTCGGTGCCTGTGTCTCAGCCTGAAGTTTCAGTGCCCGTGTTTTAGCCTAAAGTTTTGGTGCCCGTGTCTCAGCCTGCTGAACCGATGCCAGTTACCCAGTCTGCTGAATCGGGGCCCGTTACCCAGTCTGCTGAACTGGTGCCCGTTATCCAGTCTGCCAAACCGGAGTCCGTCACTCGGCCTGTTAAGCCAGTACCCATTATTTGGCTTGCCGGACCAGTGCCCGGTGTCCAGCTCGCTGAGCCGGGGCCCATTGCCCAGCCCACTGGGCCAGGGCCCGTTACCCAGCTTGCTGAGCCGGTGCCTGTGATCCAGCCTGCCCTTACGATGCCCGCTGTTCCGTCTAATGTTCCAGAGCCTGCTGCCCAGCTCGACGGCCTGGAGCCTGCTGCCCAGCTCGATGGCCCAGGGCCTGCTGCCCAGCTTGACGACCCGGAGCCTGCTGCCCAGCTCGACGACCCGGAGCCTCCTGCCCAGCTCGACGACCCAGAGCCCGCTGTCTGCCCTGATGTGCCCGCTGTCTGCCCTGATGCGCCTGATGCCCAGCCTGAAGTGCCTGTTGCCCAGCCTGACGTACCCCCATCTGTTGCCATAGACAATGGACAATTACAACCAGTTGGAGCGTCCGGAGGCCACTCGTTTGAGGGGGGGTACTGTCAGGAAATGTTCCATCCGCTGGTAATATCTGTCATCTGGCATGCAGTACTGAGGTCCACCAGCAGGTGTCTCCTGGCAGTTTGGAACTGTCAGGAGAGCTTTTCCCTGCTGATGTTGTCATCTTTGGGCCGCAGTACTGGCGTCCACCAGCGGATGGATCCTGGCAGTGTGGAGCAGACAGTACCTCCTACAATCAGGTGTCACTTGAGGCCAATCACAGGCCTATAAATACCCGGCAAGCACATACATGTTTGCCTTGGTTTCTTCCTTGCGCCCTGACCTGCTAGCTTGTGATCTGATCCTGATTCTGAACCTGTTCCTGTGCCCTGAACCTGTGACCCGTGTTTCTGATCCTGTCTCCCTGTCCTGATCCCTATCCTGTCCCACCTGTTACCTTGCATCCCTGCCTGCAGTCTGATCCATCCATCCTCTCCCTGTCCTGTGTTCCTTACTCCATCTGCTGATCTCCCTGTGTATGACCTTGGCCTGGCTTACATTTATGTCTCTGGAACATCCCCTGTCCATCTGCTGATCTGCTGTGTATGACCCTGGCCTGGCTATTGTTTATGATCCTGGTATTACCCATTTATTGTACTTATCTGACTGTTGTTATTTGTGGGTCTCTGTCTGTGGTTGGTTATTGCACTGTGTCATATTGGAGGTGGTTGTACTATATTATTCACTTACTTTAATAAATTATTATATTTTCACTTATATACGTTTTGGTGTCCTCTGTCGCAGATCACACGGTTCTGGTCACACCTGTTCATGACAGTGGCATTTTGACCACCACTGTAAGTAGGGCACTCTTACCTCTGGCCACCAATCAAAGGGTCTTTTTTCCAAATGACCGCCAATAAATTGGTTTTAGCAGTGGTTCCCCAAGACCTGAAATTATTTCAAGGGTTCTTCTGGGGCAAAAAGATTAAGAAAGGCTGATCTAACTAAAACAATTTAGAGTAATAGGAACATTTTCAAGAAAGTCAAGATATCATCTGATGTAGGTGTATCTGTTATGGATCGCTTCCTCCTGTGTCGTGTTACCAAGTTTGATGTACGTATATTCTTTTTATTCCTGCAAAAAATCAGAGACTTAATCAGAGTAAACAAAAGACAGTAGGAAGCTAATTATTTGTTTTTCACAAGGAACAGGTAGAGCTTGAATATTTTCTGGTTGAATACATGAATTGTTTGGAGGAATGGAGGAAATCCATTGTATTGACAAGGCAGGTGAGTTTAGAGATGAGGACTAGACCAGCCTGCTTTTCAGAACTGTGAGTCATGCCTACCAATTCCTGGAGACTTTACAGTGAGATCATCTTCATCACGATTATGTGACCAGATAAGAGTCGCTAACTAAATCCTGTAAATCTGCAAAGCCTCGATCTTCAGCACAAACTACATTGTCTTAGAAGTCAACAGCTTCTACACATTGCTAAAGGGCAGATGAAGTAAATTAGAATGGAAAATTATGTTAGCTATGCAAGCTGGAAGTTTGGTAACTACTGTTCACGTTCTGAGCAGGCTGAAGCTGTCATAGGCCCAGACAACCTGTCACCAACTTAAAAAAATGCCGGTAAATTCACAACACAGTCAAAGATTTTAAATGCTTGGTTGCAGTATTTTGTCTTTTCATACATTATTCTTTTATCTAGTGGTGCACCAAAATGAAAATTCTGGATGCACTTGGCCAAAAACCAAAACAGAAATGGACAATTTAAAAAAAAAAAAAGTATATTTTACACTATATTATCAAAAGTATTGGGACACCTGCCTTTTCATGCTCATGAACTTTAATGGCATCCCAGTCTTAGTCCGTAGGGTTCAATATTGAGTTGGCCCACCCTTTGCAGCTAAAACAGCTTCAACTCTTCTGGGAAGGCTGTCCACAAGGTTTAGGAGTGTGTCTATGAGAATGTTTGACCATTCTTCCAGAAGCGCATTTGTGAGGTCAGGCACTGATGTTGGATGAGAAGGTCTGGCTCACAGTTTCCCCTCTAATTTATCCCAGAGGTGTTCTATTGGGTTGAGGTCAGGACTCTGTGCAACTCAGTCAAGTTCCTCCACCCCAAACTAGCTAATCCAGGTCTTTATGGACCTTGCAATGTGCACTGGTGTGCAGTCATGCTGGAACAGGAACTGTTCCCACAAAGTTGGGAGCATGGAATTGTCTGAAATGTCTTGGTATGCTGACGCCTTAAGAGTTCCCTTTCACTGGAACTAAGAGGCCAAGCCCAACCCCTGAAAAACAGCCCCACACCATAATCCCCCCTGAAAATAGAAGAAAGAAAAATAATGCAGCCATTACACCCAAGAATTGGTAAAGTGCAATATAATAAATGTTTGCTTTTGGGTTTAATACTGCTTTAAAGTGACACAAAAAAAGGAATGCAGTGCTCTACTAGCTAATCAACAAATCTCGCCATATAAAGCTGTTCTCCTGGCACCATTACTACCCCTCCCTTACAAACGTATCACCATATTAGATTTAAAAAAAAAAAAACATTTTGTTTATCTAAATTCATAATTATGTGATGTGCCAGGTTCCAGATCTTCTCTCTTTCTACAGAGGGAGAGTCACTTACCTTTGGCTGCCCAACAGCTGGATACTCTCATGCTTTAGAACTGGAGCGGTGTGATGAGGTTGTATGGCTGAGCGTGTACTGTATGTGGTCTTTTAATGTTTACCTGGTAGGTGACTAAATGTCCTCATAGCTGCCTTTGGCTTAGCATCCACTTAAGTTAAGTTCCAGCCCTGCGCCTGCTAGGAGGGGGGCACCCTGGGTTATATGAGGTTATATGATGAAGGTGAAGCGTTGGATTGATGGTTAGTTGCCACAATTATTAGTGGTCGTTTCTGTGGGTGCAACAATACAGACCAGTAAGTGGGCAGGTGGCATCGATGAAGCTGGGGGACTTGTATATTTTGGGATTGCTCATATTTCAAATGGGGGAATGCTGAACTCTGAGATGCCCTTCATATAGGTACGGGCCTCTCATTTTGTCTCTGCTCTCTGGACTATGGTTTCTATAACTTACATATTGACATTGCTCTCTCTCTCTGTACATTGCTAAGAAAACAACAGTTTGAAGCTGTATGCCACAGCCCATCTAGAAGGCTGACCTGCATCTTGCATTCATTAAATTAAAAGCTAAATCTTTGAGACCTCGTGTGTGGACTGTTTCTCCATATAACATATAGGGGGACGTCTCCTTGAGACTGTCCTATAAATTGGGGTTACAGCAAGGTCCATTGCCAGCTAAGTCTGGAATAGGTATGGAAGGAATCCTGAAAGACCTGGTTAGGACATGATGGGCTGTCCTGCAGGTGTTCATTGAGTGACCAGTGATGGGATCCTGGGGACAATTTTAGTTGGAGTGAGGTTTTAGGATAAACATTGCAAAAACAGCTAGAAATATGTGTTTGTTGAAAATACTCTAAAATAGGGGTGCTGAAATTAAATCGCTGCATCGATGCATCGCGATTCGGGTGTCCCCGATGCAGCATCAATGCATGCGACCCGAAAAATCGATTTCTTGCCATGCCCCCTCCCGGGAGAGAGCTCCATGCGTAAAGCTGTTACTAGTGTGTGTATATTCCACTCATGTGACTCCTGGCCACGCCTCCCTCCTCTCACGTCTCTCCTGATGTCAGCCCCGCCCACTGACTGGAGCTATCAGGTCAGAAGAGAGGCGGGCGGGGCTGACATCAAGAGAGGCGTGAGAGGAGGGAGGCGGGCCGGGAGTCACATGAGCAGAATATACACACACTAGTAACAGCTTTGCGCATGGAGCGCTCTTCCGGGAGAATTTCCTGGGACCGAGTCAGGAGAGACAGATGTGAAACCACCGGCGGTTGGAATGGAGATCGGGGGGAGATGGTGAGCAGGCAGATCGTCCTTCTCATTACAGGCTGCCACCAGCACCGGCAGAGCAGCATGTAAGTACAGAGGGGGAGGGGGGTGCTGTGATCCCAACACAAGTCCATATCATAGAATTGTGTTCTATGTGCCTTCATCACACCACAACTCTGCATTATTGTCCGCAGTCTCTGACCACCTCCTGTGCCATGTCCGCAGTCTCTGACCATCTCCTGTGCCATGTCCGCAGTCTCTGACCATCTCCAGTAGCATGTCCGCAGTCTCTGACCATCTCCTGTAGCATGTCCGCAGTCTCTGACCATCTCCTGTAGCATGTCCGCAGTCTCTGACCATCTCCTGTAGCAGGTCCGCAGTCTCTGATCATCTCGTGTAGCATGTCGGCAGTCTCAGATCATCTCCTGTACTATGTCGGCAGTCTCAGATCATCTCCTGTACTATGTCTGCAGTCTCTGATCATCTCCTGTACTATGTCTGCAGTCTCAGATCATCTCCTGTACTATGTCTGCAGTCTCAGATCATCTCCTGTACTATGTCTGCAGTCTCTGATCATCTCCTGTACTATGTCTGCAGTCTCTGATCATCTCCTGTACTATGTCTGCAGTCTCAGATCATCTACTGTACTATGTCTGCAGTCTCTGATCATCTCCTGTAGCATGTCCGCAGTCCCTGACCATCTCCTGTAGCATGTCCGCAGGCTCTGACCATCTCCTGTAGCATGTTCGCAGTCTCTGACCATCTCCTGTAGCATGTTCGCAGTCTCTGACCATCTCTTTTAGTATTTTGGAAGAGAGCCTGGAGCTCCTCTGCTGTCTCTTTTTTTCTTAAGAACAGATAGAATAAAAAAAAAAATGGAGTTCCCCTGACTACTTGAATTTTTTTTGATGAAAACCATGAGCACTTGCGGACTTGCGCTGTAATCGTGATGCATCGCGGAATCTCATCGAACAGTTGACATGATAATCGTAATCAAATCGAATCATGAGGCCAGTGAAGATGCGCACCCCTACTCTACAATAGTAAGAGTAATGCTGAGGCTGACAGGTCCCATTCCCTCTGCTTTCCTCCTGCCATAGCTTGTCTTGTGAAAGCCGAGACAAGCTAAAGCTATGAATCAACCTTCTCCTTCAAAGCTGCTGTTGGATTGACCACAGGAGGGGAGGGGGGGCAGGTCCATACTCATAACTAGGGTTAGAAAGCACATGGGACAAAGTACTAGATCTCAAAGTACCAGCAGGATAAGTGCACAAGCAGGTCACCCTGGCATATAACGGGGGTTCACCTAAGGTGACGGATCTAAGCAGTAACCGGTATTCACCGGAGGTCCTAACGGTGAAGATAGGTTTTGCTGCGTGTTAGTACCAGGTTGCAGTCCTCAGGATCACCCCACCAAGAGATGAGCAAGCAGGGGTCCAGTAGCAGATATAGCAGGTAGCGATTAAGCAAGCCAGTAAACAATCCAACGGTTGATACCAAGTGGTTGCAGGTTGGAACCAAATGGAAGCGTGGTTAAGGAACAAGCCAAGGGTCAGCTATGTATCATAGTAAAGAAAAGGACATCTGCAGGTACACAAAGGAGCAAGATATCAGCTGGAGAGATCACAATAATCTGGCAAACAGGAAGTGCAAAGGCATAGCTTAATAGGAAGTTTATGGGCTACTGCTGGCTATACAGCAGAGAGTTGTAGGTTTAGATTTCAGTTTTGACAGGGACAGAACTGTAAAATAAAAATTATAATGATATTTCTTGATGCATAAGATTCCAGCATTTAGGTGCAGGCGAAATCACAAGCGTAATGTCCAGCCCCACTACACAAAACAGTATTAACATTTAGGGCAGTATGCACCCAGGAATGCAAGCGATCTACATTTTGGACATTGGTCAATGGGTGCCTAATGCCCTAAATCTTAGTATTGCTCAGTGCACCATTCAGCCACAGGAGCTGTCAGCCACTCATACAGTTTTTCAAGCTGCCAGCAGTGGGTCATGACAGGGGCCTAAATGCCGGAGCCTCATGTACCGGGGCTAAGCACTTAATGTGCAAGAGGCCTAACTGATAACATATTTTGCATGGTCCCTCTTCTCTAGCATCCTATATTTTATATACACTGGATATAGAAAAGAATCACCCCCTTTAAAACAATCAATTTTTTTTTTTTGCTTTGCAGCCTGAAATGAAGACAGACACAGTTTTTGTTTTACCCAGCTGTATTTACTCAGTGCAACTTATAACATCCAAGTGAAAGATATAACACCAACATGTCAGAAAAAGATTAAAATTACAAAACAGAATCACTGAGTTGGAAAAAGGATCTCCTCCCTTCTAAAAATGACTTGTAAACTCAATCAGGTGTAGCTAATCCCCTTCTCAATGGCACACAAAGCCATTTGACTTTCAACTGTAATCAGATGTGGTCATTTTGATTAGCTCAGCATGAAAAGAGCTTTCCTGGAGCATTTCAGTCCCTGGTAGCCTAACTGAAGCAAACAGTCAACTATGGGTGACAGGGCACTGTCAAAAGATCTCTGGGATAAAGTTGTGGACAGGCACAAGTCAGGAGATGGATACAAAAAAAATTCAAACGCTTTATCAATGCCTAGAAGCACAGTGAAGTCTGTTATTAAGAAGTGGAAGGTATTCGGTGCAACACAGACCCGCTCCAAACTGTATGAAAGAGCCAGAAGGAAACTGGTCAGAGAGGGTACCAAGAAGCCTACAACAACTCTGAAGCAGTTGCAGGAAATTATGACAAAGAGTAGTCAGTGTGTGCATGTGACAACAATATCACAAATTCTCCACAAATGGGACTTGTATGGGAGGGTTGCAAGAAAAAAGTCACTCCTCGAGAAAGGCCACACGACTGAGCTTTGCCCGAATGCACTTTGAAGATTCCAAGGCCACATGGAAAAAGGTGTTATGGTATTATTTGGCCTCAACAACAAACGATATGTCTGGCAGAAATCCAATACAGCTCACCATCCAACGATCATCATTCCTACAGTAAAGCATGGAGGTGGTAATATCCTGGTATGGGGGTGTTTCTCTGCAGCAGGGACTGGAGCACTTGCCAGGATAGAAGGAAAAATGGATGGGGCAAAATACAGTCAAATTCTGGAGGAAAATCTGCTGCCCTCTGCCAGAAAATTGTCAATGGGATGAAGGTTTACCTTCCAACATGACAATGAACCAAAGCGCACAACAAAAATGACCACACAGTGGTTAAAGGAGAAAAAGATGAATGTCCTTGCATGGCCTAGTCAGAACCCAGACTCAGGCTGGATTCACACCTATGGCATTTTTTAGTGCTTTTTGCATTTTGCAGATTTGCACTACAGAACGCGTTCCATAGGAAACCATCTTAAATGGACTGTAGTGCAAATCTGCAAAATGCAAAATGCAAAAAGCACTAAAACTGCATCGGTGTGAATCCAGCCTTAGGCTGGATTCACACCGATGCAGTTTTAGTGCTTTTTGCATTTTGTAGATTTGCACTACAGTCCATTTAACATGGTTTTCTATGGAACATGTTCTGTAGTGCAAATCTGCAAAATGCAAAAAGCACAAAAAATGCATCGGTGTGAATCCAGCCTAAGGCCTGATTCACACCTATGTAGGTTGCAGTTTGCATATTCTAGGTGCATTTTGCGTTTTTCAATACACATTTTTGATCCAGTGAAGTCAATGGAACCAAAAACCAGAAAAAAGTCCCTGGACCTTTCCATAAAATGCACAGATGTGAACTACATCCATAGGAAACCATGTTAAATGGACTGTAGTGTGTTTCTGAAAAACCGAAAATGCACTATAAAATGCATAGGTGTGAACCAGGCCTTAAACCCCCATTGAAAATCTGTGGAATGACTTGAAGACTACAGTCCACAAACCGTCACCACCAAATTTAACTAAACTTTTGCAGATCTGCAAAGAAGAGTTGGAAAATTTTGCAAAGTCTAGATGTGCAAAGTTAGTTGAGACATATCCCAACAGACTAAAGACTTGTCAGAAACCATGAAATCAGTCTGAGACAGAAGCATCGTTAAATCACACTTGTTTAATAATAAAAGTAAAAAGAACAAACATAGCCAAAACATAGCCAAAGTTCAGTAACCGGAATGGATAGTCAGCCAAGCCAGAAGTCAGGAATCAATGTAGTGGAACAGCAAGCAGGATCTGGAGCCAGAAGGGATGTCAGCAAAGCAAGTCTTCAACAGGATCGCAGGAGATAGTTTCTGTGATGTTGACCAAGGCGAAGGCAGATATCCTCTGGACTGAACGGCTTAAGTAGGCAGGAAGAATACGGAAAGGCCCAACAAACCAAGGTGCGAACTTCAGTGAGGGAACACGAAGTCGGAGGTTGTGAGATGAGAGGGGGAGGGGAGGATTTTCCCCCTTAATAATCAGGCCATTTTTTGCTATACGGCACTGCCACGCTTTACCTGACAATTGCGCGGTCGTGCGACATTGTACAAAAACAAAACTGATGTCCTTTTTTCCCACGAATAGAGCTTTCTTTTGGTGTTATTTGATCACCTCTGCGATTTTTTTTTTTTTTTTGCGCTATAAACAAAAAAGGAGCAAAAATTTTTTAAAGAAAACAATATTTTTAACTTTTTGCTATAATAAATATCCCCAATTTTTTTTTTTTTGAAAAACACATTTCTCCCTTAGTTTAGGCCGATATATATTCTTCTACATATTTTTGGTAAAAAAAAAAAAAAATCGAAATAAGCATATATTGATTGGTTTGCACAAAAGTTATAGCGTCTACAAAATAGGGGATAGATTTATAGCATTTTTATTATTATTATTTTTTTTTTTTTATTAGTAATGGCGGTGATCTGCGATTTTTAGCGGGACTGCCACATTGCAGCGGACAGATCTGACGCTTTTGACACTTTTTTGGGACCATCGACATTTATACAAGGATCAGCGCTAAAAATAGCCACTGATTACTGTATAAATGTCACTGGCAGGGAAGGTGTTAACACTAGGGGTCAATCAAGGGGCTAAATGGGTGTCCTAGGGAGGGATTATAACTGTGGGGGTGGGGGGTGGGACTGCCTGGGGGAGGAGACTGATTGTTGTTCCTAAGCATTAGGAACAACAGATCTATCTCCCCTCCCCTGACATAACAGAGATCTGTCTATTTACATTGACAGACCTCCGTTCTGTCTCAGTGTGGAGCGATCACGGGTGCCCAGCGGTCATCGTGACTGCTGGGCATGCGCATCGGCTTAATCGTTGCGGCGTTCGCGCACGCCCCTTAGTGGTTCTTAAAGTGTCTGACGTACAGCTATGACAGCTCGCCCAGGGTAGCTGTCGACTGGTCAGGAAGCAGGTAAACACAGCTGGATATAACAAAAATGGTGTCTGTCTTCATTTCAGGCTGAAAAGCAGCAAAATGTGATTATTTTATAGGGGATGATTCTTTCCTATACCCACTGTATATTATGGATGGCCTCAGAAAACAATATTAATGACGAAATAAGGTCAAGTAAAAGTTGTACCATCATCCAAAGATTTTTGGAATAAGGAGATTGGGAGCCTGGTTCCCAGCCAGGTACTCACCAAGAAGCTAGGCGGAAATTGGACTATCTCGGTACAGTACAATAAGGTAAATTCACATATATGAACAATCATGTAAAAAAAATATGCAAAGCTTTATTAATACAAAATATATAACAAAACTGACAATAATCAATTAAAAAATAGGTGACGGTCCATGTATTTATCACCAAGATAATACTCCCCTGATGGGGAAAAACCACAGTGGGATAGTTGGTCACGGACAGTGTTCCATTTCTACTAGTTTCGTGGACTAAGCCGCCTCATCAGGAAGATATCTGCGATTTAATTAGTACATAATCAAAAACAAGGCGTTTAATCACGTACGGAAAAAGACGTTGTTTCAAGAGATATATGAATTAGACAATATACAATTATTTTATAGGGACAGATACAGGACCGCTTACCCAAATTGATTATTGTCAGTTTTGTTATATATTTTGTATTAATAAAGCTTTGTATATTTTTTTTACATGATTGCTCATATATGTGAATTTACCTTATTGTACTGTACTGAGATAGTCCAATTGCCCCCTAGCTTCTTAGTGAGTGCCTGGCTGGGAACCAGGCTCCCAACCCCCTTATTCCCTATACCCACACTGTACATATCCTGCGTGTATATGACCAAAGACCTTTTCTTTCACATTTCTTAAACCAATTTAAAGTGGTGTTCCAGCCAAAATGATACTTTTTAAATAAAAATACCCCTATAATACACAAGCTTAATGTATTCTAGTAAAGTTAGTCTGTAAACTAAGGTCTGTTTTGTTCATTTATAGCAGTAGTTTGTTATTTTATAAACTTACAGCAGGCCGTGGCCATCTTAAGTGTGGGCATCTGAAGCCAGACTGTATTTCTTCCTGGATCTCATCCTTGCAGATCTCGCACATGCTCAGTGCAGCACAAGCAGTGTAATAGGTTTCAGGTCAGGTTTCCATAGCAATGGCAGTGTCAGAGGAAGTTGCCGCCCCTTCCCAGAAGGCATTGCAAATAGGAAATGATGCGATGGGCCACGGCCAGGGAGGAGGAAGTGAAAAATGAATACAGCAGATATACAGTAGGTACTGAGAAAAAAAATTTAAAAATATCCAATTCGTTTGCAGTGCACAGTTTAGTGAGGGATGCTGAAGAGTTGTAAAAGTGGGTGGAACCCCACTTTAAGTTCCTCATACTGAGAACATAAACCAATCACTTTACCGGTCTCAATGTTTATGGACATGTCTTTATCAGAGTAGAATAATGTTTAGCCAAGCAAACACTTGCTGGGTACACAGCAAACAGACTCCAGATTTGTCTCAAGAGAACAAATGCAAAAATCCACCACATAGATAACAGAAAGTAACAAAAAAAAATGCTGTGTGAAAATAGGAAAGATAATTGAATTATATATAACATAAGACATAATGGTATGGGGACAGATCTTCCAACACGCTCATTCATACTATGCAAGAGACCTGATCCCAGGTGATGATTCTGAGATTAAAATGTCAGAAATCTGAGATATTTTTTTTTCTTTTTTCGCTTGGCAACAGAGCTTTTCTGTAATTACGTAAAAAGGATTAAAGCTAATTTTTCTAAAACAAGACACAGAGCTCTGTAAATCTGAACACCTATCCCCAGGTTTTTACACTAGATAAAATCTGTTAACCACTTGACCTCAAGAAGATTTACCCCCCCCCCCCTTCATGACCAGGACAATTTTTGCAATACATCACTGCGTTATTTTACCTGACAATTGCATGGACATGCAACGCTGTATTCAAATGAAGTTTGTGTCATTTTTTTCCCCACAAATAGAGCTTTTTTTTTGGTGGTATTTGATCACCTCTGCATTTTTGTAAGTTTTTGCACTATGAACAAAAAAATAAATGAAAATTTTGAAAAGAAAAAAAAAACTATATATAAACTATATTTTTTACTTTCTGCTATAAAACACATCCAATAATGTAAAAAAAATTGAATTTCTTCATCAATTTAGGACACTATGTATCCTGCTACAATATTTTTGGTAAAAAAAATTCCATTAAGCGTATATTGATTGGTTTGCGCAAAAGTTATAGTGTCTACAAACCACAGGATATTCTGAAATTTCTATTTTTTTTTACTAGTAATGGCAGCGATCAGCGACTTATAGCGGGACTGCGATATTGCAGCGGACAGTCTGACACGAACTGACACTTTGTGGGAACCATTGACACTAATACAGTGATCAGTGCTAAGAATATGCACTGTCACTGTACTAATGACACTGTTTGAGTTTACTATGTGAGGTGCTTTTACAGCGTACCCCTACCCATTCACCAAAAAAGCAGTGAAATGCAATAAAAACACAAGAGACAGTTTTTGACAATTCCTTTATTAATAGCTCTGTCTTCTCTAGCCGTCTTCTCCTCAAGCTGTCTCTTCCCGCTGCTGTCTTCTTCCCCTCCACCAGTTACCCGCTAAAAATTTTAAAAAGCCGCTCTTGTTCTGTTGATGTCTTCATCTGTATTGTTGTCGCCCGCTCTCTGCCGACTCTTATATAGCCAATAGGCGTGGCCATCCGATGACTTCACCCGGAGAGCCCACCCCTTGTCACAAAGCACCCCCCCCCCCATGTTTAGGGCACGCGGCCTGGTATGGATTGGGGGGGGGGGTTGCTCACTTGTCCCCTCCCTTTCCTGACCTGCCGGGCTGCATGCTCGGATAAGGATCTGGTATGGATTTTGGGGGGGACCCCACACCATTTAAAAAAAAAATTTTGCAGTGGGGTTCCTCTCTGAATCTATACTAGACCTGAAGGGCCTGGTATGGACCTGGGGGGACCCCCACGCCGTTTTTTTGGCGAATTTTTTTTTTTAATTCAGATTTCAGCGGGGTACCCCGCTGACAGCTGATGACTCATCTGTTGCTAAGGACGCAGCAGCTGAATTTTCATCCCCCTCCTTAGCAACCAGCTAGATACAGTGTGTTTTACAGTGCGTTTAGAGGGGGAAAAAAACTTAAAAAGCAAAATGCATGAAAACTGCATGCAAAAACGCATAAAAAACGCTGGTTTCAAAGCCCAAAATACACAGAAAAACGTGCCTGAAAAATGCATAAAACCCAGTCTCATAGATGTGAACCTAGACTAAAAATGCATAGATGTGAATTAGGCCTAATGGGGAAACAGACAGCAATAAAAAACCTGCCAGGCGTTCTAATCCTTCTCCACTCAAAAAGTTTAGCCATTAGGCCTGGTTCACACCTAGGCATTATTAGTGCATTTTCAGTTTTGCAGAAACACACTACAGAAACACACTACAGCCCATTTAACATGGTTTCCTATGGATGTAATATGTATTGAAAAGCGCAAAATGCACCTGCAATATGCAAACTGCAACTTGCATAATTGTGAATAAGGCCTTAGGCCCGGTTCACACTGCCGCAACTTCGGCACAATTTGCATACGACTTCTTTAACAGAAGTCAAAGCAAGTCGTGCCAAAGTCACACCAAAAGTAGTGCAGGAACCTTTTTCTAAGTTGGAGGGACTCGAGTCGCCCGTATTAGAATGGTTCCATTGCACTTGGGGCGCAACTTGTCATGAGAATTGTGCTCTCAAAGTCAGACAAGTTGCACCAGTGTGAACCGGGCCTAAGTTATACTTTACTACTCCCTTTTCTTTCTGCATGATATACTTTAATTTCAAGTACTTTTCTGTTATAAGAAAAGCGCACTCCCTGTTCCTCAATTATCTTTGTTAGTGTCGTTAACTACAACTGATTTGGTCTTAAATGTCCAACATCAGCAAATGTCCAAATCCAAACAGTTGCAGTTCCTTGTAGCCTGCTCTAATTGGATGACATTATCTCTTTGTAGTGCACTAATGATCACAAACTCTTCTTCAATTAAGATCTAATCCTTCCGCTTTAGAATATCAACTTTAAATCCCGCAATTAGTTAATGACTTGGAGAAGAAGCACTTAATCACACCTGCGCAATATAAAGACAACAGGACGGTAATGATTCTAGGTCCTGCTGAGGCTTTGCTCAGATAATACCTGAACCCGCACTGTGATTAGTTGGTTGCAATGACAGACGTGAATCTAAGTTCAGATCAGTGCATAGCAATAGGTAAGATGGTGATGTGCTGTTAGAGGTAAGTGTGAGAAGTAATAGGTGACACTCCTGGAACTAAATAAATGGAACCATATAAAATGGTGCAATGAAATGAATATAAACCTACAGTGTAAACAGACGTGGTGTAAAGACACCTAACAAAGATAAGTATATGAATAGGCAAATAAGATAAAATGAAATAAAAGTGAAAATAAAAATGAATAAAATAAACACAATAGTCCTCACAATAAGTGCTCATAGTGAAAAAACAGATGATACAGTGACCGATAGGTACATGACAAGGTGGAGCATATATAATGCAGTATTAACATATAAATGTCCTAGAAAAATATAATTTGGTGTAAACATATATAGAAGGTGATAAGTCCATCACCGTGGATAAAAGAAAAAAAACGTGACTGGTGTCTCTTTATTCAGTGCAGTGACACCTCTGTGCTGATTGGCCTCTCACCTTACTGCTGTAAGGTAACAGCATAAGTGGATAATGATAAAGAACTACAATTCACTTTGTAGGTCCTCCTATGACCCGCCCGGCTTATGGCTCCTAACAGTACACAATCCTGGCTACCTCTAGGGGTCCTCCTCTCCTTGGTGCATTGGTAGGCTCTCTATGGTGGATGATGGCTCCTCTATGGTACTGGTAGTCTGGGGCTCCTTAACAGACTCGCCCGGATGATAGGTAAATAAATAAAAAGGGGGGTTCCCAAATTGTGTGATAATGTTTGGGTAAAAAATGGTATTAAGTAAAATGGCTAAAAAATATTCAAGCCAGTAAACACAGCATGTAATCTATGTGTGGCGAGCTCATATTCCCGCGTCACTTCCGGTGTGCCTGTCAATCAATACCGACTCGTAGCATTGCGCCCACGTGACTTCATCAGGGGTTCCAGCAGCAGGCCTGGATGGTGTGCCTGTGCCTGTGCCTTCTTCCCACATCTAAATGCCAGAGCCTCATACACTCATGTGCATGGTTCGGGGCTGTCATTATCGTTTAGTCACTGACCCGAAACCAGCATGAGCTTGTGGTATTGTCACCCTGATCAGTTCCCTTATCTTAAAAATCTCAACCAAGGCACCTTTAGAAATATTTAGTAATGGTGATGTACAAACAGTTGCTTATAGATAGTTACAGGCTTTTTAGTTACATAGTAGGTGAGGTTGAAAAAAGACACAAGTCCAACCTCTGTGTTATATTATACAGTATCTCACAAAAGTGAGTACACCCCTCACATTTTTGTAAATATTTTATTATATCTTTTCATGTGACAACACTGAAGAAATTACACGTTCCTACAATGTAGTAGTGAAGTAGTGAGTGTACAGCTTGTATAACAGTTTAAATTTGCTGTCCCCTCAAAATAACTCAACACACAGCCATTAATGTCTAAACCGCTGGCAACAAAAGTAAGTACACTCCTAAGTGAAAATGTCCAAATTGGGCCCAAAGTGTCAATATTTTGTGTGGCCACCATTATTTTCCAGCACTGACTTAACGCTCTTAGGCATGGAGTTCACCAGAGCTTCACAGGTTGCCACTGGAGTCCTTTTCCACTCCTCCATGACGACATCATGGAGCTGGTGGATGTTAGAGATCTTGCGCTCCTCCACCTTCCGTTTGAGGATGCCCCACAGATGCTCAATAGGGTTTAGGTCTGGAGCCATGCTTGGCTAGTCTATCACCTTTACTCTCAGCTTCTTTAGCAAAGCAGTGGTTATCTTGGAGGTGTGTTTTCGTTATGTTGGAATACTGCCCTGCGGCCCAGTCTCTGAAGGGAGGGGATCATGCTCTGCTTCAGTATGTCACAGTACACGTTGACATTCATGGTTCCCTCAATGAACTGTAGCTCCCCAGTGCCGGCAGCACTCATCCAGCCCTAGACCATGACACTCCCACCACCATGCTTGACTGTAGGCAAGACACACTTGTCTTTGTACTCCTTACATCGTTGTCACCATACACGCTTGACACCATCTGAAACAAATTGTCACAGATCAGCTGCGGAGCTGATCTGTGTCTCACCTTTACTGCTGTAGGCCGGCGGGCACCTGTTGCTTCCACCATCTTGTGTTCAGCTCTGCTGCTCTCTGCAGCTATGGGTGTCGCCGGCTCCACCTGTTGCTTAATATATGATTCCTTCCTGATACTTCCTGTCCAGCCCCTCATGTGTTTCTCTATTTAAATCCCTTCTGACCAGCTACTGGTTGCTTGAGCAACATTTGTTTCTGAAGCTCCCTTCTTGTAACCTTCCTTAACCTGACCTCTCATGAACTGATCTCTTGTGTACAGACTCTGCTTGTTCTGATTACGTTGTCTGCAGCCCGCCCTGACCATGGCTCGCTATCCAGCTCTCCTTGCTTCATCCATCCATCCATCCTTGTCTGACAGTTTTTTCTGGTACTTCCCTAGCGAGCAGGGTGAACACAGGGGTCGTGACCTGGGGTCAGCACGCAGCTAAGCCCAAACCCTCGTGAGGGGGTCCCTGGCAGAATACCAGCTGGCCCTTAGACTCCATGCCCTGGGGGATCCCGTGTCACCTGCTCGTCTGTGGGCTCACTGTAAGTAGTACCGTGACACAAATAAGTTTATCTTGGTCTCATCAGACCACAGGACATGGTTCCAGTAATCCATGTCCTTAGTCTGCCTGTCTTCAGCAAACCGTTTGCGGGCTTTCTTGTGCATCATCTTTAGAAGAGGCTTCCTTCTGGGACGACAGCTATGCAAACCAATTTGATGTAGTGTGTGGCATATGGTCTGAGCCCCACCCCTTCAACCTCTGCAGAAATGCTGGCAGCACTCATACGTCTATTTCCCAAAGACAACCTCTGGATATGATACTGAGCATGTGCACTCAGCTTCTTTGGTCGACTATGGTGAGGCCAGTTCTGAGTGGAACCTGTCCTGTTAAACCGCTGTATGGACTTAGCCACCGTGCTGCAGCTCAGTTTCAGGGTCTTGGCAATCTTCTTATAGCCTAGGCCATATTTATGTAGAGCAACAGTTCTTTGCCATGAGGTGCCATGTTGAACTTCCAGTGACCAATATGGGAGAGTGAGAGCAATAACATCAAATTTAACACACCTGCTCCCCATTCACACCTGAGAGCTTGTAACACTAACGAATCACATGACACCGGGGGGGATGGCTAGTTGGGTCAAATTTGGACATTTTCACTTAGGGGTGTACTCACTTTTGTTGCCAGCGGTTTAGACATTAATGGCTGTGTGTTGAGTTATTTTGAGGGGACAGCAAATTTACACTGTTATACAAGCTGTACACTCACTACTTTACATTGTAGCAAAGTGTCATTTCTTCAGTGTTGTCACATGAAAAGATAGAATAAAATATTTACAAAAATGTGAGGGGTGTACTCACTTTTGTGAGATACTGTATGTCAGTACTACTTTGTATATCCCTGTATGTTGTGGTCATTCAGGTGCTTATCTAATAGTTTTTTTAAACTATTGATGCCCCCTGCTGAGACCACCGCCTGTGGAAAGGAATTCCACATGATCGCCGCTCTTACAGTAAAGAACCCTCTACGTAGTTTAAGGTTGAACCTCTTTTCTTCTAATTTTAATGAGTGGCCACGTGTCTTGTTAAACTCCCTTTCGCAAAAAAGTTTTATCCCTATTGTTGGGTCACCAGTATGGTGTTTGTATTTTGAAATCATATCCCCTCTTAAGTCTTAAGCGTCTCTTCTCCAGAGAGAATAAGTTCAGTGCTCGCAACCTTTCCTCATAGCTAACATCCTCCAAACCCTTTATTACCTTTGTTGCCCTTCTTTGTACTCGCTCCATTTCCATTACATCCTTTCTGAGGACTGGTGCCCAGAACTGGGCAGCATACTCTAGGTGTGTCATCTCTCACATTCACTTGTACATTATTCTTGATACATAGGCATACCCCTCAACCTTTTTACCCTCTCTATCCCTGCGATAAAGGGTATACCCTTGAATGGTTGCGATTCTTTGCTTACCTTGTTTTGCTTTTCTTCCCCATTCTTCCCATGGTGGCCACTTTTACTAAGGGCAGAGGAGTCCATCTCTCTTTACTTCCTGGAACTCTGGGTCTGCCTTTTGAACTACGTGACAATGCATATTATATGAGGAGGAAGGCACTGGTGATGTAACCTTCCTAGGATGCAGCTGTGAGGACCTTGTTAGCATGAGGGAACTGCATGCTGATAGTTTTGTTACTGTCACTGATGTGGGTTCAGTGTCCCCTCAAATTACTTCACCGGGCCCCACATACAGAAGGATAATGTCCTTTCACTTGCCAGTGAAATTGAGACCTGGCCTCCTCCTGCATATATCCCTTCTAAAAGGAAGGGAAGGCACACCACAGCACACCATTACCCCTAAAACACCACACATTAACCAATTGCACGCAGACTTGACACGCAGGCAAACTACACCCTGAGAACATCACCAGGGCAAACAGAAAGCACTCACATGAGTGTAGACGGGTAGGCCGCACACCCCATAAAGTGCATGAAAAAATACGAGAACCCCCTATCGGGGCTTTAAAGCAGCCAATGAAGTGCAGTATAGGTAGTTGAAAAAATTCAATTTCATTGGTACAAAAAATATAAATAGCATATTAAAAAAATCACTGAGAATGAATACTGACTGTTAGAGTCAGGACATGAACTGGATATGGCGTACAATTGCAGCGGACAAAGCATACAATTAAAACCAATGCAAAACACAATGTGCCAAAGGGCAACCAAAGTTTTCTCAAGTGTTGAATCTTTAAAATTAGATAACAACAGACAATGCCTATAAAATAGGGGCAATATACAATACGGTGTATGTGGAACAACGAAGGTTGTATGTGTGAATCCTGATGCGTTTCGACCCTTCCCGGGTCTTCTTCAGAGGATGGTTGTCCACTGTAAAAAGGTCAACATGTATCAAACATAGCATCAAATTCAACAGTACCAGACCTATTTATGTATACCATATAATGTGGCTGCCTGGGTTGTATAATTACCTGCACCTGATGGGAGTTAGTCAATCGACACTCCCTAGAAATACAAGAAATCCCAGGGGAACGTTATTGGATCCTTTTAAATTTGGAGATGCTAGGCAATGCACTCACTGACCTAACATATTGGTAAGTACACCCGGAATGACTGTAATGCTTTTATTTTTCTAGCAACTTGGCTCTCTCCCCTAAATCATTGTTTATCTCGCCATGACTTCTCATTCACACTCCAATTTTTCAGAATCAGGAATATATCAACCCTCTAATTGTATGCTTTGTCCGCTGCAATTGTACGCCATATCCAGTTCATGTCCTGACTCTAACAGTCAGTATTCATTCTCAGTGATTTTTTTAATATGCTATTTTTTTTTTTTTGTACCAATAAAATTGAATTTTTTCAACTACCTATACTGCACTTCATTGGCTGCTTTAAAGCCCCGATAGGGGGTTCTCGTATTTTTTTAACATCACCAGGGCTTTTACTCAACCAGGAAGTGGAAAAATAGTACTTGTAAGTTAAAGCCAAAAAAGAGAGAGGTCTCCTTTAAAGCATGACAAAATGCTTCCTTCCCCCACATTAGGCACATAATTGTGAAGTGGAAGGAAAATGATAAATAGTTTTCAATTTTTTTTACAAATAAATATGTGAAAAGCGTGGCGTGCATTTGTATTCAGCCCCCCTGAGTCAATACTTTGTAGAACCACCTTTATCTGCAATTACAGCTGCAAGTCTTTTTAAGGGATGTCCACACCAGCTTTGTACATCTAGAGAGTGTAATTTTTGCACAGTTCTTCTTTGCAAAATAGCTCAAGCTCTGTCAGATTGGATTCAGAGCGTCTGTGAACAGCAATTTTTTTAAGTCTTGCCACAGATTCTTAAATGGATTTAGGTCTGGACTTTCACTGGGCCATTATAACACATGAATATGCTTTGATCTAAACCATTCCATTGTAGCTCTGGCTGTATGTTTAGGGTCGTTGTCCTGCTGGAGTCAACAAGTCTTTTGCAGACTCTAACATTGCCCTGTATTTGGCTTCATCCATCTTCCCATCAACTCTGACCAGCTTCCCTGTCCCTGCTGAAGAAAACATCCCCACAACGTGATGCTGCCACCACCATGTTTCACGGTGGGGATGGTGTGTTCAGTGTGATGTTATCAGAAACCATGAATCAGACCGAGACAGAAGTATAGTTAAATCACACTTGTTTAATAATAAAATTAATAAGGTAAACAGAGTAAGCGTAGTCAAAACAAGCCAGAGTTCAGTAACCGGATCAGGTAGTCAGCCAAGCAAATGTCAGAGAGCCAGAGATAAACGAAGTAGTACAGCAAGCAGGATCAGGAGCCAGAAGGAACGTCAGCTGAGCAAGTCTTCAATAGGAATCCAGGAGAAAGTCTCTGTGATGTTGACTTTTATGGCTTTCTTTCAACAATGGCTTTATTCTTGCCACTCTTCCATAAAGGCCAGATTTGTGGAGTGCACGACTAATAGTTGTCCTGTGGACAGATTCTCCTACCTGATCTGTGGATCTCTGCAGCTCTTCAAGAGTTACCATGAGCATCTTGGATCCTTCTCTGATTAATGCTTTTCCTGCCAGGCCTGTCAGTTTAGTTGGTCGGCCATGTCTTGGTAGGTTTGCAGTTGTGCCATACTCTTTCCATTTTCGGATAATGGATTGAACAGTGCTCCGTAAGATGTTGAAAGCTTGGGATTTTTTTATAAAACCCAACCCTGCTTTAAACGTCTTCACAACTTTATCCTTGACCTGTCTGGTGTGTTCCTTGGCCTTCATGATGCTGTTTGTTCACTAAGGTTCTCTAACAAACCTCAGAGGGCTTCACAGAACAGCTGTATTTAAACTGAGATTAAATTACACACAGATGGACTCTATTTACTAATTAGGTAACTTCTGAAGGAAATTGGTTCCACTATATTTTAGTTAGGGGTATCAGAGTAAAAGGGGGCTGAATACAAATGTACGCCACACTTTTCAGATATTCATTTGTAAAAAAATGTTGAAAACCACTTATCATTTTCCTTCCACTTCAGACTTATGTGCCACTTTGTGTTGGTCTATCACATAAAATCCCCAAAAAATTAATTTACATTTTTGGTTGTAACATGACAAAACGTGGAAAAGTTCAAGGGGTATGAATACTTTTTCAAGACTGTAGACCATGTCACAAGGTCCTCCGCATTACGTCGTTTGGTGGGGATCAAAAGTTCCTCTCTGCTCTCCGATGCTCAGTCAACCAGCCATGTGTCTGTATAACATCATGCTTGAAGACATCGGAACCCTGTAGTACCCCCTGATGGACTCTTCCAATGGCTAATGAATGGCCAGTGACCATATCACCAGAAATAGATGTAGCCAATTCAGACCGGACCCTTAAAGTGATTGTAAATTTGAAAAAAAACAAAAACAAACATGTTATACTTCCCTGCTCTGTGCAATAGAGTTGCACAGAGCGCCCCTGATCCTCCCCTTCTGGGGTCCCCCACGGGCACTCCTGGCTCCTTCCACTTCATAGGAAGCCACTTCCTATTGTAGCACATCTGTGGGCTCAATCCCGAGCCGCACTCCCTGCTTCCATAGACAGAGGCAGCACGGCTTGGCCCAACCCCCTGCCCCTCTGTCACAGGATTTGACAGACAGAAGCCAGAGCCAATGCCTCAGCAAAGCCTGTGAGAGCAGGGACAGCTCCTACAGATGGGCGTAGCACTGGATTGAGTGAGAACTCAGGTAAGTATAAGGAGGGGTAAGGGGGTGATACTGCTACCTAAACAATTTTTACCTTAATGCAGGGAATGCATTAAGGCAGTGGTCTCCAAACTGCGGCCTGGGGGCCAGATGTGGCCCTTTGCTTACTTTTATCTGGCCCTTTGGGAGCTATTTTATGCACTGACGCAAATGAAGGGCACAATTCCTCCTAATAATACCAACAATTGGGCATAATTGCTGCTAATGACACCAACGATGGGGCACAGTTCCTCCCAATGACAGCAACAATGATGCCCAATAACACCAATGATGGGACACAATTCCTCCCAATGACAGCAACAATGATGCCCAATAACACCAATGATGGGACACAATTCCTCCCAATGACACTAACAATTGGGCCCAATGACATCAATGATGGGACACAATTCCTCCCAATGACACCAACAATTGGGCCCAATGACACCAATGATAGAGCACAATTCTTCCCATTGATGCCAACAATATTTCCTCCCACTGACACCAATGATGGGGGATTGTTTACTCCCATTGATGCTGGGACATTTTGTAGTCTTGATGGCCACAGTCCGGCCCCCATAAAGTCTGAAGGACATTAAACAAGCCCTTGGCTTAGAAAGTTTAGAGACCCCTGCAAAAATGTTCAGGCTTTAGAACCACTTTAAGTAATAAGAGCACTAAAGTAGATATTTTTACAGTAAATTATATACTGTACAGTATTTAGTCAGCCACCAATTGTGCAAGTTCTCCCACCTAAAAAGATGAGAGAGGCCTTTAATTGTCATCATAGGTATACCTCAACTATGAGAGACAAAATGTGGAAACAAATCCAGACAATCACATTGTCTGATTTTTGAAAGAATTTATTTGTAAATTATGGTGGAAAATAAGTATTTGGTCTTCTACAAACAAGCAAGATTTCTGGCTCTCACAGACCTGTATCTTCTTCTTTAAGAGGCTCCTCTGTCCTCCACTCATTACCTGTATTAATGGCACCTGTTTGAACTTGTTATCAGTATAAAAGACACCTGTCCACAACCTCAAACAGTCACACTCCAAACTCCACTATGGTGAAGACCAAAGAGCTGTCGAAGGACACCAGAAACAAAATTGTAGCCCCGCACCAGGCTGGGAAGACTGAACCTGCAATAAGCAAGCAGCTTGGTGTGAAGAAATCAACTGTGGGAGCAATAATTAGAAAATGGAAGACATACAAGACCACTGATAATCTCCCTCGATCTGGGGCTCCACGCAAGATCTCACCCCGTAATAACAAGAACGGTGAGCAAAAATCCCAGAACCACACGGGGGGGGGGGGACCTAGTGAATGACCTGCAGAGAGCTGGGACCAACGTAACAAAGGCTACCATCAGTAACACACTACGCCGCCAGGGACTCAGATCCTGCAGTGCCAGATGTGTCCCCCTGCCTAAGCCAGTACATGTCCGGGGCCGTCTGAGGTTTGCTAGAGAGCATTTGGATGATCCAGCAGAGGATTGGGAGAATGTCATATGGTCAGATAAAACCAAAGTAGAACTTTTTGGTAGAAACACAACTCATCGTGTTTGGAGGAGAGAGAATGCTTAGTTGCAACCAAAGAACACCATACCTACTGTGAAGCATGGGGGTGGCAACATCATGCTTTGGGGCTGTTTCTCTGCAAAGGAAACAGGACGACTGATCCGTGTACATGAAAGAATGAATGGGGCCATGTATCCTGAGATTTTGAGTGCAAACCTCCTCCCATCAGCAAGGGCATTGAAGATGAAACGTGGCTGGGTCTTTCAGCATGACAATGATCCCAAACACACCGCCCGGGCAACGAAGGAGTGGCTTCGTAAGAAGCATTTCAGGGTTCTGGAGTGGCCTAGCCAGTCTCCAGATCTCAACCCCATAGAAAACCTTTGGAGGGAGTTGAAAGTCCGTGTTGCCCAGCGACAGCCCCAAAAACATCACAGATCTAGAGGAGATCTGCATGGAGGAATGGGCCAACATACCAGCAACAGTGTGTGACAACCTTGTGAAGACTTACAGAAAACGTTTGACCTCTGTCATTGCCAACAAAGGATATATAACAAAGTATTGAGATGAACTTTTGATATTGACCAAATACTTATTTTCCACCATAATTTGCAAATAAATTCTTTCAAAAATTAGACAATGTGATTGTCTGGATTTGTTTCCACATTTTGTCTCTCATAGTTGAGGTATACCTATGATGACAATTACAGGCCTCTCTCATCTTTTTAAGTGGGAGAACTTGCACAATTGGTGGCTGACTAAATACTTTTTTGCCCCACTGTATATACAGATTACAGGAGGTTGGAGTGGGAAATGGTCATTTTTTATACACCTGAGATCACTTTTACATAAAGATCAGTTTGCTTGATTTATTGTCTGGAGGCAAAGATTCCGATCAGATCTATCAAATGGCAGTGTGACTTTAACAATTTAAGGAAATAGTTTTTTTTAGCATTCCCCTTTTTGCTGAAGAATAGTAAGATGAATCCTGATATAATTATGTAAGAAGTCACAGAAATGTTTGCTTAGGGACTTCCCCAAACTGCAGGAAATGTTGGTCCTAAAGCCAACTTCTTCTACTATACTACTACTATAGTAATGTGCCTGAAAACCCTAACAATGAACTTCTCTTATTTGCCTCTCTTTGCTCTGTTCTATATTTGTTCTGTTAAATATACCATTAAAGTGAGCCATTGAGAGATCGAAATTGTATTCTGCTGATGGGGAAGTCCCAGGACTTTTTCTTCTCATAAAATAGGTCAATTACGACCCCCCAAAGCCCCCTTCCCCCACCTACACACACACACACCCTCCAAATGCCAGGTGGGAGAGTCTAAAAAGGGGCATTAAATAACAGGACTGCATAGTACATTCAGGGCTGGCCTAAGACATTGTGCTGGAAGAAGGTCAGATGTGGGTGTGGCGCTATTCTGGTATCAGGCAAAGTACCATACCTCTGTGTCTATCACCTGCTAATAGACCAGTGTGAGGTTTTTGGGATGACTTCAATTCCCGAAACACTTTATCCCGAAAAAACAAAACCATAAATAATATTAATAAAAAATATATGAAAATATTGCGTGGATGATTTCCTTTAGATAGTGGCTGACTAATCCTGCTCACCATCTACCAAGTGGTACTACTTAGCAAAGTGTACAATTGTTACATACATTCATCAAAATGTCCATGAGGGAGGGGGAGGGGGGGAAGGAGAGGTGGGGGAGGTGGAGGAAAAATGGAGGGGAAGGGAGAAGAAGTAATATGAGGTCCAGGCAGTGATAAAGTGACTTGTGCTCAAAAACAGGTGGTGATCCAAAAAACAAAAAACAAATATTGTTTTAAATAGTCCGAATTCGAAAGGCCCAGGTTATGCTGTGCCTGCAAACTTTTTCCTCTTGGTAAAACAATATTGTGAAAAACAATCTTCTTATTCCAGTGTGCTTTCGTGACTTTAAAACGTGCTCCTACTGTGCAAACACTCACCGGATACTGTCACCCCTGCAGGGGTATTGCGCGGTCACAGTTTGTGCCACTGTGCAGCAGTCTCTGGCTTGCCGAATCGTGTTTATGTTAGCATAAAAAAGAAGGGGTGCCCATAGCGTAAAAACGTTTAAAACTTTTACTCAAAGATAAATAGAATGGTACTCACAATATGAAAATGTCAATATTGCATGAAAGATCTGAATTTGAACCGTCAAAAATCCTAGGTACGATCTGTTTAGGAGATGACGCAAGACGTTGGTCAGGCCACGCCCATTTATGCGTTTCGTCGTTGGACGTCTACGGGAGCGTGCCGCTTGCTACATCTCCTACCCTTATATAGTGTGCGGTGTTCATGCTGCACATGCTCATTCAGTTTAACGGCGGCCATTTTGCCTGTGGTTTTTGCAGACCGAAGTCCCTGCCAATTACCTATCTACTGCAATTTAGGAGTTTATTCCCACTAGGTGTGGTTTGTATTCAAATTGGTGACTCCGCAGATCTTATTCCTCAAAACTGGGTTGGTGACACCGTTCTTTTAATATGTTTTTAATAGGTGTAGTTGTTTGCGCAGGACAGCTTTTAATGACAGACCGCATATCATAGCCAGGGTTCGTTATAACGGTTTTGCACAACAACATATAGAAAAAAGGAAAAATATTTAATAATTAAAATAAAAATAAAATTAAAATTAAGATAAAAAAATAAAACCGCCTATAATTAAAAACATATAGGAACAAACACTATACCATATTTATCAGCGTATAACACGCGCCAGTGTATAACACGCACCCCAAGTTTAGGAGGGAATTTTAAGGAAAAAAACTTTTAGGAGTAAAGTTTAAGGAAGAAAAACTTACATTAAAATGCCCATCAATGCAGCGTTATCGGTGTCCATCTGCAGCCTTTTCAGTGTCAGTGCAGCCTTGCTCCAGTGTCTATTGCAGCCTTGTCAGTGCAGCTTTGCCCCAGTGCAGAATTGTCAGTGCAGCCTTGTCAGTGCAGCTTTGCCCCAGTGCAGAATTGTCAGTGCAGCCTTGCCCCAGTGTCCATTGCAGCCTTGTCAGTGCAGCTTTGCCCCAGTGCAGCCTTGTCAGTGCAGCCATGTCAGTGCAGCCTTGCCCCAGTGCAGCTTTGTGGGATCGCCGCGATCCCTGCCGACATACACAGCCGTGTGTAAATTTAAATATGGTGCAGAGACTGCAGGGACTCGGCGGAGCTGAGATACACATACCCGAGAGTCCTCGGCTTTTCTCGGAGCCGCTTACAGTCCCGCCCTATGGGCGGGGACTCTCGGGTATGTGTATCTCGGCTCCGCCGAGTCCCTGCAGTCTAGGCGCCGTATTTGAATTTACACACGGCTGTGTATGTGGGCCGCGATCGCTCCGATCACACAAAATTGGGGGGGGGGATCGGCTGATTTTCAGGGGAAAAAAGTGCGTGTTATATGCCGATAAATACAGTAATTAATAAATGTTAAAACAAGGTATCCCTTGAGTTGTATATGAAATATGCAAATATTTATATTCCTATAAAATTGTTAATTTGAGATTGGAGAGGTTTCACTACGAAGAGAGAAGGAAGCGTTTCATAAAAGGAGGTTATCTATATTAAATATGACAAAGCATTATTCTCTTAATCAGTTACAGTAATCCATGGATTTTATTGAGAATACTAGAGTTTATATGGTTATATGTTAGATGGAGGTAAAGTATTGAGAAGAGGAGTGCGGATAAGGCATAACAGGTATGTAAATTGGAACCAGAGACATATAGTGGCCTTTGGTTGAATCTAGTATATTCCAATGTTTAGGTCAACTGTAATATATTCATACATGTATGGCTTTCTAACTGCGAGTCCATGGAGTGCGTGGTCCGGGAGTGAAAAATGTTAATATATTCTTATTTTAGATGTGATTCTCTCAAAAAAGTGGATCAAATGCAATATATTCTTAAAGCCGTCAGACACCACCCGATGGCCTATACCACATCCTTAATTATGTTCTTGTTGGAATGATCCACCGAGGTTACTAGTAATAAGAATATATGTGATTTTATCATTTTATAGGGTATTCTGATGGGAACAAAGCACGATAAAAAAATGGTAAAAAAATGAAAAAAATGATAAAAAAAAAAAAATATATAAACATACATAAATTGGAGCCAAAGGCGTATATTAAACTTCAGTTAAATATGTTGCATTTTCTTGCTTAGGTCGAATATAATGTATTCGTAAATATTTTTGGCAACGTTTGTATACTGCCCAGTGACCTCTGGAGTTGTTGTGTGAGCATTTATATTGGACTTTGTTGTTGTTAGAAATCAAGTGGGTTGTATTATCTTCATTTTTTTAGGTCAAGAATAATATATATATATATATATATATATATATATATATATATATATATATATATATATATATATATAAAGCGAAAGCATATCGCCCGAAAATTTTATTAGCTGGAGACATGTGTTGAATGCCATTAATATTTAGTAAACCCCTTAGTAGCAGTTAGATGTAGTGTACTTGCAAGGCCCCAGGATTTACTGTTGTAAAAACATCCTATAGACGGTTATGTGGGTCGGATGTAGTATAATCATAAAGTAATTATAAATCCCCCACTATTTGTGTCGGGGGATGATTATTATGTCTTTCAAGACATTGTTTTAGTGTTTACTTAACATGCCCCCAAGACTAAAGCTAAAAGTTGGTGAGAAAACAGTTTAGGTCCACATCAATGTTCATTCCTATTGGTTGGAGGGTATCTAACTGGAAAATCCACTTCGTTTCATTTTGCGAGATCTTAATTCTTTTATTGTCGCCTCTCCAGTGTCCCTTTATTTTGTCAATAGCATAAAAGACCATGCAAGTTGGATCTTTGTTGTGACATCTCTGAAGTGCCTAGAGACACTGTGTTTGTTGAATCCATTTTTTATGTTGGTAATGTGCTCTCTGATTCTAACGTGTAACTGCCTGGTTGTTCTTCCAACATATTGTTTATGGCACGGGCACTCCAGTACGTAGGTGACATGGGTATTATTGCAGGTTATTAGTTCCTTTATGTTATATTCCCTTCCATTGGCTGTGGACCTAAATTTTGTTATTTTTTTTAGATGTTTTCTTACTGACTCTGCATGGTAAACACTTCCCACATTTGTGAAATCCTTTTAAATTTTTTACTATTTTGATCTGGTTTGGGGGGTCAAGGGCATTGTGTACTAACTTATTTCTGAGGGTTGGGGCTTTTCTGTAAATGAAGATGGGTCTCTTCGGCAATATGGGGTTTCGAACTTTGTCCGATTGCAGAATAGGCCAGTGTTTTTTTTATTATGGATTCCATAATCTTATATTGTCTGTTGTATCCTGTCAGGAATGCCAGATCCAGCTTCTTATTTTCTTTCCTGTGATGGTCCGATTTACCTTCTATTAATATTTTCCTGTCCATATTTTTCACTTTTTCTTTTAGTTTTATTAAATCCTTCCTTTTATACCCTTTTTCCACAAATCTATTGATTATGATGTCTGCTTGTTCCTCATACTCATTTTTAGTGCTGCAATTTCTGAATATTCGCATGAGTTGTCCCTTAGGGATATTCCCAATCCATTGTGGATGATGGCAGCTACTGGTTGGGATGTAACCATTTCTGTCTGTGGTCTTGAAAAACATTTTTGTGTTTAGATATCCATTATTTTTATAAACCTGTAAATCATGGTAGCCTATGCTTTGTCTGTTCCAGTTTCCCGAAAACGTGAGCCCATAGATGTTGTGATTTATCTCGTCAAAAAAGGATTGCAGCTCCTCTTCTGTGCTGCCCCACACTATGACAATGTCATCTAAGTATCGACGGTACAGCTTCAAATGTCTTCTGTTTATGCTATAAATTTGTTCTTCCTTCCACCTGTTGAGGAACAAGTTAGCTACGCTGGGGGCATACTTGGCCCCCATGGCTACTCCCTTTACTTGGGTGAAGAAATCCCCTTTGTGCCAAAAATACGACATTGTGCTGCCTGGGCCCAAGAATTAAATGCTGCCCCCCCGCCCCCCCAAAAAAAATTACGCCCACCAAAAGGCCCCCACATACATTATTTTATATAATGACAATTAAAACGAAAATTTCATGTATTAGGGAGTTAGATTTACATGCAGTGGTGGTTGGTTGGGTTACATCAAATGCAGCTGTGGGGGGGTTCCGTCAGAGGCAGCAGTGATGGTGTTGGTGGGGTTCAGACAGAAGCAGTGGTGATGGTGGTGGTGGGGGATTCATTCAGAGGCAGCGGTGGTGGTGAGGGGGTTCAGAGAGAGGCAGCAGCTCATCCACATATTTTTGCCCCCCCCCCCCAAGTGCAAGTGTAATGGAGTCCTAAGTGCAACAAAACAGGTTTGTATTTATAGTATTTATTTCACTAATAGTATATATCGTTTTCCAAAGCTTTTTTGGATACAATTGAACCATTCACATCTCAGTACAAATTCAGAGTTTGATGTACTGTATGTCAAAGGATCCTAAAAGACCAGAACCTCTGCTTCTTTAGTACCTCCAATTTAGAGAAATGTATTTTAATAAGTGCAACTGAAGCAGAATTGTAGATATTATTTAATAGATCAGAGTTCCCCAAACTTTTCAGTATGAGTGCCAATTTCATAGTTTGAAAAGATTCGCAGGCTGAAAAAAAACACCATCAAAGTCCCCTCCTTGCATCAGGGTCCCCATTAGATTTCCTTTACATCAGGGTCCCCATTAGATTTCCTTTACATCAGGGGAAGAGCACAGCACTGTGCTTTCACTTTAGGTCTATCAGTGTGACCAACTCCCCGCACAGTGCCGATTACAGTTCGGCAGAGGATTGGGGAGCTCGGTCTCAGCCGCCCCTGCCGCTTCTCCTGTCGAGATATAAAGGGGGCCCCTCAAGGGCCCCGTGCAGCATGGGGCCCGTTTGCCATGGCAACCTCAGCGACCCTTTCAGTCTCATAAGAGGCCTGCCTTACATTAGGATCTACGTCAACATCCCTCCTTATATAAGAATCCTCCCTTACATTGGGTCCCTATCATAGCTTCCCTTACATCAGGACCCCCATCACAGTTCCTCTTGCATCAGGGGCCCCATCATAGTTCCCCTTACATCAGGGCCACATCATAGTTCCCTTTATATCAGAGGCCCCATCATAGTTCCCTTTACATCAGGGCCCCCATCATAGTTTCCCTTACAGCAGGGCCACATCATAGTTCCCTTTACATCAGAGCCCCCATCATAGAAAACCTTTGGAGGGAGTTGAGAGTCCGTGTTGCCCAGCGACATCCCCAAAACATCACTGCTCTAGAGAAGATCTGCATGGAGGAATGGGCCAACATACCAGCAACAGTGTGTGACAACCTTGTGAAGACTTACAGAAAACGTTTGACTTCTGTCATTGCCAACAAAGGATATATAACAAAGTATTGAGATGAACTTTTGATATTGACCAAATACTTATTTTCCACCATAATTTGCAAATAAATTCTTTCAAAAATCAGACAATGTGATTGTCTGGATTTGTTTCCACATTTTGTCTCTCATAGTTGAGGTATACCTATGATGACAATTACAGGCCTCTCTCATCTTTAAGTGGGAGAACTTGCGCGATTGGTGGCTGACTAAATACTTTTTTGCCCCACTGTATATACAGATTACAGGAGGTTGGAGTGGGAAATGGTCGTTTTTTTTTAAACCTGAGATCGCTTTTAAATAAAGATCAGTTTGCTTGATTTATTGTATAGAATCAAAGAATCCAATCAGATCTATCAAATGGCAATGTGACTTTAACAATTTAAGGAAATAGTTTTTTTTTAGCATTCCCTTTTTGCTGAAGAATAGTAAGATGAATCCTGATATAATTATGTAAGAAGTCACAGAAATGTTTGCTTAGGGACTTCCCCAAACTGCAGGAAATGTTGGTCCTAAAGCCAACTTCTTCTACTATACTACTACTATAGTAATGTGCCTGAAAACCCTAACAATGAACTTCTCTAATTTGCCTCCCTCTGCTCTGTTCTATATTTGTTCTGTTAAATATACCATTAAAGTGAGCCATTGAGAGATCAAAATTGTATTCTGCTGATGGGGAAGTCCCAGGACTTTTTCTTCTCATAGAATAGGTCAATTACGACCCCCCCAAAGCCCCCTTCCCCCACCTACACACACACACCCTCCAAATGCCAGGTGGGAGGGTCTTAAAGGGGCATTAAATAACAGGACTGCATAGTACAGTCAGGGCTGGCCTAAGACATTGTGCTGCCTGGGCCCAAGAATTAAATGCTGCCCCTGCCCCCCCAAAAAAATTACGCCCACCAAAAGGCCCCCACATACATTATTTTATATCATGACAATTAAAACAAAAATTTAATGTATTAGGGAGTTAGATTTACATGCAACAGTGGTGGGGGTTCAGTCAGAGGCAGCAGTGATGGTGGTGGTGGGGGGGTTCAGACAGAGGCAGGGAGGGTCAAGAGGGCACACACCAGGGAGGGGTCAGAAGGGTATACATCAGGGAGGGGTCAGGAGGGCACTAGGAAGGGTCAGGAGGGTATACACCAGGGACGGTCAGGAGGGTATACAACAGGGAGAAGTCAGGAGGGTACTAGGAAGGGTCAGGAGGGTATACAACAGGGAGAAGTCAGGAGGGTACTAGGAAGGGTCAGGAGAGTATACACCAGGGAGGGTAAGGAAGGTATACACCAGGGAGGGGTCAGGAGGGTATACACCAGGGAGGGTCAGGAGAGTACTAGGAAGGGTCAGGAGGGTATACACCAAGGGACGGTGAAAACCTGGAGACAGTGACAATTATTAAGCCCAATTGTCAGCTAACAGGCAGCACTTCCATGCTAAACTGCAGTAATCCAGCAGATTTAGCATAGAGGTGCCTGCAAGCTACACGAGGTACGTCAAGATGATTTTACGTCTTCACACACTGGCTTGTCTCCCTCTGCTCACTGTCACACCAGACGGGCGCGATCCCGTAGGTCAGGTGCACCCCCCACTCAAACAGCAGAGGCCAGGAGGCTCCACCTCAGGGATGTCTCTGTATTCCTGCAGGACAGTGGCCGTGCTTGAAAAAACTGCTGGAGGAGAGAGGTGGGGGGGGAGGCACAGGGGGCGGAGATTCCAGTCCCCATCTACAGCGATGTGATGAGCAATAAAGTAGTGGCTGTAAGTTGTCCCGGCCCACTCCTGTTACCTCTAACAACAGCGGCCCCAGGCTCCCTCACTGTGGAATAAGCAGCAGACGGGCTGGCTTGCAGGTGGCAGTTCTGCCACTGTTCATGGGCGGCAGTTTGCCGCCCCCCTGAAAGTGCCGCTCGGGACCCATGGTACCACTAGGTCCCATGGTAGGGCTGGCCCTGAGTACAGTCCATAGTAAGTACAGAGTCCGGGGAGAGGAGAACAAAGTGCAGAGTTCAGAGTTGCTCTACATGCAGAGTTCAGGGATGCACTACACACAGAGTGCAAGGAGCTTATCTCTGTATCCTCCATCCACATCTCACTTTCACCCGTCTTCTTCTCTAGTACCTCCCCACACACTGAAGGTTGGGAGACAAGCTGTCATTTGTAAACACAGAAGCCGGACTTTTTGATGTACAAGTGATAGTGGTGAGCATGGAGCAGGGAATCTGAGCCAGAGGTGGAGTGCCATCAAGTTCCAACTGAAAAAAAGCTCTGGGAAGGCTCCCTGAGCCTCCAAGGCAGAATATAATAGCGCTGCGGGAGGGATTCTCCCATCAACACTTACCGTGTGGACGGGGGAATCTAGCAAATTTAGGTAGCTGCAATTGTTTTCATTTTTTTCATGCTCCTTTACTTTATTTTAACTTGGTGATCCAACCAGTACCATACTTCCTGTCTTAGGGTGACAATGCTTACTCAATGTACTGTATATATATGGAAGAGCACTGTGGTCCCCATGAGACAAGAATTTTCTTACAGATAAAATCATCAGATCAAAAGAAAAGAAAATGAAAAAGAAAAAGAATACAGCCATCACATCTATATATTACATTTCTGCTCTTGGATTTACATACACATGTAAAGCCAGTAGTGGGGGAAATATTGTATGTTGGCTGCAATTGATTATCTCCTTCTGTAAATGCTGCTTGACTGGCTGTCATGCTAATACATTGACTTCAATATATTTCAAGTCACTGACCCAGAGCAAGTCAGCAGATCAGAAGTCCTGATTTTATTCTGATTTACCGGTACTTACTGCATGTTTGTTCCAGAATATTGTTACCAGAGACAGACAGGCAATTACAACCCCTGGCAAAAATGATGGAATCACCAGTCCCTGAGGATGTTCCTTCAGTTGTTTATTGTTGTAGAAAAAAAGCAGATCACAGACATGGCCAAAAACTAAAGGCATTTCAAATGGCAACTTTCTGGCTTTAAGAAACACTAAAAGAAATCAAGAAAAATAATTGTGGTGGCCAGTAACAGTTATATTTATAGAACAAGCACAGGGAATAAATTATGGAATCACTCAACTCTGAGGAAAAAAATATGGAATCATGAAAAACAAACAAACAAAATAACACTCCAACACATCACTAGTACTTTGTTGCACCACCTCTGGCTTTTATAACTGCTTGCAGTCTCTGAGGCATTGACTTAATGAGTGATAAACAGAACTCTTCATCAATCTGGCTCCGGCCTTCTCTGATTGCTGTTGCCAAATCATCTTTGCAGGTTGGAGCCTTGTCATGGACCATTTTCTTTAACTTCCACCACAGATTTTCAATTGGATTGAGATCCGGACTGTTTGCAGGCCATGACATTGACCTTATGTGTCTTTCTTCAAGGAATTTTTTCACAGTTTTTGCTCTATGGCAAGATGCATTATCATCTTGATAAATGATTTCATCATCCCCAAACATCCTTTCAATAGATGGGATAAGAAAAGTGTCCAAAATTTCAATGTAAACCTGTACATTTATTGAAGATTTAATGACAGCCATCTCCCCAGTGCCTTTACCTGACATGCAGCCCCATATCATAACTGACTGTGGAAATTTGCATGTTTTCTTCAGACAGTCGTCTGCATAAATCTCATTGGAACGGCACCAAACAAAAGTTCCAGCATCATCACCTTGCCCAATGCAGATTCGAGATTCATCACTGAATATGACTTTCATCCAATCATCCACAGTCCACGATTGCCTTTCCTTAGCCCATTGTAACCTTGTTTTTTTGTGTTTAGGTGTTAGAGACGGCTTTCTTTTAGCTTTTCTGTATGTAAATCCCATTTCCTTTAGGCGGTTTCTTACAGTTCGGTCACAGATGTTGACTCCAGTTTCCTCCCATTTGTTCCTCATTTGTTTTGTTGTACATTTTCTGTTTTCAAGGCATATTGCTTTAAGATTTCTGTCTTGACACTTTGATGTCTTCCTTGGTCTACCAGTATGCTTGCCTTTAACCACCTTCCCATGTTGTTTGTATTTGGTCCATGTTTTAGACACAGCCGACTGTGAACAACCAACATCTTGTGCAACACTGCGTGATGATTTACCCTCTTTACCTACATACTAACAAGCAGATTTAATCTGATGCAGGTGTTAGTGTTTGTAATGAAAATTTACAGGGTGATTCCATAATTTTTTCCTCAGAATTGAGTGATTCCATAATTTATTCCCTGTGCTTGTTTTTTAAATCTAACTGTTACTGGTCACCACAATTATTTTTCTTGATTTCTTTTAGACTCGGTTCACACAGGGACGACTTGTCAGGCGACCTAGTCGCCTGACAAGCCGCCTCCCATTCTGTACAATGGAACCGTTCTAATCGTCGCTCCGACTTAGAAGAAAGGTTCCTGTACGACTTTGGGGGCGACTTGCATAGACTTCTATACAGAAGTCGTTTTGCAAGTCGCCGCGGAAGTCGTTTGCAGGTCGCCTCGCTGAGGCGACCTGCAAGTCGTGCCACCCCTGTTTGAACAGTGTTTCTTAAAGCCAGAAAGTTGCCATTTGAAATGCCTTTAGTTTTTGGCCATGTCTGTGATCTGCTTTTTTTCTACAACAATAAACAACTGAAGGAACATCCTCAGGGACTGGTGATTCCATCATTTTTGCCAGGGGTTGTAGTATTTCCAAAGGGAAGTGTTGTTACCCTAGGCTGCTCTACAAATCTGGACTACAAACACCCATCCTCCATTACATAGGGGGAAGGTATCCTGTAGTTTACAGGGACTTCGGTTCTGCTTAGAGGAAGTTATAAGGATACAGGATTTATGAAGAATTAACAGGTATTTTTCTACACTCTCAGAAAATGGGTACATTTTGTTCTTGGGTTTAGATATTTTGAATGCTGTACATCCGTATCCAACATTTTGTTTACACTGGCATTGCCCCCTGAAGTGCAATCCACTGTGGATCACATTTCAGAGTGTGTTTTACAGGCATTGAGGAGGTACCTCCATCCAGCCTATTTTAACCCATAAAAACCAGCACCACTGTGCTACAACTGCATCCATTGCACACGGTTGTGGGAGGTTACAGCATGGCCCTACGCAGTTGACACTCTGGAAAAAAATCTTGCCATGCCATGATGTGGATGCTCCTGTCCACTGTCTTTACAGCTTATGGGGGAGTGGTTTGGGGTGCAGAAAGAATTGCAGCTCATCCACATATTTTTGCCCCCCCCCCCCCCCCCCCCAGCACAAGTGTAATGGAGTCCTAACTGCAACAAAACAGGTTTGTATACACAGTATTTATTTCACTAATATTATTTATCATACAATCGTTTTCCAAAGCTTTTTTGGATACAATTGAACCATTCACATCTCAGTACAAATTCAGAGTTTGATGTACTGTATGTCAACGGATCTCCAATTTAGAGAAATGTATTTTCTTAAGTGTAACTGAAGCAGAATTGTAGATATTATTTAATAGATCGGAGTTCCCCAAACTTTTCAGTATGAGTGCCAATTCCATAGTTTGAAAAGATTCGCAGGCTGAAAAAAACACCATCAAAGTCCCCTCCTTGCATCAGGGTCCCCATTAGATTTCCTTTACATCAGGGTCCCCATTAGATTTCCTTTACATCAGGGAAAGAGCACAGCACACACTGTGCTTTCACTTTAGGTCTATCAGTGTGACCAGCTCCCCGCACAGTGCCGATTACGGTTTGGCACAGGATTGGGGAGCTCCGTCTCAGCCGCCCCTGCCGCTTCTCCTGTCGAGATATACAGGGGGCCCCTTAAGGGCCCCCTGCAGCCTGGGGCCCGGTCGCCATGGCAACCTCAGCAACCCTCTCAGTCTCATTAGAGGCCTGCCTTACATTAGGACCTACGTCAACATCCCTCCTTATATAAGAATCCTCCCTTACATCGGGTCCCTATCATAGTTTCCCTTACATCAGGGCCCGCATCATAGTTCCCCTTACATCAGGGCCCCCATCATAGTTCCCTTTACATCAGAGGCCCCTTCATAGTTCCCTTTACATCAGGGCCCCTATCATAGTTCCCTTTACATCAGAGGCCCCATCATAGTTCCCTTTACATCAGAGGCCCCATCATAGTTCCCTTTACATCAGAGGCCCCATCATAGTTCCCTTTACATCAGAGGCCCCATCATAGAAAACCTTTGGAGGTAGTTGAAAGTCCCCTCCTTGCATCAGGGTCCCCTTTAGATTTCCTTTACATCAGGGAAAGAGCACAGCACACACTGTGCTTTCACTTTAGGTCTATCAGTGTGACCAGCCCCCCGCACAGTGCCGATTACAGTTCGGCAGAGGATTGGGGAGCTCCGTCTCAGCCACCCCTGCCGCTTTTCCTGTCGAGAGGGGCCCGGTCGCCATGGCAACCTCAGCGACCCCTATACTTCCGCCACTGGGTCCCCATAAGACCCTCTCAGTCTCATTAGAGGCCTGCCTTACATCAGGATTTATGTCAACATCCCTCCTTATATAAGAATCCTCCCTTACATCAGGGTCCCTATCATAGTTTCCCTTACATCAGGCCCCCCATCATAGTTCCCCTTACATCAGGGCCACTTCATAGTTCCCTTTACATCAGGGCCCCCATCATAGTTCCCTTTACATCAGGGCCCCATCATAGTTCCTCTTACATCAGGGCCCCCATCATAGTTCCCCTTACATTAGGGCCCCCATCATAGTTCCCCTTACATCAGGGCCCCCATCATAGTTCCCCTTACATCAGGGCCCCCATCATAGTTCCCCTTACATCAGGGCCCCCATCATAGTTCCCCTTACATCAGGGCCCCCATCATAGTTCCCCTTACATCAGGGCCCCCATCATAGTTCCCCTTACATCAGGGCCCCCATCATAGTTCCCCTTACATCAGGGCCCCCATCATAGTTCCCCTTACATCAGGGCCCCCATCATAGTTCCCCTTACATCAGGGCCCCCATCATAGTTTCCCTTACATCAGAGCCCCCATCATTGTTCCCTTTACATCAGGGCCCCCATCATTGTTCCCCTTACATCAGGGCTCCCATCATAGTTCCGCTTGCATCAAGGTCTGCATCATAGTTCCCCTTGCATCAGGATCCTCATCATAGTTCCCTTTACATCAGGGTCCTCATAGTTCCCTTTACATCAGGGCCCCCATCATAGTTCTCCTTGCATCAGGGTCCTCATCATATTTCCCTTTACATCAGGGCCCCCATCATAGTTCTCCTTGCATCAGGGTCTGCATCATAGTTCCCCTTGCATCAGGGCCCCCATCATAGTTCTCCTTGCATCAGGGTCTGCATCATAGTTCCCCTTGCATCAGGGTCCTCTTCATAGTTCCCTTTACATCAGGGCCCCCATCATAGTTCCCCTTACATCAGGGCCCCCATCATAGTTCCCCTTACATCAGGGCCCCCATCATAGTTCCCTTTACATCAGGGCCCCCATCATAGTTCCCCTTACATCAGGGCCCCCATCATAGTTCCCCTTTCATTAGGATATTAGGGTCCCCATCAGAGTCCCCCCTTACAAAGTCCAGGTGCAGTTTGGGGTGGGGGTTAAAGTGGAAACAATAGGCAGCCTCTGCTGACCTCAATTCCTTAAGCTGTACATACTGAGGTTATGCCACTGACCCTAGTTGCCAAGCAGGTAAAAAAATCTTGTCTAGGGCTAAATGTGGCCCACAGGCCGTAGTTTGAAGACCCCGTCACAGAAGATTGCAACTTAAACCCAAGGCCATATGAAGAAATAGGTGGGCCCAGGGCAAACATCTCAAACATGCCCTCCAATTTCTTAAAATTACCACCAGGCCCCCAACAGTCCTGGATTCCAAGTGCCATAAGCCCAGCTTACCATCACTGTAATTGACACGATGGAACTTTACTTTCAAACGCCATCTACTTGACTAAAGCTGACCATAGATGCATCAAACTTTGGCTTGTTCAGCCTGTCTGACTTTTGCATGTGATTACTACTACCGGCAGTGATCATTGTGTTCTGCTAGCAGGGAAGGGTCCCTGCCGGCAGAATACAGTTGTGCAACAGGAGGGATTCCCCCATCAACACTGTGTGGCTGTGTTGATGGGGGAATTGAGTGATATTCTTTCCTGCAACCCATGGGTACATTGCCTAAAGCTAGCCATACACTAGTTCTAGTCTGACAGCCGGTCAATGTATCTAAACAGTGGATGAATCCGACTGCATGCAGTCACTGTTTAGTTGACAATTTTACGCCCGGCTCCTTAAATTTTTAAAAGAAGATATGACGAAACACGTTCAACTGTATATTTAACAGAAAGTACCAAAATAAAAAAACAAATCCATTGTTAGAGCTTACATACACTTTAACCGCTTTGCGACCTAGCTATAGCTGAATGACGACTAACGTGCGCCCATACTGTGGCGGAAAAGCTATCATATAACGTCCTCCCGCGCTCGTATTGCCTGCGTACCCAATCGCGGTGCACATTGCCAGTGATCTGTGATCACTGAGTACTTTGGACACAGCTGCTCACAGATCTGGGTAAAAAGGCAATCACGGCGGCTCTTTACCATGTGATCAGCTGTGTCCAATCACAGCTAATTACGGATGTAAACAGGATTTGCTGGTTATATCGGCAATCCTCCCCTCACGCTGACAGGGAGTGAGAAGAAAAGAGACAAAAAAAATGGAAAATCTACACATGGGACATCTGCACTAACAATTAGGGCACTGATCATTAGTGTCCTGATGATAAGTGCAGCCTCAACAGTGCCCACCAGTGCTGCCAATCAGTGCCCATCAGTGATGCCTGCCAGTGCCAATCAGTGCCGCCAATCAGTGATGCCTGTCAGTGCCAATCAGTGCCCATCAGTGATGCCTGCCAGTGCCAATCAGTGCCGCCAATCAGTGATGCCTGCCAGTGCCAATCAGTGCCGCCAATCAGTGATGCCTGTCAGTGCCAATCAGTGCCCATCAGTGATGCCTGCCAGTGCCAATCAGTGCCCATCAGTGATGCCTGCCAGTGCCAATCAGTGCCGCCAATCAGTGATGCCTGTCAGTGCCAATCAGTGCCCATCAGTGATGCCTGTCAGTGCCAATCAGTGCCCATCAGTGATGCCTGCCAGTGCCAATCAGTGCCGCCAATCAGTGATGCCTGTCAGTGCCAATCAGTGATGCCTATCATTGCCACCTATCAGTGCCGCCTCATCAGTGCAGCCTCATCAGTGAAGGAGAAAAATTACTTATTTACAAAATGTTCATTCTTTTTTTGTTTGTTAAGCAGAAAATAAAAAACCCACCAAAAGAAAACTCTATCTGTTTAAAAAAAATGATAAAAATGTTGTTTGGGTACATTGGTGCATGACCGCGCAATTGTCACTCAAAGTGCAACAGCACTGAAAGCTGAAAATTGGCCTTTGCAGGAAGGGGGTGAAAGTGCCCTGTAGGCAAGTGGTTAAAGTGACTGTAAAGGACATGTTTTTATTTTAAAAAAATAACAAACATACTTACCTTCTCTCTGCAGTGGTTTTGCACAGAGCAGCGCCGATCCTCCTCCTCCAGGTCCCTTGTCGGTGCTCTGGGCCCCTCCCCCTTGCCGAGTGCCCCCATAGCAAGCCGCTTGCTGTGGAGGCACTCTTGCATGCTCGCTCTTGAGCCAAGTCTCTGTGTCCATGAGACACAGAGAGCACAGCTCAGCCCCACCCCCTCCTCACTGGCTGTGATTGACAGCAGTGGGAGCCAATGGCTTTGGCTGCTGCATCTCAAAGCCCAAAGCAGCTGCCTCATACTTGCCAACTATCCCAGTTTAAATTCCCTTGTCCCTTGAAGTTTTAGTCCCGTGCTGTGTCCCGATATCTCGGTGTGAAGTCCTGTTACTAATGCTGCCCAGCTCTGCTGACTCACCTGCAGACCCTGTGTTTACATGTAAATAACCTGCTTTGATATGTAAATAGCGGCGGCATTAATATGTAAATAGCTGCGGACCAACGGTCTTGATGTGTAAATAGAGGCTGCATTTATATTTATATCGTGCCCCCCTGAGGTCATATTCACCATCACTTCTGCTGAATGCTGCCCACTGGGGAGATAAAGGGGCATGCTGGAAAGTCTTGCCTACAACTGTGGTCATTAAGCCCAACATCATCCTGTTCTGCAAAGGTAAGCAAATTGGAGGTGGAACCCTTTATAGATAGAGGAAGTGTGTTACTGGCCGGGCCATCAGAAATAAATAAAGGAAAAAAAATAATACCTAAAAAAAAAAAAGAATGCATCCACCACATCTACTGGTAGGCTGCAACATATTACATGTTTGTTCTTGGGCTTAAATACGCTTGGATTACCTGTCACTGGCTTATTGTATAAGGAAGACTGGATCATTGGATTAGCCACATCTCTAATGAATTCAAGGCTAAATACACAAATTATCCACTAAGCCACCGCCCACCGTCATATGACGGCTGGACGAGGCTTCTGTTATTCTGGGAGGACGTCATATGACGTCCTTGCCTTCCCGAGCCACTAGGGGGCGCGCGCGCCCGCCGTGTCACTCGGGACCCAGTGCGCGTGCCCGGCGGCCGCGATGTCCGCCGGGCACCCGCGATTGCCGGGTAACACAGCAGGAGCGTGGATCTGTGCATGTAAACACAGATCCACGTCCTGTCAGAGAGGAGAGGAGACCGATGGCGTGTCCCTTGTACATAGGGACAGCGATCGGTCACCTCCCCCAGTCAGTCCCCTCCCCCCACAGTTAGAATCACCTCCTTAGGTAATACATTAACCCCTCGAGCGCCCCCTAGTGTTAACCCCTTCCCTGCCAGTCACATTTACACAGTAATCAATGCAATTTTATAGCATTGATCGCTGTATAAATGTGAATGGTCCCAAAAATGTGTCAAAAGTGTCCGATGTGTCCGCCGCAATATCGCAGTCACAATAAAAATTGCAGATCGCCGCCATTACTAGTAAAAAATAAATAAATAATAAAAATGCTATAAATCTATCCCGTATTTTGTAGACGCTATAACTTTTGCGCAAACCAATCAATATATGCTTATCGCAATTTTTTTTTACCAAAAATATGTAGAAGAATACGTATCGGCCTAAACTGAGGAAAAAATTTGTTAAAAAAAAAAAAAAAATTGGATATTTATCCCCTTCCCGCCGACCGAACGCATATATGCGTCCTCGGCTTTCCGGGGTTATACCGGGATGATGCCCGCAGTTGCAGGCATCATCCCGGTACCGTTGTTTTCAGCGGGCGATAGGCTACCCGAATATAACAACCGATGCGGCTAAAAGCCGCTCGGTTGTTATACCGGAGGAGCGGGAGGGGACATCCCCCCCCTCCCGCCGCCTCCCGCCGCTGTTACCGGGCCTCCCGTGCGATCGGAAGGCCCGGTGTCCGGTCCGCTGCCTTCGGCGGCTGGGGGCGGACTGGAACGAAGCTGCGAGCGGCTTCGTTCCAGCCTTCTTCTTGTAAATGCGGAAGCGACGTCATGACGTCACTTCCCGTTTACTCGGCTGCCAATGGCGCCGAATTTAAAAAAGTACACAGTATTCAGAATCGCCGTTTTCGGCGATCTGAATACTTTGAAGTGTAAAGGAGGGATGGGGGGTCTTTTAGACCCCCCATCCCTCCATAAAGAGTACCTGTCACCACATATTACTGTCACAAGGGATGTTTACATTGCTTGTGACAGCAATAAAAGTAAAAAAAAAAAAAAAAAATTTAAACACAATTTATAAAGTACAAAAATAAATAAATTAAATAAAAAAAAAAAAAAAATTTTTTAAAGTGCCCCTGTCCCCGCGAGCTCGCGCAGCGAAGAAAACGCATACGGAAGTCGCGCCCGCATATGTAAACGGTGTTCAAACCACACATGTGAGGTATCGCCGCGATCGTCAGAGCGAGAGCAATAATTCTAGCCCTAGACCTCCTCTGTAGCTCAAACCTGGTAACCGTAAAATTTTTTTAAAGCGTCGCCTATGGAAATTCAAAGGTACCGTAGTTCGTCGCCATTCCACGAGTGCGTGCAATTATAAAGGGTGACATGTTTGGTATCTATTTACTCGGCGTAACATCATCTTTCACATTATACAAAAAAATTGGGGTAACTTTACTGTTTGGATTTTTTAAAATTCATGAAAGTGTCACTTTTCCAAAAATTTGCGTTTAAAACACCGCTGCACAAATACCGTGTGATAAAAAATATTGCAACAATCGTCATTTTATTCTCTAGATTCTTTGCTAAAAAAATATATATAATATTTGGGGGTTCTAAGTAATTTTCTAGCAAAAAATATGGATTTTAACTTGTAAACACCAAATTTCAAAAATAGGCTTAGTCATGAAAGGGTTAATATAGCAAAAAGTAAAAAATATTGTGTTTTTTCAAAATTGTCCCTCTTCTTTTGTTTATAGCGCAAGAAATAAAAACCGCAGAGGTGATCAAATACCACCAAAAGAAAGCTCTATTTGTGGGAAAAAAATGATAAAAATTTAATTAAGGTGCAGTGTAACACGACCGCGCAATTGTCATTCAAAGTGCGACAGCGCTGAAAACTGAAAAATGGCTTGGGCAGGAAGGGGGTGTACGTGCCCTGTATTGAGGTGGTTAAATACTTGCTTATTGATGTGGTTCTTTTTGACATAGACTATAACAAACAAACATGGGAGAATGGGGTTAGTGCATGGAAATAGTCAATGGTGTGTTATTTTGTTGTTAGTATTTTTGATTATTATTATTTGTTTATTATTAACCACTTTTTCTGGCATTTTTTGTTTACTTTAAATCAGTATTTTTTGCTACAAAATTACTTATAACCCCCCAAACATTATATATTTTCTTTTAGCAGAGACTCTAGGGAATAAAATGGCGGTCGTTGCAATTTTTAATGTCACAAGGTCTTTGCGCAGCCGTTTTGCAAATGCAATTCTTTTGGAAAAATTACACTTCTAAAGTTACCCCAATGTTTTTGTATAATGTAAAATATAATGTTACACCGAGTAAATAGATACCTAACATGTCACGCTTTAAAATTGTTGCACGTTCGTAGAATGGCGACAAACTACGCTACTACTTAAAAAATCTCCATAGGAGACGCTTTAAACGCCTTTACAGGTTACCTGTTTAGAGTTACAGAGGAGGTCTAGTGCTAGAATTATTGCTCTCGCTCCATCGTTCATGGCGATGCCTCACATGTGTGTGCGTGACTCACGTATGCGTTCGCTTCTGCGAGCAAACATGGAGGGATGGGGGGAGGCTTTAAAAATATAATTTTTATTATTTATTTTTACTTTTTATTTTTACACTGTCCCTTTATTCTTTTTTTCTTTATTTTTCTTTATCACTTTTATATCTATTACAAGGAATGAAAACTTGTAATAGAAATAAGGATGACAGGTTCTCTTTATGAAGAGATTTGGGGTCAAAAGGACACCAAATCTCTTCTTTACCTTTAAAAGCAAACGATCAAAGAAAAAAAGAAATGTTAATCTTTCGCTTTAAAAAAAAAAATTTATATATATATATATATATATATATATATATATATATATTTTTTTAATATATATATTTATATATATATATATATATATATATATATATATATATATATATATATTTTTTTTTTTTTTTTTTTTTTTTTTTTTTTTCTTCCAGCCTGGAACAGTGAAGAAGAAGAAGTGATGTCATGATGTCGCTCCAGTCCTCCAAACCAATAGAGCAGGGGTCTTAGACTGGCGGCCCTCCAGCTGTTGCGAAACTACAAGTCCCATGGAGCATTGCAAGGCTGACAGTTATTTATTTATTTATTTCAATTTACGCAGCACTTTACATATATATTGTACATTCACATCAGTCCCTACCCTCCAGGAGCTTACACTCTAAGGTCCCTAACTCAAATTCATACATACTAGGGACAATTTACACAGGATCCAATTAACCTACCAGCATGTCTTTAGAGTGTGGGAGGAAACCGGAGTACCCGGAGGAAACCCACGCAGGCACAGGGAGAACATGCAAACTCCAGGCAGGTAGTGTCGTGGCGTGGCTGGGATAGTTACAAACATGACTCCCACAGGCAGAGGCATTATGGGACTTGTAATTTCGTAACAGCTGGAGGGCCGCCAGTTTCAGACCCCTGCCATAGAGTCAAAGAGTATTAACTCTTTGATCGCTTATAGGCGCACCATCGGATCGTTTCTTGGGCGAACCGGCGGAAACCGTAAGCCCGAGAAACACAGACGAGCGGGTGGAGGGGACGGTTTCATGAGAAAGTTAGCCGCCTACTGAAAAAAAACAGGTACCGGGGATATGGCTGATATCTTTAGCCATAATCCTGGTAAACAACTTGCAAACAGCAACGTATACAGGTGCATCTCATAAAATTAGAATATCATCAAAAAGTTAATTTATTTCAGTAATTCAATTCAAAAAGTGAAAATTCAGTATGTCACAAAATTAGAATATTACAAAAATGTTGGCTTACTGAAAAGTCTGTCCATGTACAGTCGAGTATGCACTCAATACTTGGCCGGGGCTCCTTTTGTATGAATTACGGCATCAATGCGGCGTGGTATGGAGGCGATCAGCAGGTGGCACTGCTGAGGTGTTATGGAAGCCCAGGTTGCTTTGATAGCGGCCTTCAGATCATCTGCAGTGTTGGGTCTGGTGTCTCCCATCTTCCTCTTGACAATACACCACAGATTCTCTATGGGGTTTAGGTCAGGCGAGTTTGCTGGCCAAACAAGAACAGCGATACCATGATCAATAAACCAGGTATTGGTACTTTTGGCAGTATGGGCAGGTGCCAAGTCCTGCTGTAAAATGAAATCTCCATAAAGCTGGTCAGCAGAGGGAAGCATGAATTGCTCTAGAATTTCCTGGTAGAGGGCTGCGCTGACTTTGGACTTGATAAAACCCAGTGGACCAACACCAGCAGATGACATGACTCCCCAAATCATCACTGACTGTGCAAAATGTTGCATTTCATTTGGAAATAAAAGACCCAGAGTCTGGAGGAAAAGTGGAGAGTCACAGAATCCAAGTTGCATGAGATCCAGTGTGAAGTTTCCACAGTCAGTGAAGGCAAAAATGCTAAACACTAAGTTATAGTGCTGCCTTTTCTTATTGTATATAGTATGTGTCATTGGCATAAAACATAGGGGTGTATTTATTTAAAAAATAAATAAAACATTGCAGAGCTATTCATCCTTTGAAACTACATGTACTTCTGTTCTGTGTGAACGAGAGGCATAAATTACTGTTATTAGGCATTTTTTTCTCCGGGTCAAATGTTTTTCATTTTTGTGGAATAGAGTGAATCAGGAAAATACTTATTATGGCCACTAGATGGAGCTGATGATCATAGGAAATAAATACTTGTTTCCTATGATCATCAGTTCCCATCTAGTGGCCATAATGCAGTATTTTCCTGATTCACTCTCTTCTGTATTAATAAAAAAAAAAAACATTCAACTTGGAGAGAAAATAGCATAACATTGGTTTTTGCCCCTCATTCACACAGAACAAATGTCCATTCAATTCCACGGGACAATTTTTTTCATAGATTTGTTTATAGATTGGATCGATGCTTCTGTGAACATAATAAGGGGGTTGCTGTGCTGTATGGCTTTGATGAATTTTTGTAAACTTTCTAGTTTCAATAAAGATGTGAAAATTGTTAGATATGTGCATGGTGAAAAAAATTTGTTTCGTTTCGATTCAGTGATCTAGTTATGTAGTTAAATGCGGTTGATTCGTTCAATTCGTATTCAGGATTCGTATTCGGGACTCATATTGGTATATTTTTCGAATTTACCCATTTTTTTCGATTCAAAACATTCAAATTAATAAATTTTCGAATCAGTCGAAACAAAAATGTTATATTTTTTTCGATTTGAATGCAGCAAAGTGAACAAATGAAAAATCTTCATCAAATGATTACAATGACTTTTTAAATCACCTTTGGCTTAACAAAAACAGCATTATTTTGAAATGGTACACTAATCTACACAGTCTTTGATTTCAGAAATATGTTTACAGTTCCAATTCGAATGAATTTCAATTGGAATTTTGGAAATTCAGATACATTTCGTTTCGTTATTCGGAGCATTCGGTAAACTTAGTTTATAATGTAGTACATTGAAAAAGATCAAGTTTCCTCTAGGTGGGACTTTAGAAAAGGGCAGATAGCAAGATGAAGTATGAGAAAGATGTATAAAAAATATATATGATTTTATTGAAAAGTATTTTAAAATAATGAGCACGTATGAACAATACACATATCAAAGTCACAATCAGATTCTGGACAGAAGTAGTCATACAGTGACAGTTCGATAAGGATAGCTGTTAATCGCAGAGATCTGTTAGGTTGATAATAAACACAACAGAAAAAAACCAACGCGTTTCAAAATTGCCATTTCTTCATCAGGGGTATGCAATTTGTCGCAGAACATACAAACGTCTGCAATTAAACAAATAAACACATATTAAATGCCCTTCGAAGTATACCCCTTGCTGTGAGAGTATGGGGGTATACTTCGGAGGGCCAACCCGGGCTGTCCTTTGTGTGGGACTCTGTTCTCTATCCCCCTCCTACTGCCGCTGGACCTACTTCCCTGTGTTGGTGTACTGACCTACCCCGCCGGGCCGGAGGCCTCGCAGGCTGACAGCTGCAACACATTCTGCTTTTAAACGATAAATTCTGGATAGGAAGTTATTTCAAGAGCCATACAACTTGCACGGTCAGTTCTTAAACATTCATATGGAAACTATGGTGTGATTATATATGTATTTACGTTCTAAGATTGCACTTCTTGTACAACCAATAATATGCATTTAATATGTGTTTATTTGTTTAATTGCAGACGTTTGTACGTTCTGCGACAAATCGCATACCCCTGATGAAGAAATCGAAATTTTGAAACGCGTTGGGTTTTTTCTGTTGTGTTTATTCTATCTATCCTTATCGAACTGTCACTGTATGACTACTTCTGTCCAGAATCTGATTGTGACTTTGATATGTGTATTGTTCATACGTGCTCATTATTTTAAAATATTTCTCAATAAAATCATATATATTTTATACATCTTTCTCATACTTCATCTTGCTATCTGCCCTTTTCTAAAGTCCCACCTAGAGGAAACTTGATCTTTTTCAATGTACTGCAATTTAGGGATGTGGGGCAGGCTAGCGTATACTCTGTGACAATTAGAACCTCCTTCAATTATTCTATTAGTTTATAATGTAATTCGGGTATTCAGATATATCCGAATCTCCGAATAACGAAAAATTCATCCGAATAGATTTATTCGAAACCAAACGAACCGAACATTTTTTTTTTAAATTGTTGTATAGGGAAGTTCCCTTTACGCTCTTCAGGAACTAAATTAAGAAATCTTTCCAGGAACATCAGTAAGAAACTCAGATCTGAAATTTCATTACTGGATGTATAGATTCATATTGTAACAATTTCCTGGTGTGAAACATTTATACCATGCCTTCTATTTATAGCTGTCCTTCCCCAATATATCATTTAATAGTTTGTATTGTAGATTTTATTACTGAAAAATAAGACATTTAAGGACCTTTAAAAGAGGGGAAACACCATAACACAAAGAAACCAACAAAAGTCACCAATATATATGTAAACCTACCCTCTCCTCTACAGAAAGGGAGTTATGTAAGGGTACAGTCCAGTGATGGCGAGCACGTGGCACGCGTGCCGCTGCCGGCACGTCGAGCCGTCTCTGTGGGCACGCCGTGACAATTCAGAAATTACACTGTCAAATCGTCTACACCGCGCCCGCGAACTACATCTCCCATAGTTCTCTGTGGCTAGCGGTGATGTGTCCGAGTGGGTGTGACGCACGCGCCAAACGAGAGCACTGAAGCCACGCCCCCCATTCTTTTTAGCTGACGTCTCTTCATCTGACGTTCCCTGCCGACTCACCTGTGGGAAATCTCTTCATCGGACACACCGGAGCGCCCGGGAACTGACCCCAAACTGCAGCCCAGTGAGTTAATATCGAAAGACGGCTACAGCCTGGTCGGCTTATTCTGGGAGGGCGTCCATGTACGTCCTCCCAGAATCTTGCTCCCGCGCGCCCTACAGTGTAAGGGGAGAGGGGGAGGGGGAGAGATCGTTTGCAGAGTATGGTTACTGAGCAGCGATGTGGGCACTACAGATCCAGCCCACAGCGCTGCTCAGTGCCCATACTCTGCCCATACTCTGCAGTACTTTGAACCTGTGTCCTGGCCTATGGACAACAATGACAAATAATTTTTTTAATTCCAGCCCTTTGTATCTACAGCGGACCCAGCAGAGCGGTGTCAGCGGTTTCACAGGACATTGGACAAAATCGTGAGTTGTTCTTCTACAATTCTGTGTTTATTATGTACCTTTTTTGTGAAATGTTCATACTCTGCCCATACTCTGCCCATACTCTGCCGTACTTTGAACCTGTGTCCTGGCCTATGGACAACAATGACACATATTTTTTTTTATTCCAGCCCTTTGTATCTACAGCGGACCCAGCAGATGCCTTTGCTGGGCATTTTCAAAGATGCCTTTGCTGGGAATTGGTAAAGATGCCTTGGCTGGGACTTGGTAAAGATGCCTTTGCTGGGCATTTGTAAAGATGCCTTTTGCTGGGCATTTGTAAAGATGGCTTGGCTGGGCATTGGTAAAGATGCCTTGGCTGGGCATTGGTAAAGATGCCTTGGCTGGGCATTGGTAAAGATGCCTTGGCTGGGCATTTGTAAAGATGCCTTGGCTGGGAATTGGTAAAGATGCCTTTTGCAGGGCATTTGTAAAGATGCCTTTTGCAGGGCATTTGTAAAGATGCCTTTTGCAGGGCATTTGTAAAGATGCCTTTTGCTGGGCATTTGTAAAGATGGCTTGGCTGGGCATTGGTAAAGATGGCTTGGCTGGGCATTGGTAAAGATGGCTTGGCTGGGCTTTGGTAAAGATGGCTTGGCTGGGCATTGGTAAAGATGGCTTGGCTGGGCATTTTCAAATATAAAGAACGTGTACAGTTTTGTTTTTTTTTCAATAAAAAAAAAATGTTTAATGGAAAGCTCTGTTATTGTGTTTTTCTTTTTAAACAAAAGCAGTTAATTAGTTTGGACAACTGAACGAGTTGTTTTTTTCTAAACTAAAACCTCGGTATTCAGGTTTAATTGCTGTGTTGGCACTTTGAAAAAAATAAGTCGTTTTGTGTTGCAGTTTGGGCACTCGGGCTCAAAAAGGTTCGCCATCACTGGTATAGTCTATTTTTTTTGTTTGGTGTACATTTTTGGATAAAGGAGACTATAAATCAAAAGTAAAAATGTAATTTTGTTTTAATTTTTTTAGGATGTCATGATTTATTTATTTATTTTGTTTTATCATCTTAATAGAATCTTCAGTTTAAAAAACAAACATTTATACACTATACTGTATATTTAGGGATGGAGGCGCGTCAGTGTGCATGCTTCAGATAATATTTCTTTTTTTTTTTATATTTCTTTCTTTTTTATAATATTTCTTTCTACTGTACATAGTTGCCTGTTTGAGTTTGGGGTGGAGATGGAATGGGTTCTTGGTCAACAGGAAAGTTCTTTTTTTCTGTTTTTCCTACTAAAGACCCTCTTTTTTTTTTGAGCTTTCTGATTATTTCTTCTGTCCTGGATTAATCCCGATTGACACTTTGGTGGTACAGAAAACAGGAGCATTCGGGAAGAAGATTCTGAGTTTACGGATCTAGTCCACTGTGGCCTTTGCTTGCGTTTCATGTACTACAGGCCGCCAAGCCTGGGCCCAGAACCTGCTCTCTGAACCTAGGTTTGATCGAATGACTGCCTCTTATACCTTGTTGTAGACATGTGTTTTCGTTCCGAATTCGTTTGTTAAAGAATTTCGACAAATTCGGAAATATCCCAAATAACAAAAACCCGTTTAATGAATTATTCGTAAATTAGAATATTCGAAGATTCTGAATTTACAAAATTCGAAAATCCAGAAATTCGGAAATTTGAAATTCCGAAAATAAAAAATTCAAAAGAAGAACAAAAATCCGAAAATCTGAAATAACTAATAATAACTATTACTAACTATTAAATTATAGGTATTGGAATTTCCTTCCAAATTTGGCTGTTAGTGAATGTAACGAATACAAATTTATCCAAAGTTGCGAATTTTCCAAAATAACGAATGCCGTATCTAAACGAATAGAACGGAATGAATTATTAATAATAATAAATAACAACAATAAAAAATGTATTATTATTATTAATTTGTTCTGTTTCCTTTTGTTTAGACATTTGTTATTTCGGATAATTCGTAACTTCAGATAAATTCATATTCATTACATTCACTAACAGCCAAATCTGAAAGGAAATTCCAATACCTATTTAATAGTTAGTTAATTAGGCATTATTTCGAATTTCCACATTTTAGAATTTTAGAACTTTCGCATTTTCGAATTTACATCATAACCAATGACCCGAAAAACGAAAAAAAAACAAAAAACGAAACATGTCTACCTTGTTGTACACATTTGTATTTCTCTTATCTTGCTAATTGTGTGTCATGAATGAAATACCTCCAGCCTTGAGTTTGTAAAATGCCTTCACTGCAGTCAAAAAAACTAATAAAAAGAAAAGAAAAAAAAAAACATGTAAAGTGTACCGACGTCCTGACATTAACTAATCAACATATTCTTAACAAACAGTAAAAGAGCTTTACCAGACCAGAAGGATTTACCCCCTTAACCAGTTCCCGACCAGCTCGCATACATATACGGGGGCAGAATGGCTCCCCTACACGAAACCCCGTACAGATACGGTTTCCTTTAAGAGGCGCCAGAGGGCGCGCACGCGCCGCCGATCGTGTGCACGAGTGCCAGCACGGGGATTTGTGTGTGTAAACACACAAATCCCTGTGCTGTCAGAGGAGAGGAGACTTGTCATTTGTTCCTACTATGTAGGAACAGCGAAATGTCTCCTCTCCTACTCAGTCCTATCCCTATACAGTTAGAAACACTTACGAGAGAACACATTTAACCCCTTGATCGCCCCCTAGTATTTAACCCCTTCCCTGCCTGTGACATTTACACAATAATCAGTGCATTTTTATAGCACTGATAGCTGTATAAATGTCAATGGTCCCAAAAATGTGTCAAAAGTGTCCGATCTGTCCGCCGCAATATGGCAATATGGCTAGAAATCACAGATCACCGCCATTAGTAGTAAAAAAAAAATAATAATAATAATAATAGAAATGCCATAAATCTTTCCCATAGTTTGTATAACTTTTGCGCAAACCAATCAATATACGCTTATTGAGATTTTTTTTTTCTGAGTAAATCCAGGAAGTGAACAGGCAGCAGCTTCAGCTGCCCACAGTTAAAATGGATGCAGCCAGACTCAGTGGAGGGAGATTTCTGCAGCATATTTGGCAAATACAGAATCCCAGTATATATAAAATAATATGCAAAGTGGTTGGAGGGAAGCTTCAGAATGGCAAAGATGGTTTTATTACAAATTATGTGAGCAGACTGCATAGATCCCAACTGTCCCTGATTTGGAGCAATGTCCCTCTGTCCCTCTTTCCTCCTCATTTGTCCCTCATTTTGGTCTAATCTATATAGTTGTATATAAAATGCACTTTTTTTTCTTTCTAAAAGTGTTTCCCAGTGCTAAACCTTTCATCCAATTTCTAAATAGCTGCATTTGTAAATTTTAAAAGGCAATATAAAGGGATAGCAGTGGTAAAAAAAAAAGTCCTTATGGATTTAATTAACCTTTTTTTGGTAATTCTTCTTTAAGGGGGTGTGGCAGGGGGCGTGTCCTATGCCTACATACTTTTGTTAGTAGGTGTCCCTCATTCCCTTCGCAAAATGTTGGGAGGTATGCAGACTGCAGTTCCTCTTTAAGGAGTGAGGAATATGGTCATTATTTGTACTTATTGCTTGCCCCCCCCCGGGCAAAATGAGCACCTAACCGTCCCAGTGCAGGGAGGATGAGGGTTATCCACTTCATAGGTAAATTTAACATAGGCTCAGAGAGGGGGTTTCAGGAATTTCTCTAAAAGTTTCTGCATAATGTTCTGTCCCTTTGTTAATGTATAACCAAAGACAGATTTTAGGTTTTTGGATAGAACGAGGAGGGACTAGAAACCCTGTCAGGTTTTTATTGCTGCTTGCGACCCCATTAGGAGGATCCGCCCTCTCTATTTGTCATGTTTACTGTAATCACTGAGAGTGAAAGAGTATCCCAAATTTTGGGTTGTCACTAGAAGAAGAATAAAGGGAACGTTTTCCAGTAGGGGACACTAGTTGGCTTTGGACAGATTACCCATACCTCCCAACTTTTTGAGATGGGAATGAGGGACACCTATTAGCAAAAGTATGCAGGCATAGGACACACCCCTTGCCACGCCCCCTTAAAGGAGAATTATACAAAAAAAACCAAGATTGGTTAAACCCACAAGTGCTTTTTTTTACCACTACTATTCCTTTATATTGGCTTTTGGAGTTTACAAATGCAGCAATTTAGAAATCAGATGAAAGGTTTAGTGCTGGAAAACACTTTTTGAAAGATAAAAAGTGCATTTCATATACAACTATATAGATCAGACCAGACTGAGGGACAAATGAGGAGGAATGAAGGACGGAGGGACATTACTCCAAGTAATGGACAGTCCCTCGAAATCAGGGACAGTTGGGAGCTTCCTGTGTTTGCTATGTGACAGGAAATGAAGGGAACTCTATCCATTGGGACACAGATAGCAAAAAAAACTATAACCCTCCCTTACTTTATCCTAAAGGACCACAGCATATCATGCCGAATCAGCCAGTTCAATAAAAACCAGCCAGCGTTCGGCTTGTGTATATGGCAGCCAATTTGGCTGGCTTCTCTCGAAAGGGGCATGACCGAAAATGAGCTCTTCAGTTTTTTGTTTTTTTTTTCAGCCCACTGAAGAAATAATTGATAGTGTGAACCAGGCTTTACTCTGTGCAAAATAAAGAAAAAAAGTTTTGCCCTTAGTTCTATGCTAATACCTAATTACAAGGTCAATAAAGAAAACCGCAGACAAAGTGGAGCTGTGACAGATAAGCAATATGTGAATAAAGCAATCTCCTGGGTGGTAGAGTAATGTGTACAATCCATTAGTTTCCAACCCCCTAATGGGTGCACAGAAACAGATTAGGAAGGACATAACAAAAGGTGTAAAAGAAGGTGTTAAAAAATTGTAATTATTGCTACCGGGATCCCATTCAGTCACTTCTATCCTTTATTTGATGACAAATAAAATACATACAAAACCGACAGTATTCCCCAAATTGTCCAGCTGAGTTGGGGATCAATTACATTTCTTTCACCTTTAGAAATCCTTTAAAGATCCTACAAAGATCCTACAGAGATCCTATGGTCAAGGTACACATGCTTTCCTGGAGAAGATTGCAGAATTGAAGCAGCTCCATATAGCCAAATATATGGACAGTTCTCCAAATTATTGGGTTTCAAAAATCCACTTTACTTTCCAAAGTTGAGCTGTGTTCAGACTCAGAACAACATCATCCCTCCTTTCCAGATTGTCTTTGTGCACATGAGCTGCTTGCTGGGATTAGACCCCTTTTACACTGAGGCGCTTTTCAGGCGCTTTCATGCTAAAAAAAGCACCTGAAAAACTTACAAAAAACTATTTCAATTAAAATAAATGAATGCTTTCACACTGGGGCAGTGCGCTGGCAGGGCGGTGAAAAAATGCCCCGCTCCATTGAAATGAATGGAAAGCTCTTCAAAAGCGCCTGAAAAGCTCTTCAAAAGCGCTCAGTGTTTTACTGGCAGTTTAGAAGCGCCTCAGTGTGAAAGGGGCCTAAAGCCTCGTACACGCGATCGGATTTTCCCACGGGAATTGTGTGATGACAGGCTGTTGGCGGAAAATCCGACCGTGTGTATGCTCCATTGGATATTTGTTGGCCAACTTTCCATGGACAAATGTTGGATGGCAGGTTTATAAATTTCCCGCGGACAAATGTGTGTTGTCGGATTTTCCGATCGTGTGTAAACAAGTCCATTGGACAAAAGTCCAAAGTACAAACATGCATGCTCGGAAACAAGGACGAGCCAGAAGCGGTCGGTCTTGTAAACTAGCGAGGGTTGTTGACCGGTTATTTATCTGCGGGTTGTGCCACATCCTATATTTAAGAATTTGAGCAAGAGCAGTTCCCCTAGTGGACTTTAAAGGCACATATGGACGAACGTGTAGAAAAGTGTAAAGTATATAAATGATAATTTATTCATAACAAAAATATCATAAAAACATCAATAACGGTTTAACAAATAATAGAGGGAATGCGATTCATACAATTGTACAACTACAACTATTGATACCAATATGCTTGCACCCAACGCGTTTCTGAGTTGTTTTAGCCTCCTTCTTCAGGGGTGGGTGTAAGCTTTAGCAAAGGTTTATTGGCATATATGTAGACTAGTTTCGCATTCCACAGAAATTTAAAAACAAAGGCGCTGACACTGTCGGCCCATCCAGCGTGTTTCCCAATCGTGGTATAGCCGGGTCATTTGGTATCCCCAGAGTATTAATAATCCGTATGTAGCAGATGGAAGTAGCTCAATATAGATGTACATAGGTAGTTTACTTCCTCGTAATGGGAAGAGAGGCCCATATACGTAGGGCGTAGAAAGAATTTAGATCTGGGGTTCCACTGAGGCCAAATGCGGGTCCTGGTTGAACTAATGTAGAGGATTCAAAGGGAAATAGCGAAGATGGTTGGTGTAAACTGAATATAACTCGGATAGTTTATAACATATCAGCCCAGACCGACAGCGTCCTGCACTCAGCAAAGGACTGATGTGTTATAAACTATCCGAGTTATATTCAGTTTACACCAACCATCTTCGCTATTTCCCTTTGAATCCTCTACGTTAGTTCAACCAGGACCCGCATTTGGCCTCAGTGGAACCCCAGATCTAAATTCTTTCTACGCCCTACGTATATGGGCCTCTCTTCCCATTACGAGGAAGTAAACTACCTATGTACATCTATATTGAGCTACTTCCATCTGCTACATACGGATTATTAATTCTCTGGGGATACCAAATGACCCGGCTATACCACGATTGGGAAACACGCTGGATGGGCCGACAGTGTCAACGCCTTTGTTTTTAAATTTCTGTGGAATGCGAAACTAGTCTACATATATGCCAATAAACCTATGCTAAAGCTTACAACCACCCCTGAAGGAAGCTAAAACAACTCCGAAACGCGTCGGGTGCAAGCACATTGGTATCAATAGTTGTAGTTGTACAATTGTATGAATCGCATTCCCTCTATTATTTGTTAAACCGTTATTGATGTTTTTATGATATTTTTGTTATGAATAAATTATCATTTATATACTTTACACTTTTCTACACGTTCGTCCATATGTGCCTTTAAAGTCCACTAGGGGAACTGCTCTTGCTCAAAGTCTTGTAAACTAGCGTTCGTAATGGAGAATTAACATTCGTGACGCGGCAAATCATGAAATCTCCAAATGCAGCGCACAATTCTCTTCTTCTTTAATGGGATAATAATGAAGCTGCTTTGCTGGTGATACTGATGGAGTTTTTGCAAACGAATTTTCAAAGGCTTTTTTTCTAGTGATATCAAGAATAATATTATTATGCTTTTTTTTTTATTTGGGCAAGTCATCACAACACCATTATCCTGTAGTTTTTAATATCAAAGATACAGCTATGTTGGTGTTCCTTGTCAATTTTACATTGTATTTTATAAAATGTAACTGCCTACTCCCAAACTGTCATTTGAAGTAAAACACATAGCCAAGTATTATTCTACACAATTTTTTTATTGTGCATTAAAAAAAGAAAACAAATAAAATTAGACATGATATCTGCCAAAAGAACTTAACCAAAAAGTGCATTCTATGCATCCAAAAATACAGAAAATGGATGAAATCAAATCATTATTATTCAACCAAAAAAATGATGTCAAAGCAATAACTCCAAGGCCAATAATAAATAACACGTTATCTCCTCCGATTCCGCAACATGTCTGGTTGATGAACGGCCGTTCAGAAACCAACTGAAAGGTGCGAAATGAAAAGCGCAAAATGAAAGGTGCGAAATGAAAAGTACGAATCAACACTCACCAAACTTCTACGAACACGAAATTAGCAGAAGGAACCCAAAGGGTGGCGCTAAAGAGCTGAAAAACCACATAGTACGTCACTACGTTCGTGATTGTTGGCCAACAATTGTGTGGCCGTGTGTATGCAAGACAAGTTTAGGCCAACACCCTTCGGACGTTGGCGAATAATCCGACCGTGTGTACGAGGCTTAAAAGTTATCAATCATTCAATGTATGTTTCTTTTTTATTCTTTTTTTTTTTCTTGTCAAATTTGTTTATTGAATTTTAACAATTAGCATACATAAGTATATATGGTGGCAGCAAAAGAAAAGATCACATATATGGTAATAATATTAATATTAATAACTTCCGTTTTCTAGTCCCCTCATACGTGTTGTACGTCACCACGTTCTGAACGGTCGGAATTTGGTGTGACCGTGTGTAGGCAAGCCAGCTTGAGCGGAATTCCATCGGAACTTCTTCGGAAAAACCTTCAGAGCCGGTCGTATGTACAGGGCATTAGACAGGACAATTCGGTTGGTAGCAGACTGGCTGGTGGGTTGAGCAGGGAATTTTCTCAGTTTTTTTTGTATGCGTCGCTCTTCCATGTGCTCCTTGCTGTGAAGGCCAGTTATAGGTGGGGGCACTGGCCATTTGTTTGTCTTTAATGCATAGAGTGTATTAAGGTATAATACCTTGAGGCTTTACAACCACTTTAAGCTGGCCATACAACTTTCTTATTCAATTTCCTTTAGATTTACATTCAACTGTGTAGTGCAAGGGCCTGCCTGATTGCATATGTAGCAAAGTCCTGGGTCCCTCTCGGCCTAATGGTGACCTCCAGAGTTAGGGACAGCTGGCATCCTTCTGTGTAGAGTGGGTTACAAGGCATGGTGGGTGTAATGCAAAGTAGATTGATGGGCGCCAGACACTTCTTGAATGCAAAGAGATTTATTGTCTCTTAGGCTGGGTTCACACTGCTGCGGTGGCAGACATCGTATGTGATTCGCAGCGCACTGCTGTTCACATCACATGCGATGTCTCTGCTGTGCGATATCAGCCATACAGATAGTATGGCTGATATCGCACCGCATTCGGTCCAAACTCGCACAGGACCCTTTTTTTTGTTCGGACCAGAATCGGATCGCATGGGTGTTCACACCTATGCGATCCGATACATGTCCGAATTGTCAGTTCGCAGTGCGATATGCGAGCTGAACTGGGGGTGTCATTAACATTGTATGACACTCCCCAGCAGTTCGCATATGGCAGTGTGAACTGCCGTGCGAGTTGGTGCAATGCGGGAACCCGCAGTAAATTTGCTGCGTTCCCGCACCGCAGCAGTGTGAACCCAGCCTCAAACAGAACTGTGGGAGAGAGGTTTGGGGCCAGGACACCCTTAAGTAGATGCAATGTTAATTGGCAGACTTCGAGACTTCTATAGGTAGACAGCCATGCAGGGAAAGGTATCTAGCCAGACACCACGTGTCTGGCTAGATACACTGCATGTGTAGGACCGCTGTCTCCTATGGCAACAGTCTTGTAACAGTTTCTAACAGGTTGCAATGAACTCTTTCACTTCTTTTACAATCTCCTATTGTAGAACTTCACTTCCACTGAGCACTCAGTCTTTCACTAGACTTACTGATCCACTGGATCCCCTGAGCTCTTCCAATCTAGTACTCAGTATCTTCCTCAAGCATCACCCCCGCTTCACCACTGGATCCCTGGCTTGGCACTCACAGATACTCCTCAAGCTTCACCCTTGCAGTTGCAGACACGTTAGGTCCCTGGCTTGTCACTCCACAAGCATCACCTCTGCTGTCCCGGTGGGTCCCTGACCTGGCCCTTGCTGAAGTATTCCCACTTCTTCAACCGTCCCCAGTTGCTCTGGTACTGGCCTCAGCTTACTCACTATGGTCCCTGGTAACAAGGTGGATGGTCCCGTAGTAGCGACAGCTTTCTTTCTACCACCGACCACAACAGGTTCCCTGGCCGGTGAAACCGTTAGTTCTGGTTGGATGCAAGCCACAGTCCCAACCCTGTGCTGCTCTCTTGCTTCTGGATAGGCCCTCAGACAGCTTAGCAGCCAGATATCCATGGGATAGGTCCAAGGCTTATGGCCTAGCAACCCGGGGCAACACAACACACGTCCACCTAGACAGCCATCCAGGTGGCACAGAACCCCGATCACCTGACCTCACCAAAATAAATAGGCTCTCCCAGCAGGCCAAGGAACCCAAGAAAATCCCTGCCCATTGTCTGAGATACCCCATCTATTTCTAATCTGTCCTTGCAATGCCCTTGTCTTATCTAATGCCACCACATACCCGGCCATCTAGTGACAGAAGAGAGAAGTGCAACAATTCCAGAATTAGGAAGAAATTAATTGACCCCCCTATCAAGGCCAAGGCAACTATCACTTGGCAGATAAATTTAATAGCCACCCTGCCTAAACATCAGGGTGCTACACATACAAATTGAAAGTGTTTAGGTTTGACTTCGTAATATATGGTTTTGGTAAATCTAAAGAAAAATTGTATAATGTCTGGCCAGCCTTAAGCCCCGTACACATGGGCAGAATGTCAGGAGACAAAAAATAAAGGCCGACATTGAGTCGGATATGTATGCTTGAAAACCAGCAGTCGGCCAACTCCCGATCAGCACTCTCAGCCAATGGCGAGAGAGCATTGATCCGAGTGTCCTGGTGGGGAGGGGGACCCTGTCAGAACACAACAGCTCAGCGGGGGAGGTCGCTGGACTAACCTTGCATGGTTAGTACAGCGGCTTCCGACCGGAGCGGTCAGTTTTTTTGTGCAATCCACGGGGTTGCCTGAAAAAAAAAAAACTGTAGTGTGTACCAGGCTTTAGACAGCAGCCAATTAACCTATCAGCATGTCTTTGGAGTGGGAGAGGAAACCCACACAGGCACAGGGAGAGCATACAAACTCCCTGCAGATAATAACCTGACCAGGGCTCAAACTGAGGACTCCAGTGCTGCAAGGCAGAGATGATAACCGCTAAGGTTGCATTCGCATGGGAGACTAGCGCTGGTGCGATTGATGGCAGCAAGAATCTGCTGATTTCTGAAACTGTTTATGCCACCTGTGAGTGGCTGGCTGTTGCTGCTGATCCACGTACACGTCAATGATGGGTTGGTGGCGGGCACAGCTATCCGTGGCTGGCTGCCCACCCAGCGATTGCCTGTAGACTAAGCCCCTGCACTTAGCATGGATCAGGGCGGTCTTTAAGATTGATTGGACCCTGGGCAAACATTTTCTTGGGCCCTCCCGAATCTACTTATTAAAGCGGAGGTTCACACAAAAAATGAACCTCTGCTTTTCGGAACCCTCCCCCCCTCCGGGATCACATTTGGCACCTTTCAGGGGGGAGGGGGGTGCAGATACCTGTCTAAGACAGGTATTTTCACCCACTTCCGGCATAGACTCCCATGGGAGTCTATGCCTCTTCCCGTCCCCACCGCGCTGTCTGCTGGGACCCACACGGGTCCCAGAGACAGCGGGGACCAGTTAGGAAGCGCAGCGCGACTCGCGCATGCGCAGTAGGGAACCTGGGAAAGTGAAGCCGCAGCGCTTCACTTCCTGATTCCCTTACAGAGAATGGCGGCGGCAGCACCCGAGGACCGAGGGACGTTTTGGTCTCGGGTGCCGACATCGCTGGACCCTGGGACAGGTGAGTGTCCTTATTTTAAAAGTCAGCAGCTGCAGTATTTGTAGCTGCTGACTTTTAAAAAAAAAAATTTTCGTGGGACTCCCTCTTTAACTATGTGCGGGCAGTGCGGGCTCAAGGGGCAGCTGATTTGGGCCCCACAACAATGACTGGGCCCGGGGCAGCTGCCCCTTTTGTTCTGCGTTAAAGATGGCCCTGGCATGGATCACTTTAAAATGACCATTTCTTTGTCCATACAGGGCACAGTAAAAGTGCCATTTAACGCTTTCCAAAGAAGCATTGCTCCCACACTGCACGAGCACGAGGACAGGGGAAAGAAATCCCTGTGAGGGCTTTAAACCAACATGTCAGAGCATAAATCGGGGTATGGACTCCTCTCGTTCAGATGGGAGATGAAATGAAATAGTTCCTGAGCAGGTCACTTGCCATCAGATGCAGCTTGCCACTTGCCACTGTCGCCTGCTGCCAGATGCAGTATGTCACTTGTCACCGTCACATGCCACCAGATGCAGTGTCACTTTCCACCCACAGCCTGCCCACTGTGCAGTGTCACTTGAACCCGCAGCCTGCCCACTGTGCAGTGTCACTTGCCACCACAGCTTGCCCATCTTAGAGTGTCACTTGCCACTGCAGCCTGCTTACTGTGCAGTGTCACTTGAACCCGCAGCCTGCCCACTGTTGGTTGCCACCGCAGCCTGTCCACCTTAGTGTCATTTGACACCACAGCCTGCCTACCTTAGAATGTCTCTTGCCACTGCAGCCAGCCACCAGTCTAACACACCAGTGCCCCAGCCTCCCAGGGAAGGTGAACACCCCCCCCGTGGCTCCTCCCAGTGGTAGTGTGGCACAGGGGTTGGGGGGTCCCCTGCTTTTAAGCATGCTGGAGCCTGGAGCCCGGAGATGATAGAGGAGGTTTGTGCCGGCGAACGTTCAAGGTGGAGGCAGAGCCGGCCTGGAGATGATAGGAGTCGGGTGGAGTTGACATCCTTTGTGGAGGTGGAGCATGCCCAAGCCCGGATAGAGGAGGTGGGTGGGTGCCAGACGTTCGTGGTGGAGGCAGAGCCGACCCAGAGATGGTAGAGGAGGTGGGTGGAGTGGGCATCCGTGCTGGAGGTGGAGCCCGCCGTGCGGAGAGCACTAGGCAAAGTGGAGGAGGAAGTTAACTCCTCCTCCACTTTGAATGCAGGGCAGGGAGTCCCGGTCATGACGTCACTGGTTGCTAGATGCCAGGCGGCTGTAGCAACAGTGGTCTGGCCAGTAGAAGAGTCTCTAAGGTAATGGTGGAGGCGGAGCGAGCGCCAGCGCTATGGCGGGGTTTGCTCCTCTGTCAGCTTCATTCCGGGACACTGTATTGTCCTGGAATGAAGGTGCCCAGGACCTGGGACAGACCTGCCAATTGCAGTACTGTCCCGGGCAATCCGGGACATGTGGTCACCCTAGCTTCCCCATATCTGGAAGTGCAAAGTATTTCTCTTCTCTCTCAGTAACTGAACGGAGCAGTAAGAGAGCAAAGGAAAGGTGAGTAGATCTTGCTAAAGAGAGCCAAGTGATCTTTTAACTTTCCCCTGTAATTGGTCTTTAAATTTTGAGATTATTTTGATGCAAATATTTCCATTAACTTGTCCATTTTAGGATTTGCCTCTAGGTTGACTGTTAATTAATATATATTCATCAGTTTTATTTTTACATATATTTCCATGATAGCTCAAGTAAGGAAAGTCTTTAGTATTCCCCTGATCATTAATTACAGAATTCTTTATGCATTGCAGACCTAACAGGGAGGGGCCCAAACTATGAACAGCTTATGGTGAACATAGGACTAGAAAGATTTATGTTAAAGCATTTTTTAACCCAAAACTTCATATTCCTGATATATGGCTGCTGTACCATCATGTACTTGTATGAGAAAGTCTCCTGTTCTCTTTGTATTGCTTCCTTTGTGTGAAATCCCTGGTGTTCCTGCCAGTCTACTTTCCCGTTAAAAAGTGACCACACTAGGCATGAGAGTACACCGTGATCAGTTCTCTAGCTCTGCTGGGAACTAAACCTGCTCGCCGCCAATGAAACGCCCCGCCCCCCCCCCCCCCGCTGCACATCCATTCACTGGGAAGATCAGTGTGCTGCTGCTTCTCCTCTCTCCAGCTCTTATGCAGCTGAGAACAGAGGGAATATGTTCACTTATAAAAAAGGGAAAAAAGGGATTTACCATGTTTTTTTTTTTTAGATCTATACAAAAATGTTTTGCATTTAATTTCTATTTTAAACTGAATGGATTGTTTTCCAAGGTGATCGTTTACAAATCACTTTAACCACATCAGCCCCGGAAGGATTTGCCCCCTTATTGACCAGGCGTCGTTTTACCTGACAATTGTGTGGTCGTGCGACAATGTACCCAAACAAAATTGATGTCTTTTTTCCCACAAACAGAGCTTTCTTTTGGGGGTATTTGATCACCTCTCCGGTTTTTGATTTTTTGCGCTATAAACAAAAAAAAAGAGCGACAATTTTGAAAAAAAAATATTTTTTTTTTTACTTTCTGCTATAATAGGTATCACCAAGGGGACACCAACATAGTTGTATCTTTGATCTTATAAATTACAGGATAATGGTGTTGTGGAAACTTGCACAAAAAAAAAAAATAAAAAAAAAAAAAGCATAATAAGCATATTCTTGATATCACCAGAAAAAAAAAGCCTTTGAAAATTTGTTTGCAATGACTTCATCAGTATCACCAGCAAAGCAGCTTCATTATTATCCCATTAAAGAAGAAGAGAATGTGATTTCAATTCTCCATTACGAACGCTAGTTTACAAGACTGACCGCTTCTGGCTCGTCCTTGCTTCCGAGCATGCGTGTTTGTACTTTGGACTTTTGTCCGACGGACTTGTGTACACACGATCGGAAAGTCCGACAACACACATTTGTTGGCGGAAAATTTGAGAACACGCTAGCCAACATTTGTTGGCGGAAAGTCCCACAACAAATGTCCGATGGAGCGTACACGCGGTTGGACTTACCGCCAACAAGCTCACATCCATTTCCCATTGGAAAATCCGATCGTGTGTAAACGGCATAAGAGAAATTCCCGAAACATGTCCTGTTGAGGGTATTTGAGGACAGGGTTGAGAACCACTGCTCTAGACAACCCCAGTGTTTCATGGAACCCTGATCTAGACCTATAAATGGAACCCAAACTAGGGACAGCAGTGCTGTACATAGGGATAGAAAGATTTATGGTCAGAGGGACAGCAGTGGTTGTACCACCTCTACCTATAGCACTTTGCATTAAACCTTGTAGTCTTTCGTGCATCTTCAACTACTTTGTTTACCGTATTGGTTATACCCTACGTTTCTATTTCTTTCCCAAATTGGGACCTGCTCTGGTTTCTCCAGGAAGGTCAGTAGAAGTGTATATGAAACTAACATGTTCTATGTCATGTTGCATGCTGTGGTGATGAGCGCACCTTATGGAACAGGCCTTAGGCTTGTGTTTTCTCCTGTCTTCTTCACCTGAGCGACATAATTAGATGTGTTTTGTAAGATCCCCCGGGGACATAAGACTCAGCCATGAGTTGCCTGCGTCCACACTTCCTTATAAGATGGCCCAACCCTGAAGGGGTTAAGGCTAAGATTCTGCCTCCTTTACCTTACCAGGAGGTGTGAGCTCAGAGTCTGGGGGAGGAGAGGAGCTCTTCACCTGTGTCAATAGGTAACTCATTTCCCGCACTGCTCATTAGTGTGCAGGAAGCCTTGGGCTGAGCAACCAGCTGTCACAGAGACTGAGATCCAGGTAAGACCTTGTCCTCTTTATACTTCGCTGTGATTTCTGTACAGTGTATTGAGTTCTATACATCGCCTGCATATTATATATATATACACACACACACATCATGCTATGCCGACACCATGCATGTGACTATCCAAAATGACAGATCATTTCTATATTAAACGTAATATGGATTTTTGATAAAAGATAGCGAGTGTATATACAGTATGTTGTTATAGTCTGTGTGTATTAGTGTTATGATAAATATACTTGCAAAGTGTATCTGTCATGTATATAGAGATATATATTATAGAAATGTAATACATGTGTATATAAAACAATAGCATTAAAAGGGTATAAATATAAAGTGTGTTTATCAAGACATAAAAAGAGAGAGATATATCTCCTATCTATCTCTCTTGTTATGTCTTGATAAATACACTTTATATTTATACCCTTTTTTATTGCTATTGTTTTATATACACACATTTTTTACATTTCTATTATATATAATAGAAATGTAATAAGTGTGTGTGTGTGTGTGTGTGTGTGTGTGTGTGTGTGTGTGTGTGTATATATATATTATATAAAAATATATATAATGCAAAAAAAGGGTATAAATATAAAGTGTGTTTATCAAGACATTAAAAAGAGAGATAGAGATATATTCTTCTTCCTCCTCCCCCTTTTTTTGGCAAATAGCGGGGTTGCCAACCTCCAGTAAATTTACTGACAGTTTGTAAAAATCTGTGGTGTGTGTTTTTGTTTTTTTTGTTTTTGTTTTTTTTTTTGGTTTATTTATTTTTTATTTTTCTTTACAACTGCCAGTAAATATCAGGGGCTGATCATTTCATGCTGCGTTGACTTTTTAAGTGTAAATCAAGCAAATGACTTTGTTATAAGTATTGTCAGTGTTTCCATATCATGTTTATACTGTTCAAATGTTCACTGTGTTAGTTTTTAATAGGAGTTCTGTCATTTCTCAGGTTGCCAGTAAAAAGAAATGTGCTCTGCCAGTAAATTTTCCCCATGTTTTGCCAGTAAAAAATCCTGCAGGAGGTTGGCAACCCTGGCAAGGTAGTATCACCCGATGAGCACGACCCATTCGCTTAGCAGGACTCATTGAATGGAGCTGCTTGCAATGCATTCATTTGCGGCTTTTTAGCGGTTAATACAGGTGGTGAGAGCATAACAGAACGCCTCCTCGCTGCCTGTCAAATGTCCTCTGAAAAGCAATCCACCATGGATCACTCCTCGGAGGGTGCCACATGTATAAATGGTCACTTTGTTTTGAAAAAGCTGGAGAACACTGAGCTGATTTACTAAGATTGGAGAGGTTCAAATCTGGGGCTGCTCTGCATTTTTTTTTTTTTTTTTTTTTTTTTTGTCAAGACTTAATATAACAAGCTGAAGTTTATTTATTTGTATTATTTATTACAGATACTTATATAGTGCTGTCAATATACGCAACGCTTTACATATACACGGTCTTGTCAAAAGTATTGGGACACCTACCTTCACACACATGAACTTTAATGGCATTCCAGTCTAAAGGCCCGTACACACGATACGGAAATCGATCTGCCGGTTTTCGGATCATTAGTACGGTGCTTTCGTCAGGGAAAAGCTGGATGGGGCGGACTTTAAAAATTTTTTTGTCGTGCCTGAACTTAACGTCCGATTTTCATTTAGTTAGTACGGTTTTCATACAAAAATTGTAATGGCAAGACTACGCATGCTCAAACAAAAGAATACTTCCAAAACTAGTCAACACGTTACGTCACTTCTGAAGTTGTATTCTGTTGTACGAGAATTTTCTTATTGTGAGCAACTTCTTCGCTTTCGACATGAGACTAGCATGCCACAAAAAATGGACATTCGGTCATCCGAAAATCTGATGGTGTGTACGAGGCTTTAGTCCGTAGGGTTCAATATTGGGTTGGCCCTCCCTTTGCAGCTATAACAGCTTCAACTCTTCTGGGAAGGCTGTCCACAAGGTTTAGGAGTGTGTCTATGGGAATGTTTGACCGTTCTTCCAGGAACCTGACTGGCCTGAACCCAATAGAACACCTTTGGGATGAATTAGAGAGGAGACTGCGAGCCAGGCCTTCTCGTCCAAAATCAGTGCCTGACCTCACAAATGCGCTTCTGGAAGAATGGTCAAACGTTCCCATAGACACACTCCTAAACCTTGTGGACGGCCTTCCCAGAAGAGTTGAAGCTGTTATAGCTGTAAAGGGTGGGCCAACTCAGTATTGAACCCTACGTACTAAAGCCTCATACACACAATCGGATTTTCGTCCGGGAATTGTGTGATGACAGACTGCCTAAAATCCGACCATTCGTACGCTCCATCAGACAATTGTTGTCCAACTTTCCGCCAACAAATTTTGGATGGCAGGCTAGTAAACTTTCGGCAGACAACGGTCTGTTGTCAGATTTTCGTATCGTGCGTACACAAGTCCGTCGCACAAAGTCCAAAGTACAAACCCGCATGCTCGGAATCAATGCTCACCAAACACGTCATTAGCAGAAGGTGCCCAAAGGGTGGCACCCAAGAGCTGAAATTCCTCGTAGTACGTCACTACGTTTGTTGGCCGACAATTGTGTACCGTTTGTATGCAAGACAAATTCACGGCACGCGTCCCTCGGACAAAAGTCTGATGCTTTGTTGGCCATTAATCCGTTCGTGTGTACCAGGCTTAAGACTGGGATGCCATTAAAGGTGCATGTAAAGACAGGCGTCCCAATACTTTGACAATAATAGTGTATATTGCACATTCATATCAGTCCCTGCCCTCGAGGAGCTTACAATCTGAGGTCCCTAACTCACAATTATACATACACATACTAGGGCCAATTTAAACAGGGGAGCCAGGAGGGGCCCCGCTCCCTCCTGGCTCCCCTCATTTCTATTGACCCATCACTATAAAGGATTGCATTACTAGCCAATTGAAAGGTGTATAAGGCAGTAGGTGGTGGGAAAGCTCCATTGCTTCCAAAGCTTAACTCATTCAAAAGTGTATTTGCCTATATTTCTAATAAGTAGATAAATATTGATTATATTAATAAATTGTAGATTTTTTTTTTTTCATGTGGTCAGTTAAATGTGCAATATTGAATATTAAACATTTTATGGTTTCCAGCAAGCAGATGGAGTGTGGTGGGTTGCTGTTTAAAGGGTAACCAGGCTACTCTTAACTGCTATACTGAAAAAAAAAATCTGTTCTTTACAAAGCTTTATACTTTAAGTTCAGATTTCAACATAGCTATATAGGGCAGTGAAGTGACACACCCTGCCTTACTCTGCCTGTTATTTACGTCTGTGTGTTTTTTTTTTTTTTGTTTTTTTTTTGTTTTTTTTTAATCGCTAAGATTTAGTGCCCTCTTCGTCATTGGGTAAATGATTTATTGCTGGACTTGGAATTTTCTTGTGTAAACTACCCTCAGTTCATGTTTGCTTCATATAAATAACACATGACATAGGTGACCTATCTGAAACATGACGTCTTATAGGTAGCCCTTGTGTTTTGTAACTCTAGAGCTGACCTATCAACGCCTATGTATTGTATGTTATATATTCATAAAAAGTGTAGCAGAATCTCTGACCTCCTCCAGTCTAATGGGAGCCTTCAAGGCCAAAGATAACTGACCTCCTCCAATAAGTGGTGAGTTGTGAGGCATAATGGGTGCAAAGGTGGTAAAAGTCATTGGGCGCCAGACACTTCTCGGATGTAAAAGAGGTTTTATTTCTTTGACAGTCCTTTTTTATATCTTGTAGGGGGAAGAGGGTTAGGGCCAGGACACCCTTAAGTAGTTGCAATTTCAAATGGAAGACTCTGAGACTTCAATAGAACAGCCGTAGAGGGAAAGGCCCCAGCAAGGCGCCACTTCTGCACGTGCAGGATTGCTGTCTCCTATGGCAATAGTACTTAAAGAGGGAGTCCACCCACACCGCAAAAAAAAAAAAAAATATTAAAAGCCAGCAGCTACAAATACTGCAGCTGCTGACTTTTAATAAATGGCCACTTACCTGTCCCAGGGTTCAGCGATGTCGGCGGGCGACGCCGAGAACACGCTCGGTTCTCGGCAGCTGCCGCCGCCATCCTAGGTGAGGGAATCAGGAAGTGAAGCGTTGCGGCTTCACTTCCCGGTTCCCTACTGCGCATGCGCGAGTCTCGCTGCGCATCGTAAGTGGTCCCCGCTCTCTCCTGGGAGCTGTGTGTTTCCCAGGAGACAGCGCGGAGGGACAGGAAGAGGCATAGACTCCCATGTGAGTCTATGCCGGAAGTGGCTGCAAATACCTGTCTAAGACAGGTATCTGCACCCCCCTCCCCCCTGAAAGGTGCCAAATGTGACACCGGAGGGGGGGAGGGTTCCGAAAAGCAGAAGTTCCATTTTTGTGTGGAACTCCGCTTTAAACTGTTCCTAACTCAAAGTAACAGTTCTCTCAGCTGTACTACAACTTCTCTTTGTAGTTCTTGGGCCCCTTGAGCTCCTGGTCTCTCATTGGACCCTTTGATTCACTGACTCTGAATCCCGTGAGCTCCTCAAGGCCTTTGCGGTGGTATCTACCTCAAGCGTCATCCACGCTTCCCTGCTGGTTCCCTAGCATAGCACTTCGGATACCTTCAAGCTTCACCCCTGGTGACCGGCTCGGTCCCTAGCTTCACACACAAGGCTGCTCTGCAAGCGTCACCTCCGCTGGTTGGGTCCCTGACTCGATCACCGCCTGAAGTTTCCCGATTCTCCACCGTCCCCGTTTGGTGAGAATACTGCTACTACTGCCACTACTAGTGGCGACAGCTTCCCCTCTACCTCCAACTACCGTCAGGTTCTCCGGCTGGCAGAACCGTCACTTCTGGTTGGACTGCAAGCCGCAGTCCCAACCTTGAGCAGTTTTTTTGCTTAGTGCAGGGAAGGATTAGAACCCCTATCAGTTTATTCTGTCTGTGCCCCACAAATGAGATTTCCTTTCCCTTTTTCCTGTCCTGGAGACATTTGTGTCACCCGCTGTCTCCTCCTCATTCATCTTCAATGCTGAGAAAAGGACTGGGGAATCTGTGTCCTCAGTCCTTTCCCTGTCTCAAAGGGGGAGCTATCAGGGGTCTAGAGAGACTGAGGACACAGATTCCCCAGTCCAGTCTCACCAAAGCCCCCAAAAAATATAAAAAAAATTAATTGTAAAAAACTTAAAGTATAAAAAAAACTACTGACACCTCTCCCCCCTGCCCTACCAACACTGTCCACTGCCTCAACCCCCCCAAACAGAATTGTGAACAAAAATTAAAAATAATTTCAATTGTAAAAAAAAAAAAATCAATACGTAAAAATAAAAAACTGACACCATCCACTGCCACATACCCCCTTCCCCAGAAGCACTGTGAAAAAAGAGTATGCGGGAGCGTAGCACCACCTCCCTGAAATGAGTTTTTGCAGGTTGGGATGTCTGCAATGTCCACCAGCAATAAGGGGTATAAAGGGGGGACCTAAGCAATTTGCAGTAGGAACCTTGACTGGGGTAATAGCATTGATCTCTATTCGCCTCATGCAACATATTCCCAGTTTCATATCATCTTCTGCAGCATATCCCCAGCCAAAAAAATGTAGCCTGTCCACACTCTCTATCCTCTATTAGGTCTGCAGTCTCTGACAGTCCTCTGAAGCATTACTTATATTGGGCATTATGTGCAGCCCTTTGGTGATGTCAGGGGCTGCATTTGAGGCCCCCCTGCTCAAAGCTGATCACTACTGCCATACCTCCCAGCTTTTTGAGATGGGAATGAGGGACACCTACCAGCAAAAGTATGCAGGCATAGGACACGCCCCCTTAAAGGAGAATTGTACAAAAAAAACAAGATTGAATAAACCCACAAGTTTTTTTTTTTTTTTTTTTTGTTTTGTTTTTTTGTTTGTTTTTTGTTTTTTTTTGTTTTTTTTTTTTTTTGTTTTTTTTTTTACTACTACTATTCCTTTATATTGGATTTTAGAATTTACAAATGCAGCAATTTAGAAATCAGATGAAAAGTTTAGCGCTAGAAAACATTTTATATACAACTATATAGATCAGACCAAAATGAGGGACAAATGAGGGGGGCAGAGGGACATTGCTCCAAATCAGGGACAGTCCCTCCGAAATCGGGGACAGTTGGGAGATATGACTACTGCTATAGAGGTACCTTTTTGTAAGTTGTCTATTTCTGGCCACCAGTAATAAAGGAGAATAAGGAGGGGAGCTTTGTAGGCTTCTCATTTCTAATTAATGTAAAAATGCTGTAAATAGGGACGAGTTGCTGGTTGGAAAAATGTGGGCATTGCAGTTGCCATTTACTAACCCAGTGGACTGGCAGGTAAGAAAAAAAGTATAGAAAAACTATACTCTGGCACTTCTGTGGTCCCTTTTTGTTTATTATAAATAGGATTTTGTTATAAGCCACTGTCTGCTGATGGGGACTTCCGTCAAAAATTTAGCTCTGGGCTGTGAGATTTGTAGTTCTACCCCCAGCTAAGAAGTTTTGTAGTGGATCAGATGGGTGATGGGTTTACCCATCCCTAGTCTTCATCCACATTGAGTAACAAGTGTTTTAATTTCACATCTCCCTGCAGAATGGATTGTAAATATCAAATATGTAAATATGAAAAATTGCACATGTATAGGGAAACCTATGGAGGAGATGTACTAAAACCAGTGCACTCAGAATCTAATGTAGCTGTGCATGGGAGCCAATCAGCTTCTAGCTTCAGCTTCTTCAGTTCACTTTGACAATAAAACCTGGAAGCTGATTGGTTTCTATGCACAACTGCACCACCAGATTTGTCACCATGCAATTTTGGTAAATAACCCCCCATGTCTGAGGAGATTGTTGTGTTTTGTGTTAATTGCCTCAAGGAAATGTGATCTAAATTAGAAAACAAATCTGTTTGTCTTCTCTGGATTTCCATTTATATTGGAAGCAATGCCTGTTCCATGCATACAATGCTCTGTATGAACTCCATGATTTCCATTTTCTGCCGGCATGTGATAGGACAATATTTGACTGTTAAATTGATGTTTGCTTTTCCCTTCTTTATTGTGATTGGATAGATCTTGGAAGTGTAATCTTCCTATGTGAGATTTAAATCTTTTGTAAGCGTGATGTAGAAGTAAGAAGAGATAGCCCGCCCCCCCCCCCCCCCCCCGCACACCTCGCCCGCCCCCCCGCACACCTCGCCCGGGGCCGCAGTCCTCTATGATTAATCTCCGAGGGTGAAGTGAGATTTCTTTTTTTTTTTTTTTTTTTTATTTCAAATTTATTGAAATGTCAAAATAAATTTCACTCATTTTTATGCACCGCAGCTCAGTTGTGGTGCATAGAAACCGTATGCATTTTGCACCGCACTGCTCAGCACTCAGGGGCGCTGTTGCTGTTTGAACAGGAGACATAGAAAACAATTGCCCTTGTAAAGACCTGTGTTTTGCTAGTGCAGAAATCACAGACCCCCCTTTTACATCTTTGTCTTCAGTCCCCCTCCTTCAAATCACATCACAGACCCCCTTTTACATAAGTGCGCTCAGCCCCCCCTTAACATCATATTCCCCCCCCCCCCTCATTACAGACTGACCCATCACAGATCCCCCCCCCCCCCCTCCCATATATCACTGACTGATTCCCCCCCATATATCACTGACTGATTCTCCCCCCCCCCCCCCCCATATATCACTGACTCTCCCCCCCCCCCCCCCCCATATATCACTGACTGATTCCCCCCCCATATGTCACTGACCTGATTCTTCCATCCCCCCCATATATCACTGACTGATTTCCCCCCCCCCCCTACATCATTGGACCGCAGTGCGCCATTTAGTGACGCCTGCTGTAAAGCATCAGTAATTGGAGATTTAGATGAGTTGCTGTTTTGACACACTCCAGTACACGATATTATGAGCGGACATTGTTAGTCTGCCCAATACTAACCAACAACAAAGCCTCAAAGGGGGTGACAACCTTTTCCTTCTTTTTTCCTTCTTCTTCTTTCCATCTAATCAGCAAGCTCTTCAACGTATGCATGAAGGTTAACCTTCTGTGTGCAGCGCCCCCCGTCCTTACCTGGGCCCCCTCCAATCCAGATATGTTCACAATAACCATGACTGGATGGGGACTCTCCCTCCTCATTGGCTGACACAGCAGCGGAAGCCCATTGACTCTCACTGCTGTCAATCACAGCTAATGAGAGAACGGGGGGGGGGGGGGGGGGCGAGCCACAGTTTTGTGTTTTTTATAAATGCATTAAGCAGCTTCTCGGGAGCAAGCGTGCAGTGGTGCCCCCAGGGCAAGTAGCTTTCTCTGGGGGCACTGCTCGAAGGGGAGGAGCCGAAAAGAAGAGGCCTATGTATAACGTGTGTTATTTTAGAGGGGAAAAAATGAAGCTTTAGTATTCAAGTGCTGATTCAATCCATGATTTAACCTCTTCCTTACTGGGCACTTAAACCCCCCTCCTGCCCAGACCAATTTTCAGCTTTTCAGCGCTGACACATTTTGAATGACAATTGCGCGGTCATACAACACTGTACCCAAATGAAATTTTTATCATTTTTTTTTCCCACAAATAGAGCTTTCTTTTAGTGGTATTTAATCACAGCTGAGATTTTTATTTTTTGCTAAACAAACAAAGATGGAAAATTTAAAAAAAAAAAAAAAAAAATGTTTCATAGTTTGTTATAAAATTTTGCAAACAGGTAATTTCTCTCCCTCATTGATATGCGCTGATGAGGCAGCACTGGTGGGCACTGATAGGCTGCACTGATGGGCACAGATAAGGCGGCACTGATGGGTGGCGCTGGTGGGCACTGGTAGGTGGCACTGCTGCCTATTGCTAGATGGCACTGGCAGGGGGCAGATCAGCTTGCCTTGATCGGGACTGATGTCCCTCTCACGGCCGCCGGTGATCGGCTTTTTTTTTTTTCCTCCTCACGCTGTCAGCGCGAGGAGAAAAAATAGTCGATTACCGGCTCTGTTGACATCACATGATCAGCTGTCTTTGGCTGACAGCTGATCATGTGGTAAGGGGTCGGGATCGACCCCTTACTCCGATCTGTGATCAGGCGAGTCTCATAGACTCGCTAATCACAGAGCGCACCGCGAGCGCCCTGCAGGGGGCGCGCAGGCCTCTCGTGCACGGGATGACGTCAATGGACGTAGTCTCGGCAAAGCAGGTCCGCGCTGTAGCCGTCATTAGGCTATAGCACGGATCTCAGGTGGTTAAACAATCCAAACAATAACAAGTAGAGGCTGACCGCACTCCAGAAGCCAGAAATATTTAAACTTTAATGTATAAAATCCATACACAAAACATCAGTTTCCAGATACAGGATGACAGCAGTTAACGCGTTTCATGTAGGAAGCACTTAGTCATAACATAGATACACCTGTCATTCATCTCCTGTTGAGTTATTTTGAGGGGACAGCAAATTTACACTGTTATACAAGCTGTACACTCACTACTTTACATTGTAGCAAAGTGTCATTTCTTCAGTGTTGTCACATGAAAAGATAGAATAAAATATTTACAAAAAATGTGAAGGGGTCTACTCCCTTTTATGAGTTCAAATCCAAGTGTGTCCACTTCTTCTTCACCAGCCGACTGCTCTTGATAGACTTGGGGAATTCTAAGAAACATATGACACTAACAAAAGAGAGCGCACTGGCCACGTAAAGTGTCTCAGAACAGTTTAATAAAATGGAATCAAATCACAAACCTAGGAAGTGTATAAAATCAATATCCTCCATGTGAAGGTCAATAGTCTAACCACCAACGTTAAGCTGAATTAGCTGTGTCTGCATTGTGCCTCGCTTGGCTGAAACTTGGGACAAGTCCCTTCTGTCAGAGCCTGACGGGTCCCTATTCTTACCTGTTTGCTGAGCTTTTCTCGACTGTTTTCCTTCCCACGCGGTATGCCAACATCAGTTCATACATTGTTACTTGTTTGCGGCTCTATGTAAATAAATATACACATTAGGTAATCTAGACATTAGGTGGAAGCAAAGGTTTAAAGATACAAATGCGTTATAGAGGATTGTAGCAAACCTTATGATATATTTTTTATTTAATTTTTGGTAGTTGCTGGAGCGGTAAACCACCTAATGTCTTTCACTTAGCGAGTCTTTGGGTGAAATTTGTGTGCCGAGTTCCCGGTTTGCTGTGCCCATAAGGGGTTCCTACTATATCCACTGGATATTTTTGGAGAACATAACCGAAGGATCTAGGACTCCCAAAACTCCCAGGTGGACAGGAACCAAATTCAGACTTTTGGAAAGGGGGAACCTACTGTTCAATTATATATTTGGCTGCATGGATAAAGACCCACTTACACGAGGCTGCCTATATGCGTATGCTTGTTGGAAAGGAGTTGATTGTACCTAAAGTGGAACTATGGCCTTCCGTTTAAATAAAATCAAAATATTCTGCAGCACTTAATTTATAAGTACTTCTGCATTCACTATTTTCTCTTGATTCCCCCCCCCCCCCCCCCCCCCCGTAACATCCCACAAATGCTTGTTGAACCTGCAAGTGACAGTGTGGCAACAACACTGCACTGCTTCTGCATTTAGAGCTGTGTTGTCACGCCATTAAAGGGGGTGTGGCTATCAGCATTGTCACTGCTAATTCACAATCCTGTAGCTTGTCAATCAGCACCTAGCCACACCCAATCCTGCCCACAGCAGCACCGTTTCTGTTGCTGAACCCATCTCATTGTGAGCTGCAGTTTCTGGGAAGGGGAGCATGTGAGACACAAATGAAGGCGGTTTTGGCTCAGTCAGGAAAGGTAAAGGTATTTCTTTACTTTAACCACTTGCCCTCCGGCGTGCGATGCTGTACCCAAATAAAATGTAGGTAATTTTCTTTTCCCACAAATGGAGCTTTCTTTTGGTGGTATTTGATCACCTCCTGAGTTTTTTTGTTTGCGCTTTTTTTGTTTTTTTGAAATTTAAAAAAAAAAAAAACAAACTCTTTTTTTACTTTCTGCTCTAAAACATATCCATTAAAAAATGTAAAAAAATCATACATTTAGGCCAAAATGTATTCTGCTCCATATTTTTCGTAAAAAAAAAAAAAAAAAAAAAATCCCAATAAAGGTATATTGATTCTTTTGCGCAAAAGTTATAGCATCTACAAACAATGGAATTTGTATTTTTATTATTTTATTTATTTTATTTTTTTACTAGTAATGGCGGCGATGTTCTGTCTCTCCAATCTAAGCATTGAAGGTGTGATCTTCTTAACTTACAGTTGTGTTAAGATGTCGATAACCCCAATCTTATTTGGATAAACAGACAGTGACTCGATCTAGATGACACCTTGTTGATCTTGTAAAGTTTAATCCATAAACTGTGAGGATCTTACAACAATGACCATCGGATAGGTCAAAAGATCATAATGTGATCCAGTCCACACATGTGCTGAGATGCATTACTGGGAAAATGAAGAAAGGGTGGGGCTAACTATACAGGATAAGCTGAGATACAGGAAGGGGAGGAACTGGGGAGAGAATAATACATATAACATTTAAAGGCATATCACAAGGCATGTGAAACATGACAGGCGATCAGCTACTTATATAAGGACTGCGACATTGCGGCGGACAAATCGGACACTAAGTGACACTTTTTGGGGACCAGTGACACTAATACAGTGATCAGTATTAAAAATATGCACTGTCACTGTACTAATGACACTGGGAGGGAAGGGGGTTAACATCAGGGGCAATCAAAGGGTTAAATGTGTTCCTAGGGAGTGCTTACTAATTGGGGGGGGGGGTGCTTTTACTAAGGGAAGGCAGAGATACGTGTTCCTGCTTTGTAGGAACACAAGATCACAACCTTCCCTTTTCACAGAACGGCGATCTGCCTTGTTTACATAGGCAGACCGCCATTCTGCCTGTGTCCCGAACAATCGGCAGGTCCCAGCGGACATCACACCAGCCGGACCCACTAATTGGCTGCTGGCACCCCAGACTCGGAAGTGCAGCATCATGTACGTGATTCTGCACAGCAGAGCCACCTTGGTGCTTGTTTCCTTCCATCGCTCATCTCCAAGTATATTCAATGTCTCTTATCCTGTGTGTCTCTGTTCACACCTAGAAGAAGCAATGTTTAAAGGAATCATGTATTAAGATGTGATACATTTTGGTATTATGTTTGTTTAGTTGATTAGTAAGTTTATGGAGGAGATGAGTAGTAGAATCAATTATCGGTGAATGTTGGTTTACATAGATTTGAGGATATAGAGCACAGAGGGGGTTAATTCAAGTTAGGAGAGGTGATGTAGGTTACACCTGTGTGGACACACCCTGTGGTGTTGGTATAATAGGTATGATGTTTGCTGCAGATCAATACACACGGCCTGATGAACAGCATGTTATGCTCGTAACTGTACAGTAGCTGCTACATTTTACATGTTCATGAGGAAATTTCAGTAAATTCTTTGCAAGAATATTGGTGGATCATTGGGAACCCACCGTGACACTGCTCCAGAAGAACAATAGACACCAGAGAAGTAACTCACCCCATTACCTAATTTATTAACCCATTAACTCATTTATTCAGGGAAGCTTATCCCACACCCACATAACTGTCCCTGAGCCACCCCCATCAAATCATTCTTTGCAGCTATTACCTTTTGTACCACCACCCCCTCCCTTTAGAATGTAAGCTCTACGAGCAGGGCCCTCCTGTACCTTTTTGTATTGAACTGTACTGTAATTGTGTTGTCCCCCTTATACATTGTAAAGCGCTGCGTAAACTGTTGGTGCTATATAAATCTTGTATTATAATAATATTACCTGTGTTATATAATATATATATATATATATATATATATATATATATATATATATATATATATATATATATATATATATATATATATATATATATATATATATATATATATATATATATATATAGTGCTGCCAGCATTGCTGCAGAGGTTGAAGGGGTGGGGGGGGGGGTTAGCCTGTCAGTGCTCAGACCATACACCACACACTGCATCAAATTGGTCTGCATGGCTGTCATCCCAGAAGGAAGTCTTTTCTAAAGATGATGCACAAGAAAACCTGCAAACAGTTTGCTTAAAGTGGTTGTATACCTTTTTTATTTGTAACTTTTACCTACAGGTAAGCCTATAATAAGGCTTACCTGTAGGTAAAAAAATATCTCCTAAACCTGTAAGGTTTAGGAGATATTCCCCTCGCAATGAGCCACGCAATGCGCACAGGGGACTCTCGGCTGACAGCCCGGCAAACTCCGGCGCTTGCCGGGCAGAAGTCTCCCGCGCACATGCGCGGGAGTGACGACATCGCGGCTCCGGCCACTCACAGCGCCGGAGCCGCGATACCCGGAAGACACGCCGAGGGGAGAAGTCAGTTCCCTCGGCGTGGACCAGGTGAGATGCCGGCGCCTCGTTCTAAGGTAAGTATCTCATAATGAGCTAGTATGCGGTGCATACTAGCTCATTATGCCTTTTCCCTTGCAGGTGTAAAAAAAAAAAAAAAAAAAAAAAAAAAAGACAGCGGGTATACAACCGCTTTAAGACAAGCAGACTAAGGACATGGATTACTGGAACCATGTCCTGTAGTGTGATGAGACCAAGGTAAAGTTATTTGGTTCAGATGGTGTCAAGCGTGTGTGGCGGCAACCAGGTGAGTACAAAGACAAGTGTGTCTTGCCTACAGTCAAGAATGGTGGTGGGAGTGTCATGGTCTGGGGCTACATGAGTGCTGCCGACACTGGGGAGCTACAGTTCATTGAGGGAACCATGAATGCCAACATGTACTGTGACATACTGAAGCAGAGCATGATCCCCCTCCCTTCGGAGACTGGGCCACAGGGCAGTATTCCAACATAACGACCCCAAACACACCTCCAAGACGACCACTGCCTTGCTAAAGAAGCTGAAGGTAAAGGTGATGGACTGGCCAAGCATGTCTCCAGACCTAAACCCTATTGAGCTTCTGTGGAGCATCCTCAAATGGAAGGTGGAGGAGCGCAAGGTCTCTAACATCCACCAGCTCTGTGATGTCGTCATGGAGGAGTGGAAGAGGACTCCAGTGGCAACCTGTGAAGATCTGGGGAACTCCATGCCCAAGAGGGTTAAGGCAGTGCTGGAAAATAATGGTGGCCACACAAAATATTGACACTTTGGGCCCAATTTTGACATTTTCACTTAGGGGTGTACTCACTTTTGTTGCCAGCGGTTTAGACATTAATGGCTGTGTGTTGAGTTATTTTGAGGGGACAACAAATTTACACTGTTATACAAGCTGTACACTCACTACTTTACATTGTAGCAAAGTGTCATTTCTTCAGTGTTGTCACATGAAAAGATAGAATAAAATATTTACAAAAAATGTGAGGGGTGTACTCACTGATTTTTGATTTCACATGGAAACAACTTCCCTCATGAACCTTGTTCACCCCCTTGATGTATTTAAAGGTTTCAATCGTGTCTCCTTTCCCATCTTTCTTCCAGACTGTACATCTGTACATATTAGGTTCCTGGAGTAGTTCTATTTAAAACTTAAAAAAAAAAAAAAATTCTGAATCTAGGTAATACATCCTTTTGGCGTTACAACTGTTCTTCAGAAATGGCCATGACAATGACAGGTTTAGGCCTGTATATGCTGACATCGGCAGAACCTTGCTCATCCCCTTTGCCTCTTGGCAGTTGGTGTTGCTTGGCTTTTCGAAGCAGGAGAACACAGAGCCTCATTAGTAAATCTCACCTGTCAGGGGCTGCTTTATACTGTAAAGCCCCTTGAGAATTTCCTTCTGTCATGCACAGACATCACACTAGCCTGATAATTCCAGGGAGATTCACTTTTTTGTTTTGCCAAATGAGCTTGTGTACTTTCTGATCTACAGTAAAGGTGGTCAAGCTGGTCATCAACACGAGATCAAATGCTGCCCAAAAATATATTTGTATTGCACTAGACAACAATGCAAACACAGCACCAGTCTAAAGAGCCGTACACACTGGCCGAATATCGGGCGGCAGCAGGACCAACAGAAGTCCGGCCGACTTCTGTCAAACGGGCATGACCGAAAAAGTTCTGCAGATCGGCATCCGATCAGCATTCTCAGCCAATGGCTGAGAGCCATGACCGGTGTGTTTTTGGTGGGGGAGGGGGGCGTCCCCCTGTTAGAACACAATAGCTCGACAGGGTAGATCCCTGTACTAACATCACATAGTGAGGACCGTGGCTTATCTCGAGTTCTTCAGTTTTCTTTTGTTCAGCCCGCTGGGTTGAATGGGGGGAAAAAAAAAAAAATGAATCGTGTGTACTAGGCTTTAAGCAGGTCAAAGATGGATTTTATTTCCTGCAACCATGAAGCTACTGTTCTTACAGCAGGTGGGGGGGGGGGGGGGGGTAGGGGCAGGGAGAACACCGTGATTATTGCTAGAGGCTATAGATCGACCTGGGTACATTCAGCCTGTCCATAGATGGTTCGAATCTCGGCTCGTTCCTGCTGAATTGGACTACATTCTAACCATCTACGAGCCTCTTTGTCGGTATCACTGGGCATGCCCCATTGGTTGTGACAATGGTAAAAATGGTGCCCCATTGTTGTTGGTAGAATGGTGTGTCAGTGGGAGAAGTGCCCCAAGATCCAGATAAAGGCAGGCAAAGGGCTGCATACAGCTCTCAGGCCACAGTTTGGAGACCACTGCTGTAGATTATACCTCCCAATGCTCTTAAATAAAAAGAGTGCATTATTAGCACCACCCCCAATCCCCTAAACCACACATCTAAATTTGGCCTTTGGGAGATTCACCCTTTCTACTTATCCCGAGAAACCATTATCCCTGATTGTTAGAATGAAAGAAAATCCCTATAATAGTAATAATAATAATAATAATATGATATAATGATTCTGGAGACCCAGGTGGCAACCATGGAGGGGAACTTCCTCTAACTTGCTGTTTTGGCTATGGGACAGGAAGTGAAGGGAGATCTCCCCAATGGGACACAAATGGCCAAAAAAAAAAGTCAGGGGCTATAACCCTACCATACCCTAGCCAAAATGGAAAAAAAAATGTTTGCCTTTTGTTTCTAATTTTAAGTCTTCTTTTATTCTGACTTTTGAAAACTTTCTGACAGAAGTTTTAAACCCCCTACCTACTCAATACAATTTTTTTTTTTTTTTTTTTTATAGACAGCTATGAATGTGGCCCAACACAAAATTGTAAACCTTCATTGAAAAAGGTGCTGGTTTTTTTGGGAATTTTCTGTAAAAATGTATTTGAACTTGCGATGAAAGAAAAATTTGACACTTTTTACTGGACTTTTATAAGTTTTATCTTCCCAAAGAAAAATATCCCACTCTTTACAACCGCTCCTTTTACATGCCATCAGTTTATGGCAGCACCTATATTTTGTGAGCAACTCTTTTTAAGAATGAAGCACAAGAAGGGCAAAATTAGAACCAAAATATCTGATGAGCACCTTGAGAATTGCTAATACATCTATCCAGCCAGATATTGATGCGTTAGTTTAATCAAAAATGGTGTAAAATATCGCACTGGTTTTATGTTGCCGCCCTTTACTTTTATAATAAAAAAAAAAAAATTACAAAAAAAAAATGAAGTTTTATTACTCGGGTACATTATCTAAGTGATCGATACCTTGTGATTGGCCCGACTTTTTGTTTTTGGTTTTTTTCTGCTCATCAGCTATCAAAATATACCATTATTATTATTTATTAATACAAATAATTATTAATACAAATATTTATTATTATTTGATGTGTGGCCCAAGATAACTCCTCCTCTTCTTGCAATGTGGCCCAGGAAGGTTAAAAGGTTGGATCCTTGACATAAACCGTGAAGAATACAAATGTTGAAGTTAAAGTGGATGTAAATCCAATGTCATGCTTTCTAAACTACTGCCATAGGGGTTATCTATAAGGATATACATGTCTCCTGCATGTATCTTTACCTGTCAAATGTCTCCCCTCTGTCTGTTATGAGAGCTGAAAAACTGCATATTCTGTGGGTGGGTCTGTTGTCTGGAGCTCGGTGGGTGGAGTCGTGATGTCAGTAGACTCCCCGCCCACCTCTACACTCCCCTTGTCAATATGCATTTTCTCCTGTGTATTTCTTACACTGAACTTCTGCTATGATCTCTAACATCCAATGAAAAGACAGGAAAGTAACCACATGACTTCAGCATGCCCAATCATGCTCAGGTGTGGGACAGCCAATCCTTGCAGAGCTGCTGAAGAAAGGAGTGGGGGAGGGAATTTAAAAATAATGCATGTCTTAGGCTAGTGCACGAGATGTAAATCACCTGTCACTCACAGCAAGGGGGAGGGTTTGACAAAGTTTTTCTCTGTTTGTCAAGTTTTATCTCACTGAACAATAAAAGAGGATTGCTCAGAGCTGGATTAACTCTTTGTGGCAAGACTGGGCTCAAATGATAGGAAATCTTATACTCCTACATATGACAAAAAAAAATTTGGGTTTACAACCACTTTAAAGCCATAACTTTTTTTTTTTTTTTTTCTTTACCATTCTTCTTTTTTTTTTTTTTTTTTTTTTTTTTTTTTTTTTTTTTTATACTGGCTTTTCATAAAAAATGTGGTAATGTAATTGTTGGATAAAAGGTCTAGTGTAGAGTGTTTTTGGTAGTTTTAACATAGTAGAAAAAAATTATAAGTCTAAACATCAGAACAAAAAAAACAATTGAGGAGTAAGGAGAAATGGAGGTTTCAAAAGAGGGATAGTTTGGAGGTAACTGTAGTGCACTATTTCTCCGCTACTTTCTGTCTGAATGTTTGGTGATCCTGGAACCCATCTGCTGGCGATGCTGGAATACCATCCTTGTATTTTTGTTTAAAAAAATCCTCCAATCAGTCAATCCTGTCTTGAATGTTAATGATGATGCAGGAAGCCGAGGGAGACAAAGCTACAGCACAGGCTAGAGGAAGCATGCATGTGAGCAAGGTGCAGCATGGTGTGGCGGACGGACGCTCAACACAGAGTCCAAATTGGACAATAGAGCGTATATTGTAGAAAAGGTTCAACACAACGTGTCCAGGCCCGGCGTGTAGGCACACCCATCCGGAGCCACTTACGAACCATGACCTTGGTTTGAAGCCTTGAGAATGCCAACAGCGTCAGCAACGAGGAACGGAATGTGGCCTGGTCGGAAGGAGAGGCTTCTTGAAGAAAGGTAGATGTAGTCCCTGCACTGTCCATACTCCTCTGGATCCTTCCCCTATCTCCTAAGCACCGTCCCTGTTAGAAGGGGATCCTGTCCCTATGCTAGCCACTCGCATAAAGCACCCCAAAGCCAGGAGCCGGAGTCTTAAATGGACTCAGACCCAAGATGGCCGCTGGAGTCGCATAGGGTGCCAGCGTCTAATCGGACAGCTGTCCTCTCTTGACCGCAGGAAGTCAGAGGAGCCGAGTTCCCGACAATTTTCCTTCCCTCCTGCACTGCCACTTCGGTCAAGAGCCACCTACAGTGGGAAGTACAGACTTCACCTACCTACACGCTGATACCGCTCTCCTGCTTATCCTGCATGACGTTGTATGTGATTATGGTGCACAGGATTGCAAAAGAACAATAAGTTATGCAAATTTATGTGAAATTTTGACAGTTGCTATTTTTAGCAGATGGCATAGGTCGCCCGCTTGTTACCTTTTTAATCTGATAAAATTCAGTACACTGGGTTCAATGTGTCATAATTAGCATTGTTTGTATGTCTCTTTCCATCATATGACATAGCTGGTTCCACAGCGAAAGCGAACTTGGCAATCAGCCTGAGGTTTTCCACCCCTCCAAGCTATGCAATGACAATGCGATACCGACTGCGCATAGGAAATAATGTTGTTTTGTAAGATGCAGTGACTTCCTAGATACCTTTTATCAATTGTCTTATAGAAACGTGAACACGCAGGGCTGAGTAATGGCTGGCACACCTCTGTTTATGCTTAGTGATCATAATCAGGTGAAATTAAGGTGAAATTCTCACCTGGCACAACTTCTTCATAAAGGTACACAAATGAGATCTGACTTGGCTGACTTCCGCATGACTAGATGAAGGTTTTAAGCTGCCCATAAGTTCTACAATTTTCTTGCTCAATTTCCTTAAAGCCCCTTTCACACTGAGGTGCTTCTAAACTGCTAGTAAAACACTGAGCGCTTCTGAAGAGCTTTTCGGGTGCTTTTGAAGAGCTTTCCATTCATTTCAATGGAGAGGGGTGTGTGGTTTTTTTTTTTTTTTTTTTTTTTTTTTTTTCACCGCCCTGCCAGCGCACTGCCCCAGTGTGAAAGCATTTATTGATTTTAATTGAAATAGTTTTTTTTGTGAGCTTTTCAGGCGCTTTTTTTTTAAGCGTGAAAGCTCCTAAAAAGCCCCTCCAGTGTGAAAGGGGTCTTAAAATTACCCTCCAACTATGTAGTGCAAGGGCCTGCCTGATTACATACACATTGAAAGAGTTTAGGTTTGACCCCATATGGTTTATGTAAATTGTATAATGTCGCTGGCACGCCGGTGCAACTTTTCATGCGATTTGACAGGTCTAAATCGAATGACAAGTTGCACTTTATTGTCGGTAATGGAACTGTTCAAATCGATTTGAGAAAGAAGTTCCTGCACTTTTTTTATTTTTGCTGAATTTAGCTGCAACTTGCATAGACATCTGTGCATGAAATTACACAGATGTCAGCCACGTCGCACCTGAAGTCGCACTCTCATGCGGTTTTGAAATTGTGCGATTTCAGGTGAAGTTGCACTATTTCAAAGTCAGGTTTGAAGCTGAAAGCTACTATCAAAAAAAACAAAAACCTTTGAGCTTCCATAACACTCCGGCAGTGCCACAGGCTAAATTATCTTTTTGGTGATATTCTAATTTTATGACATGCACCCATGTGTGTGTACTATTTTTTTATTTATTTTGAGAATATACATACATACATACATACATACATACATACATACTCTATTGAGACGCCTGCCTTTACACGCACATGAACTTTAATGGCATCCCAGTCTTAGTCTGTAGGGTTCAATATTGAGTTGGCCCACCCTTTGCAGCTATAACTGTCTATGGGAATGTTTGACCATTCTTCCAGAAGCACATTTGTGAGGTCAGGCACTGATGCTGGATGAAAAGGCCTGTGTGTTTGTGTGTAAACAAATGCATTACATCATAATAAAAGTGTTCCAGTGCAGATCGCGTCAAACACAGGCAAAGTCGAACCGCCGACCCTAGTGCTGCCCGTATTGACCACTTAATTAAATAAGATGGTCAAATCGAGCACTTACTCCGCTAAGTCCGCAGGGCTCCACAGGGATAAATCCAAAGATAAACGCTCCTCACCCTCGCCACCATGAACTCACCTGTATAAAATCAGGTCCAAACCTATTTTTTTTTTTTTTTTTACTACTGCAACCTGAGACCTGTTTGTTAGAGGTTTATACACATCGCACATTGTCTTCTTCTTTCTTTCCTTCTTTTTTTTTTTTTTTTTTTTTGTGGTCTCTTCCAGATTAAGTTGAAGGTGTGTAAACCAGCGTGACAAGTTGTATACATGATAGAGCTACATACACTCACCGGTCACTTTATTAGGTACACTGTGGAGGCCATTGGAGTACAGTGACCTAATTTTCTTGTTCAAGAAACCAGTGGTGAGATAATTGGAGCTTTGTGACATGGTGCATTATCCTGCTAGAAGTAGCCATCAGAAGATGGGGACACTGTAGTCATAAAGGGATGGACATGGTCAGCAACAATAATCAGGTAGGCCGTGGCATGTAAATGATGCTCAGTTGCTACTAAGGGGTCCAAAGTGTGGCAAGAAAATATCCCCCACACCATTACACCACCACCAGCCTGAATCCTTGATAAAAGGCAGTATAGATCCATGCTTTCATGTTTACACCAAATCCTGACCCTACAATCTGAATGTCGGAACTAAAATCGAGACTCCTCAGATCAGGCAACATTTTTCCAATCTTCTGTTGTCCAATTTTGGTGAGCCTGTGCGAATTGTAGCCTCAGTTTCATGTTCTTAGCTGACAGGAGAGGCACCTGATGTGGTCTTCTGCTGCTGTAGCCCATCTGCTTTAAGGTTCGCTGTGTTGTGCGTTCAGAGATGGTATTCTGCATACCTTGGTTGTAATGAGTGGTTATGTGCGTTACTGTTGTCTTTCTATCATCTCCAACCAGTCTGCTCATTCTCCTCTGCGCTCTGACATCAACCAACCAGGCATTTTTGGCCACATGACTACCGCTCACTGGATATTTTCTCTTTTTCTGACCATTCTCAGTAAACCCTAGAGATGGTTTTGCCTGAAAATCCCAGTAGATCAGCATTTTTTTTTTTAAATGTTAAGACCAGCCCGTCTGGCACCAACAACCATGCCACCTTCAAAGTCACTTAAATATCTTTTCTTCCCCAATCTGATGCTCGGTTTGAACTTCAGCAAGTTGTGTTCACCACATCTAGATGCCTAAATTCATTGAGTTGCTGCCATGGGATTGGCTGATTTAGCAATTTGTTGCCAAGCAATTGAACAGGTATTCCTAATAAAGTGGCCGGTGAGTGTATTTTGTGTGCTCAGATAACCAGACTTCCATGGAAAGCTGAGAATATGATTAGCTAATCGGCCCTGAGTCATTGGAATGGAATTTTGAGGTGTGATTTGCAAAGTTTTTGCATTGATTAAATCATTCTGATAAAACTATTATTCTACATGTGTGGTTGTCATATTTCAATTGTGTTGGCCTTCAATAAACAAAGGTCTTTCTTTTCTTTTGATATACTGGTTAAATGGAAATTAACTGGACCGGCAGCATCTTCCACAGTATAGCGGATTAATATTTGCTCTGCCAAGCCTCTCCCCATAGTTTTGTCAAGGTGCCATCCCTACAGTAAAGTACAGGTGGCTTTCATTTACCTACTGCGATGGCTCACATTCTGGCCTACGTGTTCAACTTTCCACGTATTTACACCACATCTTTACTTTAAAAATCTTTCCATAATGTCTTCTCTGAAAATTCTTCATGTTCCCTCAACCTTGTAGCCCCATCTCTCTCCTTGCAATCCCACCTCCATATTTCTCACTCACGGGATCTCATATCCTCATGGATTACAGTGAAGAAAAGCTTCAGGTATGCTTTATTTTAAAAAGGGAGGACATTGATAAAAAATATCCTACACACTGGGTTTCAACCACTCAATCTAAGCACCAACCATCTTGCATAATATATGTTTTGGGCCATGTTCCTCCCCTAAGCCTTGGATGAAGAACAAACCAAAATGGTGGACACTATAAATCTGTTCCACTGCTTTTGTGGAAACTGGGCGGACAACACTCCGAGGACAAACAATGGGGCACAAGATATGGATGAATGTCACAAGGGGAGTGCTATTGTTACAAGTGTCTCTCCTGTAGTGCTGTCCACAGACATGGGCCTACAACTTCATTTAGCTTAGAATTGTAATTTGCTTTAATGAGCTTAGAACTTTAGATACAGAAGAAAAACATGGTATCTCTTTGGCAAGGCAATTTTTTTTTTCGTACCTTTCCTGACTGACCATTTCTTTATCGGATCATTATGTCAGTGGACTTCGTGATCTCTGTTGGGGTACATGTATGTTCTAAAAGCAAGTGAACCCTCGTATGATATCCTGATTAGAGTGCTCCCCAAAAACCCATTCAGATCTGGAGATCATTCCGACAAGAAATTATGACACACACAAGGCATGCAATTCAAAATGATCCCATCCTTTACTTCCCTATTTTCACTTATATAACCAACATGACATCACAACAAAAGTCCAACCCCTTCATTAATATATGCTAAATTTACAGACATTACATATACATCAGATGTTTAAAAAACACCTAAAAATAATACATGATTTCTTCATACAGAAACTATCAACAAGCAAAAACCTTCATGCGTCATTTCGGGGAAATCATGTTATTTACAAGGATTTGAAACTAACTTTTTTGATAGACGTCACATATACATATTATTATAAGATGGATACATATTCTTATAGCTAAAATAAAGGACAGCAATCTAAAATATCCCTACAATCCCCTCTTTGATCATACATAATATATATATATATATATATATATATATATATATATATATATATATATATATATATATATATAATATCTCACTTCCTTATCATGGCGATATTCTCAGCTTGCTTCTGATGATACATACTGAGATAAGTTTTATTGGGAGATGAGGGATCTGAAATGCGAGTGGCTCTATTAATAAGGCACATAATAAGCTTGTACACAAGATAAAGGAAAAGGAAAAAAAACACAATAATGATTAAAATTATGGGAATATCCCTTATCCAAGAGAATATCCCTCCAAATCCAAAATTAAAATTTACAAAAGGACTCAAGGTCTGGGCTATGTTGCAAGCCTCTTGTTGCAGCTTGGCCACCTCTTTTCTATGCTAAACTATCACATCATAATAATCTGGTACCTCTATACTGGTATTATGTACCCAAGTACAACATTCATAATCCTCAGTCATTTCACATAATCCTGTATGGGCTAAATTCATGCTTTCAATGGCTAAGTCATGCAATTCTAGTTGTTTTCTAATAGCCCTAGTTTCAACATTAAGTTTAGAAATGTCATCAGAATTTTTTTTCATCATCTCATCAATAATTCCTAAATAATTATTCAACCTTTTCATCAAAACTATTCCCCATCCTGCCCAGGAACGGAACCATGCCCAGGCCATATCCTTTTCAAGGAATAACTCTCTCTTGTTACGATGTTTTAATGGATACCTTGGGTGTATACTAGCTTCAAGTAAATGACTCCCATCACTATCGCCTTTCACCCCCATTATGGGCACCAGTGAGGTCAGGTAACACCAGCCTTGGACCTCTTGTGGAATCCAGGGATAACAAGTCTTTCCATAACAAACATAAGTGTGGTTACCAAACGAGAAGGGCATATTCACAGCAGTCTCTTGATCTACTGCTGTAACTGCTGCTAAAACCTGAAACAAATGCTGTACAGTTTTACTACTTTCATCTTCAGAGGCAAGAATCTTTTCAAAATCAGCCCGTACTCTGACCTCATCCTGGTGTGTTTGATATAAAGAACAAAACTTCCCACTAGGGGCATAGCAATTAGAAATGTTCAAAACTAATTGACTACAGGTATGAGCATTTCTAGTAGAATTCCCTAAATTGAAACACCAGGTAGGATTATGACTTCTACTGATGATGTGAAAGGAAATGGTGTCATTAGTTCTTCTACTGACATTCAAAAGGTCAAAGGGAATCTTTCCTTTTTAAAAGGGGAGTAATATTTAAAGGTATAGCTATTAGGGGTATCCTAACAGTGCTAAGGTGCAATTTGCCACAAATCCAACATTTCTGAAATCCTGATTTCTGAACATAAGCATATTTAAATTTTAGCAAAAGCATTTTATCAGCAAAATTATCCTCAATGTCTCTCTTGTTTCTAACTTGTATCACTATAATGTTCTCCTATGTATGTGTGTTCCCACAAATACTTTTAATGCCACCCAAATCTTCAGGATGACAAATACAGTTAGTGAAGATCCAAGTGGGCGGGAACACTATCGGGGTGATCAGGAACAGGAAGCAAAATGTTTTGCCAGAAGTCTGTGGTGAAATAAGCAAGGTCATCTTCTCTGGCCGGACCTGCTTTTCCAGGAACTCCTCCTTCATCTGCTTGGACTTCTGCTTGAGGGCCTCCTGTATTATGGATCTCCTTCCTGCTCTTGGGGCTTTGGGCAACCTTTTTCACTCGGCTGGCATGAATCCCGGACTAGCAGTTTTCCACCAGGATAGCCGTTCTGATCACTGCAATCACCATAGTAGGAGGTCCAAAGGGATACTCTTGCTTCTTATTTCTGTTCAGCTGTTGGACCACCACGGTGTCTCCCTCCTTGAAGAGGTGAGTAGCTTCCTGTGAAGAAAAAAGAGAGGTGCGAGCAACATTTCTTTGACTGTATCCAATATTTCAACCAGTTTTCTTACATATTATTCTTCCTGTATTAAGTCTAAATCTTCCTTTTCTACCATTAAAGGTGCTCTGGCCTATGGGGTAGGGAAAAATCTACTCATCAAAACTTCAAAAAAAACTTATTTCTGCCAGGACTGCTGGGAGGACCCTTCTCCAGTTGGCAAAGGTTCCTCCTGTGGCCTTTCTTATCTTGTCTTTTATTGTTCTGTTCATCCTTTCTACTATTCTTGAACTTGGAGGGTGGTAGGGAATGTGAAACTTCCATTCTATCTTGAGAGTTTTTACCAAGTCCTTGGCAACAGCCTACGTGCTGGCGGCCTTATATAGTGTGGGGCGTGTAATAAACCCCCTGAGCCATAATTGGTCAAAGCCACCCTGGCCTTGGCATATTACGGCTCTCTGTACAGACGGCGCTGTGATTGCCAAGCATGCGGGTCATAGTGCATGCTTGGCCAATCATCAGACAGTAATGCACTGCGATGCCGCAGTGAATTATGGGCCGTGACGCGCCACTCGAATTTGGCGCGAACGGCCCATAACGTTTGCAATTTGATGAACGGTTAAACATGCAATGTTCCAGTCGAACATGGGTTCGACTCGAACTCGAAGCTCATCCCTAATTATCAAAAGATATTCCTGTCTTTTGCCTAGTTTGGGCCTGTATGTGAAATTAGCCGTGACTTGTATACCTGCGTGGCCTATTCCGTGGTACTGTGAATGCACTTGCTGTTGGTATACATGATTTCCCCTCTTTTCAGAGAAATCCAGACCTTGGATCTCTCTACACACCCTTTCCATTCCAATCCCTTAACTCATAATTTGATGCATAATCCTGGAGATCTGCAAGTGACTTTTCAAAAAAGGATAGGACAGGTATCAGCATAACAATTTGGATGTCTGCTGTCTGTGAGATAGCAGCTTATTTAGTAGCAAGGTCAGCCAGACCTGCTCATTTCCCTGGCTATCTCTGTCTATTGGCCTGTGTATGCTCTGCAGTGTACTATAGCCTAGAGCAAGAACCATCCACAAAAACATTCTGTGTGTCCGGTAGTGCTGTGGACCTGGGTGATGTGTCTTGGTGAATGAGGTTTATGCAGTCTTATTATGGCACAACCTCATCCTGTTCTCCTTTTTAATCCTAAAAGAGCGTTTAAAATGGGTGCTGGGCCTGCAGTGAGAGAAGCATATTTAATGTGAAATTTTTGGATTGGACAGCAAAATCACCTCATATCCGCTCAAACTCTGAGCAGACATGTGCTGTGTATGTACATTTTTCAACAAGATTGACACATTGTAAGTGATGTGAAGTGTGGCGTCGTGTCCCAGAGTGAAAGAAGTGACCATCTCAACCACCATAGATCAGGACGCTTGAGCGCACCGGGACCATCTTTGAGAAAAAAACTACAGGGCGCAGTCTCCCACTATATTCCTGGGCCAGTACTCCCGCCATGGTTCTGCAATTTTCCCTGGCAAACAAGTGAAACATTTTGCCATATTCAAGGAGGCCTGAGGCTCGGGCTGGTAACCATTATACATTTCAACATGGCAAAACATGGCAAAAACATTTAACATTTCATCAGACCATTTTACAGTATCAGACATTTCAGAGACATTGCTTCAAAAACATTGCTTGTCTCAATATATTGTCATTGAAAGAGCAGTCAGGTATCCATTGGCGGCAGTAACCAATCATACCTAGGAAGGTGAGCATGTCCTTCCTATTAAATGGGCGGGGCAGACCCATTCAGAGCCGCAGCTCTTTGATGACTGACTCTTCTTTCTCCTTTTTGTGAGCACAAATACTCAACTGTGGTTTTGTTTCTTTTGACAACATTGTAACTTTTCCTTAAACATTTTGTAACCACATACATGTAACCATTTCAATAAAGATAGGCTATCAGCTCGGCAGTCCTCCTCTGAAGAACTACAAATCAAAAAATCACCAACATACTGCAACAGTACAGAACCATGAGGGGCAGTCCAGGGCCCGAGGGTGACTTGGAGTACAGTGGCCATGTCTCCTCGTCTACAGGGATGAAAAAAAACATTCTTTAAATCAATCACAGTAAAATACTCTGCATCGCATGGTATGGCGGTAAGTATTGATGGCACATCAGGCACTACTTGGGCAATTGGTACCACTAGGCTATTAATGTCCCTTAGGTCTTGTACAAACCTATAGTCACCATTTTGCCTTTTTTTACTGGGAGTATTATAAGGCGAAACTATTTCCCTTAAGATTCCTTTCTTTAAGAAATCCTCTTTCTCTGTATGTAACTCCCTCTTTGTCCTTGCCCCCTTTCCTCTTTTTATAAAAGTTTCCCCTTTGATTTCCTAAGAAATCATTTTGATAATGTGTTGATACTGGTGTTTGTTTTGGGATGTCAAAACATCCTGCTGCGTCTTTTTCAATCAACGTTTTTTTTTTTTTTCAAGACAGACTTTAATAAGTCTGTATTTAAAGGACTGTGCATTTCATCATAAGTGTTAAATCTGGCGTCTTGTGTAATGAAAGGAAAACTTTATATAACTAACTGCGTAGCTACTTCCTCTTTTTTCCTCCGTGCTTTCTGCTTGTTTTAAAACTACGTGTTTTGTATTCTGACCCTCTACGGCGTGCGCAGCCTCTACAGCTTTCAACTTCTGCTTTGTGGTATGTAAGATTTAACCCTTAATTTACCATCCCATGACTCTGCTAAACCCATCATGGACAATGTATGGGCTAGGACACTATAGGGAGCCTCGGTCCAGCCGATCTCCACAACACATATATTTATTTTTTCTTTCTAAATTAGATACTGAGTCTCTTTTTTCCTTTTTGCAGTATGCCAACAGGTTCAAACAGTGCCTTCAATTACGGTAGTACTAATGCCACAAACAATTCCCCACTATCTATTACAGTCAGTGAGATATTAGTACTTGAACCCTGTTGGCAAAAAGCCAAATGTCCAAATTTTGCACCTGACTTCCCCTTTACAAGAGATGTCAGTAGCAAAAAGAATTATTCAGATAGCATGTTTTAATCAAAAGTTAGCCTCACCAATTTATGTATTACCTTAAAAAAGTGTTACTAACGCTCTACCCATATTTTAAATGGTAAAAACGTCCCTAATGTCACAATACTTCAAAGACCGGGGACAGACTTGATAAGTCACCCCTGCTCTTCCAATAAGTGACACTACTCCCTGCACTGTCAATCCTTCTTAAAACACAAATTTGTGTAAACCAGTAATACAATCAGGACACTTTTGAAACCTTTTCTTTTTTTTTTTTCCTTGTCAAAAGAAGTTTATTGAGTATACAATATTATAAAGATACATAAAGTAAGTTTACAAGGATCTATAAAGTAAGCTCATTGTTTTACAGTAGGGTTTATATAGGTAAATATCATGAAATTTCAAATATTAAACATTGGGTTCACGTAAACCTAAATTAAAGATTTATATCATTTCCTTAGTTACTTTTGTAGGTATTTAAATGATTTATACCTACTATACATATTGTTTACAAGTAGAGTGTATATAGGTCAAATAAATTCTGATAATGAGCTTTAATCGTAAGGTGGAGAAAAGGAAAGAGAAAGAAGAAAAAGGGTTGAAAGGTAGAGGTATGGTCCACAAGGTTGTCCCGCTCGTCAGTTTATTATTCTTTTTAGTTCTCTTTGAAGCCTTAGAATGGGTGTCTCTGTAAGTCATTTAATCTGTTTTTCTTTTTTTTTTTTTTACCCTAAGATGACACTGAACGTCTGATTACAGCAAGGCAAATAAAATATTTTTACTCACTGCATCAATGCCAGAATCATCCTGCCAACTATATATATATATATCTTATACTTTAGAGTCAAAGCATTTATATATAAATCATTAAAAGTCAGCATCAATACATCACCAAATATTGTAACATCACTCTACGTTTCATTATAATACAATGATAATACAATGCAGTGGAAAGGTGTCATCTTACCTTATGACACCTGACAAATTCCACACAGACAAACAGATGACCTTATTTTATCTACTTATTTTATCTCCTAAGCGAAAGAAAGGCAAGCAAAGAGGTTTGGGTTTTTCTGGCACACTCCATCAGATATCTTTATAAAACTTCTTACAGTACTGTGGGTTTCTCAGAACCCCTTGGACTATCTCAGAGTCCTTCTTTTTGGAACTATCTCAGAGTTCCTTTGGACTACTCGGAGCCCTTTCTTTTTAGAACTATCTCAGAGTTCCTTTGGACTTCTCAGAGTCTTTTCTTCCGTCACCCGAACGGAATTCTACCGAGGTTCATAAATGTCTTTAACACTACACCTTCTGTTAATCCCATATAGGGAAACGGTCTTTTAAACTAAAGTCACGGCAAGAGAAATAATATTAATTAAATCAGACTCACCCGACTTAAATAATGACCGCCCCACTTTCTGACACCAAGCTGTTGGGGTACATGTATGTTCTAAAAGCAAGTGAACCCTCGTATGATATCCTGATTAGAGTGTACCTCAAAAACCCATTCAGATCTGGAGATCATTCCGACAAGAAATTATGACACACACAAGGCATGCAATTCAAAATGATCCCATCCTTTACTTCCCTATTTTCACTTATATAACCAACATGACATCACAACAAAAGTCCAACCCCTTCATTAATATATGCTAAATTTACAGACATTACGTATACATCAGATGTTTAAAAAACACCTAAAAATAATACATGATTTCTTCATACAGAAACTATCAACAAGCAAAAACCTTCATGCGTCATTTCGGGGAAATCATGTTATTTACAAGGATTTGAAACTAACTTTTGATAGACGTCACATATACATATTATTCTAAGATGGATACATATTCTTATAGCTAAAATAAAGGACAGCAAACTAAAATATCCCTACAATCTCTCCAGCCCTAACCCGACTACCCTTGGGAAGAGAAAACATCGATCAGAATACATTTATTTTAAATGATTGTTATTGATTTAGATTTGGCTGGAGCCAAACTGATGGCTTGTTCATTGAAACAGTCGTAAAAATTTATTGGGGCATTTCATATAAAAACCCATTTTCAGTATCCGGAGCTTCTGATCAGCATCTCATACCCTAAACTAGTCTTTCTCACTGCCAACTGGGACTCCGCAAGTCTACTAGTTAACTGTGCGATTTCCTAAACAAAGATTCATATATTTTTTCCTCTGAGCAATAAAGATATTCGTAAACATACAGCCGCTAGGTATAGGACACCGTATCAGATGCTATTAAAATCCTGACGTATGTTGTAGCAACATTTTTATCACTGGTACAGATTGTAAGCTATGTCCTATTGAACATTTGTCACCTGCGTATCTTTTAGATAAGAATATGCTATTATGAGACTGTAAAAATATATATACTATGCAGTGCACACAAGTGACACATGCGATGAGCATTCAAGAGTTGGTCTGCCCCCCTCGGATAACGATGTCTCCAGCCCTTAGCCTGAATGACTTATTGCCTGTTTCTGTGTTCTTCAATGCTACTGCTGCTACCTGTCAGTTTAACCAAGTTGCAGACCTATGCAAAGTTTGCTTGGACTGCAACTACATCAAGTATACAGACCGTTTTTGGGTGCTCATTGGGCAGCAAGGTCTTTGATGACCAACCCAAATTCTTCAAGAGTAATTAAGAGCAACAGAGTTCAATGGGTTGAGCCATTCCCATCCAAAACTCTCTTTGGTCGAGGACATTAAACTATAAAAATAATTCCTCTGCCTGATTGCAGTTAAAGATTCCACCGGGGAATGACTTTAAATATGACCCAAAAAATGCACCACATTGCTGTGTCCCCAGTGGGGATATTTTTCATCACCTGACTAGGGTATAAAAGATGCTTTTGCTCTCCCAAACTGCTTGACCACAACACCTCCACTAACCTTTTTAAGAATAACCACAAGAGACTCAAGATGGAGTACAATGGTCATAGCAGCCTTTTTTTAACTAATTAATAATAACTTGCAACATATGAACATCCAGTACATTCTGCCAAAATAGGAGTCACAAGGTCCTTGTGGGCCTCAACTACTCGTACCTGCGTAACCACTGAAAATTTTTAGGCCTCCAGCCGCAACTTGGAGTTAAACAACTACACGCAGGTACCACCAACCATAATAATGGGAGCCGTACCCAGGACGAGTCCCTACAAATGTACATAGTTTTTTTTTTTTTTTTTTTTATACTCAAAAACCCATAGCAGGACCTTGTATCCCATCAGCTGCTATGACTAAACTTCAAAAAAATCTTAGTCCCAACTGCATACAACATGCCATGGAACTCCAAAAAGGGCGGGAGGGCAGGCTTTTGTACCGACTAATGACATCCCAAGGCCCTTACTGCAGCCCCACCTTCTGGCCTCACAACCAATCACGTGAGCACTCTTTTAAATCTTCCCACTCACCAGAAGCCCTTTCCCTATGCCAACCTCTTTTAACCCTGTTATGTCAGACCTTCGTTCATGCTTTCGACTTTTATAACTCCGGGCCTATCTGTTTTGTCTGACACCCAGCTAACTGGACGTTGGGAGCAATCTTACCAACAGGGACACATGCAACTTTAAAAATCTTAACAAAATTTAAAGCATATATGAACACTACCACATGTTTTGGACCTTTTTTGCAGTGGAACCTCTAGTTTACACCCTTCTATGAATTAAAATTCCACTGAATCCATCAGTGTACTTGTTGGGTCTTCCCCTGCAGTTGGTGCCTAGAGTTGGCAAAAAGTGACCTCTTCAGGTTCTGACTGCCTCACATTGGAGGCAGACACTTGGACCCACATTTACCGACTTTACATTCTCGCTTTTTTAGAGGTTAAACTTATGGAAGCTATTACAGTAAGAATAAGTATTACTCGAATGGATGTGGGATCCCTGGGTCCGACTAGACGCCTCCCCATAAAATATATATACTGTGACTCTGACTCACAAGTTGACCTATGCTAGCTGTCACCCTACCCTGCCCCCATATCCTCTCCACGTCTTTCCCTACCCATTTATTGTGAGGATAATGTTTGATTATTCATCTTGTTTGCTTCGGTTAAATTCTACTAAACTCTACCTCCAAGGCATGTTGCCAGGAACATTGCGTTACAGTTTTAAATGCATGACATCTATACTATAACTGACTCATCTGAAGAAGTTGTGACCTTCTATACTAGATGGCATGTGTTGGTAGCACCTGTCACTTTTATGTTTGTACGACATAGGACTTTTTTTTCGGCTGACATTGATATGTAACGTTGCATATGATGTTAAAATGGAATTAAAGACAAATTTTTATTTTTATTTTTGCATGAAGTGGAGAGGGATTAAAATGTCTATCAGTTTTTATGTGCTGTCTGTGCCACCGTTCGGGAGATTCACCCTCCAATATTTGTCCTGTTGACCGTTTATTATCGAAGGTAAAAGAAAATTCAAAATTTTCGTGTTGACACCAGAACATTATTAGAGAGGAAATTTTTCAATGGGGACACTATTTCTGGTAACGTGCTGGTATTCCCCTTACTTTGGAGGGATTTCCTCTCATTTCCTGTTTTGGCTATGAGATAGGTAGTGAAGGGAAATCTCCAGCTAGCTGCCATAACCCCGGTATTTTCTAAAACGGTGGTCTTTGCGGCTGTCGTCTCCGCCGCTTACAGCAGCCGTCGGTAGCTTCGGAGCCGATCTGTTTCTCTCCTCTCACTGCCTGGATGCCGAGTGAGGGAAAGATGGCCCCCACTCGGCTCCATAGCATTGGAGGGCGGAAGCGACAGCAAACGTCGCTTCCACCCAATGCTCCTAAAGGCGAATTTATTTATTATTTTATATTGCATTTTAGTGTAAATATGAGATCTGAGGTCTTTTTGACCCCAGATCTCACATTTTTTAAGAGGTCCTGACGTGCTTTTTCTATTACAAAGGGATGTTTACATCCTTGTAATAGGAATAAAAGTGACCCAAATTTTATTTTTTTAAAAGGACAGTGTCAAAATAAAGAATAAATAAGGGTGTAAAAAAAAAAAAAAGCGCATCGTCCCACCGAGCTCGCACGCATAAGCAAACTCATACAGAAGTTGCTCCCGCATATGAAAACTGTGACACAAGTTTTAAACCCCCTACCTACTCCAATCCAAAACTTAAAAAAAGTTTAAGCACCTCTAAAATATATATATATATATATATATATATATATATATATATATATATATATATATATATATATATATATATATATATATATATATATATATATATATATATATATATATATATATATATATATATATATATATATATATAATTTTTATTTTTGATTTTTTTTTTTTCTTAAGTTTTGGATTGAGTAGGTAAGGGTTTAGAACCTCTGTTAGAGTTTTATTGCTCCTGTGTCCCTTCAGGAAAACAAGCTCTTTCTATTTGTCTTTTCACCATAGTTACTGACATACACGATGAAGGAAAATCCAAAATTTTTAGTTGTCACTGAAATAACGGAGGAAACCCTTAAAGTAATTGTAAAAGTTAGTGTGGGTTTTTTTTTAAATAACAAACATGTCATACTTTCTTGCTCTGTGTGAGGGTTTTGCACAGAGCGGCCCGATCCTTCTTTTCTGGGGTCCCCTCCTCTTCGAGTGCCCCCAGGGAGAGCCGCATTCTATGGTGGCACTCATGTGGGCGCACTCCCAAGTCCTGCTGCAGCATCCATTGAAACAGACAGCAAGACTCGGGGGAACCCCCCCAGGCTCTGTCTTAGAGGGGATTTATATCACTTTGGAAAGATTAATTTCTTGTAGGGACTACAGGCCAGAAAGTGAAGGGAAATCTTCCAATGGGACATAGTGGGCCAAAAAAAAACTTTTTCCCATTCCCTTCTACACTATTTTACCAAAAGTATTGGACACCTGCCTTTACACACACATGAACTTAATGGCATCCCAGTCTTAGTCCATAGGTTTCAATAGGCTGTCCACAAGGTTTAGGAGTGTGTCTATGGGAATGTTTGACTATTCTTTCAGAAGCGCATTTTGTAAAGGTCAGGCCCTGATGTTGGACGAGAAGGCCTAGCTTGCACTCTCTGCTCTAATTCGTCACAAAGGGTGTTCTATCAAGTTGAGGCCAGTCAAGTTCCTCCACCCCAAACTTGCTCATCCATGTCTTTATGGACCTTGCTTTGTGCACTGGTCCAAATCATTTGGTGGAGGGGATTATGGTGTGGGGTTGTTTTTCAGGGGTTGGGCTTGGCCCCTTAGTTCCAGTGAAGGGAACTCTTAAAGCGTCAGCATACCAAGACATTTTGGACAATTTCATGCTCCCAACTTTGTGGGAACAGTTTGGGGATGGCCCCTTCCTATTCCAACATGACTGTGCACAAAGCAAGGTCCATAAAGACATGGATGAGCAAGTCCTGACCTATATCCGATAGAACACCTTTGGGATGAATTATGCCCTGTACACACGGTCGGACATTGTTCGGAAATTCCGATAACAAAAATCCATGGATTTTTTCCGACGGATGTTGGCTCAAACTTGTCTTGCATACACACGGTCACATAAAGTTGTCGGAAAATCCGATCGTTCTGAACGCGGTGACGTAAAACACGTACGTCGGGACTATAAACGGGGCAGTAGCCAGTAGCTTTCGTCTCTTAATTTATTCTGAGCATGCGTGGCACTTTGTGCGTCGGATTTCTGTGCACACGAAAATTTTATAGCCTGCTCTCAAACTTTGTGTGTCGGAAATTCCGACGGAAAAAGTCAGATTGAGCCCAAACGCAATCGGAATTTCCAACAACACAATCCGATCGCACTTTTTCCGTCGGAAAATCCGACCGTGTGTACAGGGCATTAGAGCGGAGAATGCAAGCCAGGCTTTCTCATCCAACATCAGTGCCTGACCTCACAAATGCGCTTCTGGAAGAATGGTCAAACATTCCCATAGACACACTCCTAAACCTTGTGGGCGGCCTTCCCAGAAGAGTTGAAGCTGTTATAGCTGTAAAGGGTGGGCCAACTCAATATTGAACCCTACGGGCTAAGACTGGGAAGCCTTTAAAGTTCATGTGTGTGTAAAGACAGGCGTCCCAATACCTTTGGCAATATAGTGTATATCCAAACCTAAAAAAATAAAGTTTGTGCTTTGGGTATATGTTGAAAGATTTTGAAGTGTCAAATATCCACCTAAAAATACCCACAAACTGTTCAGTCATTCAGCATGTATGTTAATCCTCCCATGATAGTGATCATGAGGAAAAAAAAAAAAAAACTATACGGTAATAACCACTGAAAATTCACATTACGGTTACTATGTAGGTGACCTTTCTGTGCATAGGTATTTGTTCCTAATTGGCTTATTGCAGGTTAATAAAACACTTTGGATTTGACATCCTGCAATAAAATGTGAAGAGGAAAGGTCGGAGTTCTTGCAGGAAAATCATTAACCCTTTAGAACTTCAGCATTTTCTGCTTTCTGTGTTTTCACAGATTGGAGCATCCACACTGGACCTTGGTGCCTTTTCACAGTCCTCGTTGCCCAGTCATAAATCGTGGGCTGTGGGCAGTATAATTTTTAGAAGAATGTAACTTTCAAGCCCACCAGTGCCACCTACCAGTGCATATTAGTACTGCTAAGCAGTGTCCATCAGTGCCGCCTCATCAGTGTCCATCAGTGCACATGAGTGAAGGAGAAAAATTTTTATGTTTTTTTAACTTTATTTTTTTAGCAAAAAATAAAACTCTCAGTAGTGATTAAATGCCACCAAAAGAAAGCTCTATTTGTGTGAAAAAAAAATGATAAAAATGTCATATGGGTACAGTGCTGCATGACCGCGCAATTGTCATTCAAAGTGCGACAGCGCTGAAAATTGACCTGGGCAGGAAGGGGGTTTAAGTGCCCAGTAAACAAGTGGTTAACAAACTTTATTGAAATGTCACAAAGTGAAAATCTGCAAGGTGAACTTACACTAGCCCCCCTTCCTCATCTCTCCACCCCCCCCCCCCCCCCCCGTCCCACTGTCCTGGAGTCCCACGATCACGCGCTGTGAGACATCGGATCGCCGCTTTACCGGCCTGGGGATTTGAAATCCCCCGCGGCTTTCTCTCCTCTTCTCCATGTGACGGCGCCGACCAATTTGATTGTCTCCTATCCGTACATGCAGAAAGTTATGGATAGGAGGCCAGGTAGCAGACGAGGCATTTTTCCTTGTCCTCTGAGGTGGGACTGCTCCCACACAGTCCCTACCGCACCTGGTGTGAATGGGCTCTAAAGATATAAAAGAATGTTGAGCTCATTGAAATAAACGTTTATAGAGCTCTAGTTAATGTCCTTTAAAAATAATGATAATAATAATATATGTACGTTCCCCCATTTTTGCAAAAGATGCTGACAGCTGCTGAAGTCACAGGTCTTAGAAGAAACCTTTAGCCTCCAATTACAATTGGTGCAAGCATAGTCAGGCAATTTTAGAGATGTTGGCTCGCATATTGAAGCAGAAGCGTGCATTTTTGGCCCATTAAACATGAGCACCTTTTAAAGATGCATGTTTTAAGGTGCTCCCATTAACGTCCTGGGGCTAAAAACTTGCAATTTTCCCCAACGAAACTTGTGACCGATGCAAACAGACCTCACTAGGACAGATCCGTTCTAGCATACCTCACAACTTTTTGAGATGGGAACAATGGACACCATTTTGGGGAAATTATACCAAAAAAATTATTGGTTAAATCACAAGTGTGTTTTTTTTTTTGTTTTTTTGTTTTTTTTTTTTTTACTATTTCTAACTATTGGCTTTTAAAATTTACAAATGCAACAATTTAGACATTGGATGAAAGGTTTAGCTCTGGGAAACACTTTTTGAAAGATAAAAAGTGCATTTTATATACAACAGACCGAAATGAGGGACAAATGAGGAAAGATGGACAGAAGGACTTAGTTCCAAATCAGGGACAGTCCCTCGAAATCGGGGACAGTTGGGAGCTATGGTTCCAGCATGGTCAGTTACAAGCAGGAATGGGTTGTCTCCTGAGATCATCTGGGACTTTGTGACTTTAGCAAACTAGAGAATTGCCTAGAGAAGGGAATTGGTAACCTACTTTTCAAAGTTTAGGATTAACACAAACTTTAGGTTGTAACCAGCTATTGAGTTACCGTGAATTTTCCTTTGGCTGAGAATTGTTTTGCATGACTAAGTATTGAATGGCTTTCTGAATGGTTGGTTTTATGTTTGTTATTGCTCAGAACAAAGGCTGAAGGACTGTCTTATTTGCTGATCTTAAACAATGCAAAGGTCACTGTGTCGTCATGTGAGGTCTTAAAGCTCAGTCAGGGCTGTAGGATGACCATGGCCTCATGCATACAGAAGTTTACATGGCAAAAAGTATTCCAGCATAAAAATTCTGCCGCTTTTGGAATCCAAGGAAGGAAGGTGCCATGTACAGCGGCCCATAAAAGTGAATGACTGTATTCTTGTAAATGCTGATGCTCATGTGCATCTCAACTCTCCCGTGAGTCGCGGGAGTCTCCCGCATTTGGGTGCGGGCTCCCGGTCCCCCGTGAGCGCCGGGCGATCTCCCGGCTGAGCCTGTCACTCAGCCACAGACGAGCAGCCCGAGCGGCCGAATGGGAGTACGGCCACTCGGGCTGCTCTGTCTGTGGCTGAGTGACAGGAGGTAGGGCCGGACTGGCCTACTGGGACATTTCCCGGTACGCTGCCTGCCCTGGGGCCACTTTGGGCTAAGCTGTGGCTGCCTGTAGCGCTCCCCCTCCCTCCTCCTCCCCCTCCACTACATGTCACACACAGTGGTCGGAGCTGAGTGTAAAATACTTTGGCCGCACTGTGACAAAAGTCCTGCCCTCCTTGACCAGCTCGTGTGATAGGCAGAACACTGCGTCTATCACACAAGCTGGTCTAGGAGGAGGGTGGGACTTTTGTCACAGCGCAGCCAAAGTTTGCACACTGAAATTCGAGACACGGTGGGGGATGCCTGCTGTGTGTAATCCAGGCACTGACCGTAGTGAGGCTGCGATTATGGGCACTGTAAAGCTGCGATTTTGGGCACGGTGAGGCTGCAATTTTGGGCACTGTAAGTCTGTGAGGCTGCAATGATGGGCACGGTGAGGCTGCAATGATGGGCACGGTGAGGCTGCAATGATGGGCACGGTGAGGCTGCATTTAATGGGGGGGGGTTTCAGCTGCGCACCTCCCTGAAATTAGTTTTTGCAGGTTGGGATGTCTGCACTGACA